>NC_091137.1:37351681-38551681 GCF_041381155.1 Argopecten irradians | reverse complement strand
CATAAGTCCTCCATGCCATGCCATGACATCTTCCCGTCCCCAGCCTAATTGCTTGTATATATTTAACATATATTAACAGTTCATGAACCTATTCAGGGTGAGCAGCTGAGTAAATACTGGTATAGATAATGAACGCATCAGTTCACTTAGCTATGTTGTTGATTCTCTTTGCGTTCTTATCCTTAGCTACTAATTGCCCACGTCCAAGTATAATGATTTGGAAACAGTGTCCTGTCTAGCAGACCACGAGTTATCTAACCAGATTCCGAAATCAATGCATTCTATATTCATAATTTTGCTCATATTTTTGCCGTAACATTCTCACCCAGAATACTATGGATTCTAGGTAATATTTCCTTCCTTATAATCATGCCTTTAATCAACATTTTTCTACATCAAGAAGAACACAGCACACTATCGTAATTCGGTTATAACAGTATAATGATCGACGTCATATGAAACATGTGAAACATTATGTGTCATTATCAAGGTAATTACAGAATGCTTCCGAAGAAATGTGATTATTTAATTACAGAAGTTTAGTTTTGGAAAAAATTACATCCATTTTCAAAAGCAACAGATCGGAAGTTTAAAACACAAAAAGCCATTAAAATGGCCACCGCTACGTATCAAGGGAGGCGTCAATCAATATATGAAATTATTTTTATTTTGTTTTAGTTTTTTTTTTATTTCTAAAATATTTAATCTCAAAAAATCATCCACTAGTCAGTTTTAACACCGGCAGGATTTTTCCATAATTTTCTTAAAAAAAGAATGGTTATGTCCAAATTATGACTTTGTTTTTGCGACATTTATCGCTATTGGCTGATTGGATGATAAATCAGTGAATTTCTTTTAGTTTTAATTCTTCGACCAATTTTCACAGTAGTAGTGGATAGGAAATGTCAAACTGAGGCTTGAAATGAGCACCTTTTTACGCTAATGACTATTATAAATATATGTAAGTGTGAAAAAGGAGGAGGAAATCTTTTCATTATCAGATACACAATATACAATGTAATATTTTTTTGCTTTTGGTGCATGCGAAATCAGTACTTCATGCCCTATAGCACAATAGGAGAACAAAATCAGCACCTCATGAGCACGATTGGAGTACAATATCCGCACTATGTGGGCACTGATAAGTTGGCACGGAGTAAGCAAACGACTTGAAATGCACAACGAATTTTGTTGAGGAAAATGTATCATTTTAAATCATAGAAATCGTTGATGCATAACTTTTGAAAATATTATGATAATGTTTAACGTTGTGATGGATGTAAAATAGATATTTGAATCGTAGACTTTTTTAGTGTTTCCAGAAAGGCAGTATATCAAAAAGAAAATATAATAACAACGTCTACAGAAGGCTATTTTGCAATAGTTAAAATGGTACTTCATTAGTTACTGATATATCAGCTACATGACTGTACCTATTACTTCGTCTCACCGACTAAAGTTAATGATCTGTCGGCGTGAGGGTTAAACCTCTGAATTTTAATATCTCGATACTTGAAAGAAATGAAATATTAACTGCAAAAACAACAAATGACCCAGAACAATATTATGTTAAACTCAGTTAAGATTTTTTATACTGAAAATTCGCATCAAAACAAACTTATACGTTACTATAGACAAAAAAAAAAAAACAAAACAAAAAAACACACAACAATTTTTAATAATTGCTTTACTATGTTTTAAAAATACATATCAAACAACTCATTCTCTGAACTCTTTTGTTTTGAAAGCTGTCAAACCTTAAAGTATAAATAAAATAAAAAACGAAAATGAATTCCATAAGCGTGTTTTTTTTTTGTTTTTTTTTTTGTTTTTTTTTTTTTCAATTCGACTTTGATTCAGACACTTATCACTATCAATTGTACTAATTAATTGACTAAATATTCAATATCTGCATTTCCCAAATAAAGTTCCCCATATGTTAAATATCAATTATTTTACTATATATGTTATTTTGTGCTGGGCTGAACAAATCGAAATATATCATCTGCAATGAACAACGCAATTTTCTCCGTTAAGCGGGTTTCAAGTCAAATGTTCTTCTTTCGCTATATGGCCGCATTCTGCATATACATGTGCGTAAAGGGAAGCAATCGCGCGAAGGAATATTGATCAACAAGACAAAATGATCATTTTATGGTATTGCTTCAGTTGTCGTCCTACCTTCTCATAAACCTATCCAATTGGTTTTGTAGCTAAGGTTATATTTTTGCCTTCTTGGTTCTTGGCACGCTCAGTATTGGTTATTTAAACAGGTCGTTGCTATTCATTTGGGTTATATTCAACACAAATAGTCATTCCTTGAAAAACACATTAGATTTTCGTTTCTATTCTTATTCTCGATGTTATTGTAATTAACAACCAGTTCATATACCTGCATTAAATGTTTGAGAATGAAGACAAGGCTACATACCACAACTTAGTATTTGTTGGATTGGTTATTATAACCCAAACATCTCATTTGTTCCTGAAATAAGCGATGTGTTAATGTGGTTGTGATGATGAGTGCCAATACAAAGACAAACAAGCTAGATAATTTTCTATAAATTTTTTCCACATAAATAATGACTTTTAATCATCAGTTTTCATAGTAATAGTGGATAGGATCTGTCATGTTAAGGCTTAAAACGCTCAAATTCTCTCCAGGTTAACTATTTCACAACCTAAGGTACACTTTACATTCTGTAACCCTGCCACTCCTCTTAAATTCTAATGTCCTATACATTCTTTACGTAAATGAATATTTTGAACATGTGATTGGGATTTTTGTCAACAAATAACACCTAATAAATTCTTGCTTTGTCTTAATCGTGTGTGAACTTGGGTTATTTCAACGGCCTATTTTCGAACTGGTTTGGAATCCCCACCTTAGTTTCTATTGGTATCAGATGTAATATATTAGAGTTGTTATAACGGACAATTTATCATATATAAAAATATATGATTGAATGTGACTGTACCTTCTATCGCCTTTTTCAATTAAAGAACGTTTGGCTAATTTATTTTGATTGAGCTGCAATTGAGGTATTTATTAGCTTTTCAATAGCACTGCACCTTGAAATCTGTACCAAACATTTACAGTTGAGTTGTGATTTTGTGCATTTGAAGAGAAACAGCCATGAAATTTGATTTTGTGGAATTGTAAGTAATGTTGCAGCGTGCATTGGCAACAAAACGCCCAAAGGCACTTTTTTTTCGAATCGATGTATAAGTACGAGATGAGCGTGCTTGTAGTGTTTCCCACAGCCCCGATTAGCATGGCGCCGCGCCGTGCCCTTTTTACCTGACGCCATGCCCATATGACCTAACGCCGTGCCCTGTTTGTCCCCAGTACACTTCTACTAAACTACCAAAATACCAGGTAGTGGCTTGATAATTAAGTAAACAAAAGAAGTGTGACCACTCCCTTACCCCCTGACCAACACCCCAGTGGCCCTAATTAGCAGCCTTGGGCTATATCCACCTTGGCTTGTGGTGTCACTTTCAGGTCTGTGTATTACGTAAGCTGAAGTCAAGCAGCCGATCGGCAGCCTAGAAAACAATCAGCTGGCCTTTCAATAAGTTTTATGACTACAGCTAGTGAGCATTACTTCAAAAACAAATACTGCTTACAACTGTAAATGATTTACTCACGATTTTAATGTTTAATAGGCCTATCTATATCGGATGGATGTCAAAAGATTTGCAATCGTAATAGCCGCCATTTTGGGTTTATTGTAATAGAAGATCCGGAGGTATTGAATTTCAGGATTTTACTAATATTCACGTTTTTAAAAATGAAAACGGTATTATATTTTTTTTAGAATTTCGGTGTGAATTTATTTTTAGAAAAGATATCTTAATAATAATAAAATTATTAATAGCAAAGTAATTAAAATAAATCAAATTAAAAAGAAATCAACTTTTTTCTCTATCAGATTAAATTGAAATATTTTGCATACTACTCTAACACTTATCTGTATTTTTCTTAATTTAGTGCTTGTAAATTTAGAACATTATTTTAATTAATTGTCCATTATTATGAAACATGTTATCTTATTCAAATCAATACAGTATTTTTAATATTTAAAAAAGATATATATTAAAATAAAGGTAATTGGATTGAAATAAAGGAATACATTTTGAATTTTCCCATTCTTTTAATTAATATAAATGAAATTTAGATCTTTATTGTGAATCAATTATAGTCATGATCATATATGATCTGCAGATTCAATTTTCAAAATCATTTTTTTCACTCAGAATAATTAAATAGATGTCCTGATATTACTTAGCAACTCAGAGAGTTTAAAGCATTTAAATGATATTAAGTTGAACCAGAATTAAATAAACAACAAGACAGTTTTAAAGATTTCCCCTTGTATTGGAAGTTGTCAATATAACCTTTGTGCCCCTCTGATGGTTATTTATCGCGGTCAAGGTGCCCTTTTCATAACCCAGCACCATGCCCTTTTTTTTCCTGTGGGAAACACTAGCTTGTGAATAGTAAGTCAATGAAATATTTTGTCAAATAAAATAGTGACTTTCATTTGATTTCTTAATCGATATAACAGAGCAAAATTAAAGAATATGTTTGTTATTAGTAACCATTTGGCACATTAGCTCCCTTTGTAGCCCAAGACAATACATAATGATTATTGAAAGGCGTCATATTGATACGAAACTTACTTGATAAAATCAAATTGAATTCGAATTTTAAAACATAAAATGCAAGTGTAAAATACAAAAACAAACAGAAAATTTAATTCAATTTTATTTCGTTTTCGTTGATCTTTCCTCACTTGAATTATTCGTTTTAAGTAGTTGTTTTAGATTTTGAACATAGCCTTTGAACCGGAAATGCAACTTATTAATTATAAATAGACATTCACGAGGGATAAAATACACGGCTGGACAACTGCAAAAGTAAGTAAGTACTTCAATTATTAATCGCATCATTATGCATTTTATCGGAATTAAGAACCGATAAAAAGTGACAAAGAATCGGAAGAAAGACCTTAAGATCATTTTAAATCATTGTTTAATGAATCATTATCATGTTTAGTGAATGTCAATATCATATCTACCATATCAGATACATACTTATAAAATTATTAAGAAATGCCTTTGCTAAATTTGCTGATAAGCATCTTATAAGCAATAAGTTGAAATACCATTTTAGATAATATTACGAAGCGTCGTCAAATATTGTCAATATTGTAAGTACAATGCATGTATATTTCTTTTAAATGGAGCTATATAGATAAAACCGGATGTTACGATGTCACTAAACATATCATTCTAAATATATAAATTGAAAAATACCGTTTCAAAGCTCAAACGAAAAAACTAATCTTTTATGAACTTAACAAAAAGGGAAAAAAATAAAGAGAAAGGGAGAAACGAACATTATTTCCTCGTCAGACTTACCAAATGGTGTGTTGTTCCATGGTTATGTTCCAAAATAAAACACTGGAATGTTTTACTGTCAACGTACTTGATAATGTAACTGTACATATGTGCTGGTTTTGTTTCTAAATAAATAATACAAACGTTTTGCCTTTTGTACATATATTTCATCAACGTGCATGCTGTAACAAATGTTGAATGAATGTGACATATAAACAACGAATTTGGTAAAAAAAAATCCAAATAGTTTTCATGTTTGATACAAATAATCACAGGTAAAATAAATATATGAATGATCGTCGAAATATATCATAGAAATAAAAAAGGTAAATATTCTAACAAAATAAGTTAGATAATATTTAGTGATCACGTTAAGTAAGAAATCAAACGAATGCTCGTGAGAATACTGCGGGAAGAAATGCGCGCTTTACCTACACTTGGTTACTAATATAAGAATGTTCCTACATTTGATTGGTGCATCAACCACAAAAGATTCTATTCATAGTATATAAACATTATATTATACATTATTATACAGCAGGGTAGTTTTCCTTCTATGTCCTTCACCTTGGTATTCTTGTTGTCATGCCATAACAGTACCATGTACTGTTTTTGTCACATGATCAATGTAACAATACTAGAGGGACCAGCGGAATAAAAAAAAAACATTTGCATATTCAAAGACGCAACTGTTTCCAGATACTAGATATGCTATTGGTTTATATCAAGGTAGTTTTCCAACAAGTAGAGTTACGTTACGGAAAATAACATATCCTTGATCTTTACTATCGTTATATTCTAACTCTGTCATGTTACTATGTACATGTACTATTTTTATACTTCGACATAAGATTGATTTTACAATATTAAATGATACCAATGAGGTATTCTATGTGTTAATTTGCATATTGCTCCAATTATTTAAATAACTGCAGGGAACTCATTATACCATTGACTTACATGATGTTTGTTTTATTTTTGTATCTCATCACAATTTAGCATTTGAATGAAATAATACAAGGAAGATGCAATGAAAAACGACAAAGAACAGAGACATGAATTACTTCAGACGTTAATCTACAAATATGGTGACATTAAAGCATTTTTTAAAATTGAATATAGCAATTTAACATCTAAATATTAAGTTTTTGTATGATTGTTAATGAAACATGTTGGATATTGCATTGTCTTTATAATAACACTTCATAGTAGACTTACCATATAACTGGTATTCAAATAGTATTATCCATTTAAACATTCATTGGAAATATTAAGGTAACCCCGATGAAAGTTTTACAATTAGGCTAATAAAACAGTATATATTAATGTAAAATATTTTCAAAGAGCTTCCAGTATACCCTTTTACAAATATGAAATCAATGTAATTAGAATAACACAGGATAGCAGAAATGGAACGGGCAGTCATCTGTAGTGTGGGCACTATATGTTCCAATACTGGACTATGATACTCGTACCGACGGTACACTGTAGTAAAATGATTGGTGGATCAATTACAAAAGGTTCTATTTATGAATGGTAGTCAATCGCTCATACTTAGGTAAAATATACCTATAGTTCCATATTTATGTATACTATCGTGATGGAATATTACAAAATCCTTCACCTTGCTTTTAAAAATAATGTTTGAACTATGAAGTAAGATAATAAAGCCTAATATGTTTTTTCTCTTGTCCAAATCTATGCCAAAATTGTAGTCTTTGTTCTAATTGGGATATTGATACCTCTTTGTCTTTGTGTAGATTACTGTCAGCTAATGTGCTTTGTAATTTAACACAGGGCTGTATGAAGTTATAACAATATAATAGGCCATGGGCTAGGAGGGTCCCACATGCACACACCCCCCTCAACCTCCGAGCCAATATTTTTCTGAACCCTCATGACCCACTGATCACAAATCAAAATGTCAACATTGCATAGGTTGGGATGAACTTCCGGTTATGACGTCATCAAGATGGCCGCCATCTCCAATTTCACTAAAAATTGAAAAATAGTCATAACATTAACATTTTTTAACCGAAGTAGACAAATGAGGTATCAAAATGACCACAATAGAAAAACAAATACATATCACAACCAAAAAGTCCAATATATGTAGTGATTTCTACGCAGGAAATGAAAGAATCTGATTTTAAGCTCAAAAATGGTGATTTTTTCAGCAAATTTTTCATATTTGGCTTGACGCAGCAAAAATGTTTCCCAACAGCAAACTGTTATTTCTAATAAGTTTTTTGACCTCTTATCAATCAGTTTAAGCAACAAAAACAACAAAAACCAATGTTAACATTGTATAAGTTCCGGTTATGACGTCATCAAGATGGCCACAATCTCGAATTTCACTGAAAAATGAAAAATAGTCATAACATTGACATTTTTCAACTGAACTAGACAAATGAGGTATCAAAATGACCACAATAGACCAAGAAATACATGTCAGGACCAAATAATCCAATATATGTAGTGATTTGAACGCACAAAATGAAAAAATACGATTTTAAGCTCAAAAATGGTAATTTTTCAGCATTTTTTTCATATTTGGCTTGACGCAGCAAAATTGTTTCCCAAGAACAAATTATTATTCGTAATCAGTTATTTGACCTCTTATCAATCGGTTACAACAACAACAACAACAAAAATATATAGAAATGCAAATGAGAATTGTTGTTATACCATCATTTGGTTAACAAAACATCACCGGATGCGGCATATGATTGTTATTGTTTTCCAAACCGCTGACACTACAGTTTCCTGGTGTCTTGGAATTTCCTGAACTCCGTTAATACCATGACATTTTTCGAAACGTGTTGCGTCTTTTAGAATGAGCACATTCATTGTTTATTTCCTGTGTATAACGTAAGGAAACATAAGATGTCACATATTTCTTTCACTAGTTCTTAATGATAATAATTTTCGTTGTGCCTGCTTTCTCGCCATAGTGTCGTCTTCGACCTCGATGACCTGGTCACATTACACTACCGGGTTACCATCGTGGTTCTTACTTGTCAACCGTCCATGGTCAGAGTTAACATCAGAAACATTGGATTCAGGGATGTGGGAGCCCTTCCTGTTTCCAACATAGTTTCACATAGATTCACATATCATATATGATGTTCCAGACTTCTCCGGCATGATGGAAAAGACTCCAGATTCACATTCTGCGGAGGGTTGAGTTGGTTCTCCTTAATTCGTATGAAGCACAATTCATCATTGTTACGAACCTCAGTGACCATAGGTGGCACAGGTGGATTCTTTGAGGTCATAAAGGAGGTCTGCAGTGAAGTTTCACTCTTTGCCAAGTCTGGAAAGCACTGTAGAGAACTCTTTACTGGAGAGTCTTCAGTGGTCTTTTTATGCATACACCAGATGTGACACAGCCAGCTCCTTCAAGAGAATGGGAAAAGTCAGACCAGTGAAAAGCATTTAACATTTATGGCCTTATTAATGACCTCGATGTTATCACCTGTGCCATTTATGGTTGCACGAGGATCCACCAGATTGATGAAAAGTACTTCATACGAATTATGGAGCTATGTGCTAGGGAGAACCAATTCCACCATTGGAAACATGTGGATCTGGTGTAATTTCCATTATGCCGGAGAAGTCTGAAACAGCATATACGTCCGATATGTTAGAATCTAAAAGAGATTCCAATTCCTGAACCTGTCGTTCCTGATATGAACTCTGGCCATGGATGGGTCATAAAAGATGACAGGCTAGAACAACACTGGTAATGTAGTGTCACATCAGCTCATCGACATCGGAGACGACGCTCTGACTTTCGACGAATTGGATACTGATATCTCGATTACTCTGATTCGGACTGCATGTACCAGCTACCAGATATGCCGAGTCTCTTCAGTTGATAGTGCAGTGAGGCGGGAAAGCATGAACAATGATAATGATTATAAATGAGAACCAGTGAAAGACATATGTGACATTGTAGTAACCATCTGACATTTTGCTTAAGCTATGCATAGGAAATAAACAATGAATCTGCTCATTTTCAAAGACACAAACGTTTTGGAAACTGTTAATGATATTAACGGAAACACAGGCTTAGCTAAGGTTACATTTGTTACGCTATCAGTAGGTGTTGTGCTGTAATAATTCAGAGAGGCTGCTAATCTACAAAATTGAGGGTTTAACAATAATTCTTTTTTGCATTTCTATATATTTTTGTTGTTGTTGTTGTTGTTGTTTTACTGATTGATAGGATTTTAAATAACTGATTACGGTTAGTAATTTGTTGATGGGAAACATTTTTGCTGCGTCAAGCCAAGTACGAAAAATTTGCTGAAAAATCACCAATTTTGAGCTTAAACTTTTATTTTTTCATTTCTTGCGTACAAATCTCTACATTTATTGGATTATTTAGTCCTGATATGTATTTATCGTTCTATTGTGGTCATTTTGATACCTTATTTGTCTACTTTAGTTGAAAAATATTAAATGACTATTTTTAGTGAAATTCGAGATGGTGGCCATCTTAATGACGTCATAACCGGAACTTATACAATGTTAACAATATTTTTGTTGTTTTTGTTGTTTAAACTGATTGATAAGTGGTCAGAAAACTTATTAGAAATAATAGCTTGCTGTCGGGAAACATTTTTTGCTGCGCCAAGCCAAATATGAAAAATTTGCATATGTGTGGGGACCCTCCTAGCCCATGGCCTATAAATGACTAATGTATGTAACTTGTATCTACTGTCATCACGGAATATTGGCAGTATACGCATACAATGTACAATGTAGTTATTTTCAAACACGTTTAGTACTGTAAAACAAGACATTTTAGCTATATTTTGTTTATTTTTAATGCAGTTCCCTATCTGTTGAAAGCTCTATCTTTATTATTTTTATTATTTATCACTTTCCTGTACGTTCTTTGATTTCAAAATATAAATAAGCTCCAGTTCATGTTTTAGCGTACATGTATCTAACATGTGTTTCCCTCATACCTACGGCTGTAACAGCGGTTTACCTCCATGCAACACAACTAATGGCGACGGATGTCCATCAATGAAACAACTATTAATTACAAATTACATGTATTTGTAAAATAAGACATCACATGTCTGAAGATGGTTTTTCTATAAAGAATATAAACAACGGGGTTTACCTTAAAAATACCACCCAGTTTTTATGTATGAAGAAATTATTTGCAGTTGCGGTGTTCTTCGAACTATTTTCAAAATATCGGAGTATCATTATTGTAATAAAAATGTCAAGTTATGAGAGAAAACTACTCTCTTTCATAGATAAACATTAAGAATGGGTAGAATATCCATAGCCTTCTTCATATCAACATATGAAATGATCTTATAATTTTATGTTCTGTTCGCATGGTATGACGAAAACAGATTAATCCTTAGTTTCTGTTCGTTACAGAATCACTAAATGGAGAGACTTTCCAATGTAGAAGGTGTTATTGAGTTTGACGCATATGCCGAGGACCTAGTAGGTGTCTTCAAGGAGAGAAACCAATATATTAGTACATGTATTTGTTAAAAACTTGTTGGTGTAACGTTAAATAACCAAATACTAGATGGTGTCTATATTGAAATTTTTATCTAGATACTCGTATTATTTCAATTAAAAATCGCGAAACATATCCATATCATGATGTGCATATATCTTTTTCGGGTTTCAAAGTTCTCGAGTTTTCATAATAAAATTATTGCATTTTTGTAATATAATATTTTTGTACCAGTTTTAAATACAACTGATGTTATAACAAATGCACTAAATGTTTTAAGTGATGATGTATCTTTTGTCTTCAGTGTCAGCTTATGAAATATGCCGAACGCCGATCCATTGATCTGTTAAAAAGCGCCGCCATCAGACTGCCAGTCTGGTATCTTGTGTTTCAAAACATCATATACATGATCATACTAGGAATAAAACATCTAGACATGCCATTCCTGGTATATCCACTCCTTAATGAAGAAGGGGTAAGTCTTATATTCGCATATAAATTAAAAAAAAAAAATTCAAACTTCATCGATTGTTATGAGGGTTTTTAATTGCCATCCGATTAAATGTTGCATTCTTCAATGAAAGCTATAATTAACTACATTTTGTAGTGTTAGATGTTTGCAATGCATTGTCTACAAAAGTAATGAATAGAATTATAAAGTAAGAATAAGATTATAAGAGTTCTCGTCAGATTAATAAGCCAATGATATTATAAAGCAGCATCCGACAATACAGGACAGAAAAAATGATAAATACGTTACCCAAGAATATATGATTCTTTGTTTTTTTTTTATTTTCAGAACCAGCTCCATAATACAGTTCGCGATCGTCTCTACATTATAGATTTTGTGATCGTAACTGTCCTTTTCAAGGGCGAACCGCCGGAGAACATTTTACCCTACATAGAAGACATGCTACCATCTTAAAGGGACAATTCAGTGAGGCTAATTCGTTATATAACCACGAAGCAAAATATGACATAAATGTATTGTTCTACATTCCTTATGAAACATATGACAAAATAGTGACAAATTCCACAACCTTGTTTAGTAATTTGATAATACTATTGAAATTCCAAATCGTTGATCAATACGATTAAGCAGGTACAACATGTAAGCTGTACCCTTACCCGAGTCAAAGTCACGCACGTTAAACAAATGCAATACATAACCATTGAGGAGTTGATGAAATTATTTTTAGACAAGAACATACATATTATAATGTTAACACAGCTGTAAGGCGTTTTGAATAGTTCTAGTCAAAACATTCTTTATTACACAGGCAAGGGTCAGGGTTCTGCATACAAGGCTATGTGTAATGGCGATTGAACATTTCACATACAATTGACAACCATGGGCTTTCTGGCATATCATAGTAAAACCAACTAATCTAATTTCCATTAGAACTGGTTTGTTTCCGAAATATGTGCAAGTTTTTAATGTACTCCTAGACCGAATTGTCTCTTTAACACAAAATAATAAATTTAATAAATAAATAAAAATCAATTCAATGTTATTTGGAGAATATGGAGCTGCGAGACTCACAAGTGAATGATAAAAATGGCAACAGAGTGTTTATCGATAATTTGTATTATGAATAAATAAACATATTCATTGTGAGTATTATCGTTTGTTTTATAACTTGATATACATAATGGTTGAATCCTTATCGTATAAACCATTCTAGAGCTTGAAACATTGATGTTATGACAACATAGGTAATACAATTCAACAAGACCGGTCATTTAACTCATTCCACCCTGATGACACATTTAGATTATTCTGGAACAAAGTCTGGAATAGTCCATTTTTTAATTTCAGGGAGAATGATTTAATGTGTCTAGTATCACTGTTCTTTTCGACGTGGTTGTTGCTTTTTTTTCTCTAAATTGCTGTACAATAAATGAGTGAAAATCCTATGGAGAAGTTCACGTTTAGGAACCAAATTGTAATCAATACAATTTACCTCTAGTAATATCAAATTACATATGTAATTAAGATAATGATCATTGGATCCCCTACCGGTGCTATATCGTTACCTAATCAAACGATCTGTTTTGTATGCCTGTCATACTCTGTTAATAGAGGCCATATTAGTCTATGTAATGATTATCTGCAAATAACCTTGTATTGTATACGTGAACAAATGGTTAATTTCGAGTTAATGCAATACACATACTTGGCCAAGATCATGAGACGATTGATTTGTGCACGCATAGCTAGACTGTTCAATATCAATTATCAACAAAAAATAAATATATGAAATGAGGTCGGTTTATGAACATATTTTGCACCACAAAATTAATCTGGCAGAAGAAACATGAAATTGTACAGAGCACATGCATTTTATAATTATAAATTTGAATTTGAAAACGTTACAAATGATCAGCCAGCAATGAAACAATACGTAGTTAATAATTGTCTACTTTAGTAATTATTGTAAATAAGAAAAATATTTATATGAATTTAAGAATAATAACGTGATTTGCAAGTATAGATATATGTTAAAAATATTAAAATATCCCAAATACCTTATGTATTTATGTTATTAAGACATAGATGGACTTTGCTGTAAATTATATATGTTAGTTTTCGATTTGAAAAATATTCTTGAATATCCTCAAACACATTCAAGAGAGTCTATTCCAACGTAAAGTATGAATTTTAACCATCCTATATATATATAATCTACATGTAATTAAATCTTCCACGCACAAAAGATTCAATCATCGAAGCATGTGATATGAACAATGAATTTTCATGAACAATTATATTTACTTCATTGTTATTGTTTGCTTACACATTCATATTCATGCAATACATATTTCTATGTAAAGACTTCCTCATAGAGCTATTTTCTATAGAGAAGTAACATAACAAGCTCTGCAAGGATTTTGTCTGTCATCTCCAGGCGAAATAGATAACCTTGTAGTAGTCTCCATTATTAACCTTTGCACAGTAGTCAGCTATCTCAGCAAGACTACAAGTCGTGGGAAATAAAGTGTGTATTATACGTGTGTCGTACTGTCAATATTTTTATTGCTAATCTAATACATATATGTAATCAGACAGATATACACAACACTAGATAAATTAATAACAACACTCGACAAATGAATAAGTTTTAACATGGTTTTATTAATATTTTCTGTGTCACTCACAACAGAGATGCTGACAACACTTGCTAAATGTTTTACATACAGTGAAATGCGTTTAAGCGTCGTCACGAATGGGCTTTCGGATCCTTCAAATCACAAATCAAGTGAATATTTTCACCCATTTGCATGCGTGTTTAACAGCTCGGGAATAATCTTAGTGTCAGTCTAACTGTGGGTGGAGTTTGGTTGACATTGATACTCTAAATGAGGACGGAATTTACATGTTTTGGCTGTTACACATTCAAAAATGTAGGTTCACTTGTAATTCCAATCATTCTATTTCAGACGGTTATAGACGGTTATTCAACAGATCAGATAAATTTGTATAAATGCCTTGTAGCTATAGGAATCATGACCAAGTCATCAGGTTTCGATATACACTATTACTTATGTAGAAGCGTGTTCGTGACAAGAAGTGGTCAGATTACTTAAGTAGGATATGTACTCTGACATTTATTATAAAAATGATTGATGTTGAATGTCCATGTGTATCTATATAAACTAAGGTTTTGAAAGTTAACGGAGTCACTCTTAAGGACTCCACGAATAAACACCAGAAGCTACCAACCCGTGTTTGAGTCCTACATATCAACACCACAACAGAACATACAACAAAACATACAGAACTTCTACATTTCACTACCTAAATTTTTTTGGACCTATATTCGTCAGTCCATGTAGACTATTCCAATTGTCAAAATATGTAGAAAAACAAATACTACCAAGGGTAAAAATAAAAGAAAACATCAAAAAATTACTATTACAATTAGCATTGCATTTTAGAGGTAAAGTATACGCCTCCGAATTGGCTTTATCTCCCCACCTTCCCAACATCTACATACAGCCATTCACAGGTAGCGTTTTACGAAGCTGTCAGCCAATATCTTGACAACGTGTTGATTTGTCTTTCAATGGACATGTGACGATGGGTGACTTAAAACGAGATTTCCAATCTTTATATCCACAGGTGTATGCTAACAAATCAATGGTACAAAGGTGTGACGAAATCAATTCAGTAGATCCCTTTGAAGAAGTGAACATTGTTTGCGCAACACCACACCAGGAGTCTTGGCAATCGAAGAGTTTTCATTGGCTGTCGTTACATGATGCTAAGTGACCAATCGGAATGGGTGGAAAGACTTCCATCTAAAATCATAGAATAAACAGTTATTTGTACCTTTGTCGCGGTTACTTCAAAGGTACATGGTGATTGGTACTTTAATCTGAACTGAAGGACACGAGCGTTTCCACTGTGGTGCAATTTGCAAACATATAAATGTATTTAATATTTGATTATTTTACTAGAAAACAAATTTGAATATAACAATCAATATATATCAACTGTCATCCTCGATATTTCAGGGGTTACTATCACTATTGCCATATTTACCCGTACAACATATAAAAAAAACTCTGAAAGCTCCATATGTGACAACTGATAAGCAAGTTGTTTGGCCCTTTAATGTACATAAATATCGAATACTTGCTGTCTTTGTAAAGTCTCTGCAGATCTGTGATTGGTCAGTTATTATCTCCTGGAACACCTTCGGTCTCACTATCAGATAGTCAAGGGGTGGATATAACGATAGTGAAAGTAACCACTTAAGTATTGAGGATGTGTTTTTGTCTTCTGTCTACAAATAATTGGTTCTATTTTTTTTTGTTACAGCAGATACTATAAAGAAATAACATCGATCAAACAAAGTGAACTAGATTACACCGTTTACGTAGCAAAGCGTTTGTTTTTAGTTGAGAATGTTCTTAAATATATAAGAAAACGTTTGTAAAAGCCATTTCAAGAATATCTCAGGTAAGCACATAATTAGTCTGCGAATTGAGAATTATGAATTGTAAAGTTGTATAGAAGTATTGTGACAGAGAGGCAAGGGCATGTTTACCATTCCGCAGTAGCTATATAGCTCTATTACACTTGTTATTTCCGCATGTCTCTCTGAACATTAATATGATATGGATACTGGTCACTTGTCGATTGGAATACTCAATGTAGCAAATTTTCATATTATTACAAAAGATTCAAAACAAACAAATATCTGTGAAAATTAAATAGGCAGTATGTGCTATTCATGTCCTCCGTGGTCAACGATACGACCATCCTTCCAGTACTGTGTGTCAGGGCAACAGCAGTGTGACGCTAGCCAGGCTCGAACCCGCCACCCGACTTACTGGTCCGCCGCCCTGGACACTCACTTCAGTTCCTTTATATCCTAACTTCTGTAGTTCATTACAAGATCTGATAGGCAAACAGGTTGCATTCTTGGATTTTGAACAAATTAAAGTTGCTTCCGATGTTTTTCAGAAATAACTAAAGGAACATCAATGCTATTTCAACTGCAGATTACTTTTGATTTTGAGTTGTACATATAATGTTTCAATATGCACCTATTTTGAATGTATAATAAGGAATTCTTCTTGAAGTAAGGAAGACTCTGGCAGGCAGATGGTCATCACAGATTTGACATAAAATGGTTGCTACAGTGTAACCTTTTCTAGGTGTGGATATCAGATATAACTGAAGCAAACTTTGTCACATGATGAAATGTATCTGCAGACCGCTTGTCGTCCTAACATTTGTCTATACTAATTTAAAGGAAGCGAGCTCATAAGTATGCTTCTCATGGGTGTCAATTGTTGGTATTTTGAGTTCAGATCAATTGGAAACAAAATTACTGACATGAAGCTACGTGCAGCTACGTGTTGTTGTCTTATCTTACTAAATATCGAAAGATATTTTTGCTGATTGCACACTTGAATGACGACTTACTGATGAAGTCCAATCGAAGTGTAATGGTGTCGGAATCCTAAAAAATGCCGATCTGTAGCGTTAAATACTCTTCTCCTATGAGGGCCTTTCAATTGTTTAACGAATCTAAGCTGGAATGGCTGGAGGTAGCTGGCATTTGTTATTTACCAGACAATTTGCGATATAATGATATGGGATACAGCGTACAGTGTTTTGTTTTTGCATACTTAGTATGTCAATAGTAAAACGTAGTATAACATTTATTTATCTTTATGTTGAATTTTCTTAGAAATTGTTGTATTTGTGTGATCCAAATGGGGGCCGCGGTGGCCGAGTGGTTAAGATGTCCCGACATATTACCACAAGCCCTCCACCTCTGGGATGCGGGTTCGAATCCTATGTGGGGCAGTTGCCAGGTACTGACCGCTGGCCGGTGGTTTTTCTCCGGGTACTCCGGCTTTCCTCCACCAACAAACCTGGCACGTCCTTACATGACCCTGGCTGTTAATAGGACGTAAAACTAAACAAACCAAACCAAGTGATCCAAATATCTTAAATTGGTGTGCATTGAAATTCGTCTTAAAGGTTTGATAATTTGCTCGTCATGGCTCACAAAAATAAAACCATCTTTGAGCCGTTTCATAAATTTTCATTTGAAATGAATTTAAGATCAATTCATGAATATGTATACAGTATGCACTTAAAAGCAATCTTGTATATTCTAAGCAAATGTTATTTGATTATTTTTCTTTAAGATTGTGCCAAGAAAAGACCACTGTAACTAGTATCAATAGAAGATCTGTTATTTTATTTTTCTGCTAAGGAAACATATTTGGATAAGTTAACACAACTTGTTTCTGGATTAAGTCATTCGGTTGAAATTATATAATTGTTTATAGTCTGTAGCAAATAACACATTGATTAAATTTTTTACGGGACAAATAGAATCTTACATGGGTCTGTGAATTGGACAGGGGCTTGCCGAGGGTTGACGGCCAAAATTTTTCACTCGGGTTGAGATATCCCTGTCCACTTCACAGACCCATGTAAGATTCTTTCTCTCCCATAATAGTTGAAAAAATGATGAAATTCCACTAGGTTTCGAACTTTTTTCATCGCCCTGTTATCGCAGAAACGTCGTTATGCGTCAAAATTGATGACGTCATCTACAATACGCTCCGCAGTTACGCCGCATGTATTGATGACGTCACATTATTGTCTAGCGTGTGTGAGCTGTCTTACACCCCCCTGTGTAAGACTGGGGTATATTTTTCCTAGCAACCACGGGATATCCCTGTGAAGTATGGGAGAATAAATATAATCTCACATGGGTCTGTTAAGTGGACAGGGATATCAACCCGAGTGAAAGATTTTGGCTGATCAACCCGAGGCCATTGTGAAAATGCAGTTTAAAAAAAAAACATTTCCAAAGCGCTGCCATCATAGGAACGTCGCAGTAAGTCAAAATTAATGACGACGTCGACAATAGACACCGCTTGTATTGATGACGTCACGTCATTGTCTAGAGCATGTGAGCTGTCTTTTCCCTATCCCGGTAAAACACAGGGTTATCTTTTTCCTAGCACCGAGGTGTAACCCTGCCAAGTATGGGAGAATTGCATTTCTGTAACATTCGTTAATGATTCCATTCGTAATAGGCATTATAAGAGGTGTAGTCATCCTTCTGACATTTATTGATGTTTAGAATTTTATCACTTCCCTGTTGTCCAAACGAATATTAAGTAATTTATGTAAGTGTACACGGGATAGATTTTCAAAATTACATGTGCCGTAATTTTCATACTACTAATAAAGAATTCTGTGTTGTTGCAAATTCTAATAAAATTTCATCTTTGCATCTGAATGATTTGCACAGTTTAATTTATCAAAACATATTGTTTAAATATATTATTGCAGAAAAAAATAGCATGTCAATTTTTTTGCCCATTTATGACACATATAAAGTTAAAGCCAAGCAGTGTAATAGTTGCCAAGAATATGTCCTTGAATCTATGGAAAAATACCCAGATTGTCTCACATCTGAACCAATCAAAATAAAGGATTTGCGTGATCGATTACTTTATATACCAGTGAGCCTACATTATAACTCCTTTCGGACTTTCAAGATTGGATTGCATCGGACTTGATATATATATGCAAAAGGTTAAGTATATATTTTGTACGCTTGTTACAGTATGTCATGCCATTTACAGTACATTCAAATATTGCAATGTAACGAGTTAATGCCTGACGCTTTGACTGTCTTGATGAGCATACCATTGCTGTATAGTGAATGAGTAGTCGAGACTTTGTAATTGTGTCAGGACCACAGCCTGACCAGGAGAGCGTGGAAGCGCGAGTTTGTGCAAGTTCTACGATATACCTGACAATATCACAGTAATAGTTTCATCAACTCATAAACTTTTACATTTTTGCATACGAACGGAAATCCATGCATTCCTATCAAACGGATATAAAATGGAATGTTGAAGAATCTGTATGAATTTCTTTACATCACCTTTCTGCACAAGAAAATGAAAAATCTTGTAGTTATAAGCTATACAAAAAATCCTAAAAAGTAGCTCTGTCTCTCCATCATATTAAAATTATGTATATCAAACTTCTTCACACTGATATTTAAAATCGCTTTTACTCAATTGTTTCCGTCTTTAGAAGCTATGTGCACACGTGTTTATCAAATCATATACTATCTTTGTCTTTTCTCGAAATATAAAACCTTTGATGATTTTTAATTGTTTAATAATCAGACTTTTTTTGCAAATTAAATATTTTTTTGCCGCCACACGTTTGTTTATTGTCTGACCATTGCCTATCGGTTGTCACTGATTGCGTTATCCCCTCTCTCCAAACACTCTGTAACATGATGTATTCGTTGTGCAGAAACTTGCTTTGTATTCGATGGCGCTTTATAATAACAAATATAAAAACTAGAAAAGCTGTTTATACATTATTGAATATTTGATCGGACAACCACGGATGTATCTACACACGAAATACTTTTTAACCTCCTAACTACAAAAGTAAATAGCCAAGAACATTTTATGTTCTGCAACAGTGCTGATTTATGTTTGTGCAATTGAGCTTTTAATTAGTTTTTGTCTGAAAATTTTGAGACAAGTGATTAGGCTGTACCATTCTCTAAAATATTAACATATCGCTAAAATTTGGTTTGATATTTGTCTCTCAGCAAATGTTTCTAAATGGGCCACAAATCAGTAATATATTAATATTTTCCCCAGCATATAGCTTGATATTTGTGTTTCTGCGAAACGTTTTAAATGTGCTACTAATATGTTAATTATCAAAAAAATCATGAAAATATGGCTTGATATTTGTGTCTCTGCGAAATGTTTTAAATGGGCCACCGATCTGTAAAATATAAAGAATTCATTAAAACTTGGCTTAATATTTGTGTCTCTGCGAAATGTTTCTTAGTGAGCTACCAATCTATGAAATATTAAAAACTGCACTTTAATCATTGAAATCACTATTTTTCAATTTCATCGGGGTATGAAAGAAATTATGTTTGCAAACTAAATTTCTTTTATAACCCGATGGAATTAAAAAATAGTGTCTCCAATGCTTATAATTAATTTTCCATGCTAATTTATAAAATGAAATACGTTAACACGGACGATTCCATTGTTTTTTCCTAATCAATACGCAACGTCAATGTTTCTATTGTGATGCCACGATAACGTCGGGTTTCCGCGCCATTCTCGGATTTGTTTTCATCGTGGAATGAAAAAAATGAATGGACCAATCAGAAAGCAAGAAATATAGTATCATCAAAATATGGCTTGATATTTGTATCTAGAATCTAGATCTGGTATTCTGCTGAAAAAATCAAATCAAGAATTTCTAGTGGCCAGTCTTAACGATGATACACTCACAAAACACACCATATCATTACACTCTACTTTCTGTACACAAACACACACGAAAATAAAGTTGCATCTACACAAACACACAAGAAAATAAAATTGCATCTACAAAAACACACACGAAAATAAAATTGCATCTACACAAACACACACGAAAATAAAATTGCATCTACACAAACACACACGAAAATAAAATTGCATCTACACAAACACACACGAAAATAAAATTGCATCTACACAAACACACACGAAAATAAAGTTGCATCTACACAAACACACACGAAAATTAAATTGCATCTACACAAACACACAAGAAAATTAAATTGCATGTACACAAACACACACGAAAATAGAAATTGCATCTACACAAACACACACGAAAATGAAATTGCATCTACACAAACACACACGAAAATGAAATTGCATCTACACAAACACACACGAAAATAAAATTGCATCTACACAAACATACACGAAAATAAAAATGCATCTACACAAACATACACGAAAATAAAAATGCATCTACACAAACACACACGAAAATAAAATTGCATCTACACAAACACACACGAAAATAAAATTGCATCTACACAAACACACACGAAAATAAAATTGCATCTACACAAACACACACGAAAATAAAATTGCAATTACACAAACTCACACGAAAATAAAATTTCATCTACAAAACACACACGAATATAAAATTGCATCTACACAAACACACACGAAAATAAAATTGCATCTACACAAACACACACGAAAATAAAGTTGCATCTACACAAACACACACGAAAACAAAGTTTCATCTACATAAACACACACGAATTTAAAATTGCATCTACAAAACACACACGAATATAAAATTGCATCTACACAAACACACACGAAAATAAAATTGCAATTACACAAACACACACGAAAATAAAATTTCATCTACAAAACACACACGACTATAAAATTGCATCTACAAAACACACACGAATATAAAATTGCTTCTACACAAACACAAACGAAATAAAATTGCATCTACATAAACACACACGAAAATAAAGTTAAAGCCAAGCAGTGTAATAGCTGCCGATAATTTGTCCTTGAATCTATGGAAAAATACCCAGATTGTCTCAAATCTGAACCAATCAAAATAAAGGATTTGCGTGATCGATTACTGTATATACCAGTGAGCCTGCATTATAACTCCTTTCGGACGTTCAACATTGGATTGCATCGGACTTGATATATATATGCAAAAGGTTAAGTATATATTTTGTACGCTTGTTACAGTATGTCATGCCATTTACAGTACATTCAAATATTGCAATGTAACGAGTTAATGCCTGACGCTTTGACTGTCTTGATGAGATAACCATTGCTGTATAGTGAATGAGTAGTCGAGACTTTGTAATTGTGTCAGGACCACAGCCTGACCAGGAGAGCGTGGAAGCGCGAGTTTATGCAAGTTCTACGATATACCTGACATTATCACAATAATAGTTTCATCAACTCCTAAACTTTTACATTTTTGCATACGAACGGAAATCTATGCATTCCTATCAAACGGATATAAAATGGAATGTTGAAGAATCTGTATGAATTTCTTTACATCACCTTTCTGCACAAGAAAATGAAAAATCTTGTAGTTATAAGCTATACAAAAAATCCTAAAAAGTAGCTCTGTCTCTCCATCATATTAAAATTATGTACATTAAACTTCTACACACTGATATTTAAAATCGCTTTTACTCAATTGTTTCCGTCTTTAGAAGCTATGTGCACACGTGTTAATCAAATCATATACTATCTTTGTCTTTTCTCGAAATATAAAACCTTTGATGATTTTTAATTGTTTAATAATCAGACTTTTTTTGCAAATTAAATATTTTTTTTTGCCACCACACGTTTGTTTATTGTCTGACCATTGCCTATCGGTTGTCACTGATTGCGTTATCCCCTCTCTCCAAACACTGTGTAATATGATGTATTCCGTTGTGCAGAAACTTGCTTTGTATTCGATGGCGCTTTATAATAACAAATATAAAAACTAGGAAAGCTGTTTATACATTATTTGATATTTGATCGGACAACCACGGATGTATCTACACACGAAATACTTTTTAACCTCCTAACTACAAAAGTAAATAGCCAAGAACATTTTATGTTCTGCAACAGTGCTGATTTATGTTTGTGCAATTGAGCTTTTAATTAGTTTTTTGTCTGAAAATTTTGAGACAAGTGATTAGGCTGTTCCATTCTCTAAAATATTAACATATCGCTAAAATTTGGTTTGATATTTGTCTCTCAGCAAATGTTTCCAAATGGCCACAAATCTGTAATATATTCATATTTTCTCCAGCATATAGCTTGATATTTGTGTTTCTGCGAAACGTTTTAAATGTGCTACTAATATGTTAATTATTAAAAAAATCATGAAAATATGGCTTGATATTTGTATCTCTGCGAAATGTTTTAAATGGGCCACCGATCTGTAAAATATTAAAGAATTCATTAAAATTTGGCTTAATATTTGTGTCTCTGCGAAATGTTTCTTACTGAGCTACCAATCTATGAAATATTAAAAACTTCACTTTAAGCATTGAAATCATTATTTTTCAATTTCATCGGGGTATGAAAGAAATTATGTTTACAAACAAAATTTCTTTTATAACCCGATGCATCTACACAAACACTTGCAACAAAATGAAATTACATAAAAATACGAAAGCATACAATAAAATGAAATCGCATCTGCACAAATTCACAATAAAATGAAGTTGCACTTACACAAAACACACAATAAAATAAAACTGCATTCACAGCGCACAGCAAATTAAATTGTATCTTCACTCTATACAAACAAATAATAAAATATAAAAATGCAATTACGCAAACACTCAATAAATGAATGCAACAAAGAAATTAAAAAGAAAAGCTGCTATACATCTCCGGTAATTTTGTACAATCTGGACATTACTTTCATAATGATAACTAAATTGTTTTGAGTGTGTCTTTCAGTCCAAATGGATTCCATTATTCTACATTAGAATTTTAGTCGTATAAATCTTTTCAGAAAATTTTCCAGTGTTTTCTGTTAACAATATCCTCTAAGTCTACAAACTAATGTAAACACCAGACCAATATCTAAAACATCGTTTTTAAAATCAAAGCTATCATTTTGTCGGATTTATATTTAAATGTAAGTTCACCTTCGAGAAAAACAACAACTAGGTTCGTAGTCATTACGAGGTTTAATGACAGAAGACACCCGGTAAAGAGTAATAGCATATGTCATCCCCTTTGAAGTGAGACTGAAGAATCTTAACCGAAGATGAAATATAGTCTTAAGTTGTCAAACACAAGGAATTTGCCGAATGTTGAACAGCTAAAATAGTTTAATCTAGGGTTGATATCTCCTGTCTCACACCGAACGAGGGTAAAAAAATGTATATAAATCTGACAACGGTTAAATTGAAGATATTCTTGTCCGGGTAATTGGGAACATTCAATGTGTAGCATATATATGTACCTTGTACCTACATGAATATATCCATATACTATCGTTCTTTGTTGGTTTGTATTTGAAATATATGATTGGTGTTTTAAATCTCCTGCTATACTGACGCCATGTCATTACTAATCAATAGGTTATAATCATTGTACGTCATCATACCATTGTGTCCCAAGCTACATTGGTCCCGCATAATTGTTTTTCTATTGAACATAATATGTAGACCGTAATACACCATAAAAAGATACTGGTAAGTAAGCAATTACCTGACAAATTTTCAAAAGAATATTGGCACTTAAAATGCCAATGTATGTTACTCATACACAGTACTCGACATGTATATATATAAAAGGCTATGACTATTCAATGCGTTATAACTCAATTAGTAAATTAGTTCAGGAGTTTGTTATATACATTGCTTTCTGTAAATATTTTTGTTATTATCTCTACACATAACAGTCATATTTTCTCCTTTCTGATGGTTAAATTGCAGATATTCTTGTCCGGGTAATTGAAACACATTCAATGTGTAGCATATATATGTACCTTGTACCTACATGAATATATCCATATACTTTCGTTCTTTGTTGGTTTGTATTTGAAATACATGATTGGTGTTTTAATCCCCTGCTATACTGACGCCATGTCATTACTAATCAATAGGTTATAATCATTGTACGTCATACATACCATTGTGTCCCAAGCTAAATTGGTCCGCACAATAATGTTTTTCTATTGAACATAATATGTAGACCGTAATACATCATAAAAAGATACTGGTAAGTAAGCAATTACCTGACAAAATTTTCAAAAGAATATTGGCACTTAAAATGCCAATGTATGTTACTCATACACAGTACTCGACATGTATATATATAAAAGGCTATGACTATTCAATGCGTTATATTTCAATTAGTAAATTAGTTCAGGAGTTTGTTATATACATTTTTTTTCTGTAAATATTTTTGTTATTATATCTACACATAACAGTTATATTTTCTCCTTTCTGACTTCCCAATAATGTCTCTGCCAAATATATGTAAACAAACTATAATCTTATGTCTAATACCGCTACAGCAACTTTAGAAAATATGATATCATGAATTCATTTCACGTCATAACATCTGTACGGTAACATTTATCGTGCAAATAAAATGTTTATTGTTGTTTTGTGTGAGTTTAAATATAATTCTAGAAAATATATAATGTAATTAGTGTTATTTTGTCCGACATCTCCAGATAATTGTCTATATACACTGCGGCCAGTTTTGTGTTTCTCTGTGTATTGTTTCATTGAATAGATATGGAATTCAATGAAAATAATATTTATTCCTTGATCCCATAGTCTTCGTTATCAATTGTGATGCTGTGATGAGATAGATTAAATCCATTATACATGTGTTTAAGTATTGATACCACTATTTCAATAGAGGTGTGAAACCAATTTAAAGTGTTAAGACTGTTTATGCTTTTGAACTTTTCAGACTGCTTGATAAAGTAAAATACGTCTCAAAGTACGACCATTAAATATAAACTTAAAAATATCGAACAAATATTTCTTTGGAAATATATTTTATTTTTGAACAAATATTAGACTTAATGAACAGATATTTAGTTTTTGACCATACATTTTGTTTTTGAACATACAATATTTTAAATTAAATGTCTTATATATTTTTAAATTATCTACTAATATTTATGTTTAACGTCATCTAATTAAAAAGATACCTTCTATGTCGCTCCCCGTAGACCCAGTCGATATTTGATGTTTCTGATGAAATGTTATCTCATCTAAATCAATTATGTTTTTTATGACTAGTAGTGGTTTACAAATTATCTTTATGTCCTCTATTTGTCTTTCCTTTTCTTGGGAATGTTTCTGAATTAACTTTGTTAAATATTTGCAGTACCGAAATGTACGACGAACACACTGATGAAGGAAGAACGCCTTGTCAGGACACAGGTTCATCGGCGTATGGGGCTAGGTAAACTAAAACATTATATTTTTTCCAGCTTTATTCTAGATAGCTCTATGCAGTCTTTTATGAAGCAATTCATAAATTAAATCATTTGTATGATATACATGGTATAAACGTTAATACTGATGTGACTCAGTTAATGTTGATAACACAAAATTCAGTCAGATTGCGCATCTTCACAAATGAAAGTTTGTAATGCTAGTTTACGTACAGTAATAGTATATACTATAGATATATTAAAATATTAAATGTTGCAAATACTTCATTGAAAGATGTAACTGGTACATAGATGACGGCTTACAAAACAATAGGACTTTATCTCTTATCAATATAAATATATAAAATGTTATTTTTAAGATACAACTTTGACTGCTTAAATGTGATTTGTTGTGTCAGATCTTAGCTTCTTATATTAATATATGTGTGCATGACTCCTCTTCTAGAGTTTAATAAAAGATGACATAGCTCTTTGTTCAATTTCAATATACATGTAATATTATATGTTTGATTTCATTGTTGCTTTTTGTCAGCCAAATGAACCAAATATATTTTCTGAAATATAAGCACTTACAAGAGCTTTCCCCTCAGAAAACAAGTGAAGATTTTTTTAAAATTGATTTTTAAGACATCTTAGCAGTTGACTCATTTTTTCCCCTATATAGTTTCGATTTCGGGAGCTGTTAGTCATAGAATAAATACATAAGTAAATAAATAAAATATATCTGAATTTGATTTAAACACATAAAATGAAAATACAACATTATAAAATTACATGAAAACTAAATATGTTAATTTTTTAAATATTTACATAATCTAAACTAAATGAAGTTATACGTATTTTCTAAAACAACCTTCTATTTCTAGAACTATTTTAACATATTCAATTCAATATTCAATCCCAATAAAATGTATAAAATTAAATTTCAAAATAATTACTTATCCAGTGATTTGATTCATCCGAATCTTCAGATGAAATCAAACATTGTAGTCCTACCGTCACTGGTAATTTCCCAAATATATATTGCACTGTTACAATGTACAATCTAATTTGTCCTGGTAGCTTAAGCATAGTAATTCTGTCGATTATACACACATGTGTACTGTGCCTATAACGTATGCAATAAATATAAGAGAGAGCCATTGTTGTATAGTTTATGTATTGAACGGTATCCTATTTATAATTAACTATTGCATCATAGTCATTTAATCACGTATCGAAGTGAAATAGATATACACAGCATATACGAAACCATCAACACAAAATACAAGTAAATATTTATTTAACATATTTAATTTCGCCACGATAAATATGTTAAATTTGTTTGTAACCCTTGATACGAAATCTCTTTCGGGCTTCACGACAAAATCTATTTCTGGTGATGATGTATTCAGTTGAAAATAAATATGACGAATCATACTTTTTAGAAGGTTTAAATAATAATTAGAACTGTTAATTGATTTGTGCCTGAATCTCTTTGAAATATCGGTGATATATCATCTCAATATGGCTGAATCAACTACGAAGCAATTAGATTTACACAACTTTTGAATGTTTTCTTGATATTTATGATTCTTATTATCTAACACAAACGTTGACCTTAAAAGGTATTATATATAGCTTATCTTAATCTTTTCATTTAAATGTTCAAATTACGCTTTTGAAGAAAGAAAAAAAAATAGTACGCATCAAAAATGACCTTTTATATCCAAGTTTGTCAGATATGTCACAAGTGTAATATAACCAGTAAAGTTTTTCATTGAATTAACATTCATCATGACATGACGTCATTAAACCATTGCGTGGCGTCAAGATAAGAAGACGTCGGACAAAAATGAGTGACCTTAGCTGGAATTTTGAAAAAAAGTTTTGACGTTGAAATTCTTTTAGATGTAAATTGTTACAATTATATCATAAAACGTGTGTTCATTTCATATAAAATAAGTCTCGAAGTTTTCATTATTGTTTGCTCGATATATTTCGTCATTGTCGATGCATACATGGTTTGTACTCGTAGTTTTAGAAATATTATGATTCATTTTACATGCTATAAGATTAAAAAAAACATTTTCTGTCTTTTTTAAGGACTAGATATAACGTAACGACCCAGCATATCATTTTGACGTATGTAAGTATGAATTCAACAACAATTTGCTTATCTCTGATATAAATTTCTATATTGATGACCTGCCATTTTGATTATACGCATAATTTAAAATTTGGCTATACTTCTCCTCGATATCCCAGAGGTTAATATCACTTTCGTTGTGTTCACCCCTGGGATATTTCATAGCAAACTGAAGGCTCTGTGTGCGATCCCATATGAGAACCTAGTTTGGTCCTTAACGCATATTAAAATATTTGGATAACGGTTCACTGAGGTTGACTGTGTGGCTTTGCAGTTGTGTGTCACTGTCTCTGTAAACTTCAAAGGAAATATCAGCAAGCCTTAATGAAGAAGGGGTAAGTCTTATATTCGCATATAGATTAAAAAAAAACACAAAAAGATTCAAACTCCATCCATAGTTATGTGGGTTTACAATTGCCATCCGATTAAATGTTGCATTCTTCCATGTCAGCCATAATTAACTACATTTTGTAGTGTTAGATGTTTGCAATGCATTGTCTACAAAAGTAATGAATAGAATTATAAAGTAAGAATAAGATTATAAGAGTTCTCGTCAGATTAATAAGCCAATGATATTATAAAGCAGCATCCGACAATACAGGACAGAAAAAATGATAAATACGTTACCCAAGAATATATGATTCTTTGTTTTTTTTTATTTTCAGAACCAGCTCCACAATACAGTTCGCGATCGTCTCTACATTATAGATTTTGTGATCGTAACTGTCCTTTTCAAGGGCGAACCGCCGGAGAACATTTTACCCTACATAGAAGACATGCTACCATCTTAACACAAAAACTAAATTTAATATATAAATAAGAATCAATTCAATGTTATTTGGATAATATGGAGCTGCGAGACTCACAAGTGAATGATAAAAATGGCAACAGAGTATTTATCGATAATTTGTATTATGAATAAATAAACATATTCATTGTGAGTATTATCGTTTGTTTTATAACTTGATATACATAATGGTTGAATCCTTATCATATAAACCATTCTAGAGCTTGAAACATTGATGTTATGACAACATAGGTATTACAATTCAACAAGACCGGTCATTTAACTCATTCCACCCTGATGACACATTTAGATTATTCTGGAACAAAGTCTGGAATAGTCCATTTTTTAATTTCAGGGAGAATGAGTTAATGTGTCTAGTATCACTGTTCTTTTCGACGTGGTTGTTGCTTTTTTTTTCTCTAAATTGCTGTACAATAAATGAGTGAAAATCCTATGGAGAAGTTCACGTTTAGGAACCAAATTGTAATCAATACAATTTACCTCTAGTAATATCAAATTACATATGTAATTAAGATAATGATCATTGGATCCCCTACCGGTGCTATATCGTTACCTAATCAAACGATCTGTTTTGTATGCCTGTCATACTCTGTTAATAGAGGCCATATTAGTCTATGTAATGATTATCTGCAAATAACCTTGTATTGTATACGTGAACAAATGGTTAATTTCGAGTTAATGCAATACACATACTTGGCCAAGATCATGAGACGATTGATTTGTGCACGCATAGCTAGACTGTTCAATATCAATTATCAACAAACAATAAATATATGAAATGAGGTCGGTTTATGAACATATTTTGGACCACAAAATTAATCTGGCAGTAGAAACATGAAATTGTACAGTGCACATGCATTTTATGATTATAAATTTGAATTTGAAAACGTTACAAATGATCAGCCAGCAATGAAGCAATACGTAGTTAATAATGGTCTACTTTTGTAATTATTGTAAATAAGAAAAATATTTATATAGATTTAAGAATAATAACGTGATTTGCAAGTACAAATATATGTTTAAAATATTAAAATGTTCCCAAATACCGTATGTATTTATGTTATTAAGACATAGATGGATTTTGCTGTAAATTATATATGTTAGTTTTCGATTTGAAAAAATATTCTTGAATATCCTCAAACACACTCAAGAGAGTCTATTCCAACGTAAAGTAAGAATTTTAACCATCCTATATATATATATATAATCTACATGTAATTAAACCTTCCACGCACAAAAGATTCAATCATCGAAGCATGTGATATGAACAATGATTTTTCATGAACAATTATATTTACTTCATTGTTATTGTTTGCTTACACATTCATATTCATGCAATACATATTTCTATGTAAAGACTTCCTGATAGAGCTATTTTCTATAGAGAAGTAACATAACAAGCTCTGCAAGGATTTTGTCTGTCATTACCAGGCGAAATAGATAACCTTGTAGTAGTCTCCATTATTAACCTTTGCACAGTAGTCAGCTATCTCAGCAAGACTACAAGTCGTGGGAAATAAAGTGTGTATTATACGTGTGTCGTACTGTCAATATTTTTATTGCTAATCTAATACATATATGTAATCAGACAGATATACACAACACTAGATAAATTAATAACAACACTCGACAAATGAATAAGTTTTAACATGGTTTTATTAATATTTTCTGTGTCACTCACAACAGAGATGCTGACAACACTTGCTAAATGTTTTACATACAGTGAAATGCGTTTAAGCGTCGTCACGAATGGGCTTTCGGATCCTTCAAATCACAAATCAAGTGAATATTTTCACCCATTTGTATGCGTGTTTATCAGCTCGGGAATAATATAAGTGTCAGTCTAACTGTTGGTGGAGTTTGGTTGACATTGATACTCTAAATGTTGACGGGATTTACATGTTTTGGCTGTTACACATTCAAAAACGTAGGTTCACTTGTAATTCCAATCATTCTATTTCAGACGGTTATAGACGGTTATTCGACAGATCAGAAAGTTTTGTATAAATGCCTTGTAGCTATAGAAATCATGACCAAGTCATCAGGTTTCGATATACACTATTACTTATGTAGAAGCGTGTTCGTGACAAGAAGTGGTCAGATTACTTAAGTAGGATATGTACTCTGACATTTATTATAAAAATGATTGATGTTGAATGTCCATGTGTATCTATATAAACTAAGGTTTTGAAAGTTAACGGAGTCACTCTTAAGGACTCCACGAATAAACACCAGAAGCTACCAACCCGTGTTTGAGTCCTACATATCAACACCACAACAGAACATACAACAAAACATACAGAACTTCTACATTTCACGACCTAAATTTTTGGACCTATATTCGTCAGTCCATGTAGACTATTCCAATTGTCAAAACATGTAGAAAAACAAATACTACCAAAGGTAAAAATACAAGAAAACATCAAATTAGCATTGCATTTTAGAGGTTAAGTATACGCCTCCGAATTGGCTTTATCTCCCCACCTTCCCAACATCTACATACAGCCATTCACAGGTAGCGTTTTACGAAGCTGTCAGCCAATATCTTGACAACGTGTTGCTTTGTCTTTCAATGGACATGTGACGATGGGTGACTTAAAACGAGATTTCCAATCTTTATATCCACATGTATATCTAACAAATCAATGGTACAAAGGTGTGACGAAATCAATTCAGTAGATCCCTTTGAAGAAGTGAACATTGTTTGCGCAACACCACACCAGGAGTCTTGGCAATCGAAGAGTTGTCATTGGCTGTCGTTACATGATGCTAAGTGACCAATCGGAATGGGTGGAAAGACTTCCATCTAAAATCATAGAATAAACAGTTATTTGTACCTTTGTCGCGGTTACTTCAAAGGCACATGGTGATTGGTACTTTAATCTGAACTGAAGGACACGAGCGTTTCCACTGTGGTGCAATTTGCAAACATATAAATGTATTTAATATTTGATTATTTTACTAGAAAACAAATTTGAATATAACAATCAATATATATCAACTGTCATCCTCGATATTTCAGGGGTTACTATCACTATTGCCATATATACCCATACAACATATAAAAAAAACCGAAAGCTCCATATGTGACAACTGATAAGCAAGTTGTTTGGCCCTTTAATGTACATAAATATCGAATACTTGCTGTCTCTGTAAAGTCTCTGCAGATCTGTGATTGGTCAGTTATTATCTCCTGGAACACCTTCGGTCTCACTATCAGATAGTCAAGGGGTGGATATAACGATAGTGAAAGTGACCACTTAAGTATTGAGGATGTGTTTTTTTTTTGTCTTCTGTCTACAAATGATTGGTTCTATTTTTTTGTTACAGCAGATACTATAAAGTAATAACATCGATCAAACAAAGTGAACTAGATTACGCCGTTTACGTAGCAAAGCGTTTGTTTTTAGTTGAGAATGTTCTTAAATATATAAGAAAACGTTTGTAAAAGCCATTTTAAGAATATCTTAGGTAAGCACATAATTAGTCTGCGAATTAAGAATTATGAATTGTAAAGTTGTATAGAAGTATTGTGACAGAGAGGCAAGGGCATGTTTACCATTCCGCAGTAGCTATATAGCTCTATTACACTTGTTATTTCCGCATGTCTCTCTGAACATTAATATGATATGGATACTGGTCACTTGTCGATTGGAATACTCAATGTAGCAAATTTTCATATTATTACAAAAGATTCAAAACAAACAAATATCTGTGAAAATTAAATAGGCAGTATGTGCTATTCATGTCCTCCGTGGTCAACGATACGACCATCCTTCCAGTACTGTGTGTCAGGGCGACAGCAGTGTGACGCTAGCCAGGCTCGAACCCGCCACCCGACTTACTGGTCCGCCGCCCTGGACACTCACTTCAGTTCCTTTATATCCTAACTTCTGTAGTTCATTACAAGATCTGATAGGCAAACAGGTTGCATTCTTGGATTTTGAACAAATTAAAGTTGCTTCCGATGTTTTTCAGAAATAACTAAAGGAACATCAATGCTATTTCAACTGCAGATTACTTTTGATTTTGAGTTGTACATATAATGTTTCAATATGCACCTATTTTGAATGTATAATAAGGAATTCTTCTTGAAGTAAGGAAGACTCTGGCAGGCAGATGGTCATCACAGATTTGACATAAAATGGTTGCTACAGTGTGACCTTTTCTAGGTGTGGATATCAGATATAACTGAAGCAAACTTTGTCACATGATGAAATGTATCTGCAGACCGCTTGTCGTCCTAACATTTGTCTATACTAATTTAAAGGAAGCGAGCTCATAAGTATGCTTCTCATGGGTGTCAATTGTTGGTATTTTGAGTTCAGATCAATTGGAAACAAAATTACTGACATGAAGCTACGTGCAGCTACGTGTTGTTGTCTTATCTTACTAAATATCGAAAGATATTTTTGCTGATTGCACACTTGAATGACGACTTACTGATGAAGTCCAATCGAAGTGTAATGGTGTCGGAATCCTAAAAAATGCCGATCTGTAGCGTTAAATACTCTTCTCCTATGAGAGCCTTTCAATTGTTTCAAATGGCTGGAGGTAGCTGGCATTTGTTATTTACCAGACAATTTGCGATATAATGATATGGGATACAGCGTACAGTGTTTTGTTTTTGCATACTTAGTATGTCAATAGTAAAACGTAGTATAACATTTATTTATCTTTATGTTGAATTTTCTTAGACATTGTTGTATTTGTGTAATCCAAATATCTTAAATTGGTGTGCATTGAAATTCGTCTTAAAGGTTTGATAATTTGCTCGTCATGGCTCACAAAAATAAAACCATCTTTGAGCCGTTTCATAAATTTTCATTTGAAATGAATTTAAGATCAATTCATGAATATGTATACAGTATGCACTTAAAAGCAATCTTGTATATTCTAAGCAAATGTTATTTGATTATTTTTCTTTAAGATTGTGCCAAGAAAAGACCACTGTAACTAGTATCAATAGAAGATCTGTTATTTTATTTTTCTGCTAAGGAAACATATTTGGATAAGTTAACACAACTTGTTTCTGGATTAAGTCATTCGGTTGAAATTATATAATTGTTTATAGTCTGTAGCAAATAACACATTGATTAAATTTTTTACGGGACAAATAGAATCTTACATGGGTCTGTGAATTGGACAGGGGCTTGCCGAGGGTTGACGGCCAAAATTTTTCACTCGGGTTGAGATATCCCTGTCCACTTCACAGACCCATATAAGATTCTTTTTCTCCCATAATAGTTGAAAAAATGATGAAATTCCACTAGGTTTCGAACTTTTTTCATCGCCCTGTTATCGCAGAAACGTCGTTATGCGTCAAAATTGATGACGTCATCTACAATACGCTCCGCACTTACGCCGCATGTATTGATGACGTCACATTATTGTCTAGCGTGTGTGAGCTGTCTTACACCCCCCTGTGTAAGACTGGGGTATATTTTTCCTAGCAACCACGGGATATCCCTGTGAAGTATGGGAGAATAAATATAATCTCACATGGGTCTGTTAAGTGGACAGGGATATCAACCCGAGTGAAAGATTTTGGCTGATCAACCCGAGGCCATTGTGAAAATGCAGTTTAAAAAAAAAACATTTCCAAAGCGCTGCCATCATAGGAACGTCGCAGTAAGTCAAAATTAATGACGACGTCGACAATAGACACCGCTTGTATTGATGACGTCACGTCATTGTCTAGAGCATGTGAGCTGTCTTTTCCCTATCCCGGTAAAACACAGGGTTATCTTTTTCCTAGCACCGAGGTGTAACCCTGCCAAGTATGGGAGAATTGCATTTCTGTAACATTCGTTAATGATTCCATTCGTAATAGGCATTATAAGAGGTGTAGTCATCCTTCTGACATTTATTGATGTTTAGAATTTTATCACTTCCCTGTTGTCCAAACGAATATTAAGTAATTTATGTAAGTGTACACGGGATAGATTTTCAAAATTACATGTGCAGTAATTTTCATACTACTAATAAAGAATTCTGTGTTGTTGCAAATTCTAATAAAATTTCATCTTTGCATCTGAATGATTTGCACAGTTTAATTTATCAAAACATATTGTTTAAATATATTATTGCAGAAAAAAATAGCATGTCAAGTTTTTTGCCCATTTATGACACATATAAAGTTAAAGCCAAGCAGTGTAATAGTTGCCAAGAATATGTCCTTGAATCTATGGAAAAATACCCAGATTGTCTCACATCTGAACCAATCAAAATAAAGGATTTGCGTGATCGATTACTTTATATACCAGTGAGCCTACATTATAACTCCTTTCGGACTTTCAAGATTGGATTGCATCGGACTTGATATATATATGCAAAAGGTTAAGTATATATTTTGTACGCTTGTTACAGTATGTCATGCCATTTACAGTACATTCAAATATTGCAATGTAACGAGTTAATGCCTGACGCTTTGACTGTCTTGATGAGATAACCATTGCTGTATAGTGAATGAGTAGTCGAGACTTTGTAATTGTGTCAGGACCACAGCCTGACCAGGAGAGCGTGGAAGCGCGAGTTTGTGCAAGTTCTACGATATACCTGACATTATCACAATAATAGTTTCATCAACTCCTAAACTTTTACATTTTTGCATACGAACGGAAATCTATGCATTCCTATCAAACGGATATAAAATGGAATGTTGAAGAATCTGTATGAATTTCTTTACATCACCTTTCTGCACAAGAAAATGAAAAATCTTGTAGTTATAAGCTATACAAAAAAATCCTAAAAAGTAGCTCTGTCTCTCCATCATATTAAAATTATGTACATTAAACTTCTACACACTGATATTTAAAATCGCTTTTACTCAATTGTTTCCGTCTTTAGAAGCTATGTGCACACGTGTTAATCAAATCATATACTATCTTTGTCTTTTCTCGAAATATAAAACCTTTGATGATTTTTAATTGTTTAAATAGTTTTTTGCCACCACACGTTTCTTTATTGTCTGACCATTGCCTATCGGTTGTCACTGATTGTGTTATCCCCTCTCTCCAAACACTGTGTAACATGATGTATTCGTTGTGCAGAAACTTGCTTTTGTAAAATTGCATCTACAAAACACACACGAATATAAAATTGCATCTACAAAACACACACGAAAATAAAATTGCATCTACACAAACACACACGAAAATAAAATTGCATCTACACAAACACACACGAAAATAAAATTGCATCTACACAAACACACACGAAAATAAAATTGCATCTACACAAACACACACGAAAATAAAATTGCATCTACACAAACACACACGAAAATGAAATTGCATCTACACAAACACACACGAAAATAAAATTGCAATTACACAAACACACACGAAAATAAAATTGCATCTACACAAACACACACGAAAATAAAATTGCATCTACACAAACACACACGAAAATAAAATTGCATCTACACAAACACACACGAAAATAAAATTGCATCTACACAAACACACACACAAAAATAAAATTGCATCTACACAAACACACACAAAAATAAAATTGCATCTACACAAACACACACGAAAATAAAATTGCATCTACACAAACACACACGAAAATAAAATTGCATCTACACAAACATACACGAAAATAAAGTTGCATCTACACAAACACACACGAAAATAAAATTGCATCTACACAAACACACACGAAAATAAAATTGCATCTACACAAACAACACACGAAAACTAACACAAACACACACACGAAAATAAAATTGCATCTACACAAACACACACGAAAATAAAATTGCATCTACACAAACACACACGAAAATAAAATTGCATCTACACAAACACACACGAAAATAAAAATGCATCTACACAAACACACACGAAAATAAAATTGCATCTACAAAACACACACGAATATAAAATTGCATCTACACAAACACACACGAAAATAAAATTGCATCTACACAAACACACACGAAAATAAAATTGCATCTACACAAACACACACGAAAATAAAATTGCATCTACACAAACACACACGAAAATAAAATTGCATCTACACAAACACACACGAAAATAAAATTGCATCTACACAAACACACACGAAAATAAAATTGCATTTACACAAACACACACGGATATAAAATTGCATCTACACAAACACACACAAAAATAAAATTGCATCTACAAAAACACACACGAAAATAAAATTGCATCTACACAAAAATACACGAAAATAAAGTTGCATCTACACAAACACACACGAAAATAAAGTTGCATCTACACAAACGCACACGAAAACAAAGTTGCATCTACATAAACACACACGAATTTAAAATTGCATCTACAAAACATACACGAATATAAAATTGCATCTACACAAACACACACGAAAATAAAATTGCATCTACACAAACACACACGAAAATAAAGTTGCATCTACACAAACACACACGAAAACAAAGTTTCATCTACATAAACACACACGAATTTAAAATTGCATCTGCAAAACACACACGAATATAAAATTGCATCTACACAAACACACACGAAAATAAAATTGCAATTACACAAACACACACGAAAATAAAATTTCATCTACAAAACACACACGACTATAAAATTGCATCTACAAAACACACACGAATATAAAATTGCTTCTACACAAACACAAACGAAATAAAATTGCATCTACATAAACACACACGAAAATAAAGTTAAAGCCAAGCAGTGTAATAGCTGCCGATAATTTGTCCTTGAATCTATGGAAAAATACACAGATTGTCTCAAATCTGAACCAATCAAAATAAAGGATTTGCGTGATCGATTACTGTATATACCAGTGAGCCTGCATTATAACTCCTTTCGGACTTTCAAGATTGGATTGCATCGGACTTGATATATATATGCAAAAGGTTAAGTATATACTTTGTACACTTGTTACAGTATGTCATGCCATTTACAGTACATTCAAATATTGCAATGTAACGAGTTAATGCCTGACGCTTTGACTGTCTTGATGAGATAACCATTGCTGTATAGTGAATGAGTAGTCGAGACTTTGTAATTGTGTCAGGACCACAGCCTGACCAGGAGAGCGTGGAAGCGCGAGTTTGTGCAAGTTCTACGATATACCTGACATTATCACAATAATAGTTTCATCAACTCCTAAACTTTTACATTTTTGCATACGAACGGAAATCCATGCATTCCTATCAAACGGATATAAAATGGAATGTTGAAGAATCTGTATGAATTTCTTTACATCACCTTTCTGCACAAGAAAATGAAAAATCTTGTAGTTATAAACTATACAAAAAATCCTAAAAAGTAGCTCTGTCTCTCCATCATATTAAAATTATGTACATTAAACTTCTTCACACTGATATTTAAAATCGCTTTTACTCAATTGTTTACGTGTTTAGAAGCTATGTGCACACGTGTTTATCAAATCATATGCTATCTTTGTTTTTTCTCGAAATACAAAAACCTTTGATGATTTTTAATTGTTTAATAATCAGATTTTTATTGCAAATTAAATATTGTTTTTGCCACCACACGTTTGTTTATTGTCTGACCATTGCCTATCGGTTGTCACTGATTGCGTTATCCCCTCTCTCCAAACACTGTGTAATATGATGTATTCGTTGTGCAGAAACTTGCTTTGTATTCGATGGCGCTTTATAATAACAAATATAAAAACTAGGAAAGCTGTTTATACATTATTTGATATTTGATCGGACAACCACGGATGTATCTACACACGAAATACTTTTTAACCTCCTAACTACAAAAGTAAATAGCCAAGAACATTTTATGTTCTGCAACAGTGCTGATTTATGTTTGTGCAATTGAGCTTTTAATTAGTTTTTTGTCTGAAAATTTTGAGACAAGTGATTAGGCTGTTCCATTCTCTAAAATATTAACATATCGCTAAAATTTGGTTTGATATTTGTCTCTCAGCAAATGTTTCCAAATGGGCCACAAATCTGTAATATATTAATATTTTCTCCAGCATATAGCTTGATATTTGTGTTTCTGTGAAACGTTTTAAATGTGCTACTAATATGTTAATTATTAAAATAATCATGAAAATATGGCTTGATATTTGTGTCTCTGCGAAATGTTTTAAATGGGCCACCGATCTGTAAAATATTAAAGAACTCCTTAAAATTTGGCTTAATATTTGTGTCTCTGCGAAATGTTTCTTAGTGAGCTACCAATCTATGAAATATTATAAACTTCACTTTAAGCATTGAAATCATTATTTTTCAATTTCATCGGGGTATGAAAGAAATTATGTTTGCTAACAAAATTTCTTTTATAGCCCGATGGAATTAAAAAATGGTGTCTCCAATGGTTATAATTAATTTTCCATGCTAATTTATAAAATGAAATACGTTAACACGGACGATTCCATTGATTTTTTTCCAAATCAATACGCAACGTCAATGTTTCTATTGTGACGCCACGATAACGTCGGGTTTCCGCGCCATTCTCGGATTTGTTTTCATCGTGGAATGAAAAAAAATGAATGGACCAATCAGAAAGCCAGAAAAATATTATTATCAAAATATGGCTTGATATTTGTATCTAGAATCTAGAAGTGATATTCTGCTGAAAAAATCAAATCAAGAATTTCTAGTGGCCAGTCTTAACGATGATACACTCACAAAACACACCATATCATTACACTCTACTTTCTGTGCACAAACACACACGAAAATAAAATTGCATCTACACAAACATACACGAATATAAAATTGCATCTACACAAACACATACGAAAATAAAATCGCATCTACACAAAAATACACGAAAATAAAGTTGCATCTACACAAACACACACGAAAATAAAATTGCAATCTACAAAACACACACGAAAATAAAATTGCATTACACAAACACACACGAAAATAAAATTGCATCTACACAACAAACACACAAAAAATAAAATTGCATCTACACAAACACACACGAAAATAAAATTGCATCTACACAAACACACACGAAAATAAATGCATTACACAAAACACACGAAAATGAAATTGCATCTACACAAACACACACGAAAATAAAATTGCATCTACACAAACACACACGAAAATGAAATTGCATCTACACAAACACACACGAAAAATAAAATTGCATCTACACAAACACACACGAAAATAAAATTGCATCTACACAAACACACACCATCTACACAAACACACAGAAAATAAAATTGCATCTACACAAACACACACACGAAAATAAAATTGCATCTACACAAACACACACGAAAATAAAATTGCATCTACACAAAACACACACAAAAATAAATTGCATCTACACAAACACACACGAAAATAAAATTGCATCTACACAAACACACACGAAAATAAATTGCATCTACACAAACACACACACGAAAATAAAGTTGCATCTACACAAACACACACAAAAATAAGATTGCATCTACACAAACACACACAAAAATGAAATTGCATCTACACAAACACACACAAAAATAAAATTGCATCTACACAAACACACACGAAAATTAAATTGCATCTACACAAACACACACAAAATGAAATTGCATCTAAAACACAAAAATAAATTGCATCTACACAAACACACAAAAAAAAGTTGCATCTACACAAACACACACAAAAATGAAATTGCAATTGCACAAACACACACGAAAATTAAATTGCATCTACACAAACACACACAAAAATGAAATTGCATCTACACAAACACACACGAAAATAAAATTGCATCTACATAAACACACACGAAAAAAGAAATTGCTTCGACACAAAACAAATGCACACAATTAAATGAATTGTATATATTCAAATGCACAGTTAAATAAAATTGGATCTCTATAAACACACACTAAAATGAAACTGCATCTACTTAAACAGACACTAAAATGAAATTGAATCCACAAAAACACTTCAAATCTTGTAAAATAAAATTGCATGTACACAAACACTTCCAATAAAAAAAATGCATCTTTACAAAAACTTGCACCAATATGAAATTACATAAAAATTCACACAAGCCACGAAATTGAATCTACGAAAGCATACAATAAAATGAAATTGCATCAGCACAAATTCACATTAAAATGAAGTTGCACTTATGTATAACACACAATAAAATGAAACTGCATTCACAAAACACACAATAAAATGAAATTGCATTTACACCAACGCACAAAAAAGTCAATTATATCTACACTCTATACAAACAAATAATAAAATGTAACATTGCATCTACACAAACACAAAATAAAATAAGATTGCATCTACACAAACACACACGGAAAAAATGCATCTACACAAAAACACAATAAAACAAGATTGCATCTACACAAACCGCAATAAGATGAATTTGCATCTACACAGAAAATAAAATAATAAGAGATTGCATTTGCACAAACAAACGCACACAATAAAATGAAATCGCATATATTCAAAAGCATAGTAAAATAAAATTGCATCTCTTTCAACACATACTAAAATGAAATTGCATTTCTATAAACACACAATAAAATAAAATTGCATCTATACCAACACACACTATGATGAAACTGCATCTACACAAACACAGACTAAAATGAAATTTGTTCTACAAACAGACACTGAAATGAAATTGAATCTACAAAAACACTTCTAATAAAATAAAATTGCATCAACACAAACACTTCATATAAAATAAAAGTGCATCTACACAAACAATTGCTACAAAATAAAAATACATAAAAATTCACCCAAGCCACAAAATTGTATCTACGCAAGCACACAATAAAATAAAATTGCATCTATACAAACACACACTATGATGAAACTGCATTTACACAAACACAGACTAAAATGAAATTTGTTCTACAAACAGACACTAAAATGAAATTGAATCTACAAAAACACTTCGAATAAAATAAAATTGCATCTACGCAAACACTTCGAATAAAATAAAATTGCATCTACACAAATACTTCCAATCAATTAGAATTGTATCTACATTCCAAATAAAATAAAAATGCATCTACACAATCACTTGCAGCAAAACGAAATTACATAAAAATACACACAAGCCATGCAATTGTATTTACGAAAGCATACTATAAAATGAAATCGCATCTGCACAAATTCACAATAAAAATGAAGTTGCACTTACACAAAACACACAATAAAATGAAACTGCATTCACGAAAACACAAATTCAAATGAAATTGCATTGACACCAACGCACAACAAATTAAATTGTATCTACACTCTATACAAACAAATAATAAATTGTAACATTGTATCTACACAATCACGCAATAAAATAAAATTGCATCAACACAAACAAACGTTCAAATAAAATTGTATCTACACAAACACACAGTAAAATAAATCTGCATCAACACAAACAAACGTTCAAATAAAATTGTATCTACACAAACACACAATAAAATAAATCTGCATCAACACAAACAAACGTTCAAATAAAATTGTATCTACACAAACACACAATAAAATAAATCTGCATCAACACAAACAAACGTTCAAATAAAATTGTATCTACACAAACACACAATAAAATAAATCTGCATCAACACAAACAAACGTTCAAATAAAATTGTATCTACACAAACACACAGTAAAATAAATCTGCATCAACACAAACAAACGTTCAAATAAAATTGTATCTACACAAACACACAGTAAAATAAATCTGCATCAACACAAACAAACGTTCAAATAAAATTGTATCTACACAAACACACAATAAAATAAATCTGCATCAACACAAACAAACGTTCAAATAAAATTGTATCTACACAAACACACAGTAAAATAAATCTGCATCAACACAAAACAAACGTTCAAAATAAAATTGTATCTACACAAACACACAATAAAATAAATCTGCATCAACACAAACAAACGTTCAAATAAAATTGTATCTACACAAACACACAGTAAAATAAATCTGCATCAACACAAACAAACGTTCAAATAAAATTGTATCTACACAAACACACAGTAAAATAAATCTGCATCAAACACAAACAAACGTTCAAATAAAATTGTATCTACACAAACACACAGTAAAATAAATCTGCATCAACACAAACAAACGTTCAAATAAAATTGTATCTACACAAACACACAGTAAAATAAATCTGCATCAACACAAACAAACGTTCAAATAAAATTGTATCTACACAAACACACAGTAAAATAAATCTGCATCAACACAAACAAACGTTCAAATAAAATTGTATCTACACAAACACACAGTAAAATAAATCTGCATCAACACAAACAAACGTTCAAATAAAATTGTATCTACACAAACACACAATAAAATAAGATTGCATCGACACAAACACACAATTAAAAAAATTGCATCTACACAAACACACAATTAAAAAAATTGCATCTACACAAACACACACGAAAATAAGATTGCATCTACAAAACACACAAAATAAGATTGCATCTACATAAACACACAATAAGATGAATTTGCATCTACACAAAAAATAAAATAAAAAGAAATTGCATCTGCACAAACAAATGCACACAATAAAATGAAATGTAAAAAAATTGCATCTCTTTAAACACATACTAAAATGAAATTGCATCTCTATAAACACACAATAAAATAAATTTGCATCTATACAAACACACACTATAATGAAACTGCATCTACACAAACACAGACTAAAATGAAATTTGTTCTACAAACAGACACTAAAATGAAATTGAATCTACAAAAACACTTCGAATAAAATAAAATTGCATCTACACAAACACTTCGAATAAAATAAAATTGCATCTACACAAATACTTCCAATCAATTAGAATTGTATCTACATTCCAAATAAAATAAAAAATGCATCTACACAATCACTTGCAACAAAACGAAATTACATAAAAATACACACAAGCCATGCAATTGTATTTACGAAAGCATACTATAAAATGAAATCGCATCTGCACAAATTCACAATAAAAATGAAGTTGCACTTACACAAAACACACAATAAAATGAAACTGCATTCACACAAACACAAATTAAAATGAAATTGCATTTACAACAGCGCACAGCAAATTAAATTGTATCCCCACTCTATACAAACAAATAATAAAATAATAAAAAAAAAATTGTACAATCTGGACATTACTTTCATAATGATAACTAAATTGTTTTGAGTGTGTCTTTCAGTCCAAATGGATTCCATTATTCTACATTAGAATTTTAGTCGTATAAATCTTTTCAGAAAATTTTCCAGTGTTTTCTGTTAACAATATCCTCTAAGTCTACAAAACTAATGTAAACACCAGACCAATATCTAAAACATCGTTTTTAAAATCAAAGCTATCATTTTGTGTCGGATTTATATTTAAATGTAAGTTCACCTTCGAGAAAAACAACAACTAGGTTCGTAGTCATTACGAGGTTTAATGACAGAAGACACCCGGTAAAGAGTAATAGCATATGTCATCCCCTTTGAAGTGAGACTGAAGAATCTTAACCGAAGATGAAATATAGTCTTAAGTTGTCAAACACAAGGAATTTGCCGAATGTTGAACAGCTAAAATAGTTTAATCTAGGGTTGAATATTCTCCTGTCTCACCGAACGAGGGTAAAAAATATATATTAATCTAACATCGGTTAAATTGCAGATATTCTTGTCCGGGTAATTGGGAACATTCAATGTGTAGCATATATATGTACCTTGTACCTACATGAATATATCCATATACTATCGTTCTTTGTTGGTTTGTATTTGAAATATATGATTGGTGTTTTAAATCTCCTGCTATACTGACGCCATGTCATTACTAATCAATAGGTTATAATCATTGTACGTCATCATACCATTGTGTCCCAAGCTACATTGGTCCCGCATAATTGTTTTTCTATTGAACATAATATGTAGACCGTAATACACCATAAAAAGATACTGGTAAGTAAGCAATTACCTGACAAATTTTCAAAAGAATATTGGCACTTAAAATGCCAATGTATGTTACTCATACACAGTACTCGACATGTATATATATAAAAGGCTATGACTATTCAATGCGTTATAACTCAATTAGTAAATTAGTTCAGGAGTTTTTTATATACATTTTTTTTTCTGTAAATATTTTTGTTATTATCTCTACACATAACAGTTATATTTTCTCCTTTCTGACTTCCCAATAGTGTCTCTCTGCCGAATATATATAAACAAACTATTATCTTATGTCTTATACCGCTACAGCAACTTTAGAAAAAATGATATCATGAATTCATTTCACGTCATAACATCTGTACGGTAACATTTATCGTGCAAATAAAATGTTTATTGTTGTTTTGTGTGAGTTTAAATATAATTCTAGAAAATATATAATGTAATTAGTGTTATTTTGTCCGACATCTTCAGATAATTGTTTATATACACTGCGGCCAGTTTTGTGTTTCTCTGTGTATTGTTTCATTGAATAGATATGGAATTCAATGAAAATAATATTTATTCCTTGATCCCATAGTCTTCGTTATCAATTGTGATGCTGTGATGAGATAGATTAAATCCATTATACATGTGTTTAAGTATTGATACCACTATTTCAATAGAGGTGTGAAACGAATTTAAAGTGTTAAGACTGTTTATGCTTTTGAACTTTTCAGACTATTTGATAAAACAAAATACGTCTCAAAGTACGACCATTAAATATAAACTTTAAAATATCAAACAAATATTTTGGTTTTTACAATACCTAATTTCTTTGTATATATATTTTACTTTTGAACAAATATTATATAGACTTAATAAACAGATATTAAGTTTTTGACCATACAATATGTTTTTGACCAAACATTTTGTTTTTTACCATACATTTTGTTTTTGACCATACATTTTGTTTTTGTACAAACATTTTGTTTTTGACCATACATTTAGTTTTTGACCATACATTTTAGTTTTTTGACCATACATTTAGTTTTGACCATACATTTAGTTTTTGACCATACATTTTGTTTTTGACCATACATTTTGTTTTTGAACATACATTTAGTTTTTGACAATACATTTTTGACCATACACATTTAGTTTTTTGACCATACGTTTAGTTTTTGACCATACATTTTTGTTTTTTGACCATACATTTTGTTTTTGACCATACATTTTGTTTTTGACCATACATTTTGTTTTTGAACATATATTTTTTTTGACGTTTTTTGACGATACATTTGTTTTTGACCAAACATTTAGTTTTTGACCATACATTTAGTTTTTGACCATACATTTAGTTTTGATCATACATTTAGTTTTTTGACCATATATTTAGTTTTGACCATACATTTTGTTTTTGACCATACATTTAGTTTTTGACCATACATTTAGTTTTTGACCATACATTTAGTTTTTGACCATATATTTTGTTAAACATATTTTTAAGTTCTCTACTAATACTTATGTCTAATGTCATCTAATTAAAAGGATACCTACTATGTCGCTCTCCGTAGACCCAGTCGATATTTTATGTTTCTGATGAAAAGTTATCTCCTCTAAATCAATTATGTGATTTTCATGACTAGTAGTGGTTTGCAAATTCACTCTTTATGACCTCTATTTGTCTTTCCTTTTCATGGGAATGTTTATGAATTAACGTTGTTAAATATTTGCAGTACCGAAATGTATGACGAACACGCTGATGAAGGAAGAACGCCTTGCCATGATAGAGGCCCCATCGTTTTATGGAGCTAGGTAAACTAAAACGTCACATTTTTCCAGCTTGCTTTTATTCTAGATAGCTCTATGCAGTCTTTTATAAAGCAATACATAAAATTAAATCATTTGTATGATATACATGGTATAAACTATATATTAATACTGATGCGACTCAGTTAATGTGGATAACACCAAATTCAGCCAGATTGTGCATCTTCACAAATGAAAGTTTGTAATGCTAGTTTACGTACAAACACTTTATAGAAAGATGTAACTGGTACATAGACGAGGACTTACCTTATACAATAGAACTTTCTCTTATCAATACAAACTTACAATATGTTATTTTTAAGATATAACTTTGAGCGCTTAAAAGTGATTTGTTGTGTCAGCTCTTAGCTTTATATATTAATATATGTGTGCATTACTCTTTTTCCAATATAGTTTAATAAAATATAACATATATAAAATATGTAATATTAAATGTTTGATTTCATTGTTGCTTTTTGCCACAAGGTTAAAACATATGTTTTTCGGAAAATATAAGCACTTACAATAGCTTTCCCTTCAGAAAACAGATGAAGAAATATTTCATTATTTTTATTAATTGATTTTTAAGACATCTTAGCAGTATATTTACTCCCTATGTAGTTTCGATTTCGGAGCAGTTAATCAAATGCGAATAAATACACAAGTAAAGCAATTATGTAAATCTGAATTTTGATTAAAACACAAAATTAAAAATACAACATTATAAAATTACATGAAAACTAAAAATTTCTGTTTAAGTCTTTTTTTTGGATTTTTTTTAAAAATTTATTTACAATAATCTAAAATAAATGAAGTTAATAAGTATTTTCTAATACAACCTTCTATTTCTACAACTAGTTTAATATATTCAGTTAAATTTTCAAACCCGATAAAAATATATGAAACTGAATTTCAAAATAATTACTTATCCATTGATTTGATTTATCCGAATCTTCAGATGAAATTAAACATTGTAGACCTACCGTCACTGGTAATTTCCGCAAATATATATTGCACTGGTACAATGTACAATGTAATTTGTCCTGGTAGCTTAATCATAGTAATTCTGTCGATTACACACACATGACTACTGTGCTTATAAAACGTATGTAATAAAATATAAGGGAGGGCCATTGTTTTATGTATTGAACGGTACTTATAATTTACCATTGCATGGTACTCATGATCAGTTAATCACATGCCAAAGTGAAACACATTTAAACAGCATATACGAAACCATCGACACAAAATACAAGTAATGTATTTATTTAACATATTTAAATTTCAGCGCAATAAATTAAGGTTAAATTTGTTTGTAACCCTTGATATACGAAATATCTTTCGGGCTTCACGACAGAATCTATTTCTGGTGATGACATATTCAGTTTAAATAAATATGACGAATCATACTATTTAAAAGGTTTAAGTAATAATTAAAACTGTTAATTTATTTGTGCTAGAATCTCTTTAGAAAATCGTGATCTATCAATATGGCTGAATCAAGTACGAAACATTAAACTAAAGGTTTACACAACTTTTGAATGTTTTCTTGATATTTATGATTCGTATCGTTTAACAAACACGTTGACCTTTAAAGGTATCATAGGCAGCTAATTTTAATCTTAAAAATTCAATAATCAATATTTCTGTTTCGGTCTATGTGAAATCATAAAAAACCAACCTCAGTTGAAAATAATATTGACATGAAACCAACATTTCAATATATGAGTTTAAAACTAGAATTTTACTTTTGCAGATAAACGCTATCGATAAGGATTTTCAAAATACGCTGTTGAAGAGATAAAAAAAATAGTACGCATCAAAAATGACCCTTTACATCTTAATTTTGCCTGATATGTCACAAGTGTATATCAATTCTGACGTATCACGTTTAATTTATTTATGCAGGTGTGTTTCCATCTACACATACGTAAGGCATGAAAAGAGCAGTAATTTTGTGTTGTCACATATGTAAAAACAATTTTATTTGAGACACAGAACAAGCACACTTCACCTAGTCACATTATTCTTACAAACGGGCGAACCAGTCGTCCCACTCCTTTAATGCTAAGCAATAAGAAGGAGCAGTAACTACCACTTATATAGCCTATCCTTGGTCTCGGACATGGGGACAGAAACCAGAGTCTTCCTCACAGGGGCAAGGGTTCAACGCATGCCCAAAACTGAGGCGTAGCCGATGATTTTATAGGCGACACGCTGATAGGCTCAACATAGTGGTCATACTGATAAGACCCTAAACGGGAAGTGTTAGATCTTTTGTTGGAGCGAATCGTAATGTAGCGGAATTACAAGTCTAATCTTATTAACATTGATAATTACTGGACGAACGCCTAGAGCCATAGCGTTAGAGCCCATATAACTTTAAAACATACCACAAGTGTGAAATAAAAGATCATATCCAACAACTTTATGTATCCTTTACTTATTTGATGAAATCGTACACGTGTTTAATTATTTGACATTGATCTCCTTCCTGACTGCGTTGAGTGAATAGACATGTGTATAATGATATATATATTTCATATATTTCGGTTGTAATTTTTAATGAGAGTAATGATAATTATTCGTTTTTTCTTCTGATTTTGTTTTTCAGGATGGCAAACACTGTAAGGGCACAACAAAACATAATGTTATTTGTAAGTAATTTCCCATCCTCATTACTCCAGGGGTTCCGATCACTTTCGATCTCTACACCCCTGGACTACTTCATATTGAAATTGAAGGCAGCTCAGCGGAAACATTTTGACCAATCACAGGCTACGAGCAAAGATTTCCTTTGAAAGACTACAGAGACAGACGCCTAACATCAAAGCCACACAGTCAACCACAGTGTACCGTTTATACGACTCTTTTGATGTACATCAAATGACTAACTTACCTGTTCTATTCTGTTTGCCTCCAGTTTTACTATGAGATAGTCCAGGGGTGTAGAGATCGTAAGTGATCGGAACCCCTGGAATATCGAGGATGTTAATGTCCATACATCATTGTGTCTTTATTTTTGAACATATATTTTGAAAATGATACCAAATAAAACAAAAACTATTTATATGCCCTCCTACTTCATAGCTTTGGTCAATGTCAAATGGTAGAGATTGTGGTATGTCGGAACATCACATAACCCTTGAAAAATCGCAGCGGAGTTCGTTTGAACTGACTATTTAAATCGGTTTGGTTTGCTTTAATTTACATCTTATCTACAGTCAGGGTCATGAAGGTAATAAAAAGTTTTGATGAAAATGACTTAACCGTGTCTTATTAATATGTAGTTAAGGATATACACCTTTGAGAAGTCAAAATGTTCTTGTATTAAAACTTTTTCCTTTTATTATAGATTTCTATAAAGGGTTAAATGTGGCGAAATAGGCTGAAAATGGTGCATTTTGTAGCTCAAAATTAAGGATTTGTTGTTTATTTTGAGAAAAAAATATTAGTTTTTTAATATTGCTTATGTCTTTATACGTTGGGTAATGTTATTTAATATCTATTAATGCACCACTGAAATCATGATTCGTATACATTTGATAATGTATACTTTCTACCAAATAAGCTGGATGGGCTAGATCAGGCTATTGTACGAAATACTTGTGAATCTATAATTATTCTTGACTTGCAGTTATTCTGGAGGGCTGAGCTTGCGCTCCTGGAGTTGCTCTGTTATGCAGAGGCCAGAACCAATTCATCTTAGAAGCGAAAATGGTGGTGTACAATAACGCCCTGATGACCGTTACTGGTGTCAGAGAAATACACAGTCCTATTTACTTTTGCACAAACCGATGGCATCCTTCGTTCTTCGATGTCAATGTAAGGATTCATCCTCTTGAAATTTAATATGTTGCAGTAGCAAACTATTTACAATCTAGAAGTATCTCTCAAAAAACTATCTAGAACTTTTTGCTTGTTTTTATATACATTGTTCTTCCTCGTAACCATTTTTTGTTTGTCTGGTTGTTACTTAATTTTCATAAATTTATTAACAGATAATAATGGCATTATTTATCTTATATTGTTGAAACAAATGTTATGCTATCTACGTTTGTACAGAAAATTTTAACCATACAGAATTTAATGTGAATAACTATTTAGACCGACCAGTATACTAAATATATCCATACTGAATGCAATTACCGTTAGAGTAGACTGGACTCTCTTCAAATAACTATAGAATGAATCACTCTGCGCAAGAAATTCTCAGTTTATGTTAGGTTATGATGAGTTATATTTCCCCTTAGTCCTTTTAAGGGACACTACCATCTACGCTGCTGCTCAAACCCCGCCTTGTATAGTCGTCCAGGAGTATATTCGGTCTTGTTGGTATATGTGACGGATACGTACCTTCTCGAAACAATCAGTGTTTACATTAATTAACATCAAGCTGAATTCTATAGTAGGCCTAAAGAGTGATGCCTCAGAACCGTACGTCACGTTCCCACGCATATGTCATAACATCACTGTTAATGAAGTACGTCATGTGTAGGCTCCCACTTTTACAACTAAGCAGATCCATACTATTATCCACCACTACGGCGCTACTATTCCACAAGAACAGGCTCTACTATTGCGCCAGAAGGCTCTACTATTCCACCAATAGGCTCTTCTATTCCACTAGTAGGCTCTGCTATTCAATTAGTCGGCTCTACTATTCCACCACTAGGCTCTACTATTACAATAGTAGGATCTACTATTCAATTAGTATGCTCTACAATTCCACTAGTAGGCTCTACTATTTCACTAGTCGGCTCTACTATTCCACCAATAGGCTATGCTATTACAATAGTAGGCTCTACTATCCAATTAGTATGCTCTACTATTCCACTAGTAGGCTCTACTTATTTTCACTAGTCGGCTCTACTATTACAATAGTAGGCTCTACTAATTTCACCAATAGGCTATACTATAACAATAGTAGGCTCTACTATCAATTAGTATGCTCTACTATTCCACTAGTCGGCTCTACTATTCCACCAATAGGCGATACTATAACAATAGTAGGCTCTACTATCCAATTAGTATGCTCTACTATTTCACTAGTCGGCTTTACTAATTCACCAATAGGCTCTACTATTACAATAGTAGGCTCTACTATCCAATTAGTATGCCCTACTATTCCACCACTAGGCTCTACTATTACAATAGTAGGCTCTACTATTCAATTAGTATGCTCTACTATTCCAATAGTAAGCTCTACTATTTCACTAGTCGGCTTTACTAATCCACCAATAGGCTCTACTATTACAATAGTAGGCTCTACTATTCAATTAGTATGCTCTACTATTCCACCAATAGGCTCTACTATTTCATTAGTCGGCTATACCATTACAATAGTAGGCTCTACTATTCAATTAGTAGGCTCTACTAATCCACAAATAGGCTCTACTATTCCACCAATAACCTTTTCTATTCCACTAGTATGGCTCTGCTATTCCACAAATAGGTTTCTACTATTTCACAAATAGGTTCTACTATTCACCTAGTAGGCTCTACTATTCCACCAATAGGCTCTACAATTCCACCAATAGGCTTTTTCTATTCCACTAGTACGCTCTGCTATTCCACAAATAGGCTCTACTATTCCACTAGTAGGCTCTACTATTCCAGCAATAGGCTCTACTATTCCACTAGTACGCTCTACTATTCCACTAGTAGGCTCTACTATTCCACTATTAGGCTCTGCTATTCCACAAATAGGCTCTACTATTCCACTAGTAGGCTCTACTACTCCACAAATAGGCTCTACTATTCAGAAGTAGCTCTACTATTCCACAATAGGCTCTACTATTACACTAGTAGGCTCTACTTTTCCACCAATATACTCTATTATTATACCTTTGCTTCCTTTTCACTATAGAAAGAGTAGAGAATAGAAATGCTATTCAAATCCAATTGTAATGTAGTCGTTTTCCCCGGGTAAATAGTCACATATCGAACTATTTACCTGAAAAAATGAAGCTATTTACCTGCATTCAAATTTTCGCGCGGACTTTTGCTAAATCATGAATTCGATTGGATATCGCATTGGGAGTACTTCATTCGGAACCTCTCTGACTGTATCTCACACTTCAAACGAAAAAACACAAACGCTTAGGTGATCTAGATTTGACGCTGCAGACTACAACTTGTTTACATGGTCTCCAGATTCATCAACCTAGACGAGGAATTTCTCTCGAAAAATTGTTGACCAATAGGGACATGTGGAAATACACAGCAAGTTGTTAAAACAGTCAGTTAATATTTTAAAGGACTTCGTACGAGAAAAATCACTGGGCACTATCGATGATATGGAATGTGGAACGTTATAGCATTATTGTCCCCCTTGACACAACTATTTCCCCCGGCTTTGCCCTCGGGAAATAGTTTATGTCTCGGGGGACAATAAAAGTGCTATTTCCCTCATACCCATTCAATAACTGTATACTATTCCACCTGTATGCTCTACTATTCCACTGGTAGTCCCTACTATTCCACCAATGAGCTCTACCGTTCTACCAATATACTCTACTATTCCACTGGAAAGCTCTACTATTCCACCAATAGGCTCTACTATTCCACAATTGGATTTACTATTCCATTAGTAGGCTGTACCATTCACCAATAGGCTCCACCCAACCACACTGGACCAATTACTGATGTCACTGTCTAGTAGTCCTACTTTCTCCAGAGATGTAGATTATAAATTAAGTTAAAATCCGTCTAGGACTAAAAGTGTCCTTTTGAACAACTCCCCATATTTATGTCGACATGGTCTACTGAAAATAGACTTTTTTCCTCCTCATTAATCTTAATATCAGTATTGTGTGATGCTGGTATACAAATGCGTGACAAATGCTGTGTGTTGTGTGCTCCATTTGTCTAATTTTTGATAAAAGATAAAATCACAACAAAATATGTGTTTATGGTATTCAGGCGTAATACGTGTTCATTGAATTCAAATAATGCAATGGACATTATCACGCTGTATGAGAGGGATGAAATAATGTGTATAAGTGGTAAAATGTATTGTTATAGCGAAGTGATTATAATACTTAAACGACAAACACAAATATATATGTATAGAAAAAATATCGGGAACGAAAACAAGTGTCTGTAATAACGGGCTGTCGTAATTTAATTGGTATTGTAAAAGAAGCGGGTCGTTTGTACATAGTGCTAAATATGGTCACTGTTCCTCAGTTGATGGAACATGCTTCTTGTCTCAGTGGGTAGAGTCGTACGTATTTTGCACATCGGAGACCAGAGTTCGATTCCTGGTCGTACATGTAGCACTCGATAGGAATCATGTGTAATTTCTATATTCTTCTACAGTATAATTATCTCGCAGTGAGAAGTGTTCCATACTTTGTTAGTTTTTTGCTGAGCAATGCCATTAGAAGGAGGGCTAAATATTTTTAATTGCTTATTTATTTGTTGATTTATTTTGTGTTAACGGCTGTTAAACATGCATTTATGTCGTCAAGAGACAATGACTGTAAAATGGTTTCTGATGGGATTTGTAGAATGACTGCGATCGTTTCTAACTTCAAGAAATATTCAAGGTAATGTTATATATCCATACTTCGAAACAACTCTAAGCTAATTCAGTTTATGTATTTATAATATTTACAATGCATCATGATGGCAATTTTACATTGCAAAACAGATCTGATTCTCATTTCATTACTAGTATGATGTATATGCCGTGGCTATCACATATCCTAAGAAATTTGTAAACGGTAATGTATGACGTCATTTTTCAAAGACTGTATGACGTCTTTGTGGAATGTTGTGAAATGGGAATCTCTACCTAATTGGGTGAAAATAAGAGTGAGTAATTAAACATGATTTCCAATGTTCTTGAAAACAACATTTTAATGGCAAGATGCATAGGTTCAGAGCAAAATCCTTAAAATAACATAAGGTATTTTGATATTAATTCAAGCAATTTAGGTTACTACGATAGATAGGGCGGTGATATTGGATATCTAAAATGCTGCATTGATTTATTGCTATATTTTTTACATCTTATTTGAGGTTATTATATATGTGTTCAGGATGCAATTAACGGTTACTATTTAAGTGTAAGTAATGTAAATTTTTACAAATTCTTAATTTTCAAAACGTTGCATACACCATCTGCATTTAAGCTTTGTTCAATTTATAGATTAAAAATGCAAATATTAAAGTGTAATGATGTGCTATTTCTCTAGTTGTTGAAAACAAAATGTGATGCAACACAAATAATATTCACACTGATTTATTGTTCAATTGAAAGTACAATGTCTGAAGAAGGAGGCCTATGGCTACATTGTTTGTGTGTTTCATTTTTTTTATTTCTTTTTTTATAACAGGTTGTCACATACATATACGCGCATTTATTTTGGTAGTACGCTGTTCTGTGTATGCTATTTACGAAAAGTTATAATCGTAAGAACATGTTCAGGATACTATCTTTGCGTTCCTAACTCGGAAGGAAATGCTGACTGGAATGTTGATTAGGTTAATTAACAGCTTGAGTCACTGTTAGGGTGATGGCCTCCCATGAAGGCCGTTTGTTGTGTGTGCAAAGTGCGTGCGTGGTTTGGGAGCATGCATTTTGTTATGATATTGTCTTTTCATATTTCAAACACAGCTCATGAAATATCAGATTTAATGTTACGTGTTTTTAAAGAATGTTGTATTTTTTGTCTGTATTCTGTATTCTGTATTCTGTATTCAATTTAATGGGACTGGAACTTTGTCTTTAAACCGAATTTGAAATTGTTTTAAAAGCACAGTCAAGCGTATACACGGTACATTTTTGTATACGCACTCGTCAAATTAACTACATGTTTACATAAGATCCATAGAGTGGTGCTATTTGGCCTTTGAATTTGTAGACTTCATACATATGTATATGTATGAATCTACATGTATTCAGGAATGCAGATGTAGTGTAGTTGATGCTAGTTTGATTTGTTAATTTGACTGTGTCAGGGTTAACTTACGATGACTTTAGAGTGTTTCATCTAAAGTTGATTAAAGATGTTAGAATAATTAAGAGTTAAGTCTATAATAACCTGCGTTATTTATCGATCGAATGTTCAACATAAGGTTTAATCCAATGTTAATTAATGCTATGTAACATTAACAGTGTAACTTACAGGAAGGCTTGTTATATTTTGTATCTCATCAATACGTTAAATATTTAAATTCGTACTGAAATAACAAACTTTCACAATGCTATGGAAAAACAGCAACACATACTGGGAAGTTATCTCTTGTTATATTGACTCAACCAACTTATCAATTAGTTAAGATATCAATACCAAAAAGTAAAAAAAAAAATTTAATTTTTACATCCTTTTCTCTGTGGTACTATATTTTAACTATTAATCACTACCCTCGGAGAAGATTCACAACAGTCTTACCCTCGGCAAGCCTGGGATTAGACAATCGTGAATCTCCTCCAAGGGTAGTTATTTCTCTGTCGGAAAGTAAAAACATTTTTATTGACATATTTTTTTCTCTATGGTACTATATTTCAACTCTAAATTATTTTGATTTCATACATTGCACATGAAGGTAGTTTGATGCAAGGGTTCGACAATTTAGTTTTCATGAAAAGTTACCATGTGACAATTCTTAAAAAAAGTTTTAACACAAAAATACTGTTGGCAACAAGATGTTCATTTTCCACATAAACAAAACATGTTTGCTATCAAAACATTAAACAAAAAACTTGAAAATCAATCTTCGGACCAGTGACTTCGTTGAGCAGTGGACTTACCGATAGGTGGGTTTCCGATAGTATTAATCCATTTTAAATATCGACTAAACATTTATAACGCACCAGGAGAGCTCGATACAAGTTAAACGATAATGAAGGACGCACCTGTTAATACAACGATATCTATTAATGTAAAGCATATATGCTCTTTCAAATCGTTTCTAATATATTACTTTTCCAAAGTTGTAACCAATGTTATGGAAATAAAATAATGTTTGGGAGGAGATATGTTGGGTTCTTAATCATAATAGTGAGATAAGTTTAAATAAGCAGTCAACGTCACAGAAGCGCTGTCAGTTGTAAAGCTATTCACATATGAATTCTAAAACACATGCATGTGTACACCTATCAACGACAACAGACGATTCTATGTATACAAAGGTTGCAATTACTCATAACTAAGTAAATATATCATTAAAACCATCTATACAACAATCCCCTGTTCTTACATATGTTTTTTAAATAATGTTTTGAAATAGTAACTAGACCACGTTTTGTCTCTTGTCCGGATCAATGCCGAAATTATTATTGATGGCCTTTGTCCTTTTGAAGTCTACTAGTTCAGAGTAGTAGCTACGAAGTAAATATTGTGACACGTAGATTCCTGAAGGATGACATCAGTTCTCACATCACATGGATAGTGATAATAACGTGACACATTGATACGACAGAACCTGGTGATTGATATAGAGATGTTGCCAGTCTCGACAGAGAGGAGACACTCGCGTAGGCAGCTTTAGGTATTTACAGGACGAGCGACGAGAAGTGCGTGCGCGACGGATCGAGAGAGCGTTGGTGTGTGATGTGTGGGAGGGTGAGCGTGGCGTTGTTATACATACTTGAGGAGCTTTTAGTTTGCGAGTTGATATTGGAATGTGACGATGAGCATGACACATATGAAGAGAGGAACGTGTGAGGTAGGTGAATTATTGTATGATTGAGTACAGAAGAGGTGGTTTTATGTAATTAATTTTGTAGTATGAAGTATTTTTTTTGTAAATATAATTGGTGATGTCTAGATAGATGTTGAATTTGTCAAGTAATATGTTTAATAATTAATTTGTGGTAATTTTGATTGAATTAATGATGATTGGCCTTCCGGAAATTTGATTGTTTTGTACCAGATTTTTAAGGTTACATAGTTTTGTTTTATATTGCTTTGTGGGTATCATTTAGTATATACTAGTATACTTCGTTAACCAAAATCCCTAAAGCAAATGTGGATTTTGAATAGGCAAATACCAAAATAAACAATATAGCATGAAATGTTAGAAATATTCTAAAAACATAATAATTATGTTAAAATGATAGCAAAACATCTAAAATTGCACTTGCAATATGTTTTTGGCCTTTGAAACGAAAAAAAAAGTGAATTTTTCAATTTCTGTTCATTTCCCACCCCGTTATAAAACGCGTGTTAATCCATGATTTCCGGTGTATTACTCACAAAATAGTTGACTTTGTTTTTTTGTCGAATATGAACAGATTATTTGGATTTAGATATTTTTTTTAGAAAGAGACATCTAAATATGCCAGAATATGTAGAAAACGTGTCATACATACAATGTTTAATTTCTTTAGATTGGGTGTTCTTGGCCACGTTCTTTCGCAAATTCCCCATTTTGACAGTGTTCTTTGCTTAGCTGTCGTAAACAAATCAACACGTGAAATTAATTTTAATTTTGTTGAAAATATTCGCCATTAGTTTGTCCTCAGTACAAAATTCAGCCAATGCTTACCATTTTAATTTTTACAGCCAGGAATTTTTGTTGAAAATATTCGCCATTAGTTTGTCCTCATACAAAATTCAGCCATTGCTTACTATTTTAATATTTACAGCCAAAAATCCCGTGTTTTTGTTCGAGCGCTGGCCCGATTTCCCGAAACAAACTTTAAGTCAAAAACTGAATTAAATCACAAATTTTCATTTTGAGTTTACATAAGAAAAAAAAAGTTTTGACTTAAGTACATTGTATACACTTTTGTTTCGAGAAATCGGGGCCAGGTCAGGGGAGTCTAGTATTGTACGATTATATAGTGTAAACAAAATAAAATCACCATTGTTCTAATTTTGTGAATTATTTTTGCATGGTTATCGCCTATAAATATTGTGACCTCCATTTAACCATTCGTAGATACTTTGATAGTTACCATAGAGGTAAAATAGCTACTACATTGTAACAATTTCCCGTCAGCTTCTCGGGGGCTTCGCCCCCCATACCCCCTACCGGGGCTTCGCCCCTGGACCCTGAGAAGGGGGCTGTCGCCACCTGCACCCCTTAGCATGCAGGTCTTTCAAAACCTAGCTACGCCCCTGTGAATTGAGTTTTTTTGCGTGCGATTAATTTTCCTTTATTTCCCATACAGTTCAAAATAGCAAACAGAGAATCATCGCGACAATGTTTCAAACACAAGTACAGTAGAACCATATGTGTATACGTCGTTAAATAAAACCGCCATAAAAAGTCATTAAACATGGAGAGGTGAACTTTAATTTACTCACTTGAACTTTGTTCAACATTAACATAGAAATTAAACTTGCTAATACCATATAGCCGTTATATACTCCAGTCAAACATTTCGCAATTTATAGCTAAAAATGAGAAAATAAAAAAATGACAATTGTGAATTTTCGCGATATGCCTTAAAAAAGACGTGAACTTTAATGAACTCACTTGAACTTTGTTCAACATAAAATAAGAATTAAACAGATGATTTTATTTACTAATATCGTATTGCCGGTTATATACGCGAGTCTTACATTTCACGTTTTTAGCTTTAAATGCGAAAATAAAAAAGTAACGATTGAAAATTTTCGCGATATTGCTAAAAGGGTATATATAAATCAACCAATATTTAATACCTCGCGAATGGAATTTTCGCGATCACAGCAATGTCCCGCGAAATCGGGAAAACATCATCCCCGCGAAAATAACCGGCAATACGGTATATTGGTGTCATATCATAAAATTTAAACGATCTGAATGCATTTTGTGTGTCATATTATGATTTTAAAAGAGGTCTCATTAGATTAGTCTAAGTATTGATAATTTGTTGGCAGCCTTACGTTATAAAAAGATTGTTGATTTCGAGTTAATGTAGTTATAACAATTCCGCAGGGTTTTGTCAATTATTATACATTTATAGGTACATTATCAACAACAGACGACGAACGGGATATGATAATGTTTCTAATGAATATTTTTTCCCTATCACACAAACACACAAATTACCCTACCTGTGGGTTTTTTGCGATACCGTACACGGAGCTGTTTTATCAATTTGCATTTCTAAATGTTACAAATAAAAGAAAAAAATAACACATTACAAATTTTGTCTTTGTTCCATTATCAAACTGATAATGCTTGTGACACAAAACATTAGATTTATCTTTGGTACTGATTAAACACAATGCTATTGTTTGAGATGTAAGGAACCGTATTACATAGTGGACACACGAACACAAAACAACTTTAAATGCATTAGGTGTAAGACGCAAAACGAAAACATAAAAGAAACACGCAGGCTAGTTATGATGTATAGCTACCAAATAGACAAGACAAACACCATGGGATTCCTTTTAAGATCTATTAAAGTTTTTCATTGTCACGCCATTATATTTACCTTAACACTTCAGTTATTATCAATAATCCTCTATACTTATTTAACCCGCACCAACGCGACAAAATACTACGATATCATTAAGCTTTATCATATTTTAGCCATAACTCTTTATACATTCGAAATAAATTTTCCATCGACATCATTTATCGATAACCTTCATCTTAACTTTTTTAATTTTTAATAACAATTTTAATTTGATTTTATTGCTGAACATGTTACCGCTAGCGCTGTAATACATTGTATGTTAGTATATGGTAGTGTATAGCCGATTAACATTGTATTTTAGTGAACAGATAAAAGAAAATTTCAAGGATCCAAAACTACTAGGTCTTTTAATAAACACTTTTGTTGTGAGTTATGTTCACAAGTGAAATCTAAATATCAATTACAAATTAAAGAGATATCCTCTGTATATACTAATCATCGATGCTATGTGCAGTTTTTTTTCTATACACAAACATTTGGACCTCTCTCAGCGCAGCTACATGTGTATTCTCTTAATCTTTTACATTTTGCCACGTCCGACTCCCCACACACACTCCTAATGATAACATATCGTATCTGCATTATTAATCCAATTCCATGCAGCCCTAGACTCACTGGTGTAGTAATCTGCTAACAAAACACAAAAAACAACACAAATAGATATGAGTCCTTGTTTTACCTGACACACCATGCATATGTTTAGTCCTGCGTAGCGAAAAGATGACATCGTAGTTTAATCAACACAGTTTGGTTTATGACACTTATAAAAAAATCCTTTAAATGTCTTATATACATTGAAGGTAAACTGAAAAGCTATTGAAAAACACTGTAATTTTGTTATCTTTTCATTTTTTATAGGGAAAATAAATATTCATAGCGCTATTCTATTTATCTGCCATCCAGATTGCATTTATATCTCCTTTAAATGCAATCTAACAATCCTTTAATTGTTAAATAAATCACGGGCCATCAGAAATGTGAAGATAGCGTTTTCGATAGGTATTTATTACACTGCACATGAGCAGAAAACTCGATAGCCTAATTAGACATATAATTTTTAACAGAAAATTATTATCTTAATATCAACATAGCAATTTAATGATTTTCGTTTTTTAGAACAACAAATAACTGTGTTTTATTACTTGTCACTCACACCACTCTTACCGTGTGTATGGGGCCGTGGTGGCCGAGTGATTAAGATGTCTTGACATATTACCACAAGCCCTCCATCTCTGGGTTGCGAATTCCATGTGGGGGCAGTTGCCAGGTATTGACCGCAGGCCGGTGGTTTTTCTCCGGGTACTCCGGCTTTCCTCCACCAACAAACTTGGTACGTCCTTACATGACTTTGGCTGTTAATAGGACGTTAAAACAATAAAACCAAAAATTTACCATGTCTTTTTTTATCTCCGTCCTATTTATTACTCTCATATGCGAACGGCTTTCCAATTTTTAAAATGGAGAATGTAAAACGAGACAAAATTCGGGCTGTTTCATTTTTTGTAATTCCGTTTTATGTCTATGACCTCATAAACCCAAAATAACTCATCATTCATTCGATATTGACTCAAACATGGTAAGCAAACATTATGGCTGACATTCCCATCGCAATCGTTGTTCAATATCACCAATTAGCAGTAGCGGAAAATAAATCTGTGTCTAAATAAAGTGTCAGTGCGAGAAAAGACAGACTGAGACACATTTACAGATGATTTTAAAAAGAACTGATCGTCTTCAGTTGTACTTTGTATCTTGTTTTCGTTTATAAAGGAGGTAGAGACGCAATGTCGAACTAGATACAGTGTTTTAAACATGAATACATCTCAACATGGCTAAATTATAAATCTGTATCATTATCTCTTTTAAAATGTATCTAAGCATAATCCTTGCAACATCACAGTGGGAATAAATGACACTACATCATGGTCAGCGCCCTGGCATGATGAATAGCTTATGCAAAATACAAATTTAAGATGAGTACTTTATAAGGATTGTATCAGCATTTGAACGGCATAAAAGATGATAAATCACATCAATACACGAAGAAGATTTTGGATGATCAACACTTTTTTTGCCGAATGCTGACCAGTTCTTACTTGAGGATAGATTTATAAAGAAAAATGATGAAAACAGTAGTTTTTTTAAGTGTTTTAATCGCATTATCATCAAAAGTAATATCAAAATCGATGGTGACATTATTGACAATGTATGCCGCGTATACACGGCCAATGTATGACAGAGTTGGTCTTTCCAATAGCAACAACAACAACAAAAAGAAGAATCCTGTGAAGCTTGAAAGAAAAAAAATATTTCTACCCCATTGGACAGATATACAAAAGTACAGTATCTGCATTTCCGATGAGAGAAAGATATTTCTGTAGTACCCAGGGTAAGACAATCTGCAATACGTAGAACATATTCGTGTGATAAAGCAGATGTATCCAAATAAACAGTAACCTGCGCTGTCCAATTGGACATTCTATATCACCTTTAACGCTAAGCTCGTGCTTCACGCGCGTGTTAACTCTGACCTAATGATCATCGCAGTTGGAAATCAACCTGCCTTCTCATATTTCGTTGATGTTTACCCGGTGAAAAGATTGTACTTAAATCAATTGCTACAATATATGTTAAATTTCTTCAACAGTAAATATTTCAAAATGATTTAGATCCTTGTTTGTCACCGTGCAACGAGTTGAGTTTTTGAATATCAAATTATTCTGAAATTTAAAACAGTTTAATAGATAAATATATGTCTTCACATTTTTGAAATAGAGTAAATAGTTTTTAATTTGTTTGGAAATTTCAGTGGCAGGAAAAATATAATTCCCTACGTAGAGAGTAAGACAGTGAAATCTCTACCCTCGGAGAAGATTCACGACAGTTTTTACCTTTGACAAGCCTCGGATTAGACAATCGTGATTCTCTTCCAAGGGTAGATATTTTTTGTCTAAAGGTAAATACATTATAATTGCCATATCTTTTTCTCTAAGGTACTACATTTCAACTCATAATGATTTTGATTTCATATACTGCAGAAAAAATATAGTTTGATGCAAGGGTTCTATTTTTTTTTAAAGAATAGTTACCATATGACAATTCTTAAAAAAAACATAACACACAAATATTGTTGGCAACCAGGTGTTTATTTTCCACATACATCAGCCATGGTATACAATGTACTTATTTTTTTTGTTATTCATTCATTATCCATGGTAATTTCAGAAATTTAAATTATAAAGTCCTTTAAAACTTAAAATATTGTATAAAATATATAATACGATTCTATAACCGATATAAAAAATATGTTTGCTATCAAAAAGACTAAACAAAAAACTTAAAAATCAATCTTCGGAACAGTGTCTTCATTGAGCAGTGGACTTACCGATAAGTGGGTTTTTAATAGTAGTGATCCATTTAAATATCGACTTTATATTTTATAACGCACCAGGAGATACAAGTTAAACGATAACGAAGGACGCACCTGTTAGTACAACAATATCTATTTATGTAAAGCATATATGCTCTTTCAAATCGTTTCTAATATAATACTTTTACAAAGTTATAACCAATGTAATGGGAATAAAATAATGTTTGGGAGTAGATTGGAGTCGTAATCACAAGAATGAGGTAAGTTTAAATAAGCAGTCAATGTCACAGAAGCACTGTCATTTATAAAGCTATTCACATATCAATTCTAAAACACATGCATGTGTACACCTACCAACGACAACAGAAGATTCTATGTATACAAAGATTGTCAATCAACTCAACTACGTAAATATATCATTAAAACCATGTATGCAATACTGTGGTCGAAATTACCTGTTTTACATAATTTAAAAAAATAATGTTTTGAAATAGTAACTAGACCATGTTTTTTTTCTCTTTCTCGGTTTAATGCCAAAGTAATTCTTTGTGTCCTTTGTTCTAATTGTAAATTTATTAACTTTGTTCTTGTAAAGTCTATTGTTCAGTCAATGCGCTTTGTAATATAAAACTTACGAGATATGACCCATGTGTATATCCAGTCATCACGAAATATTGGCAGTGGGTGCATAATTATTCAACTTATAACTAACACATCTAATACTGATAATCAAGTTATTTTTGCGTGCTATTAATTTTCCTTTATTATACAGTTAGTTATTGCAAACAGGGAATCACCGGGAAAATGTTTCAAACACAAGTACAGTAGAACCATATGAGTATGCGCCGTGAAATAAAATCGCCATAAAAAGCCGTTAAACATGAAGACGTGAACTTTAATTAACTTACTTGAACTTTGTTCAACATAAAATAAGAATTAAACAGACGATTTTATTTACTAATACCGTAATGCCGGTTATTTATGCGAGTCTAACCTTTCACGATTTTAGCTGTTAATGCGAAAATAAAAAAAAGTAACGATTGAAAAATGTTCGCGATATTGCTAAAAGGGTATATATAATTCAATTATTACTTAATACCTCGCGGATGGGATATTCGCGATCACAGCAATGTCCCACGAGATCACGAAAACACCATCCCCGCAAAAAATAACCGGCAATACGGTATATTGGTGTCATATAATATATTTAAACGATCTGCATGTATTTTGTGTGTCATATTATGATTTAAAGTATTGATTTTTTGTTGACAGCCTTATGATTTTATATAAATAGATTGTTGATTTTGAGTTAATGTAGTTATAACAATTCCGCAGGGTTTTGTCAAATAAACGGTTGACATGTCAATTAATATAAATATAATATAAGTAGTCTTAAATACATTACCAACAACATACGACATATGGAATATGATAATGTTTCTTACGAAAAAATTTTTTTCGTATCACACAAATTACCCTACCAGTGGGTTTTTTACGATACCATACACGGAACTGTTTTATCAATTTGCATTCCTAAATGTTAGAAATAAAAGAAAAAAATAGCACATAACTAATTTTGTCTTTGTTCCATTATCAAAGTGATACTGCTTGTGACACAAACATTAAATTATCTTTGGTACTGATTAAACACAATTGCTATTGTTTGAGATGCAAGGAACTGTATAAGATGGTGGCCACACGGACAAAAAACCACTTTGAATGCATAAGGTGTAAGACGCAAAACGAAAACATAAAGGAAACACGCAGGCTAGTTATGATGTATAGCTACCAAATAGACAAGACAAACACCATGGGATTCCTTTTAAGATCTATTAAAGTTTTCATTGTCACGTCATTATATTTACCTTAACACTTCAGTTATTATTCAATAATCCTAATATACTTATTTAACCCGCATTAACACGACAAAATACTACGATATCATTAAGCTTTATCATATTTATAGCCATGACTCTTTATACATTCGAGATAAATTTTCCATCGACATCATTTATCGATGGCCTTCATCTTAACTTTTTTTATATTAATAACAATTTTAATTGTATGTTTATTGCTGAACATGTTTACCGCTAGCGCTGTAATACATTGTATGTTTAGTATATGTTAGTGTATAGCCAAATAACATTGTATTTTAGTGGGCAGATACATGTATATGAATTTAAGTCCAAAATCTATGGCTTAAGTAAACATTTTTGTTGTGAGTGTGTTCATATGTTAAATCTAAATAGCAATAATAATTAAAGAAATATCTCTGTTATATACCTATCATCGGCATGGCAGATTTTTTTATAGCAAACATTGGACAAAAGCCAGCTACATGTGTATCCATATATTTACATTTTGCCACTGCGACTCCCATTACACAAATGATAATCGTGATCTGCATTATGAACCAATCAATGCACAGGAAAATTGACATTGTAGTTGAATAATCAACCAGTTTGGTTATGAAACTTATAAAAACATCTTTTAAATGTCTAGATAATTGAAAGTAAGCTGAAAAGCTATTGAAAAACATTGCAATTTTGTTATCTTTTCAATTTTGCATAAGAACAATAAATATTCATTTTGTATGGGGAAAATAGATATTCTTATATCTCCTATAAATGCAATCTAACAATCCTTTAATTGTGAGATAAATCATGGGTCATGAGAAATATGAAGATAGCGTTTTCCATAGGTATTTATTAAACTGCACATGAGCAGAAAACTCGATAGCCTAATTAGATATATAAATTTCTAATAGAAAATTATTATCTTAATATCAACATAGCTATTACATGATTTTCGTTTTAGAACAATGAATAACTGTGTTTTGTTACTTGTCACTCACACCATTCTTACCATGTGTATGGGGCCGCGGTGGCCGAGTGATTAAGATGTCTTGACATATTACCACAAGCCCCGCAGGCCGGTGGTTTTTCTCCGGGCACTCCGGCTTTCCTCCACCAACAAACCTTGCACGTCCTTACATGACCTTGGCTGTTGATATGACGTTAAACCAATAAAACCAAAAACTTACCGTGTCTTTGTTATCTCCGTCCTATTTATTACTCTCATATGTGAACGGCTTTCAATTTTTAAAATGGGAATGTAAAACGAGACAAAATTCGGGCTGTTTCATTTTTTGTAATTCCGTTTTATGTCTATGACCTCATTAACCCAAAATAACTCATCATTCATTCGATATTGACTCAAACATGGAAAGCAAACATTATGGCTGACATTCCCATCGCAATCGTTGTTCAGCATCACCATGAACTTTGACCTAATGATCATCACGGTTTGAAGTTAGAACCTGCTTTCACATATTTGATGTTCACACGGTGAACAGACTGTATTTAAATGATTTGATACAATAACTGTTATATTTCTTTGATTTTAAACATTCCAAAATGGTTTAGATCCTTGTTTGTCACAGTGCAACGAGTGAAGTTTATGAGTATGGAAAGAAATCTCCAATTCTAAACAGTTTAGTCAATAAATATATGTCCTTGCTTTTTTTTAATCGAGTAGATAGGTTTTAACGTTTTTGGGATTTCAGTGGCAGAAAAAGGATCATTCCCTACTTAGAGAGTAGGAGAAGGAACTATCAACACTCGGGGGAGATTTGCGAGTCTTACCCTCGGCAAACCTCGGGTTAGACAATCGTGAGTCTCCTCCTAGGGTAGACAATTCTATATGCATTCTATAATATTTTACATATTAATGAATACTCTGTTAGTCTCACCGATTCAACCTCTTTTTCAAAATATTAATGTTTAATCAGTATTTATGTTAAAATATCATAACCGTAGTTTTCCTAATACTGTACACAGCCAATATTTCCTGACCTGAAATTGACTTGAAATTGACCAGAATTTCTGGTTAAAATTTTGATCTGAAATTGACCTGAATGGAGCAAAAAAGTCAATTTCAGGTTAAAAAACTAACCTGAATTTCACCTGAAATTGACCTGAATTTCACATTAAAATTCGCTGAGGTCAAATTCTGGTTAAATTCATGTGAAATTCTGGTCAATTTCAGGTTAGTTTTTTAACCTGAAATTGACCTCAAATTATTTTCTGGTCAATTTCATGTGAAATTCTGGTCAATTTCAGGTTAGACTTTTAACCTGAAATTGACCTCAATTTTCTGAGGTCATTTTCAGGTTAAATTCTGGTCAAATTCATATGAAATTTGGTCAATTTCAGGTTAAATTTTTTTAACCTGAAATTGACATTTCTGCTCCTTTCAGGTCAATTTGACCAGAAAAAATCTTGACCAGAAATTGACCTGAATTTCAGGTCAATTTCAGGTTAAGTTTTCTTCATGTCATTTTCAGATCAATTTTATTGTCAATGTCATTTCCAGGTAAATGGTTCACTTGCATCAGGGTATTGTTAGAATTTGTAGACATTTCTGAGCATATCCGGTGTTGCAATCACACTGCTGAGGAATGTTTGGTGAGTTTGGTCATTTGTATCTTATCTTGTAGGAAACAGATTTTTACAGTTGAAGAATATTAATCAAAATGTGACCATTGAATTGTTTTTTTCCTTGACATTTTCAACTTTACTGATCATAAGGAATGAGTGTGACCACCAAAAAGTAGCAGAGGCGGCTTAACTACTTCTAAACCATGAACTTCGTGGATATAAAGGACCGCATCCAGTTCATAGCAAGGAGCTTATGGCCTTAAACATTCCAAATGATCAGGTCACGAGGCTACTAGGTTGCAGCATCCGCACATGTTTATAACCTCCTTCAACACGTACAGTCGGGTAATGCTACCATCAGGAGACAACCTAGCGAAGTCTTATAAGAAATTACATATAAATCAATTGTCTGACAAAAAGTCACATTTTAACAAGTATTCTTCACCATAGCATATTGTTTAAGTTTTGTATACATGTACATGTAGATATACGTACATGTTGTAAATACATTTATCTATCAAAAGAAGAAATGACAATCACAGATTGTTTTGTCACTTCATGATAGCTTGGAACGATTCACATTCAAAGAGGTTCACCTTCTTCAACTCTTTTTTTTTCTAGGAACTTCGACTTTAGTGGGTCGATTTTTTTCGTAGAGGATCTGTTACACAGCCTAGAACCTCCTCCCCTCCCTCACCCTCCCCATCCCTAGGAAAACAATGACAAAGTCTGTTTTCTGCTTTATGTTATTTATCTTCCAAAAGTCCTTTACTTGATCTTCTTGCCACTGCAATCCCTGAAATGTAAAAGAGAAACATTTACATTTCAACTGCACATGATCTACAAGTTAGCTGAATCTACGGACATAAAGTCAAAACTCAAAATAAAACTGCATGTAATATACTGGAGATGGCATACTGTGTTAACACTTTCATTAGAAGCCGGAATCATATTGTACACTGTTCTGGAAATAAAGAACACTTTGTCATCAAATGCATTGGTTTTTTCCCTCTAAAATAGTCATAGTAAGATAAAAAAAATGTTCAAGTTTCTCTTAACATTTTTTGGGTTATATATACAATAAATCAGATGACTCAGCATTACCAGTGTTTAATTAAATTAGATTTAAAAAGTTTCAGGAAAAATCATATATACATGTAGCATCTGACAAGAAATATTGACCTGAAATTCAGGTGCAGATTTCTTAACCTGAATTTTAGGTCAGGATTTCTTGACCAGAAATTGACCAGAATTTCAGGTCAAGAAATCTTGGCCTGAAATTCAGGTTAAGATTTCTTGACCTGAATTTCATGTCAATATTTCTTAACCTGAATTTCAGGTGAAGATTTCTTGACCTGAAATTCACCTGAAATTCACCAGAATTTCGCATGAAATTTGACCTGAATTTCAGGTCAAGAAATCTTCACCTGAAATTGACCAGAATTTCTCTTGAAATTTGACCTGAAATTCAGGTCAAGAAATCTTAACCTGAAATTGACCAGAAATTGACCAGAATTTCAGGTCAAGAAATCTTGACCTAAATTTCACCTGAAATTAACCAGAATTTCTGGTCAATTTCAGGTGTGAATTTCAGGTCAAGATTTCTTGACCTGAAATTCAGGTTAGGAAATATTGGCTGTGATATGTGGTTTATTTGGAGTCATGGCATAAAGGTATACACTGAAGAATGTTCAAAATGTCGGGAAACCTTTATATGTGGCATGGCTAATTGCAATAAATTCTTCCTAGTATGAAGGAAACCTCGATACTCTAGGGGTTCTGATCACATACGATCTCTACACCCCTGGACTATCTCATAATAACACTGAAGGCAGCTCAGGGGAACAAATCTGAATCAAACACAGGCATGCAAAAATTTCTTTGAAGACTAGAAAGAGAGCGACGTCCACTTATCTTGGGTACAATGTATATGTTAATAAACACCCAAAACATTCTTTCTATAAATGCAGTATCGCAAGTTTTACAATGATCTTTTTTTTTCACATATTAGTTGTTGAATTTTATTATTTAAAATCATCGAATTCATGTTGAACACATTGCAAAACACAATTAGCTATTTTTAACCACAGCTCATCCGTTTACAATGTCAGGATCTATTTTAACATGCCCTACCATATAAGATATAGTCCGATTAACAACATATTATAATGTTACAAGCAAGAAACAAATGATAACATTTTCTATAAGATGTGTTTTAGATACACAAAACAGAATAAACAGCTAGGTCTGCGTAAGAAAATTTAAGTCATTGATTATTTACTGCGTAGAATGACTTTATACATACGTTACACATGCGCAACGTGTTTTCTGATATCCCCGTGTTTTCTTGGCAGAAAGAAAGTAAGTTGTCTTTCTACAATATACATGTATTTTCCATACATTTTCCTGTACTGAAATATCAATAACTAATAATTTTATAATGTCTACTTATAGCTTTGATTTGTAACTAAATGAACTGGATGCACTCAAATAAGGAAGTCAGCCATTTTATTTATAAATGTGCAGTTCATGTCGAGAAATCGAAAGCATCATTTTGTAAATAAGTTATTCCTTCTGACGAAAAGGATACAATTTGAAGTAATAAGAAAATATTCTTATTCACAGAAAAACTGCTGGACTCGGATACTTCAGTCTTAATTAAGAAGAGGTAGGTATGAATGATACTCTGTACATTGCAAAGAATCATTTTAAACTTTAGATACGAACAAATGTACTTTCTAAAGAGGAAAATTCCGTTGCAACATTATACGTCAACCGTGAAGATGCAATGTAAGAATTTAATCTTTATGATAAACACTTATTGTGATCCAATATAGAGATTAGGGTTTAGCTGCTTCTCGTTGTAAGCCATTATTATATTAGATGTAAGTGAAACTTCAAATTACTAAATCTATTTACCAAGTTTGACAAAAAGAAAGATACCAATTTAAACTAATATAACTAGTACGTATTTCTCTAACAACCAAACAGATTAGATTGGAATGGGGTATAAACATCTTCTACTGCATACAGTACAATGGGTTTTCTTTAAACATTTCAAATTTTATGAAATCAAATACATGTATATAATTTTAAAATACATTAGCAAGACTTATAGAAAAAAAGTTGAACATCCTAATAGAATACATAATCCACAATTACCTTTAACACGACAAGTACTTTTAATCCGTTTTAATAAGGTATTGTGTAGAACATTTTGAGCAGACCATTACTGGATTTAAACGAGCATTCATTAAACAACTTCTTAAACAAAATAAATATCGTTCAAGCGATTATATCCACAAAACCTTATATATGATAGCCCGTTGTCTCCCTCCTCAAGTAGAATAGCGTTTACTATTCCTTTTTCCAAAATACTGTCTGTGAAGATTTGTTCATACCATATTGAACATCTAAACCGGACTACGATGTTAATACATCTACTTCGCCTTATGACTTGTTCCTTAAAAGCTTCATAATTCATTATGGCTTTATACCTACACTAACATAGATAAACACGATTTGCTATGCGTCACGAACAGTTATTGGAACCTTCGTAGGTAATAGCAACCAATCACAACAATGGTTTTCAAAGACCACTGAATAACTGACACCTCACCGATAGTATGTTAATATGAAGAGGTTTGCCATATTATATATTGAAAAATATTTCGGTTAATGCGTTGGTAATTGTCACAACTTTTCAAATTTTATTTAAACGACCATTGAGCCACAATGGTGTAAACGCTGAAAGATAATTATATAATTAGAAGTCTAGGGAATTGGAACTAAATACATACCAAACTATCTGACCAGGGGAATGATGTCGAATGCATATCCTTCCTCACAAACTAATTAAAAGTTATGTATAAATACAGTTGGATCCACTTAATTTGAAATGTGATATTGCAGTACTGCTTATTATGAAATGAATTATAATCCCTGTTCACACAAGCATTATAATGAAATCTAGGTGATTTGAAGAGATTTTCTATTCCCCGAAGACATCATTATAACCGTGTTCCACTGTAAATCATTTTTCCAGTTTATGTTATTGTTATGATAAATTTTCATGCCACGAATTTTGAAACATATCCAACGGATCTGGCAAGACTTCAACTTTGTCTCATTTTTATCATTATTTGGCACAGTGCCATCTGCTTGCTTTTGTCTACAATGCATATCAAACTTCATAATGGCGTCTATCGTTTTTTTGTATTTAAGATAAGTATGTGCATTTTACCCATGTGAAGTCCCCCACCGACTCCATGCCATTTATATTTTACCAACTCAAATTATATGTATGTCTCTATTAACAAAAGTACATTGGACCCGGTTATAAGGCGTTCTTATATGGGATAAACTACCCCGAACAAAGAAACAAAACACTTGAGTTCTATTTAGTAGACATTTAAACATGACAGACAATACACTTCTAATCAATACGTAGGGTACATTCTGCTGAAGCTGAACTTCAGGCAGAGTCAATTTTACAGAACGCTGAAATTGAAGCCAAGTTGAAATGTCTAAAGATCTAGATAAATATCTAGAATGGGGCGGAGACGAAACAGACGACGTCCAAAGACGATTCCGCTCACCTTATCCCTAGACTAATTTATTTTGGGATCTTTCGTTGGGTATATTGGAAGATATTTGTTAGCTGGATTATGAAATGACGACAGAGACGTTGAGATACATTTAACATTTAATTAGACATAATAACGAAACAATAGGGGGTGTCGAGTTTACACAATAACACTATAATTATACCAACAGTCTATTGCCGCCCGCGCTGTGACCCAATTTCCACACGGTGCACACACAGCCGTCACAAAAGTTCCACGCGTATTACACCGACATCACAGTTGATACACACGTTCATGACGTTAGGCAACCTCCTTCAGTTCATTTCGAAAACACATACACATACAGTTCATAGATACACCGCTCCTTGAGCCGTTGTCTCCGACGCGCGTTCCTTTCACTCTCCAACTAACGCTGCCTTAAGGTAGAACAAACCACTTTGGAAATCACACAATGACACCACATTAAAAATAGACTAGTTTCTCAAAAACTCACTCATGAGAAATAATTCTGTAATATTTTGTTTTAGTTCCTATTAAACTTTAGGAACAAAAACATTTTACGCAAACTATTCTTTAAAATAATGATATATGAATTTGATAATTCGTGATTTTCTTCGGAGCACTCACTTCCGGAATGGCGTTAAATCGACGACCACAAATGTTTACATGTGTTCTTGAAGCCTCTTGAAAGGTAATCGGTAAGTAATTTTGTTTTAATTACATTTAAAGCTTAAAATAGTGATGTAAACATGTACTTTACTTTATGACTATGCCCTGCATTTATGTAAATCAATAGTTTTCTCCAGTCTGACAGCTGCCTGGCCGCAGGCAAATGTCAACAAATTTGCAAACTTTTTATAAGCATTATAATTTTCTTGTTGTACTTTTGCTGTATGTTTTATAGAAATGAAATAGTTATTAAAAACTGAATTAAAGTTTTTGTGCGTTTTTAAGGCTTATTATTTATTGCTTTGGTGCTGAGGTTTATACGGCAGCCCTGTTGAGAAACACGCGTGTTATGTGTATATATTAATACAGAATAATAACAATTCCTATTTGTTCTAATCTTAAATAGTACATGAACTTTTGGAACTAGGTAAGTCACAATATTCCTGTATTCATAAGACTGTTTCAAGTTCAATAGTTTTACCTATTTTGTGCCTCTTTTACATGTATTTTTTTTTTGTCTGGTTCCATCACTCTTTACAGACAATCATCTAACCAATTTTACAATTTCTAATTTGTTTACAGAATGATCCCAAGACACATTGGAAACAGTCACTGACGGAAGAATTCCTTGTGTAATTTTTGTTATCCTCACCTTGATTGGAGCATAGACAATTCTACGACGTAAGACGTTCCGAAGAAACATTGACATTGATTCATTTTATGAATATCTATAGGAGGTATCCTGTATCTGTACCTCATGGTATCAGTTATAAATTTTATAAATTACATTAAATTGGCATCTTTTTGAAACCACTCCAGAATAAATATATTAAAACTGACATAGTGTGTGATCATGAAAGGCCTCCATACTTTTTAGAAAGTAGTTCCAAAATGGGTCCTTTCAGTTTTTTTAGACTTGATTAATTTTTTTGTTTGATCTATAGTGGTTTTCCTGCCCATAGTAATATTTTTAAATGAGGGCATGCACTTCCTTGTATCTTCATGATTATGTTTTTACCTTTTTTAAACAGTTTTGGACATTTCTGCAATTGATGCATTTTTTTTAGAAATGTTTGATTTTAACTAAATATTTTTTGTTCTATTGAATTGTACTTGGATCTAGCTACATTTTTTAATAGTATGGGCCAAGACAAAAACAACGATATATTACATGCCATACTTTTCATGTAATTCTGAAAGAAAATTCACTAATAAAAAACCTGGCTTGATAAACCTTAAGCGTTCAGCGCGTTCTCTTCATCTTCACATCCGGTGAAGGGCGATAACTCCCCGGCTAACACAAAATAGGGAGCACAACACTATCTTAACTATGTCCATAGTGGTGTATAGAAAAATCACTAAAATTTATTCTGACAACCCCCTATTTCTGAAAATACTTAACTTTATGTATTTTCGCAACACTAAGAATAAATGTATACATACACAAATCCTATCTTAAACTCTAACATATCTCTAACGACATCTATTAGTAGGGAACAGAATGACAAATCTAGTATTGTCTACTGAGATAATCTGCTGCTACATTTTCTGACCCCTTAATTGCCTTAATGCGAAACTTGTAGTTCTGTAAGAACAGAACCCATCGCATCACTCTACTACTTTCCTTCTTGCTCTTTTGGATAAACACCAATGGCCTATGATCTGTATAAAGTACAAACTCGCGACCTTACAAGTACATTTGGAACATCTTAATAGCGAACACATTAGCAAGACACTCTCGCTCAATAACTGAATAGTTTCTTTCCCTATCAAGTAGTTTCTTACTTGCGTAGGCGACTGGAAATATACCATCAGCGTGTTCTTGTAGTAAAACACAACCTTAAACCAGTATCTGAGGCATCTGATTGCACGATGAAAGCTTTGGAAAGATCTGGCAGCCTTAGAATCGGGGCCTGGGTAAGGAGTTCCTTGAGACACCTGAACGCGTCTTCCACTTGTGGTCCCCAATCCACTTGATTCGGTCGGCTCTTTTTGGTGAGGTCTGATAGAGGTTTCGCGACATCGGCAAAAATTGGCACAAATTTCCGGTAATACCCGGCGAGTCCAAGGAAAGCTCTGACTTGCTTTTTCGTCTTTGGCTGTTGAGCGTCGCGGATCTTTTCCAACTTATCATCCTCCATGGCGATTGTCCCTTCGCCCACAGTGTGTCCTACAAATCCTAATGTCCTGTAGCCGATCATACACTTGGAAGGCCTAACTATTAGATTCGCGTCCCGGTTCCTTGTAAAGAGATCCCGTAGATCCTTAATGTGTTCCTTCGAGGTGTGGTTGTGACCAAGTATGTCATCTACGTAGTGGTTGGTGTTCTTGCTGCCGTCCAACATCTTTCTCATCATACGGTTGAATGTGGCTCCTGAGTTAACAAGACCGAATGGTAACTTCCGAAATTGGTAACATCCTTCCGAGGTCGAGAAGGAAGTCACGTGCCTCGAATTCTCCTCCACTGGTATCTGCAAGTAACCCTTGCTCAAGTCGAATTTTGGAAAGAATTTATCCTTGTTGAGTCTCGTCATTATATCTTCAATGTCTCCTATTGGCTCAGGATCAAATCGCGTAATGGCATTCAACTTACGGAAGTCAACACAAACCCTGTTGGTTTGGTCCTTCTTCTTTACAATGACAATCGGTGCATTATAAGCCGACGTCGATGGTTCGACTATACCCATTTCAACCATTTTCCTTACTTCCTCTTGGACTTCTTCCCGCTTAACATAAGAAATGGGATACAGTTTGACTCTTATCGGATCATCACAGGTTGTCTCGATCAGATGTTCCTGTACATGTGTCGTTCCAGGTATATCGGTGAAAATGTCCTGAAATTCCTCTAGAAGTGCAATCGCTTGTGATCGCTGCTCCTCCGTTAAGTCCTCACTTATCTTGACATCTTTAAAATTCTCTTTCCCGGAGATATTTCCAAGCTCTAACAGATTTTCGTCGTCCACTGCTCCGCAATCAACTGCATCCTCCGCCTCGATAACAGCTATCCCTGCTGCTATATCTCCTGCTGACCCTGCTTCACTATTTGCCTCATCTTGTTCTTTGCTGTCCTTTCGTTCAACATAATGCTTTAGCAAGTTCACATGGTACACTTTCACTTTACCACCAGCCTCAACTTTATAGTTCATTTGGTTCACAACTTCCACTATGTTGAATGGTCCCTTCCACTGAAGCAAAAGTTTGTTGTTGTCAGTAGGTAATAGCACCAGTACTTTCTGCCCGACTTCAAGTGGGCGATTCCTATTTTTCTTGTCGTAGTGGTGCTTGTATGATCCCTGTAATTGACGTAAGCTCTCACGAGCTATCTTGCAGGTTTCTTCTAACCTGTCCCTAAGGTTGAGAACATACTGGTAAGTATTCCTCGTTTCAGACTTCTCGTTAGCCTCATCTGTCCAGATTCCTTTTAACGCCTGCATGGGCCCGCGAACTGTTCTCCCATACAAAAGTTCGAACGGTGAGAATCCGGTACTCGCTTGTGGGACTTCCCGGTATGCGAACAATACTGCAGGAATATATCGGTCCCAATCCTTTGGTCGTTCTTGACACATCTTCTTTAACATGCTCTTCAGAACTCCGTTCATCCTCTCACACCAGCCGTTACATTTGGGATTGTAAGGCGTCGTGAATAATTGTTTGACTGACACCAGTCTACACACCTCCTCCATTAGTCCTGAGGTGAACTGGGTCCCTCTGTCACTAAGTATCTCCTTCGGGAAACCAACTCTGCAAAATATTTCCAGGAGCGCTTCTGCTATCCTCTCTGTCTCAATCTTTGGTAATGCCGTAGCCTCAGGGTACCTAGTGGCATAATCCACTACTGTCAGTATGTAACGGTTTTTAGTCTCCGATGCCGGATAAATCGGACCAATCAAATCCACCGCTACCCGTTGGAATGGTTCCTCAATTAATGGCATTTCTCCTAACGGTACCTTGGTCACCCTGCCCTTCGGTGTTGTCTTTTGGCATATATCGCAAGATCGACAGTAGCGTGTTACATCGCTGGTCATGCCCGGCCAGTAGAAACTTGTTGAAATCCTGTCGATAGTCTTCTGTACACCTCCGACAATTGACTCATGTGCAAGTGACATGACTTGCTCTCTATATGTCTGTGGAACAGCAATCTGTCGTATCTCCTCAATCAGTTCTCCTCTCTTCTGTTTGTAGACACGATACAATATGTTGTTCTTCATCTCCATTCGGTACTTATTACCGGAGTTGTCTCCCTTGATTTTCGCTATCTCTCGCCACCTGTCCAGTGACTTGTCTGCCTTTTGGGCTTTCTCTAGTCCTTCAAGTCCGACAAACTCAATCTCCTTCACTTGGACGTTCAACGGCCTTATAGCTTGCTTCTCCTTCTTTGCTTCAGCTCTGGTAACTACAACAGCTGATTTGCATTCCTCTGAACGTGGCCTCCAATCAACATCCGTTGTTAACTTTTCCTCGTCCACATTACCGATCACGAGATCGTAGATTGGATCCTTCATACACATTACTTCCAACTCTCCTACATAGAAAGGGGTATCAACATTAATCTTAGCCAGTCTGAACTTCCGCTCTGTTCCATCAATCAGTATACATGAGAGTTCTCCATCGGTCATCTGGTCAGGCTTTACAAGTGCTTCCCTAACAGCTGCGCTGCTACAACCTGTGTCCCTTAAAACCTGCACCGGGTGATCTCCCACGTATGCAAGCTGAACAGGCATTCCACTGTCGTCTAGTCGTATATTTCCCATTATCGCTGTGCTTGAATCTTTCTTACTGTGAATCTCACTCCTAATACAATCATCTGTTACTGCCCTCTCCTTCTGTGTAGATTTACAAAGTGCTGCCTTGTTGGTGTCCTTACTCTGACCACCTTTGTTAGGCCTTGATCCTATCTTGCCTCCATCTGCATGATCTCTCGCGATATGACCTTCACCTCCACAAATGAAACAGAGTCGTGTCCTCTGACCTTTCACTTCTGTTGTCTTGTCATTCGCTTTCTGTTGCTGGGGGTTATTATTACGTACTTGTTGGTTCGGCTTACTCGAGTTGTATGTGGCCTTGCTAGACTTCCAATATTTCCTCCATGGGCCTCCATATATTGTTCAGCGAGTCGTGTTAACTCATGAGCATCCTTAGGTGCTCTTTCCTTGAGGAAAAGTGCCATGTCTGACGAACACGCTAAGATAAACTGCTCTCTTATTAGCAGGTCTGTTAAGCCCTCAACAGATTTAGCAATCTCTGACATTTGAGTCCATCTCGTTAGATATCGAGTTAATCTAGCCACAAACTGAAATGCAGTTTCACCTTTCTCAGGTTTTCCTTCTCTAAATTTCACATGGAGTCCTTCCTCTGTTAGCTCATACCTTCTGAGGAGTGCCTTCTTCAACTCGTCATAATCGTTGATCTGTGTCGATGGCATGCTTGAATAGACTTGAAGTCCCTTTCCGGTAAGCAGAGGGCTTAGGCTCAAAGTCCAGATGTCATTACCCCAATTCTGTGCCATAGCAAACTTCTCAAAACGTTCAAGAAAAGCATCCATGTCATCCTTTTGTTCGTCAAACTTTGGTAGCTTGGGTTGCAATGACATTGACCTTGACTCCTCTGTATGTGACCTTGACCTCTCGTTCCTTTCCTGTTCTGCCTTATCTCTAACCATCTCTACATCATTCTCCATTCTAAGCTTTTCAAGTTGAAACTGTCTATCTCTCTCGACTTCCTCAAGTTCACGCTTGCGCAACTCCTCCTCCTTTTGTTCCTTCTCATTTTCACGCCTCCTTGCTCTTTCCTCCCGTTCTAAGTACTCCCTTTCCTTGGCTGCCACAAACTGCTGTAATTCAGCTTTTTTATAACCAAGCCTCTCCCCAATACTCAACCACTTTTCGTAATCCATGGTATATTTCCAGTCGCTTACACCATATAAGTATGGACAATAAACCACAAATAATCACGGTTATTAGGATTCTACTCAAAAATATTCAAATTTCACAAATTCTGGAATTTTGAACTCTAATAAACACAAAAACTTTTGTGCGCTAATCTATTACGTCTAAAATATCTGTGTATATTACCCACCTATTCTATCCTGTCTAAATAACAGTAAATCCACAATGTTTCTATAAATAGACAATGTATACATGTACACTGTCCAGTTTGATAGCTTACAATAGCAACCAACCTACACTCTAGTATATAACAATTGATAATAATATGCCCAACCTATCCTGACTCTCAGAATAATAGCATAATAAATATTATAGACAATCCGACCTATTTTGACACTCTAGTTAATGGTTCTCTAATTCTATCAGCTAGTCTAAACAGTCTAAATACTGAGGAATTTCCATGTCTAACGTTTCCGGTAGAGGACGGTGACATGATACAAAACCGACAATCTACACCTATACAAATATATCATCACTATATGTTTATATTATTCTAATGCCCTAGGTATATTAACGTACAACACCTGTAGTCACTTTCATCAAGTCCAAACAATTTACCCATGCAAAATAATCCCGGAAACGAGCCCACCAAGGTTGTCAGGAGAAAAAGAAGTATCTGAGATAAATATCTATGAATGGGGCGAAGACGAAACAGACGACGTCCAAAAACGATTCCCGCTCACCATTTTCCTAGACTCAATTTTTTTGTGGATTCTTTCGTTTGGGTATATTGGAAGATATGTGGTTAGATGGACTATGAAATTGAATGACAGTTGGGACGTTGAGGATAACATTTAAACATTTAATTAGACATAATAACAAAAACATATAAGGTGGGTGATTCGAGTTTTCACCATAGGACACTATATATTATACCAACAGACTCTATTACCGAACGCGCAGTGTGATCCCAATTTCCAGACACGGTGCACCACACAGCCGTCGCCACAGTATCCAAGCGTATTACAACCGACTAATCACAGCTTATTACACACGTTGACGACGTTAGGCAACCACCTTCAACTTTCTTTTCGAGACGACACAACGTTACACATACAGTTCATTGGAAAAATCCGCTCCTTCTTTAGTCGTCGTCTCCCGACGCAAAGCGGTGCGCGTTTCCGTCACTCTCCAACTAAAACGGCTGCCCTCCTTCCGAGTTCACTACGCGTTCGACTTATTCATCTTCACATACGGTGAAAGTGCGATAACTCCCCAGGCTTAACACAAAATAGGGATCACAAGCACCAACTTAACTATGTCCCAAAGTGGTGTATAGAAAAATCACTAAAATTTGTTCTGACAGGAAGAATATGACGTGGAGAACGTTAAAATGCAAACATTACTTGAATACGATGAATCAGACTCTAAATCGAGCGTTTCCCAATCGAAAGTTCATCAACGAACAAAGGCATTCATTAAGGAACAATTTGATCTTAAATTAATCATCGGCCTGCTCGGGAATCAGGTACTCCAGGCTTGCGCACGCCCGGTCCAGTATCCGAACAGCCCTACGTGCCCTTTATGCCAAAAACACCACCAATCTATCCGCAAACGACGGAAACTCCTTATAAACCCAAATGGGTGCCTGTGTCTAAAGTTAATGAAGGCGAAACAAAAAAACATTTATTTCAACCGTTCCCTCAAAAACCGTACACGCCAAGAATCCGTCGGTAATGATAATGTCTACAGCGGGCTGCCACAGAACACGTCTGTGCCCCCTACGAGTGCACCGCAGAACACATACACGTCTGGTCCCCCTACGAGTGCACCCCAGAACACATACACGTCTGTGCCCCCTACCAATGACCATCAGGACACATACAGGGGAAAGAGTACACCCCAGAATATATACACGTTTGTGCCCACTACGAGTGCACCTCAGAATACATACACGTCTGTACCCCCTAACAATGCACCTCAGGACACATACAGGGGAATGAGTGTACCTCAGGACACATACAGGGGAATGGGTGTACCTCAGGACACATACAGGGTGAAAGATTCCGGAGTCGCAGCATTGGATATTTCTAAGTACTTATTGAAACGCGACTTGACTGTTGAAATTTACAGATCAACCAGAGTTTTACATGTGGAGAAATTCTTTCAAACATGTGATGCTCGGAATAGACCCGTCCCCGGCAGAAGAGTTAGACATGCTAGCCAAGTGGCTTGGCCCTACCTCCTCAAAACAAGCTATGAACCTTAAGTCGTCTTTCGCTAATGATGCGGCTCGTGGATTGAACCAAGCGTGGGAAAGACTTGATAGTTTTACGGTAGTCCGGAACGGATAGAGAACGCTCTAAAGCACCAACTGAATAACTTCACATACAAGAACAAAACAAAACTCTTCGAGCTTGTTGACATACTGAATGAAATACTAGCGTTTAAACAGGATTCAAATTATAGCATGTTACTTAGCTACTTTGACACATCGGTCGGAGTAAATCCGGTCATTTCGAAACTTCCCACAGGAATTCAGAACAAATGGCGCGAACGAGCAACCGCTTATAAACGTAACAAGAGCGCGGTTTTCCCCCGTTCATGTTCTTCTGCACTTTCATCCAAGACACAGCCGAAACCTTAAACGATCCAGGGTTTGATATTGACCGTAGCACGGACGTTTCACAAACAACACACAGAAGAGGTCGCAATCGGTCGCGTATCAGCGAACAAAACCTCAGTTGTGATAGGTGAAAAGGAAAACACCAAAAAAGAGCGATGTCTAATTCGTAAATCAGGACACTCGTTAAGCAAAAACTGTCGATGAACGCCGAAAATTTCTTAAACGTAACGATCACTGTTTAAGGTGCTGTAATGGAAAACACATGCGGAATCTGTGCAAAGTGACTCTACGTTGCAAAACTTGCAACAGCAACCGCCATTGTTCGGCTATGCACTTCGATAAACCAGCAGCAGAAAACAAGCCTAACGACGGGGAGAAGATTAAAGTCAACTCCATTTGCATGGAAATCTGCGGTCGTGGTTTTCTGGGGGAAATCCTGCGCCAAAACAGTTTTGGTAAATCTCCGTCACAAGTCAAACATCGGTGGCTCCATTCGTATCTACGCTATCTTGGACGAACAAAGTAACCAGTCCCTCGGTCGAGCAGAAATTTTCAACACCTTTGATCCGAACTCGTCTTCCGATGAATATCTACTCTCAACGTGTAGTGGTAACGTAGAAACCAACGGGAGACGACTTCTGGATTTGTGATCGAATCATTAAACGGCACAACTGCGCTCGAACTCCCACACTTGATAGAGTGTGACGCAATTCCTAATAATAGACAGGAGATTCCGACCCCAGATGTAGCATTGAATTACCCACACCTCTCTAACATGCCTTGTCACATTCCTCCGCTTGAAGAGAACGCCGAAATTCTACTGCTGATTGGAGCAGCCATATGCTCAGCATCTGAGTCTTGGTTGGGTGATAATCGGTGATATCTTCCGTCGTACAGTCAATGACAACAAACCCGGCATGTCGGTCGACGACAAACATTTTCTGTCCATAATGGATACCGAAATGAAAAAAAAAGATAATAGTGGTAAATGGATTGCCCCACTACCTCTGAAGGACGACAGGCCGCGTTTACCGAACAATAGGAAACAGGCATTAAATACAGCTAAAAGCCTTGGCAACAGTCTTCGACGGGACCCAGTTAAAAAGGGTCATTTCCTCATTTTCATGCAGACCCCTATCGATGCCGGTCATGCTGAACCTGCTTCGCCACTAGATCCAGCTGTGGAACGCTGGTATCTTGTTCGGGGTGTTACCAGACTTGATGAACAACCTCATAGGAGTGCTGTTGACGTTTTGTAAAGAGGCAGAAGCTATAATGGCAGACATCGAGCAAATATTTTATTGCTTTCTCGTCCAACATGACCATAGAAGGTATCTTAGATTCTTGTGGCACGAAAACAATGACTTTGAAAAACCGCTCATCGAGTATTAAATGAACGTCCACGTCTTTGGAAACTCGTCTTCTCCGGCTGTAGCTACTTATGGTCTCCGTAGGACAGCGCTCGAAGCCAAGGAAAAATACGGAGAGGACGTTAGTCAGTTCGTACTTAGAAGCTTCTACGTAGACGACGCGCTTTGGTCGCACTCATCAAGTGAAGAGGCCATTGATCTTCTCCAGCGGACTCAGAAAGCTCTCAAAGTTTCGGACAGTTGAGTCTGCACAAAATGTCGTCCAATTCTAGTACAGTGTTATCTGCGTTCGAAAACATTGACTAAGCCAAGAAACTGAAAAACGTTGAACTCGGTCAAGAAGGTTTGCATACCCAACGAAGCCTAGGGATCTCGTGGAATCTTCAGGATGATAAGTTCACATTTCAAGTGTCGCCGCAAGATAAGCCTTTCACAAGACGGGGTGTTCTATCTACCATAAACAGTTTGTTTGACCCCTTGGGTTTTGCGGCACCAGTGACCATTGCAGGTAAAGCAATACTGCGTGAGGCAATGTCCAACGGTCGTGATTGGGACGAGCCTCTTCCAAACGAACATCGCGACAAATGGGAAGCGTGGAATTCGTCATTGCATTATCTTGGCTCCGTGAATATATCCCGCACCTACGGCAGCACGTCTGTTAGCCAAACAAATAAAATAGAACTTTGCATCTTCACTGGCGCTTCGGAGATGGTCATCGTAGCGGTTGCCTATATCAGACTCACCGATCTCGCTGGAAAAGAACTTGGATTTAGGTTAGGGAATTTAGGGAAGGCTAAACTGGCTCCAAAACATGGGCATACCATGAGCATACCATGAACCCTGACGTCGATAACGAGGTCCGCAACCTCAAAACGGAAGTCAAGTCAGAAACTGTACCTGTGAAACCATCCGATATCGGATCAAGGTTTGAACATTTATCTTCGTGTTATGGGCTTAAACGTGCGATATCAAATCTTAAACATGTCGCGTCAAGGAAAAGCGCCACTAACTGCTGTCAGGGTCGACGCTTCTGTGAATCGGCAAAAACTCCAGAGGCCCTAAAGGCTCTTAGCGCTGTTCAGAACAGCTCTTTTCGAATCGACATTGAGGCGCTTGAAAACGGAGATCCGTTGGCCAAGAACAGTTCAATCCGTAATCTTAATCCAATTGTGGACAACGCCGGACTGATACGTGTCGGAGGACGTTTACATAACTCAAATATCTCCGATTAGGAAAAGAACCCTATCATCATCCCAAAGAAACATCACGTGGCTCATCTGGTCGTGGCACACTTCCACTGTGAAGTGAAACATCAAGGAGGCCTGTTCACTGAAGGCGCGATACAGGCAAGTGGATTCTGGATCGTGGGCTGTAGACACCTTATCAACGCGTTCCTTCGAAAGTGTGCGCAATGTGTGAAACTGCGCGGTAAGCAACAGTACCCCAAGATGGCTGATCTTCCCTATTAACGATTGAATCCTGCTCCACCATTCAGCCACGTTGAAATAGACGTTTTTGGTCTATGGAGGGTGGTCAAGCCCAGTCTAAGAGGTGGACAGTCATTTTCACATGTCTGGTGATACCTGCCGTACACATTAAAGTAGTCGAAGAGATGACATCTTTTAGTTTTATAAACTGTCTTCGTCGTTTCGTAGCACTCAGGGGTTAAGTCAAGCTAATTCGATCTGACTGCGGTACGAACTTTGTTGGCGCAGCGAAAGAACTCAACGCTGATGTGATTGATGTCGACAGCTCAGATGTCAGGGATTTCTTGTCGAGAAAGGGAATCACCTGGAAATTCAATCCCCCTCATTCATTCCAAATGGGTGGGGTCTGAGAACGTTTAATTGGCGTCTCACGCATAATTCTTGACTCTCTCCTCTCCGGCGTCACGCATAAGAACCTGACACATGAGGTTCTGACTACCTTCCTGGCGGAAACTAGTTCGATCATAAACTCGAGATCAGTGACTGGTACACTTGCTGATCCGGACTCGCCCGGGCTTCTGACGCCATCAACGCTTCTGACGATGCGGACTACTCATACGGTGGATTCTTTATGTATCGAGGACTTCAATTCCAAGGACATCTACAAGAGTCAATGGAGATGTGTCCAGCATCTTGCGAACTGTTTCTGGAAACGATGGAAAAACGAGTTCCTCTCGTCACTTCAGGACAGGAAGAAGTTGCAGAAGGACTCGAGGCACGTTTGTGAGGGAGACATCGTTCTTCTAAAAGACAAAACTATACATCGTAACGAATGGCCTATAGGAGTCGTGAGTAAAGCCAGTGACATTCGTGTTCGTAAGGTCAAAGTACGAGTAGGTCAGGACAATGTGTACTTCAGACCCGCGAGTGAAGTAGTCGTCTTGGTTCCAAAGGAGAAACTTTGTGACATTTGGTATTACGTGTTGTGTTGATTAGATTATATGACTTTCTTGTGATGAACATTATTTTTAGGTATTTTGATATTGGTAGGTGATATAATTATATCAGACGGGGAGTGTTCCGCTCCGTTTTCGGTTTTATTTTGTAGTTGTCGAAATTTGTATTTTTCATAAATGGCGCTGTTCGTGTGCACCACACAAAAATTGATCATCCCTTGCCAAATCAAGATGTAAGTTGGATATCATCATGTTAAATAACTTCCTCTAACGTTCAGGAAGAACTAGACATGTCAATTTATTTTTGTCGAAGCGTAATTTTTGTTCATACTTTTTGTTCAGTCACACCAGCTAGCGAGGTATATCTATTTTTAGAACCGATTCCGGGAATCGGCGTGAAGTTTCAGTTCTGAGAAATATATGTCTCTATATATATGACATTTTCGATTTGTCTTATTATTTACAATGTACGCATAGCTGCGAATTTGAACATGTTAAACTGGATTATGGTGTTTAATTTAATTTCTTAATTATTTCTAAAATAAATTTCACCCTTGTATTGTATAGAAAGAACTGTTTGATATATCAGATTTTTATTTCCTGTTGTAGTTTTTCACCGCATATGCGTATCGAACGACAATACAATACACGGTTCAACAATTCAAGATTGTTTGTTCGCATTTTCGGTTAGCTGTCAAAACAAGATTAATCTTGCGACTACAGCGCCACCTTTTATAAGTTTTACGTCCGATTCCTACTTGTGAGCATTTAATGTATCATATTAAGGCATACAAAAGGCAAAGATAAATTATTTTGGTGTAATAACACCAAAATATTTCACAGTATTTCGTATTATCTTTTTCACGATATACAATATTCCATCATATATGTTGGGGTTTTCTTGCAATTTCTAGTTTAGCTCTTAATTTTTCATGAAAATAGAGCACTTCCATTTCATTAGTTTTTAATTGATTCCTTAGATAACAATGACAAACCCCGAGTACACTAACATTTTAGCAATAAAAATATCTTCATATATTATTTATTGACTCATGAAAATATTCTGTCGATGAATCACTGGATATGCCGACTTTTTAGCATTTTTTTACGTCTACCCCTTTTATTTCTTACCCAATATCAATGTACTGAGAGTACACCTCCCCCCCCCCCTGAAAAGAAAAAAAAACACCTTAAAATGAATAAATTAGAACTCCAAATATTCTGGCAAAACACATTGTAACAGTTTTACTAAATTAATCTGACTCTTGTCTAAACCATATGTGTATTTCAAAAGGATTTTATGTTCTTTAGCAGAAGAATCGTGGACACCCCCTCCCAACACTACCCATAGAGAAAAAAAATATCAATACATATTCCCTGATCTATGATTCAGGCAGTTCCCAATTACAATTTTTTAACAGTCAGGGTCATGTAAGGACCTATCAGGGTTATTGGTGGAGGAATGGCGGAGTTCCCGGAGAAAAAAACACTGCCAGGAGTCATTATCTGGCAACTGCCTCAAGCAATCGGCCACCGCGGCCCCAATTACAACTTGTGCCAGAACGAAACGAACAACTGTGTTCTAAATATTATCTTGAACTTTTGTCCTGAAGACACGATGGCATAGCACAGCTCATTACCACAAAACTAAATCCTTTCGGTCTCGCGACTATTCCTTTGGTTTTCACCAAGCTGCTGCAGGTTGGCGTAGGATTTCAGCACTCAGGAAAGTAAATGTTCACATCTATTTCGACGATTCCCTCATGCTCCACCTAGTCTACGAATCGTTGGAGCGGAACGCCCGTCTGGTATTAAAACGTTTGCTCAAAGTCGATTTCGTCCAGCGTTGGTTTTTCAGTTTTCTGGGTAATATCAACTCCCTGGCAGATGTGGTCCCCCTAGGGTAACTTAATATCAGACCTTTCTAGATGTTCCTCCCCGCAAACTGGGTGCCTGCCAGCAGGGAATGTGAGGCGTGACTTCCTCTCAACCAGTCCACGAACGAGTTTGGTCGGTGGTGGACTCTGAAAGATTATGTTCTCCAGGGGTTCCGTTGTCCAAGTTAGTTTCTACCATGACCTTGTTAACAGATGACAGTTTGAGGGGGGGGCTTACTTCGTCAGTCGGGGAAGTGGTCTGGGGATCACCGTGCTGATAAGAGCTGGTCGGTTGGCTCTGCAGGCTTTTCAGAATATTCTACATTCCAAGGTGGTTTGTGTGGCTACGGACAACTCTACAGTTGTCGCGTATCTGGAGAGAGTGAGGGAGGGGGGCACGTCCTTTGTGCCTTCGCCATTCGTGTTCTCCTCTTCTGTCAGGAAATGCAGTTGACTCACTTAGTCAAGCATCTTCCAGACAGGTTGAATGTTCTGGCGGATACTCTTTCCAGGGGCCGGTTGGCAGAAAGGCAGCTCAATCTTGCAATCTTCGAGGGCATTTGCCAGGTGCGGAACAGACCTCATATAGACCTTTTCGCCACTTCCCTGAACAACTAGTTGTTCACCTTTGTCTCTCCGGTGCCAGACCAAATGACTTGGGCTGTGGACGCTCAATCCCTAGATTTGGAGGGGATACAAGCTTGTGTATCCCCTTCATTCAACCTGGTGGGCAGGGTTCTAATAGAAGCTGATTGCGGATTTCTTTCTCTATTTGTTTAGTGAACGCAAACTTCCCTCTGGTACTATTGCAGGCTATCGCATGGCTATTTCCAGTGTACTGTATTTTGATGGTAGACCTGAGTTAGGGTCTTCCACCTCTTTGTCTGCTTTGATCAGGGGGTTCAGTCTTGACAGGCCTAGGGCACGGCGGTTAGCTCCACAGTGGAATCTAGCATTTGTGTTACTGAACGGGGCTCCTTATGAGCCTTTGGTGTCGGTCTCCATAAGGTGTTTACTTTTGACTTCCTGTTTGCTCTTTCATCAGGCCGTAGGAGGAGTAATATCCATCTATTCACTTTTTGTGCTTCGTTAGGCCAGATATAGATCTAGTACCCTATTCACTGATTCTGCCTTTTAGGTCAAGTATCAATAGTGTCTCTATTGAGTCGAAGGAAAATGATCGGCTGCTTTGTCCCTGTCGGACACTTAGGTTTTACCTTGATGAAACAAGGGGGTGATGTACTATTCTTGCCCATAAAACAGGTTCAGCAGGATTTCTCCTTCCAGTACATCTTGTGCTTCTTTGGCTCTCCATAATGGTTCCTGGTTCTAGGACATCATATGTGCTGCCTTTTGGCGTGGTCAGGCTACTTTCACTGACTTTCGCCTCCGGTCCCTGTCCTCTCATTTCGATGGACTGTTATCCTAGGGTCCTGTGACGGCCCATTATGTTAATGTTCCTCCATAGCAAATATTATATATATTTGTAGTGTTTAACTGTATGCGAGCAGGCATCACAATGATACACCTTTTTCATGAGGAGATATATCCAAAATTAAAGGAGAATTATTCGAACCCAGTTGTTTTCACTAAAAAGAATTATTATTAAAGAAAAATTATTTCGGTTATCGGGAACTGCCTGAATTATGGATAAAACATATGAACCAGCCTTTGATGTTTACTGGATCCAGGAATAAGTATTTTTTCAATTATGGGAGGAGGGGGTGGGGGTTGGGGCGGGGGTCATCTCGCTTCTTCTGCTAAAAACGATAAATCTATCTTTTTTATAATGCACATATGTTTAGACACAAGAGTCAGTTCAATTCAGAATAACTGTTACAATGTGTGTTGACAGAATATTTGGAGTTTTAATTTTTTTTTTCTTCTGCATTTTCTTCTCGGTGGAGTTGGGGGGGCTTACCTCTCTTTTTCCCACCTCACTCATGCGATATATCTTTTTATTGTAAACGTATGTTTACACAAGGGTTAGTGCAATTCGAAATGATTGTTACAAGGTGTTTTGTGCGTCAATTTTTTCTTATGGTGAAAAATACGACATTTATCGATTTTTAAGGGGGGGAGTTAAAAGTTAAAAATTCATTATTTTCCCGTCATTTTACAAAACTGAGAAGACTTAACATCATTATTATGATTTTATCGCATTCAGCATGTTTCAATCATATTATAAAAAATGTGTTTATTTGCCTCTGTGTGTTGTTTGGTTTACTATCTATGCGCGTATATACGAATGTGTCATTTTGGCCATTTTTGATAACTTTTTTCGGGGGGGGGGGTTCCTCTCTTTTTCCGACCTCATTGATGCGATCTATCTTTTTATTGTACACACGTGTTTTCACAAGGGTTAGTGCAATTCGAAATAACTGTTACAAAGTGTTTTGTCCATAATTATTTTACTTGTGATGAAAATTATGACATTTATCGATTTTTAAGGGAAAAAAAGCTGAAAATTTCCTTGTTTTCGCGTTAATTTATAAACCTGAGATGACGTAACGTAATTGTTATCATTTTATCGTATTCAGCATGTTTCAATCATATAAAAAATGTGTTAATTTGCCTCTGAATGTTGTCTGGTTCTCTATCTATGCGCGTATATGCGAATGAGTCATTTTGGCCATTTTTGATAATTGAAATCCAAGATGGCTGCCATATGACCCCCATGAGACATTAGTTGGCAATGGCAACAAGCATAAAATGAAACTAAACATCATACCGGTCCTAAAAAAACATGTTTCAAAAAACTGCCAGAGGGATACATGGCAACCTATTTCTCCTCCCCCACTATAGTACTACCTTAGCATGTTTTCAGCCGACGCTGAATTAAGTTATAGCTAGGTAAACAACGCGGCATGATAATATAAATGCAAATTACACAATAAGAGATAATATCTTATAGAGTATCATTCACAATCACAGTTTGTATTTACCCTTTAGACTACAAAAGACTCTCTTGTAAACAATGTTCGATATTCTGTCCAAATTATGAGGTTTCTTTTTCCCGTTCTTTTTCGTATGGTCGACAATAAAAGTCCACTTCCGGAACCGGACTCCGTAATGGGTATTATATTATCTACGTAAGGGTGAGACACGACACTATATAGACTCAGTTGGCCAGTGCCCGGACAACATACTAACACGATTTTTAGCAGTTAAATTAAATAAGCAAGCAATAACTGAACTTTGTTGCTTCTTAACGTAGGACAGACGTTTGGCAAATATTTTTAACGAAATAAGTAGTTTTTAAGCTGTTTCGATATATTTATATATTACATCTAGAAACAACAACAAGTATTTTCCAATCCTGGCCACATTCATATTCTTAACGAAACAACGACAACTTTTTCGTGAATAATTCACCGGAAATGCATGGATAGTCACGCGTTTTAATGGGGCGATTAGTTAACCAGCATTGAGAAATTAACATTTTTTTACACAAAAACATGTTGCACGTGTTAAGAAGAAACGTTTTGCTATCATTATAACAGTATGAAGCTTTTCATGTCAAAGTGTTTATTACAGCGATCGTCAGTTTGTGATTTGTCGTCACAAGACGCCAGGGTCTATTTTCATCAACATTCCGTAACTAAAATTTCCCCATAGAAAAGCATTATAGAAGTTAAGGAACAATTTTAAATTAAGGAACCTTCCTTAAATTCTGCAATGCTTTCCTATGGAGAAATTAAGCTAAGGGAGTTCTTAAATTCAAGGAATGTTCATGAAACTGGGTAGATATCCACAGACGTGTTTCTAAAACAACATTGATTCTGGAAAGTGCGAGAAGCAATTTTTTTTTTAAATATTGATATGTTAGTATCGTTCACTGTCTTCCTACCATAATGCCTACATTGTCAACGAATCAGTACCATGGCAGGTTTTGTCTTGTCGTCACAGATTTCATGGTGTTCTCAAGTCATCACTTTCATATCAATGCATAATTCACAGTATTTTATCGGAATCTTGACGACAGCTGTTTTCCTTTTTATTAATTTATCTCACATCAAAAATCCTTGTGGTTTTCCACGCTGAGTTATCATTCTGGCGAATTGCTTCATATATGGAACTTTTTTCAAAAAGACAGCAGTTCGTCAACAGTTTGCTGATCATGAAAGTTTCTCTTCCAAATGTGAAAGTGATTGAGAAATCGATGTCATCTGTAATCTTCTCTGCACTGTTATGTGGAAAAGCAAATAGAAATAGTTTCAAGTGTTTATATTGAACGTGTTAGAAATATTTCCCTACAATGGTATCTGGTGCAGAGTGTGTTGATAAACAAGTGAGTTTCCTCGAAAATATTTTTATCATACTGTCAGAATTACTTTTTTGTTCCATATTTACCACTATAAATAGTTCGCATCCTAAAAATATACGTACGGTTGTACCATCAAATTGTTTTCATATTAAGAGCCTATGTCAGTACCATTGAGCTATGTCTATGTAAAGCATGGAAAGTGCAAAAAAAATAGATTTCTTTGAAATTTGGGTATATGGAAGCATATGTGAATGTCTTCTCAAAAATGACTTATTAGGGTCATATATCCCTTATTAGCATGGCAACGGCAAAATATATGCCTAAAACAGGAAATGTATTCAACAACCGATTCCTAATAGTGATTGTAAACAAGAAGCCCATGGGCCTTAACAGTCATCTGATTATTCGCACAATACAACACCTCAACGAATATTGTAGAGGCAAACAATTAAAGCGATACAAAATAACTCTTTTTAAGAGAAGAATTTCAGGTTCTGATATATTTTATGAATTAAACCATGATCCTCATCATGCTACAAGTCCAATATCCTTTCTCTAGGTCTCTTAGTTATTTACAAGAAGTCGTTTAAAGATTTTAGCCAGTGTGATCCAAGTGACCTTGATTGAAGGTCAATGTAATTCATTTGAATAAACTTGGTAGCCCTTCATCCCAGCATGCTACATGCTCAATATGAGTACCCTGGGCCTTTCGGTTCTTGAGAAGAAGTTGTTTAAAGATTTTAGCCTATTTGATCCCTGCGATCTTCAACGAAGGCCAAGGTCATTCATTTGAACAAACTTTGTAGCACTTCGTCCCAGCATGTCACCGGCCTAATATCAGGTCTCTAGGCCTCTTAGTTATTCATTAAAAGACGTTTAAAGATTTTGCCTTTTTGACCCCTGTGACCTTGAATGGAGATCAAGGTCATTCATTTGAACAAACTTGGTACTGTAGCTCTTCATCCCAGCATGTCACAGACACAATATCAGGTCTTTAGGCCTCTTAGTTATTCACAAGAAGTCGTTTAAACTTTTAGCCTATTTGACCCCTGTGACCTTGAATGAAGGTCAAGGACATTCATTTGAACAAACTTGGTAGTTTTTTATCCAGCATGCTACTAGCAAAATATCAGTACCCTGGACCTTTCAGATATTGATTAAAAATCCTTTGAATGAAAAGTTTTCGCAGACGGCGTACGGCGAACGGTGCAGGACGATGGATGAAGTATGATGACAATAGGTCCTCCTGACCCTTCGGGTCAGATGACCTAAAAAGCATAACATAAAAAATTAAATATTTGTTATTTACGCTTTTGTGATGTAATTATGTTGTACTATTGACTTAATATTTCTATCTAAGAAATAATTCTCCAGACTACGAAGAAAGTACTGATAAACATTTTATGGCATACCGCAGATTTTATCTGCATTTGAATACAGAAGAAATCATAGACAAAACAAATTTCTACCACAATAGGTTGTTGTTGTTTAACAGTCAGATCATCAGTAAATAATACAGCTGTTGATTGACAATTAACTTTACCATATGTGGTATAAACATAGTTCACACAACGAAGGGTTCTTGGATAGGGAATTTATTTCACACGAGTGAGTAATTTGTTTATCAAAGTTACAATGGACACGAGATTTAGCAAGTGATACTTTCAAAAAAAAAAAAAATACAGTGTATATAGTGCGATAATGAGTACCTATATTGTTAAAAAATTTACCAAATTAAATTTATTAATAAGTAAACATTATATAAGTAATATTCCATTCTATAGTTAAAAGGCGTGATCTTTGAATATTAATTAGTGCCTTTTCATTGGTTAATGGAAATATTACTACACCATATTTGCCTAAGACTGCAATTACAGTTTAATCGTATGCTGGTCTATCGTCTAAAAGCAGGTAAAGTTGTGGTAGACACAGGTCACACGACTCATGGTTGTTTAAAAGTTTGATAGATAATTTCACACTAGTTAGCTAATTTTTAAAACTAACAAAAGACAAGAGCTGCACAGAGTGTCTTTTGTAACTTTGTTAAAATAATTCACAAGTGTAGAATAAATTCCATATTCAACAACCACTCGTTGCACAACCTCTATGTATTCAATATCAGAGAACGACATGTTCCCAAATATAATCTCCTCTTGCTAGAATATTTTTATGATAATTTAAAGACGCATAATCGTGAACATTCATGAACTTGAGTCATGACCAGTTTTGTCTTCATGGAGTTTCTTGAATGTAAGTTTGAATCAGCGGCAACATTTTATTTTGATTGAGTTTAAAGTCAAATCCTTGAAACGCCTTATTGAAATGACCACTGGATTCCACAAGATTTTACTATTGGATTCCATCGATATTTTAAAATAATCAAAACTTACTGAAAGTGTTCATCTGTGCTTCAAGAAATTCAGGAATGGCATAATCCTTTCACTAATATGCCAAAACTTACATTTTAAGATGAATAATGTTTCCCCTTCCACACTGCAGCAGATACGACAGCCATTTTAGATTGTGACTATTTTGGCGGGAAACATATATAGAAGTCATGTGACTCATGTGGTCATGTGACATGTCATGTGACTTCAGTGGATATTAATTAAAATTCATCAAAGTGAATGGAAAATATCATTCCAATAATCATTCATGAAATTTTATGCATAATTGACATTCATTAAAATTCTTAAAAATGAATGAAAAATTTCATTCATTACTTCGAAGAATTTTTTATGAATATTAGTTATTCTCTGACACATTGGCGAGTCATCAACAATCTGTCAGCGATGTTTCATGGATTCATAAAACTTCCTGAAGAGTTCATGAGAGTCATTTTGATGAACTAATTACATGGTACTCCCTGTACAATTTTCGCTAATATTTCTTCAGAGAAGTATCATGTATCATTCATACAACATACTGATATTGAATTATCACAAGGGACAAAAGAATATTGTATGGACTCTCAAATTTCGTGTCGTTTTAGAGATATTTACTTATTGATGATCTTCATTCATTTTTGAAATTAATTGAATGAGATGAAATCTTAGATGGTATACGGCACCCCTATCTTTATCAAGTTTAACTTATTGCTAAAGTTCGCCCACTAGAATCGGATTAACTTCTACTGGCTTAATACGTATTTCATTGATAACAAAATTTGTACAATAAAAATCCTTAAAAAAAAGATTATGAATTTATAATAAATAAACAATCAATTATCGTTGATAATGGAAAGCTATTTTCTACAGCCATCTTCCGTGATCGCTGGTATGATACTGATGCTACAATAGAAAATATATGCATGTGGAAGCCTTTATATAACAACCAGAATCATAGCTTTGTATCCTAACAGATGTCATTTATTGATTTATTTTGTTACCTCCCTCCCCCTCAATATCATTACATTCATACTGAAAATGCGACTTACAAAAAGTACGCCGCTTTGTGTATATATTAACATTTTCCATGACAATTAATTCTTCTTTTTAATAAATAAAGCATAAAATCTATGTAAGAATTCTATAAGGTGAAAATGATTATATCCAGTCTCTGATGAAATTATTTTAGTCCGAGAGTACTTTAAAACGCAAATATGTAAATCATTTTCTCTTGAATTGACACTGACCAAACGTAGTCTTCTCTTGTATCACAAAAAGAAATATCCGAGAAATTTTGATATGCCTATTTCTGATCTGTAGTTGTCTTTAAAGATTTTCATATTTATCTTATAAAGTGATTTTGATATGCGCATGAAAAATAGAGAATCTAGGTAAAATAACATAATTGAGCGTAGGTTTCTCTTGAAAAGAACACTCCTTTAAAGTAGTATATATAGTGACTGCTGTAATTACTCTATACTACTTATTACTACTTGCAGACCGAAGTCTAGTAGCATACAAGTTATATTTTGAGTTATCCTAAGTGATCACCACAATTGATCCATCATCACTCCTGATGTCCCAATCCACTGTTAAATGTCGGATATTATTATCTCGGAAAGTTCTTGTAGAATAATGGAAAACTCCCAAGACAGGAGTTCCGTTGTTACTCGTTGTTTTTTTTCACATCCCATGGTTAGAGATCTCTGTGTTTTTCCAACCAACAGTTACCACGCTAAAGGTTTGGCAACTCTAGTGTATTAAATTGTTATTATATGACAATTATGTAAAACCGTGTTTTCAAATAATCAGCAATTTCGTCAACAGATTATCCTTTTTTCTAATCATAAAACGGTCTCTATAAAAACTCATGATAGTCTTGTAGTTAAATAGTATGTTCGGATATTTTCAATTATTATCCTTCAGACATACGATTGTAAGAATTCAGTATTATCGGAAATGTACCTTTTGGAATTGCTAGGTATTCCTGGGTAACAACATTGTGTCTTTCGGAAATCATCGGTCGATTCCGGTATGGGTACAGTATCTACGACATCATAACTGTAAGGATGGAAATTCCACTCCTTGATTGTCAGTTGGAAGTATCTATCTGGATATAAACACTGGATCATTTATCATTTGCGTAATTATTTGTTCTCAGACTGATTGTTTGCTATACCCTCTAAATGTTTTCTCGTAACGACATTTCCAAATTGAGGTTTCAATATCTGGATGTATTCTCGATCCGATTCTTTGTGCGTAAATGCAAAACATGGATATTTTAATGTTCGTTGTGCAGAATCGTTTGCTATTATCGCTTTTGTTAAAGTGAATAGTCGAGCAAGGAAGGCTAAAGTTGGTAAAAATGGTGTGAATGTATCCAGTATAATTTCTTATGAAATAGAAAAATAAAATCTCTCTTTAACATCTCTCTGCATGCGAAGAAATTAATTTTAATTGTAGGAATCTTAAAACGTCCTCCCGGGCTAAGCTAATGTCTCGTTGGTATACATTTTCCACGGAGGCCGTTCGCTTTCAAAGAAGTTTATTTTTAGAACTTTTTCATTTAGTTCCAATGGTCTAGAACTGGGCAACGTAAGCAGAGACATTGACCGTCGTTTGGATCTATGTGAGGTCTTTTGGAAGTCGAGATTAGACGCATGCCTTTTTGGACTGGTTTTCTTAGCCCGTACTATTCACTTTAAGAATATTTCTTTATCCTGCACACCTGCATTCATGTAGTTTGCGAATCTACACCTACGCACATCTTACATTATTATGCTGTAATTTGGCACTCTGACCAGAAAGACAGCTGCAGTTGAGAATGGGCGAAGCACGTCGGTGCTGAGCCCATCTAACGATGTAAAGACCAGAACATACTTTATAACAGTGTTTGCATAGTTTAGCTGTGTGTGTTTTGAATTCATGTAGCAGGATAGCAGGAAAAAAAGTATGCATGGTCAATGTCTTTAAATATGCGCTGTATAACAGCTATTATTTTAAAACATTGTTCATGTGTTCTCTTTATCTCTGAAACAAAGAAGTATATCCAGGCCTCAATCTAACCTGGATTTGAATACAGAAGAGATCGTTGATAAGACACATTCAAATCAATAGATTGGTGTTAATCAACTGTTTATCCATTACGCATTACAGTCTTTCATTTAAGCACTGGTTGTCATTTTTGACACCTAATTTTACTTTATAATAATAATAAAAAAAAAAAAATATTAAGAAAAATTAATTGCATCCCGAAGAAATTCCATGCCACTATACCCTATTTGGAATGAAGTACTGATTGCGCATGCACCAAAAGCAAAATTTTGCTTTTGTTTTGTCAATTAGACATATATAAACATGATTAAATACCAATTATTGTTCAAATGATGAGTATCGTTTATGTCCTCTCGGTGATGGAGTAACTAGGTTCGTAATCATTAAGAGGTTTAGTACGATGGCCCATATCAGCCGACATGGCAACTGCTTTACTAAACTGTAGTTGTACACACATTTGTGGTGATTGTCATGGCAACTGCTTTAGTAAAAAAGCACTTGCCAACGAGTTTTGTCATTTTACTCGTTTGGCAACTGCTTTACTAGAGTAACTGTTTTGTCATCCTTACGCGTGGCCCATATCAGCCGTATTGGCGAGTGTCTGGCTTTTGAGACAATTAACATTCCACGCCGATATCAAGCCTAGTTTGATGCCGTACAGGTGTGCTGATTAAATGACCTTTGAAACCAAAACGATATTAAAGTTAAAGTTATATACAAATAACATAGCCATAGGTGGTAACAAGTTATTGTATGGTAATTAAAGGTTAACTAATTTTGAGAGCCGGGTGGGGAGAGGTTACAGACCTAGGATAGGAACAATTAAATAATAGCTAGATTATCTCTCCTTAGTTTGAAACTTAATCAGACATGTATACTTAGTAGAGACAAAAAAAAAATATAGAGCCAAATTTCAGTGATTTTTTCCCAATATACTAGGGACTGGTTGCCAGTCTAGGAGGGAAGCTAATTTAATGCAGAGACATTCAACTCACCTAAATCTCACATTTTATGCCCTTACCTAGGGAAAACCCATATTTTTTACATAATACCTGATATTATTAAAGATGAATAAACATGCGTATGAAATTTTATAATATACTGAGTTACTTCTCTGAAAGCCTATTTTCATTCAAACGTCAACATTAGCCACAGATTGCGTTACCTACCAATGATTCTACCAAGAAAAGTGTCCTAAAATATCGTTTTGGTTTCAAAGGTCATTTGATCAGTACACGTGTACAGCGTCAAACTAGGTTAGATATCGGCGTGGAATGTTAATTGTCTCAAAAGCCAGACACTCGCCAACACGGCTGATATGGGCCACGCGTAAGGATGACAAAACAGTAAAGCAGTTGCCAAACGAGTAAAATGACAAAACTCTATGGCAAGTGCATTTTACTAAAGCAGTTGCCATGTCAATCACCACAAATGTGTGTACAACTACAGTTTAGTAAAGCAGTTGCCATGTCGGCTGATATGGGCCATCGTAGTTTAGTTACAGAAGACAACTGGTAAAGAGTAATACAATATCTCATCCCCTTTTAATAAAAAGACAAGAGAATCTCAACCGAAGGCAAGAGTCTTTAGTTGTCAATTACGAGGATTTTCCGAGTTTTGAGCAGCTTAAGAAGTTTATTCCGAGGGTTGATATCTCCTGTCTCGCCCAAGAGGGAGAATGATTCTTTTAATCTCAACCTCGTAAAATTGTAGATATTCTTGTCCGGGGTAAGAGAACATTGAATGTGTATTTGTACCTTGTACCTTTATATTCACGATACCGTTCCTTTGTTGTTTTGTATTTGAGATATATGATTGGTGTTTTAGATCTCCTCTTAGAGAAGCAATGTCAGTTCTAATCAGTATACGCCATCATACCATTGATCCAAGCCACGTTGGTCCCGCACAATTATTTCTCCATTTAACGTAATATGTAGACCATAATACACAAACAATTATCTGACGAATTTTCAAACGAATATTTGACACTTAAAATCGCAATACATCTTACTCATACTCGTATAGAGGAAACGATTTTGGCAATTCAATGCGTCATAACTCAATTAGTCAATTAGTTCATGAGTTTGTTATATACATTTTTTCTGTAAACATAATTGTTATTATGGCTACACACAACGCTTTTATTACCCCCTTTCTGACTTCCCAATAGTATCGGAATATATGTAAATAAACTATAATCTTATGTCTAATATCGTTACAACAATTTTGGAAAAAAAACCATTAAACAATTGTACGGTAACATTTACCGTGCAAATAGAATGTAACTTTTTGTTTTGTGTGTTTTTCAAAATAATTCAAGAAAATATATAACGTAACTATTCACATGAACATTTATTGGTTAATTTTACAGGTAATTAAGTGTCATTTTTCCAGACATCTTTAGAGTATCGTCTAAATACACTGCGGCCAGTTTGATATTTGTTTTATATCTATTTCATTGATTGGATACGAAAGTCAATAATAATGAAACCATTATCACATAGTTTCTTTTGTAAGGCTGTGATTGGACAAGCGAAGGTAATTTTACTTAGGTGTTGATGTCACTATTTTTCCATTTCATACGGGTATAGAAATTAAAAAAAATATATAGGCCAAATCCTACGAAAGAAAGAAGCTAAGATTAGTTAGTTATTCCAAACGTATTCTTCCTCACTTAAGTTGTTTCTTGTAAGTATAATTAAAATATATTAATTCCTTTATGACTAAAAGTTAGCGACCTTATTCTTACCTCCTGCCTCAGGGAATGTGAGATGGTCAGAGTCAGCATTTACAGAAAATGCCTTTCCATTTCTGTAGATTAAAATTCATTGCAAACTTTGATACTAATACGCTCTATAAAGAAGAAATTTTTATTCTTGGTTATCCTGGTAAAAGTAGACTTGCTTTCTTAATAAACACTTTTATTTGTATCATGAAGTGGACAATATGGAAATGCAGAAATAACATTAAACACAACAACAGACTTCCAAACACAGAAATTACAAAAATACAATTGAGGAAGCAACTTAAAAATGAGTTCTGGCTTTTTTGCAATTCTTAACAGAAAACAGCAGTAACTATTGATATTGTTTCCCAAATATGTGATAATATACCCTAGTAATGAATATTTGAATAAGTATATCACATGTATAGCTTGCTACATGCACTATGTGCAGTGTACTTTTGTTTTTAGCACACATGCATGCTAAAGGAAATTGTGAAATAAATTCACACATTTCAGTTTGACGTAACTCGTAAACACCTTAAATTAAGTATTATATCATTTGGTGAACTTTTGAATCATTGTCAGATGTTTGGTCTGTAACAATATATTTACATTTTACATTCGATACGGATTTTGTATAAACAGGCATGCTTCATGCAGAGAAATACAACATTATTATTGATATGTGAGATATGGTATTAAAAATCAAAAGAAGTTATCACCGTGATGAGAAAATGAGAATAAAACGCAGTATTCATGCATGATGTATGTATGTATGTATGTATGTATGTATGTATGTATGTATGTATGTATGTGTATGCATGCATGCATGTATGTATGTATGTATGTATGTATGTATGTATGTATGTATGTATGTATGTATGTATGTATGTATGTATGTATGTATGTATGTATGTATGTATGTATGTATGTATGTATGTATGTATGTATGTATGTATGTATGTATGTATGTATGTATGTATGTATGTATGTATGTATGTATGTATGTATGTATGTATGTATGTATGTATGTATGTATTTATGTATGTATGTATGTATGTATGTATTTATGTATGTATGTATGTATGTATGTACAGTAAAACCCCTCTAACTCGAACCCGGATTCCTCGAATACCCCCTATTCGTCGAACTGGTCGTACGGTCCCGACCGTGTCCCTATATAATCTATGTAACAAAACCCCGGATAGCTCGAACAGCTATTCGTCGAATACCCCTTATTCCTCGAACAGAAATATATCCATGTTTTAGCAAATGCATAGTATGAACCCATGCATTCGTCGAACAGGTGTTCGGCCCTTGGTAATTGTTTACCTGTGTCACACCTGACTGTACCGACCGTCACAGATAATAGCTCACGACCTGTGTTTATACAGGTGTCGTATCAAGCCTTTCGGTAATTAAGGGATTAACGGTGTCAGTATTACCTATCTTCACGATCGCCAGTCGTTGTTTGATGCAAACTTTATTTGAATATTTCAGAAAAGGCGTTAAATAATCGATGTCTCTCTCGTAATAATTTTCGCTTAAATACGAAAATAGAAAGTACGCATTGTGAAATGACAAAAGAGTCGAAAGAAATCGCTGACGTCCGACTATTTGATATTGCTACGTACATATCAGTGCTTTCCGTATCTTTTCCCGCATATTGTATTTTCGTAACTTTCCTCGTGAACACGTGTAACATAACGCTTTTACAAGGTAGACATAGGTATCGTTGTTTGTTCGTAACTATGCTGGTTAATAACTTTATAGTGTGTATTTATTTTGTAAATGTGTTAAATGATTTTTTTAATTAAATCATCGATATTGTACACATTGTCTGTTTAAACCAATATGGTATTTTGTACCACGTTTGACGATCGTTTACATTTGATTTACTTTGTCGTCAGTATTTTCAAACCCTCATTTTATGCAATACATATTTTTTTCAACTTGATATTGCTATCAAAAAACACTTTCATAAAAAATCCAAAATGCTGAAATTACGGTAATTAAAATGTCATTACAATGTATTGTTTGTCATAGGGAGACCGGACATTTTGACTGTCAACGGTCGATCATGACCAACCTCGGATGAGTCGAATACCCTGTATTCCTCGAATTATTGATATGGTCCCCTGCTGTTCGAGTTATAGGGGTTTTACTGTATGTATGTATGTATATACAATGTTTATTGCATGTTTGTTTGCATGTAAACGTATAATTAAGTGTGTACTGTATGCATTTGTTAAAAGTGTATATTGTATATTATGTATGTGTATGTGTTTAGGTAGAATAGATAAAATTCAGTTTAGAAAAAAAGAAAATTTGCTGGTGGTTGAGTGATTCTCTGCTGCTCTGAGTGAAAAAATACGCTCTATCTTCCCTATAGTACCACGATTTGGAAAAATGCTTTATTTAAAATAAGGATTTCTTTTCCAAATGATGTTGCTGATGACATTAGTTCAGTAAAAATACGAAAATTAGAGGCCTAACCTCCAAATAATTGCAACAGAATTTGTGTTATGCTTTTTGGATTGGAGGATCGTAGTATTTTACCATGAAAAAATCGCCAAAAATCATATGTTCGGAAAGACGTTTTTACAACACCAGAAAAAAAATGTAAAGAAATCACACTTTTAACCACTTTAAAAGTACAATATCTGCTATTTTTGCAATACTTGAAATCTGAAACCGGGTATATAGTAAGACAAACTTTAGGTTAGTACAAATAAGTTGAAATAATACAATGATTTCAGTCAATCCAAGAACTAAAGAAGGATGCAAACGGCTCAACACCTTTTGAATTTAGCTAACATTACCGTTTTTTGTTCTTTTTAGATGCAAACATTTATAAATATCTTAATTTGAACAATATCAGTTTATATTTTATATATCAAAGGATTGCTTTTTCTTTGATATTAATGCATGATCGATAATACATTAGCTAGAAAAAACCGAAACATTAACCTGTCAAGTTGACTGATCGTGCCAATTTGAAGTGTTTTTGTACTTAGATTTTTGGCAAAACACCCATTTTGGTAGCTGATATTACGGAAAATAAAAAAGCAAAAGCTTCCAAATATGTTATATCCTGTTTTGTATATCTTGTACTTGTTAGTTTTATCATTTGTTGTAAAAACGTTATAAATATGTCCATCTTATTTAGTAGTAAAAACTTCCTATAACGTTAATTTGGCTGAATACCAAAATATGTCTAAGTCCATAAATCTACAATACAAAAATCTTTATTTTTCGAATATGCTTTATTCGTTTGTCGTAATATTTTGCCAGTAAATAAACCAGAACTGTGATGATTTTCAGCTATAAAATTGAAATGGAACTTTGACTCTATTCCTTTATCTCATTGAAAATTGTGTAACCCCCATACGGTTCCATTATGGCAAAATGAAAAACTGACCTATTCAAATATTTGATCAAAACTAAACTTCAATCTCACTTTAAAAAGAACGCTCCATTATGGTGGTAATATCTGCCAAAGGATTTTGCAATCTGATTATTGACAAAATAGATATTCACATTTTTGATATTTCAACTGAAGGACTTAGCCAATTAGAAATGTTTAGTCACATTGGCACTAAATGAGGATTTGATAGACCTCACGTCTTTTATATTTGGGGGATATCTTGATATACTTGTCTCTTTTAGGTGAGAATAGCCTACATAGAATCTGAACTAATAACTATCTAAACACTGGAGACGGTACTTACTGAATAATTCTTGAATAAAAAGACATATTATTCAGTTTGGACTACAAAATATCATTGGAAAAGCCAAAAGACCAAATTTGAGCAACCATGTTATCCCAGGTAGTGAAACTAAAATGGTTTACTTTTAAAGCCTTTAATCAACAGGTTTAATTTAAAAAGATTCCACCAAAATGAGTATCAATGGTATTGTTGATAATATCATTGTTTGTCTTAACAATAAAAAAAAACATATTTGGCTGTTACAAGGACATAGTTATGCAATTCTCATGATGTCACACTTTATTACCTGTGTTGATTTCAACTGATGATTTTGGCAATCTGTGATGTCCTTATAATGTTCTTGCCATACATTAATTTTCTAGTATCTCATGATAACCATGTTAGTTTATATTTGGCTTCAAAGTTGGCAAATTATGCAAATATCCCTATTTTTCTGGTTTTTGGGGGTCAGGAAAAACACTTTCCCAAATTTTAATTTGTGGCGACTTTTTTTCTTATATAAAATAAAGTCAGATCTGTTTGAAAAACAAAGGAACAATTCTGTTGCAATTATTTTGGGGTAACACCCTATCTTTGCTGGACTACATGTTATCTCATCTAAATTAATTTTGTCCTTCATGACAAGATCTAGAAGTGGTTTACAAATTCTCTTTATTTCCTCTATTTGTTATGGGAATGTTTCTGAATTAAAGTTGTTAAATATTTGCAGTACCGAAATGTACGACGAACACAATGATGAAGGAAGAACTCCAAGAAATGACACAGGCTCGTCGGCATACCAAGCTGGGTAAGATAAAAGTCATATTTTCCCCAGTTTGCTTTTAGTCTAGATGGCTCTATGCAGTCTTTTATGAAGCAATAAAGAAATTTACACATTTTTGAACGATACACATGGTGTAAACGTCAATACAGATGTGACTCACTCAAGGTTTAGACTCTGTTTAAAGTAGTGTTTTTTCCTAACCTCACTGTTGGCTCATTCCCTTCAGAAAACAATTGAATGAATAATTTATTTTTGACAATGTCACCTTTACTGCTTATATAGTTTCGCATTCGAAAACTGTTAGTCAAATAATATGCAAGTTAATAAATTAAAAATAAATCTGAGTTGTGATTACAACACATAAATAAAAACCAAAATTCTACAATTACAAGCAATTACAAGCAAACCAAAAAACGTGTTAAAGTTGTTTTTGTTTTTTTTATTATTTTCACAATTTAAACTAAACGTATTAAGTTCAATATCCGAAGTCAATGAAATATATTAAATAAAATTTAAAAGTTATTACTTATCCAGTGATTTGATATATCCACGGATCTTCTGATGAAATAGCACGGTGTTGTACACGCCCGCCCGGCGATTTCCATATGACATACTTGGCATGACATGATTTATATAGATTTATATATGTACTACATAGAGATTGAACAGTATTTTGATTGCGTTAAAGGTGGTATGAACGCAATGGGATACAGACATATTCAATGTAGCGCGTTAGCGCTGCTACATGTAGAATATGTCTGTATCCCATTGCGTTCATACCACCTTTAACGCAATCAAAATACTGTTCAATCTATATATTTACATAAATAAGTCTATTTTTACGTCAATTTTAAAACGGTGATGGTTGCTAAGTTGGGTAACTACGGTCGTCAGGATGACCGAAGATATAGTTCCGATTGTTGAATGTTATAGCTGCAGTTTGGTTTGAAATATAACAATGACACCTTTCAATTATTTTTAAAATACATATATGGTTTTTTTTCAATTTGATAATATATCAATAATGTCCATTTCGAATAAAGATTGAGATAACCGAGGCGGAACGACTACCGGTACGGTATCGTTGTCAGGGTAGTGATGCGGTCCGAAGTGGAGCGAACCGCCATATTTGATTTTCAACCGAGGAAAGTTACTGTGATATAGCCTATTGATGGAATGACCGTTGAGCTACTGAATCTTTGTCATGTATGTATCGGTCTACGAATACGATATAGACTAAATTCTTCATAGTCATGACTTTTATTTTATTGTACGGATGATAGACAAGTGTTTGCGTGAGTGTAAGCTTATATTAATTAGGCTTATTTTGAATGCTAACGGTGGTAACGCTGATGATACTGTTTCGGATAGGCTTCCTGTTTTTTTTTTGTTTTTTTTTCTTTTTTTTTTCTGGAAACTTGTATATGATCTGTTAACCTATTGTTCGCTTAGATGCTCCTAGAATTATTCACAGACAATCAGATGTTCTGAATATTAATTACCGTTAAAGTGCTTGAATACATCTTTTGTTTTGATGTCAAATACATATTTAATTGGATCTAATAAAACTCTTTATTGTTATATTGAAATCCGTCAACTTATGACGCAACATCTTATCGAAGCGTGAACTAGAAGTAGTCCAAACCTGTTCTGTGTTTGTATTCATACGTCATTGTGATTACGTTAATTTAAACGCAACGCCTCTCCCATTGACTATATATATTTTAAATGATACCATAATGAAATTTTACTTTTGTGCTTTACATGTGATTTTTAACATAATTTAGATATGTATAACAATGAGGATTTTTAACTCAATGTACATTTAAGTGTGTCATAAGCCGATATCGGCTGGGCATCAAAAAATTACTTGTACATTTATTTCATCAATGGCTGTATATTTTTACGAAGCGTGACACTAAAATAAATTATATTTATTGATTGATTGATTGATTAATTTGGTAATATCTTATTTTAGTCGAGCGTTACTCGTAATTACAATTGGGGGCAGTGATGGCCGAGTGGTTAAATATCTTGACATATTTCCAAAAGCCATCCACCTCTGGGTCGTGAGTTAGAATCCCATGTGTGGGAGTTGCCAGAAATTGACCACTGGTCAATGGTTTTTCTTCGAGTACTTTGACTTTCTTCCACCATCAAACTCGGCACGTCCTTGCATAACTCTAGCTGTTAAACTAACAAAGCACCAAACTCGTAATTACAGTATCTATGAAGCGACTCAGATTTTTAATTTTATAAGTAGATAAGTTAACATTTCTGTTTCGGTCTCTGAGAAATCATAAAAAACTAACCTCTGTAGAAAATGATATTAATTTACCAAAACCACATTTCAATAGATTAGCTCAACATTTATTCTTAATGAAATTTTACTTTTGCATAGAAATGGTTATCCATCGACTGAAAACAATAGCGTAACGTAAAGACTCAAGCCAAAAATGAGTGACTTTCGCTGTAGTTTTGCAATACATTTTGACATTAAAATTTTTTGAGATGTGGGGTTTTGTAGTTTTATCATAAGATCTTAAATTTGTGCTCCTTTCATATGAAATAAGACTCGAAGTTTTCATTCTTGTTTGCTCGATATATTTCGTCATTGTAAATGCATTCTTGTTTTCTACTCTTAGTTTTACAAATGTTATAGCTTTGCATGCTATAAAGAAAAAAAAAAGTTTTGTCTTATTTTAAGGACTAGCAATGACGTAAAGGCCCGGCATATCATTTTGATGTATGTAAGTACAAATTCATCTTACAACAATTTGCGTATAAATTTTGATATTGACTTGCCATTTTCATAATACGTATAATGTTAATTTAGGCTTTACTCGTTCTCGATACCCCAGGGGTTACTATCACCGTCGTTATATTCACCCGTGGGATATTTCATAAAACTGAAGCCTCGGTGTGCGATCCCAGATGAGCATATATATAGTTGTTTCTTGATGTACTTTGAAGTATTTGGATATCGATATGTATGGATGACTGTGTTGATTTGGGCATCGCTGTATCTGTAAACTTCAAAGGAAGTATCTGCAAGCCTGTGATTGGTCAGTTTTTTCTCCTAAACTGCCTTTAGTTTTGCTATGAAGTATTCCATTATACTAGCATTGATATTAACCGCTGGAATAATCGGAATGTACTATCATTATATGGATTACTTTCGATTTTGATATACGTAATAGCGCATATAAATAAGGTTATATAGATTATCCTCTGGCGAGAGGCACTACAGTCTATACATTATAGATCTGGTCTTTGCTATCACTCAGCATCTACTGATTTGCCTATTGTCAGTATAATGTTAAGAAGATCAGTATTCCTTAATGAGGTTGTAAGTTAGTACTTGTGAAGCGGTACAGATTTCAGCTTTCACACGAGAAACCCATACCTGATAATTCAGTATCAAAATATCCGGTATATCATAAATTAGTCTATCTTTGTCCCAAGGCGGCATATCACTATCTTTATTATATGAATCTTACCAATTATACATGTATAGTTGTTAATTCCACGGGTAGAAATATCGCTACTTCTTGCCTATTTACGGAGGATATTGTTCGGTATTGGTATGAAAACGTTATACTTTAATCGCTATTTCTAAGTTCGTGGAATTGAACTTGACCTCGTAGTTGAGCTCGTTATAGGGAATCGAAGTACTGTAAATACTGCAGTCCTTAAGCCTTTGTGTGCTTTTAAAAGTTGTAAAACTTTACAATTTGGCAATGGTGTGAGAATTGAATAAGTTCAATGCAGTAGTATTGGTATGATAAATTATGGAAATAATTGATCTGAGTTATATAATGACATGTTTTGTCATACAGGATGGCCTCCGTATCAAAGCTTTTTATCAATATAACTGACAAGTTTTGCCATAAAAAGATTACCTTTATATCAAAGTTTTTTAATCAATACTTATTGAACATCTTTATAATGCATATAGATATAGTCTCCGCATATAATGCTTGTAAAAGGAAAAGTAGTGAATCAATATTTGTTTTTATATATGCTTTCCTTCGTGCCAAGACATGGAACAATTTTGTTCAACTTCTACAAGACATCGGACATTATAATGCGAAGATTCCTTACAATTGTAAGAGGTGGATATAACATCAGTGATAATGATCGCTTGAGTATTGGGGATGTAGGTAAACATAGTAGTAGCGCATTACAGCGTCAGGTTGGACCACTTAACCCCTTATAAAGGTAATGAACAGTAATGGGACAAGATATACGTTTCGATGTGCATTTCTTGAACTATTTCGCCACACTGACACTAATTCTTATCTACCCATGGTCAATAATTGTTTTACCTGTAACTACTGTAACTTTCTGATTGGGTATACAAGTACCAGTCAACAACTCAATTCAATCCTTTTTATTACCCAACAGATCTAGAGTTGATAGAAATGAATGAACGAAATGTCTATGATTACATTGTAAAACCTTTATCCTAAGATAGAATTGTACATTTTTTAGTAATAGCTACATGTACCAGCCCTCACCAGATTTTGTAAATAGTTTGAATATCTGAATGTTATTTGTAAACAAAACTACGTGACAATAGGTTTACTTAATTAAGAAGGTGTCCTGTTTGAAGAAAAATCAGTTCGATGTATGACATTTTTAGAATGTGATATGAAAATTAAGTTTATTTATTGATATACAAAAATGTACAATTCAAATTATAGAATAATGATGATTGAACTGGTAAATAACCAATGGTGTGTAAGAAAAATACCAAAGTTTGAATATTTTTATCAATTGCATGTACATTTTATTTAATAAATCAACTTTGTAAAGACTAAAATTATATGAATTTATCAATAATAGATAACTGTTGGTTACTATTTATTATGCTCTTTGTCGAAGTGACTTTTTAATGATATAATGTTTCAAGATCAACTTAAACGATTATTCTAAATTATGTTCTGTTTAATATGAGTGCAACTTGGCTTCTCACATACCAACTTTTATCAAAAACTGCAATATGTCATGTCTTACCTTCTCGCGGTATTGCTTACGAAAATGCTAGCTAGTTCTGTCTACGGAAATGCACGCTATCTTGAATAATACAGGAAGTAGTTTTTCTACAATGGTTCACGCTTTGAATCCTATTTTGATTCTCTTTGCTATTTACATGCCAATTTTTATGTTTTTATTAAAACGTGCAGCGGGTTATTTCGTTACTTCTCTAAGTCTCGCCTACAAAAATGGCGGCCATCTTGAAAAATACCGGAAGTAGATACCCTTTTCAATGGCTTACTTTTTAATTCCTATTTTTGATTGTCTAAGCTATTCACATACAAACTTTCATGCTTTTATCAAAAGGTGCCGCTTGTTATTTCATTAGTTTTCTTAGTTTCACTTCACTACGAAAATGGCCGCCATCGTGAAAAGTACCGGAAGTAGAGACATTTTGCGAAGGCTCCCGTCCTCATTCTCTTTTATATAGTCATAACTACCTGCATGCCAAGTCTCGTGCTATTTCATACAAATGCACGATTTTCCCATTTGTGGCCATATACCTCTCTACTATAGCGAATAAAAACACTATTGATCTATGTTACAGCTGTACTGGGTAGTAGAACACACAATCCTGGAACAACTTCAATGTGCAGAAGTTCAGAATCACTTCGTTCTAGAACAGGAAATGAATTTCATGAATTCCTTACTGATGAGCTATACTGAAGTCAGCAGGATAAACGACGCTGTCTTCCTTTACCCCAACCGATGGGCTCAGTCCTTCAATGTACATGTAAGTTATTCTTATGATAATTTGGAACGCCATAGCTGCCTTAAGACTATATGTTTTATTGCATCACGTCACCATGTGATAGCATCACGTCACCATGTGATAGCATCACGTCACCATGTGATAGCATCGTGTCAAAAATGCGGGTGCAAAACAACAGTGAAACATGAAGCACAAATACAAATATACATATAAACGTGCGTGCGTAAACAACCCAAAATTTACCCAAGCATTGCTCACGGCACCATTTAATTTGTAGGCGTATCGCCCATATCACACGTGACCCAGGTTCTGGCTAGGGGTCTCGGGTGTCTATTAGCCTACTAAGAAATAAACAACGCACATAAACATTTCAACAGGTTTATTGTTTATTGTAGTCAAATATATATTAACAACATAACATATAACGACGAACACACACGTCGCCCCTTACCTATAGGCCACCGCTGGGACACACACACATACATAATGGGGCAGCTCCCGTCTTCTTCCCCAACGATATAACACTAGGACAGTGCAGACATACAACCAATATTACATAGACTCACCATAGACACAAACACCAACACAGTCAGCCCATACACGACAACGGAGTAGTCTCAGATCGAGGAGTCCTGTACTACCCGTAAAACACACGTGCACACGAAACTATATAAAACACATGGACCAATCAGTGCTCACGATACATTGACACACCCACCCTAACTCTCATCCAATCACACGACATTTGACCTGCGACGGAAATACACATACATAGCATGGACGATGGAAGACAACAATCGATGAATCCCAGCAACGGTAACATTTAGATAACAAATATAAATCAAATCCTAAAATATACCACACATCCAAACACCCTTATAACATTCTCTCATAGTAGACCTACACCATTCATGCTCACATTCATGTACCAAACTTCCACAAATATTCTCGGTAGCATTTCTTCTTGATGAAAAGCATCAACGATGTGATTAGGTTAAATACAAATATGTCTCGTATAGAATTATGTTAAAAATAAATTACAACAGGACCAGGTTATACTAAATCTATGTAGGAATGGAATCTTTTCAAGATTGCAATATTATCAAGGAAAAGTCAATAAAGTAGTGTCAAATTCAGCAGAAATTCGATATTTCCGATTTCAAAGGAATATTGAATGCGAACACGGTATGTAGTTTTCTTGTTTCAGAATAAGATGCGGTATCTCCTCATTGCCTTTTCAGAACGACATTTTCTCTGCTGCCCGGACCCGTCTGTGTATCTTTCAGGAGTATATCAGATTAATGGTAAAGAATGGAGTACCCTTCCACACTATTGTTGTTAACCTAGAGAACCTGTTGGACGTTACCAGACCCACAGTGTTACCTGGAACGCGCCATATTCGTTTAGGTTCTACAGTACGCGAACCACAATTAGATTAGGCTCTTCCCAGCCATTGATGAAAGCTTCTTGATGACCTATTTTCTTCAATCTTCGCAAGCAATGAAGGCCGTTTGTTGTATGTGCAAAGTGCGTGCGTGTTTTGGGAGCATGCATTTTGTTATGATATTGTCTTTTCATAGTCCAAGCACATCTCATGAAATACCAGCGTGTTTAAAGAATGTCGTATTTTTTCTGTGTTCAGAGGGTTCAAGATCAGCATAACATTGCCATTGCAAAATATTGCCATTGTTAGTCAATTTAATGGGACTGGAACTTTGTCTTTAAACTGAATTTGAAATTGTTTAAAAGCACAGAACATTTTTGTATACGCACTAGTCAAATTAACTATATGTTTACATAAGATCCATAGAGTGGTGCTATTTCGCCTTTGAATTTGTAGACTTCATAAATATGTATATTGTCAGGGTCAACTTACGATATTGCAGAATGTATAGTGTTTCATCAAAAGCTAAATAAAGATGTTAGAATAATTCAGAGTTATGTCTTTAATAACCTGCGTTATTTATCGATCGAATGTTCAACATAAGGTTTAATCCAATGTTAATTAATGCTATGTAACATTGACAGTGTAACTTACAGGAAGGCTTGTTATATTTTGTATCTCATCAATACGTTAAGTATTTAAATTCGTACTGAAATAACAAACTTTCGCAATGCTATGGAAAAACAGCAACACATACGGCCCACACATACTGGGAAGTTATCTCTTGTTACATTGACTCAACCAACTTATCAATAAGTTAAGATATTAATACCAAAAAGTAAAAAAACATTTTGATTTTTACATCCTTTTCTCTGTTGTACTATATTTCAACTCTTAATCACTACCCTCGGAGAAGATTCACAACAGTCTTACCCTCGGCAAGCCTGGGATTAGACAATCGGGAATCTCCTCCAAGGGTAGTATTTCTCTGTCGGAAAGAAAAAACATTTTAATTGCCATATTTTTTTCTCTATGGTACTATATTTCAACTCCAAATTATTTTGATTTCATACATTGCAAATGAAGGTAGTTTGATGCAAGGCTTCGACAATTTAGTTTTCATGAAAAGTTACCATGTGACAATTCTTAAAAAAAAGTTTTAACACACAAATACTGTTGGCAACAAGATGTTCATTTTCCACATAAACAAAAATACTTATTGTATGATTTCAACATTTTAATTTTAAAGTCCTTTAAAACTTAAACTATCGAATAAAATATATAAAACAAAAAGCATGTTTGCTATCAAAAACATTAAACAAAAAACTTGAAAATCAATCTTCGGACCAGTGACTTCGTTGAGCAGTGGACTTACCGATAGGTGGGTTTCCGATAGTATTAATCCATTTTAAATATCGACTAAACATTTATAACGCACCAGGAGAGCTCGATACAAGTTAAACGATAATGAAGGACGCACCTGTTAATACAACGATATATATTAATGTAAAGCATATATGCTCTTTCAAATCGTTTCTAATATATTACTTTTCCAAAGTTGTAACCAATGTTATGGAAATAAAATAATGTTTGGGAGGAGATATGTTGGATTCTTAATAATAATAGAGAGATAAGTTTAAATAAGCAGTCAATGTCACAGAAGCACTGTCAGTTGTGAAGCTATTCACATATGAATTCCAATACACAAACATGTACACCTACCAACGACAACAGACGATTCTATGTAAAGGTTGTCAATCACTCATTACTAAGTAAATATATCATTAAAGGCATGCAAGCTATCATGTGGTCGAAAATTACCTGTCCTTGTATCATGTTTAGAATTGATAACCAGACCACGTTTTGTCTCTTGTCCGGATCAATGCCAAAATTATTATTGGTGACCTTTGTTCTTGTGAAGTCTACCTGATCAGTCAATGCGCTGTGTAATATAAGACGGATGAGATAGTATTATGAAAATGGCTCATGCGTATATCCATTCATCATGAAATATTGGCAGTGGGCACCGGGGCTAATCGTACAAACCGGGCTACGCTATTTACGCTCGAGGAAAGGCTAATGGGGTGGGGGTGTATACGTGTACTTATATAACTCATGGCAAATAAACATGATATTGAATTGAGTTTTTTTTTTGTTTTTTTTTTTGCGTGCGATTAATTTTCCTTTATTTCCCATACAGTTAGAAATGGCAAACAGAGAATCACCGCGAAAATGTTTCAAACACAAGTACATTTGAACAATATGCGCCGTGAAATAAAATCGCTATAAAAAAGTCATTAAAAATGATGGAGACGTGAACTTTAATGAACTCAATTGAACTTTGTTCAACATTAATATAGAAATTAAGCTGGCGGGTTTACTTGTTAATACCGTATAGCCGTTATATACTCGAGTCAAACATTTCGCGATTTTAGCTATAAATGAGAAAAAAAAAAAAAAAAAAAAAAAACGATTGTAAATTTTCGCGATATTGCTTTAAGGGTATATATAATTCAACAATTTTTTTATCCTCGCGGATGGAATTTTTGCGATCACAGCACTGTCCCACGAGATCACGAAAATATCATCCCCGCGAAAATAACCGGCAATACGATATATTGGTGCCATATTATAACATATTTAAACGATCTAAATGTATTTTGTGTGTCATATTATAATTTTAAAAGATATCACATTAGATTAGTCTCAGTATTCAGTTTTTGTTGGCAACCTTATGTTTTTTATAAGTAGATTGTTGATTTCCACTTATATAATTATTCTTTGTTATTGACAAATAAAAGCTTGACATTTCATATGATATACCTGTTTATGTACAACATATAATGTTTATTATGGACAGTTTTTTCTCAAATCACACAAATTACCCTACCAGTGGGTTTTTACGATACCATACATGGAACTGTGTGATCATTTTTTTGCATTCCTAAATTTTACAAATAAAAGAAGAAGAAAAAAATACAAATTTTGTCTTTGTTCCATTATCAAAGTGACACTGCTAGTGTCATATACATTTAATTATCTCTGATCTTGAATAAACACAACGACATTGTTAGTGATGTAAGGAAGCGTATTAGATGGTGTAAACACAACACCACTTAAATGCATTAAGTGTAAGACACAAAACACAGACATAAAAGAATCACGCACGTTAGTTTGGGTCCAAATGAATTGTTGCAAAAAAAAAAAAATAAATAAATAATAAAAAAACCAACATCATCATGGAATTCGTTTTAGGATCTACAAGGTATTTAAGTTTCAGCACGACAGAAAGACATATATCGTTACGCTCATCCAGCTTTTAACTAAAACTATAGATTGAAACAATTAATGACAGCTATCGACATCATTCATCAATGGCCTCCAACAATTTAATAAAAGTTTTAATAGTATTATATTGCTAAAGCTGTAATACGTTAGTATATGAGCCTCAGTGTAAATTATACTCAATTGGGATATATTTTAGTGACAGATAAATTAATATGTTCAAAGTGTATGACTTGAGTAAATATTATTGTTGTGCAATGTTCACATGTTGAATTTAAATAGCAATTACATGTACAATTAAAGAAATATCTCTGTTATATACTTGTCATCGACATGACAATTTTTCTATAGCATATAGCCTCAATATTGGACAAGAGCCATCTAAATGTATCTAAGGTACACAAATCACGAGTCTTGGGAAATATGTAGATAGCACTCTGAACATGTGCAGAAAACTCCATAGCCTGATTAGATAGATGTATTACTAACAGAAAATGATTATCTTGATATAAACACAACTGTTATGATATGTTTACTGTTACTAACACCATTCTTAAAGTCTATTTTATCTCCGTCCTAATTATTACTTTCATGTGTGATTTAAAGGCCCACTACCTTTGCAAAACAGCTTTCAATTTTTTAAAATGGGAATGTAAAACGAGATTGATAATTTTGTAAAGTACCAATAGTTATTTGCTTACCGTTAATGTCACACATATCATTACCTTCTGAACTACTTAATCAAAATACCAAATTCCTAATTTTAATACCGCGAGTCGTCTTATGTTTCTCGCCGTCGTCCTAATTACTGCGTTTTAATTGCAGACCGCAAAACAACCAAAGTGAATCTTAACTTTTAACATATATGTATTACTCAGTGAATGTTGTAACATCATCGATACAACCTATCGATATACATGTTCTATGAATTATAATTGTTTTTTGTTTATCAAATGCCTTAAACAGCTATTGACATTCATCTTGTGCGAAACAAATCTAAAAGTAGAATTATAACACATATACCTTCCTTATACAGAGAAACTTTCTCTCACGTTTATATGGTTTTTTTTTTAAATACATTGAAATGTTGAAGAAAGAACAGTTCATAACGTAATTAACTAATTTAATTGTTTTGTTTAGATCATGGGTATCATAAAGAGTGAGAAAGTGGCAATTGGACGATAACTCGAAAGCCGAATAGTGTGGTGTCGATATTATGGGGAAATGTTTTTTTTTTTTTTTTTTTTTTTTTTTTTTTTTGTTGTTTGTTTGTTGTTATTTTTTTTTTTTTTTTTTTTTTTTTTTTTTTAATTTCTTCTAAATACTATTCGGTTTAATTACGATAGTTCTGGGTGGGTGTCAAATATTTTTCTTCGTGTGAATATTTTTGCATAAAAAGTTTATCCGTTTAAAATTACACTAACTGCTGGAAATAACAACATTACAGAGGATAGAAACAAATGTCTTTATACTTCCCCATGTCTTTATATTTGTGCAGTGTTTGCCATGATTATCTAAAAAAACATTCCGGATCTTCCAAACTCATATTATTATTAAATTATTAATACGATTTTGACTCAAACATGGGACGCAACCATTATGACTGACATTCCCATCGCAATCGTTGTTCAGCATCACAGTAGCGGAAATAAATCAAGTGTCAGCGCAAGAAAAGAGACGACGGAGAAACATTTAAAGATGATTTTAAAAAGAACTGATCCTCTTCAATTGTACTTTGTGTCCTGTTTTTTCTGTAAAGGAGGTAGAGGCGCAATGTCGAACTAGATACAGCGTTTTAACATGATTACATCTGAACCTGGCTAAATCAATCTGTATCATTACCTCTTTTAAAATGTTTCTAAGCATTATCCTTGCAACATCACAGGGGAATAAATGACACTACATCCTGGTCAGCGCCCTGGCATGATGGATAGCTGATGCAAAATACAAATTTTAGATGAGTGCTTAATTAGGATTTGATCAGCATTTGAACGGCATAAAAATTGATACATCACAACATTCCACGAAGAAGATTTTGGATGATCAACATTTGTTTTTGCCGAATGTTGACCAGTTCTTACTTGAGGATAGATGAAAAAGAAAAATGATGAAAACAGTCGTTTAGAAGTGTTTTTTATCGCATTATCATCAAAAGTAATGTCAAAATCGATGGTGACATTATTGACAATGTATGCCGTGTATACACGGCCAATGTGCGACAGAGTTGGTCTTTCTATAGCAACAGCAAAAACAAAAACAGAAGAACCCTGTGAAGCTTGAAAGAAAAAATATTTCTACCCCATTTGACAGAGATACACAAGTACAGTATCTGCATTTCCGATGAGAGTAAGATTTATCTGTTTTACCCAGGGCTTTGTTTGTTTGTTTGTTTGATTAATTAACGTCCTATTAACAGCTATGGTCATGTAAGGACGGCCTCCCATGTATGCGGTGTATTGCATGTATGTTGTGCGGGGTGCGTATTTTGGGATACTGTTGTGTCTTCTTGTATAGTGGAACTGTTGCCCTTTTTATAGTGCTATATCACTGAAGCATGCCGCCGAAGACACCAAGCAACACACCCCACCCGGTCACATTATACTGACAACGGGCGAACCAGTCGTCCCACTCCCTGTATGCTGAGCGCCAAGCAGGAGCAGAAACTACCACTTTTATAGACTTTGGTGTGTCTCGGCCAGGGGACAGAACCCAGAGCCTTCCTCACAGGGGCGAACGCTCAACTCAAGGCCAAAAGTGAGGCGGTGCCAAGGGAGGCATTAGGAAAGATAAAGTCAGTTAGGAAGAAGAGAAAAGATAAGATCCTAAATTTAGTCGCCTTTTACGATCATGCAATAGGGGCAGCAGGTACAATTCTAATGCCCTACCTGCAGGGCAGATTACCCAGGGCAAGACAATCTGTATACGTAGAACATATTAATGTGATAAAGCAGATGTATCCAAATAAACAGTAACCTGCGCTGTCCAATTGGACATTCTATATCACCTTTAACGCTAAGCTCGTGCTTCACGCGCGTGTTAACTCTGACCTAATGATCATCGCAGTTGGAAATCAACCTGCCTTCTCATATTTCGTTGATGTTTACCCGGTGAAAAGATTGTACTTAAATCAATTGCTACAATATATGTTAAATTTCTTCAACAGAAAATATTTCAAAATGATTTAGATCCTTGTTTGTCACCGTGCAACGAGTTGAGTTTTTGAATGTCAAATTGTTCTCCAATTTAAAACAGTTTAATAGATAAATATATGTCTTCACTTTTTTTAAATAGAGTAAATAGATTTTAATTTGTTTGGAAATTTCAGTCAAATTATTCTCCAATTTAAAACAGTTTAATAGATAAATATATGTCTTCACTTTTTTAAAATAGAGTAAATAGATTTTAATTTGTTTGGAAATTTCAGTGGCAGAAAAAAATATAATTCCCTACGTAGAGAGTAAGACAGGGAAATCTCTACCCTCGGAGAAGATTCACGACAGTTTTACCTGTGACAAGCCTCGGATTAGACAATTGTGATTCTCTTCCAAGGGTAGATATTTTTTGTCTAAAGGTAAATACATTATAATTGCCATATCTTTTTCTCTAAGGTACTATATTTCAACTCATAATGATTTTGATACTGCAGAGAAATATAGTTTCATGCAAGGGTTCGATATTTTTTTCAAGAATAGTTACCATATGACAATTCCCACAAATATAGTTGGGAACCAGGTGTTTATTTTCCACATACATCAGCCATGGTATACAATGTACTTATTATTTTCATGTTATTTATTCATTATCCATGGTAATTTCAGAAATTTAAATTATAAAGTCCTTTAAAACTTAAAATATTGTATAAAATATATAAAACAATTCTATAACCGATATAAAAAAAATGCTTGCTATCAAAAAGACTTAACAAAAACCTTTAAAAAATCAATCTTCGGAACAGTGTCTTCATTGAGCAGAGGACTTACCGATAGGTTGTTTTCCGATAGTATTGATCCATTTAAATATCGACTAAACTTCTATAACGCACCAGGAGATACAAGTTAAACGATAACGAAGGACGCACCTGTTAGTACAACAATATCTATTTATGTAAAGCATATATGCTCTTTCAAATCGTTTCTAATATAATACTTTTACAAAGTTATAACCAATGTAATGGGAATAAAATAATGTTTGGGAGTAGATTGGAGTCGTAATCACAAGAATGAGGTAAGTTTAAATAAGCAGTCAATGTCACAGAAGCACTGTCAGTTATAAAGCTATTCACATATCAATTCTAAAACACACGCATGTGTACACCTACCAACGACAACAGAAGATTCTTTGTATACAAAGATTGTCAATCACTCAACTACGTACATATATCATTAAAACCATGTATGCAATACTGTGAAATTGCCTGTCTTAACGTAATTAAAAATATATTTTTGAAATAGTAACTAGACCAGGCTATTCTCTTTCCCGGTTAAATGCCAAAGTTCTTCTTTGTGTCCTTTGTTCTAATTGTAAATTTCTTAACTTTGTTCTGGTGAAGTCTATCTGATCAGTTAATGCGATTTGCAATTGAACTAAGGACTGCATGAGGTAATTAACATATCCAGTCATCACGAAATGTTGGCAGTGGATGTATAGTTATACATCTCACGACAAACACATATGATACTGAAAATCAAGTTATTTTTGCGTGCTATTAATTTTCCTTTATTTCAAAAACAGAGGTTGAAAACACACCGCGACAATGCAGTACCTTAAATACATTAGATGACTCCAATGCTGGCCGGTCCCCTCATCAGGTGGATCTATCTTCCTTAGACGTTTAGGAGCTTTCCACGACGTCCTCCAGAGGTGCGCCGGCTGGGTTAATTAGGCCCAACCAGGGACCGGTCGGCTATCGCATCCGCTTGATGTTATTGCGGGTAGTTGTTTTTTTCCTGCCTGTTCATCGCCACGGGCAGCGATGTCTGTCTTTCTGCCATTTGTCACCTTGTGGCTAGCACTGTTGCTGGTGACAATCCACTTCTCATGCCTCATCCTCCAGATCCAACTGGAAGCAACTTCTGCCTGCCTGCTAACTGCTACTATCAGGTTCCTCCGTTCTGCTCCGGTTACCCCTAAAAGGCGTAGGGCCCTTTTGATACCGCTTTTTCCTCCTTGCACGGTCTAGACTTGCTGCTACCTCCTTGAGGACCTGGTCGTGGCGCCATATGTATCTTCCGTCAGAAAGTGTCACCTGGCATGATGTGAGGACATGTGCCAGGTTAGCTGGTTTCCTGCAAAATACACACTCGGCGAAGTCCTTGATTCCCCAGGTGAATAGGTTGGTTGGGATTGGCAGTATATCGTAGGTTGACTTCAGCAGGAAGCTAAGTCTGTGACCTTCCATCTTCCAAATATCATTCCAGGATACTTTCTTCTGCTTCACTCCCTCCCAGTGAGTCCAGCTACCCTGCTGTCTCATGCTCACTGCCTTCACCTGCCTAGCCTCCTCATCCATCGATCTAATATCTTCCCGGGCCATGTCCCTACGTGTCCGTTGGTTTACACTTCCCCACCTTGGCCTTGCGATGGTCACCAGGCCAAGTCGCCCTGATGCCACGGACCCTACGATATCTCTATGACGAAGTCTTGCCTCTGCTTCCTTCAAAGCCTGTTTAGGTCCCACTTTCTTCCTGTTCGTGTAACGACCCTCGCTTCTCTGACCTTGTCATCCGCACTGTCCCTTAACATGATGACTTGACGTACTTTGGTAACCTTGAACTCCTCCGTTAACGATTTGAGCGGGAGTTGGAGTTTGGTCCCTGAGCTGTACAAGCCTACACTGCTGAAGCTGCGTGGAATGTTCAGCCATCTTCGAAAGTGTCCACTGATCATCCTCTCCATTGCCTCTACAGATGTAAGTGGTACGTCGTAGACAAGCAATGGCCACAAGAGTCTGGGTAGTACGCCATGCTGGTATATCCAGGCTTTGAATTTCCCTGGGAGTCCACTCTTCTCAACTGCCTTCATCCATTCTTCTGCCTGCTTTCTCATCTCCACTACACTGTTTCTGTCGTTGAGTGAACCATCAAACCATTTGCCAAGGCTCTTTACTAGCTTCTCTGTAACAGTTGGTATGTCCACTCCCCCGATCTGAAACCTTTCCTCCTTCACCTTGTAGAACAATATGAATATACGTCGTGAAATAATATCGCCATAAAACATCGTTAACATGAAGACGCGGACTTAAATGGCCACGAACTTACTTTGTTTAACAATAATAGGAATTAAATTGACGATTTTATTTGCTTAAGCGGTATAGACGTAAATGGCCACGAACTTGCTTTGTTTAACATTAAATAGGAATTAAATTGACGATTTTATTTGCTTATGCGGTATAGACGTTATTAACGCGAGTCATATATTTCCCGGTTTTAGCTACATGTATATATAAGAAAATATAAAAATAACGATTGTAAATTTTCGCGACAAGACTTTAAGGGTATATATCATTCAACCATTTCTTGATACCTCGCGGATGGAATTTTTGCGATCACAGCAATGTCCCACGAGATCACGAAAATATCATCCCCGCGAAAATAACCGGCAATATGGTATATTGGTGCCATATACAACATATCTTAACGACCTGAATGTATTTTGTGTGTCATTTTATGATTTTAAAAGAGGTCACATTAGATTAGTCTCAGTATTATTTTTTTGTTGGCAGCCTTATGTTAAATATAAATAGATAGCTGATTTTGAGTTAATGTAGTTATAACAATTCCGCAGGGTTTTGTAAATTGTTATACATGTATAGGTAGACTTAAAGACATTATCTACAAACGACGACGTACAGAATATAGTAATGTTTCTTATGACAATTTTTGTCGTATAACACAAATTAACCTACCAGTGTGTTTTTGTAATGCCATAAACGGACCTGTTTTATCAATTTGCATTCTTAATTGCTATGAATAGAAGAAACAAATAACACATTACACATTTTGTCTTTGTTCTATTATGTGAGTGATACTGCTTGTGTCATAAATCTTAAATTATCTTTGATACTGATTAAACACATGCTATTGTTTGAGATGTATCCAACCGTATTGGATGATGGACACACGGACACAAAAAGCACTTTAAATGCATTAAACACAGGCTAGTTATGGTGCAGATTATTGTTGCTAAAAAAGACAAGACGAACACCATGAAATTCCTTTTAGGATATATATTTTTTTTTATTATCACGTCATTGTATCTACCTTAACACTTCAGTTATTATCAATAACCCACTTTATTTAACTATTTAACCCGCATCAACACGACAAAATCCTAGATATCATTAAGCTTTACCAGCTTTTAGCCATAACCGTTTATAATTCAATTTTGCTTGTTACGAGCATTTTCATTGGCTTAAAAATTTACTTTATCAGCCCATAAAGGAAAAAAATGGCGTCGCCGTTTGTAACGTCGCTTCTGATTGGCTGAGATGACGGCGTAATAATTTCATAGACAAAAGAGTCCCAAAATGAATTTTAAATGTTGAAGAGATTATCTTTAGTAAATTGAATTATAAGGATTAATTTGAATAGATTTTTTATGTTATGGAGATATAACACAAAAATCTGAGTGTACTCTCATCATAAACCGCTTCGTGGTTTATTTAGAGTACACTCAGATTTTTGTGTTATATCTCCATAACATAAAAATCTATTCAAGTTAATCCTTAAATACATCAAAGAGTTAAACTTTCCATCGACATCACTTATGGATGGCCTTCAACTTTAATAACAGTTTAAATTGTATTTTATTGCTAATGTTGTAATACATTGTATGTTAGTATTTGGTAGTGTATAGCCAATAACATTGTATTTTAGTGACCGATAAAACAATAACTCCAAACTCTATGGCTTAGGTAAATATTTTTTATGTGAGTATGTTCACATGTTAGATTTAAATAGCAATTACAATTAAAGAGATATCTCTGTTATATACCTGTCATCAGCATGTCTGGTTTTGTTCTATAGCAAACATAGGACTAAAGCCAGCTACATGTGTATCTATATAAATCACGGGTCATGAGAAATATGAAGATAGCGTTTTCCAGTATTTAGTACACTGCAAATGAGCAGAAAACTCGATAGCCCAACTAGATAGATAAATTTCTAATAGGAAATGATTATCTTAATATAAACATAGCTACATGTATTATATATTTTTTCGTTTTAGAACAACGAATTACTGTGTTTTGTTACTTGTCACTCATACCATTCTCACTGTGTGAATGGGGCCGTAGTGGCCGAGTGGTTAATATGTCTTGACATATTACCACAAGCTCGTATTCGTATGTATAAATTAATTCTTGAATAAAATTATTTTTTGAAAAAAAACTGTCTTGACATATTACCACAAGCTCTCTACCTCTCGGTTGCGAGTTCGAATCCCATGTGGGGCAGTTGCCAGGTACTGATCGCTGGTCGGTGGTTTTTCTCCGGGTACTCCGGCTTTCCTCCACCAACAAACCTGGCACGTCCTTACATGACCTTGGCTGTTAATACGTAGGATGTTAAACCAATAAAACCAAAAACTTACCGTGTATTTTTGTCTCCGTCTTATTTATTACTCTCATTGGTGAACGACTTTCAATTTTTAAAATGTGAATGTACAAACGAGACAAAAATCGGGCTGTTCCATGTTTTGTAAATCTGTTTTTTGTCTATGACCTCATAAACCCAAAATATGTTGAGAATAATGCTTAAATGTCTGCATAATCCCCATGTCTTTATATTGTCCAGTGATTGCCATGATTAAAACAAATTCTGAACTTCCAAACTCATCATTCATACGATATTGACTTAAATATGGGAAACAACCATTATGGCTTACATTCTAATCGCAATCGTTGTTCAGCATCACCAATCAGCAGAAGCGGAAAAATAAATCAAGTCTCAGTGCAAGAAAAGACAGAAGACGGAGACACATTTATAAATTATTTTACAAAGAACTGAACCTCTTCAATTGTACTTTGTACCTTGTTTTCTTTTATAAAGGAGGTAGGGGCGTAATGTCGAACTAGATACAGTGTTTTAACATGAATACTTCTCAACCTAACTACATGTATATTATAAGTATGTATCATTATCTCTTTTAAAATGTATCGAAGCAAAATCCTTGCAACATCACAGTGGGAAGAACTGACACTACATCCTGGTCAGCGCCCTGACATGATAGCTTATGTAAAACACCAATTTTAGATGAGCTCTAAATTAGGATTTGATCAGAAATTGAAAGACATAAAAGTCGATAAAAATCATAATAAACACACTTCTTTCTGAATGTTGACCAGTAACAATCTTACTTGAGGATTGAAAACAAAAAAGAAAAAATATGATAAAAACAGTCGTTTAGATGCTTTTTCCATGTGATTAGAATCAGGTACTTGCTTCTCCGCTTATTCCGTGCTACTGTACATAGCGTAGCACGAAGTAAGCGGAGAAACAAGCAGCTGATTTTAATCAGGTCGATATTTTTTATCCGCATTATCATTATACTCATGTAGTAGGCCTTTAACAGCTATTGGAAATCATTCTGTGTGACACAAAAATCTTATGTTACACTAATATAAAATATAACACATATATTGCATCCCTTCCTTACACAAACGATCTTTCACGTTTATAGGTTTTATAATTACATTGTATAGTTAAAGAGAAGAACATTCAATAAGGTAATTTATTCAAATTAATTTAAATCCTTTGTTGAGATCATGTGTATCATAAAATAGTGAGAAGGTACGAAAGCCGAATGGTGTCTAAATTACCGGTAATGTTGTTTTTTTGTTTGTTTTTTTTTTTTTTGGGGGGGGGGGTTGTTGCTTTTTCATAGCATTATCGTCAAAATCGATGATGAAATTATTGACATGCCGCGTATACACCACCAATGTGCGACAGAATTGGGCTTTTTGCTAGCAACAACAACAAATACAGAATAACTCTGTGAAATTTGGAAGAAAAAAAGTATCTCTACCCCATTGGACAGAGATACATATGTATGTGCACTTCCAATGATGGTAAGATTTCTCTGTCTTACCTAGGGCAAGACAATCTGCGTACGTTAACAAAAACATTAACCTGCAATGTCCAATTGGACATTCTAAATCATCTTTAACCTTGAGCTCGTGCTTCAAGCGCCTGCTGAACTTTGACCTTATGATCATCGCAGTTGGAAATCAACCTGCCTTCACATATTTCGTTGATGTTAACCCGTTGAAATGATTGTATTTAAATATATGTTACATTTCTTTGATTTGAAATATTTCAAAATGATTTAGATCCTTGTTTGTTAGATCCTTGTTTGCACATAGACTCTTCTAAATCAAAGATTAGACCTGTCCATTATGTAATATGAAGGGTAAATAAGTCTAATATTGTTTCCTACCGAAGACATTATCTGTTCCAGGGCAAACAAAAACGGCAGCTATGATTACATTTAAGGAACTTCTCATTAACATTTACATTTGTATATTTTGAAAGACTTCGATGATATAACCAGCTGAAAATAATCATGATTTAGGAGAGAAAGCAATGTGTGATAAATGTTCAACGAATTTAAGATTAAAAAGCACAAATGAGTTGAAACTCAATTCTTTATTTTCATAACGAGTTCCTAGATCGTGCATTCCTGGTTCAAAATGTAATTTACTGACACCACAGGTGTTTTTCTCCTAAATTGCACATTTTCGAGAGAATCGGAGCGATTTGGTTGATATTTTGCCTGATTAATACCTTGGGTACAATGTATACATAATACAAATTAAAAAAAGTTCTTTGTTTATACAGGCATTATCGCAAGGTTTACAATCATTTTCTTTTTCATACATCAGTTATTATTATTTAATAACATCAAACATATTTTATAACACGATTGCATAATTTTTATCGACAGCACATTCCCGTGTACGTCACGGATCTATTTTAACTTGCTAGATAAGATATAGTCCGATTAACAACATCTTATAGTGTTACAAACAAGAATCAATTGATGTCTTGTTCTATAAAATATGTTTCACATAGATAAAATAAATAAATTGCAATGACTACAAAAGGAAAATCATTTATATTTACGAATTTCTTTTACCTGCGTAGAATGGCTAAGTTAAAACGTTTAGTACCGTTACACATGCGCATACGTGTTTTCTAACATCCCTGGGCTTTCTTGGCAGAACAAAAGTAAGTTGTTTTTCTGCAATATATTTCCTATATATTTTCCGTACTGAAATATCAATAACTTGTAAGTTTATAATGTCCATATATAGTTGTGATTTGTAATTAAATCGATTGGATTTCCAGTGGGAGCGTTTGACAAGATCATGCAATATGTTCATTATCTATCAAGGAAGACAGCCATTTTATATATAATTGTGCAGTTCAGGTCGAGTAATCGGAAGCATAAGTTTACTGTAAACATATTATTCCTTTTGCAGAAAATAATGCAATTTCGAGTAATAACGGAACATTCTCGTTAACAGAAGAACTGCCGAACTCAGATACTTCAGACTTAATTACAAAGCGTAAGTATGAACGAAAACTATTAGATTGTAAAGATTTTTTAAAACATTAGATAGTATCGAAACAGGAAAATTTCGTTGCAACATTATACATCAAAAAGCAAAGGCAAAGTAAGTATTTAATCTTTTGGGTAACCAAATGCTGAGATCAAATATAGAGCATATTAATGCTTAATGAATTATCTATCTTTCTTTAGAAGTCCTTGTTCTATTAGATAAAGCAAAACGTCAGATTACTAAATCTCACAAAATGTGACAAAAAGAAATATATCAATTCAATCTAAAATTACTAGTACGTATTTTCTGACAAAATAGATAAAATATGAATAGGGTATACCTACACACAATGTTTTTACAGTAAACAGCACTGTGGGTTTTTCTTAAACATTTTAAATTTAATAAAATCGAAAATGTTATTATGAAAAACTTTAACAAGACAAAAAAAGTTGAGAATCCTTTTAGAATATATAATCCACGATTACCTGTAACACGAAGAGTAATCCGCTCTAATTAGGTTTTATGTAGAACATTATCAGCGGACGATTAGTGGATTTTAACAATTATTGATTATCTGTTATGCAATTGTATCTACAAAACCTTATATAGGATAGCTCATTATTTCACTCCTGAAGTAGGATTATGTTTGCTGTTCAGTATCCAAATAGAATTGCAAATGAAGATTTTCCATGGCATATTGTATATACTTATACAATGTATATATATATTTTATATGTAAAGACGTTTTGTCATGCATCAGGAACAGTTATTCAAAATCTGTTTGGATAGCGTCGATAGAGGAACCAATCAAATGACCAGCAAATTATTACCCATTCCTAATATTGATATGCAGAGATTCAGATCTATATGTCGTAGTATACACAATATAAAAAGCAAAGCCACGTGCGCCGTTCATCTTTCAGATTACAAATATTTCGGTTTTGAGTTTCAGTTCTCGTAATGTTAAATGAGGAACAAGCCACTATGGTATAAACCCTGAAAGATAATTAGTATTCTGACCAGTGGAATGCTGTCAAATGTATTTCCTCACAAACTGATTTAACATTATGATAGGTGCCATACTTCTTTAAATGTGTATTATTATTAAATTTTAGATTTATCAAAATGTTATCATTTTTTCCATGGTATGATTGCGTTTCTGAACTTAATATTCCTCTAGCAACTTGAGTTTAGTAAATATGATTACCATCATTATTCTATGTGATTGATTAATGGTGTTCAAGACAAATAAATGACGCAAACATCCGTTAATACTCGTAGTTGGTTTATGTTGCCAATTAACTTGTTAAACCAATATATTAATTATCCTTATACACTGTTGTAGTCATTATTTACGATTAAGAAGCGAATAGTAGTATATAATAAATGTATAACAGTTTTGTAGAAGGTCTTAATCGTAAGTAGTGTACATGAACATTGGTGATACAGTAGTCTTCTACAATTTTATATCACTCCCGGGGTATTAAATAAATATATAGCTACCATTAAATTACTACCAAGCGTTTTCTAAATTTTTAATCCGCTTGTTTTGCTGCGAACTTTCACCGAAGTCTGGTTTTTGTCTGTTTCACGTTACCATTTGTCATCGAATGACGCCATGCTGCTGTTGCTCTGATCTCCCCTTGCCGTGTGTTCCTCTTTCGGATTCGTGCCAGTTATACATGAAGGAGATTTCAGTAACGATGGGGATGAATTGATACGGCACCGCCTAATGGAACGCGTTTGAATTTTTCCAATATGACGACACTCATATTGGAAAGTGTTATTTTGGACTGAAGAAGGTCATATAGTAGCTGAATATATATTCCATAGAAATGATTTTTGATTTTACTTTGAATTTATTTGGCCTTTTATTTCGGATTATTAATATACTGGCTTCATACCGTTTTTACCTCATTATCACATAAAAAGGTTTGGAATTCCAAAAGTAATTACTTTCTATCTTAAGAACATTACCATTTTTAAGCAATGCCTACCAAATTTCGAAATACATTGACATACTTAATAAATCAACTTTCAAAAAATTTAAATCTGTTATGTCTTGTTTTCACAAAAAAAAAAAAAAAATTCGATGATAAATGGAAAACATCGGGTCCACCATCTTCGTACGGTTTAGCTGGCACGGTGTGTCCCATTACAGATACAAGGTTCGTAATGGTATAACTGGTACGAACCCACAGATGGAATGCGTCGCAAATAACACACTGTTGTTGCAGTATGGGGAAGCCTACAAGAAAAATATTTAATGATTCACTGCACCGATAGCTTAACGGTTTGATGCATCATAACCGCAATATCATCTTACATGTATATAATCTTGGAACGCGATTTCTGTCAATAAAATTTAGTTTTTGGCCAACTTTGATACTATTTTATTTTTCGTTTTGACGTGTACGTTACTCTTGGAAGAATAACACTTTTTTAACGAAGTCGTTGTTTGCGAGTGTAAAGAATGTGTTTACGGGTACAATGCACTAAACTGCAGTAAAAGTTTTTTTTATAGCACATTTAGCCGTGTACGGTATCTTTTGATCACGTGGCATTCCAATATTGTGCTGTTATGGTATTGGGATTATTGTTTCATTTCTCAATATCAGGTTGCTACGACGCGATTTCGTTTGATGCGTAAAAAAGTACTCCTTCTAGATCTCTGTCGCGCCTTGTTCTATGGGCACTGATGTTAAAATTATCACTATTGAAATAAAAAATATAATTATATTGAATTGAGTGTTGAATTATACATGTAAATGGAATTCATTCAAAATATATCTAAGAGTATATTCTGAATTTGTAAATTAATTTCATCTGTAACGTACGGTGGCTGGGAGCGGACATGAAATAAATAAAATTATTGTGTGGGAACGAAATATTATTGCGTTCGAACGAAATATTATTGCGTGGGAACGAAATATTATTGCGTGGGAACGAAATACTATTGCGTTCGAACGAAATGTTATTGCGTGGGAACGAAATACTATTGCGTTCGAACGAAATATTATTGCGTTCGAACGAAATATTATTGCGTGGGAACGAAATAATTATTGCGTTCAAACGAAATAACTATTGAACTCATTATCATACATGGATGATATGACAGTAATCATGCCACCGTAGTAATATGATTAAGATATGGCCTACAACTTATGAAACGGCACCTTATCTAAAAAAGATGTTTTCCTTATTTTTAACGATTTAAAGTCTTGTTTATTGTATTATACTTTATATATCTAATGAAATACACGTACCTATGATGGCGTACAGGGGACACTATACATGTCTATAATTGTATCTATCTTGTACGTACAGCATATATATATATATATATATATATATATATAGTATATTGTACATATGAACAACTTAGTGTATAAACTTGTACGTACAAGATACTACGTTGTGCGTGCAAATGTACTATATCATAATTTGTACGTACAAGATACTGTAATAATTTGTAAGATATGAAGTTGTACGTACAAGATAATAATTTGTAGGTACAAGATACTAGGTTGTACGTACATGATACAACGATGTACGTACAGACGTACAAGATAAGTGTTTGTGCATACGTACGTACAAATGTACACGATACTGTAACAATAGATACTAAAAAGATACTAAGTTAAACGTACAAGATAATAATCTGTATGGACATGATAAAACTATATATTGGTCCTAACACGCTGCCGTAAATAAAAGCATTATATGTGCTTTTATATTACTGTGTATATGACTTTAATACATTATGCTTCAATGTTTCCATTTGAATATGTGCAATTATGTTACAACGAAAGTTGTTTTGTATCAATACTTAGTCAACTATTTTAAAAAGTAAAACAATGAATTTACATGACTTTCTCTACAATTTTAATGCAAATCATTGAAGGCAAATGCTGAAATAGAATACAAATCCAAATAATACATGCAAAAAACTTTAAATTAATGGTTTCGAAGCAAAATATACTTTATAAAATATACCTTATTAAGATTACACAAAACCACATTAAATGACCAATTACAAAGAATATTGATATGAAATTGCAGACTGCCACATTTGAAATAGCCAAAGGTAAACCGTTGATATTTCGTTCGCACGCAATAATATTTCGTTCGCACGCAATAATATTTCGTTCGAACGCAATAGTATTTCGTTCCCACGCAATAATATTTCGTTCGAACGCAATAATATTTCGTTCCCACGCAATAATATTTCGTTCGAACGCAATAATATTTCGTTCCCACGCAATAATATTTCGTTCCCACGCAATAATATTTCGTTCCCACGCAATAATTTTATTTATTTCATGTTCGCTCCCAGCCACCGTAGTAACGATACTAGTCAATACATTCGTGGATTTCATTGATATGTTTATGTATCGTGTAAGAATATAAATTGACGGAATTTTGACCCCTTCCATTTACACTAAAAAATCTAAACCTTTGGATTTTATCTATGTTAATTTAGACATAATGTGATAAAACAATAATAGAATGAATGTTGGTAGCCATTATCTATCTCTGTGTAATTGCTACACAAAAAATGGATATGATGTTGCCAATTAAACCCATTGATCGGGCTGTATTGCATGATATGTGATTCTGATATTTTGCCATGTAATTATTCGTCTAAAAAGTCTGATAAGATTGTTTGACTGGTTCTTAACGCTGATTTCGGAAACATATCTATAATGAAGTCCCCCACAGAGTCCATGTCATTCAGAATTCAGTTCAGCATGTCTTTAAATAATTACCTTAATTGATCCCGATTATAATTTGTTATTATCTATTTGTATAAAGTATTCTACATTGTTGTGGTAAGATTAATAAAGAGTATCATATGACTTCAAATTACGTGTCATTTAAAATAATTGAACAACATTCAATTGGAAATTATGAATGATTGGATGCCAATTGGCCAACAGCCAATTTGATTTTAAGCGCCCTAGCGTTTCATTTTGAGTTTGTCGTTTACAGTTGGTATTCATACTCCAATACATGATTGTCAAAAGCAATTTAATATTTGTTTCTAAATTTGATAACAATTTTATAATACAATTTTGATGGATTTTGCATCTATAACTAATAAGCAATTCTTTATCGTCAATGACGAAACAGCCATTCCAATTACCATCTTCTGTGATCGCTAGCACGACAATTGTGGCGTCACAATGATACTGACGTCTAAAAGGCAGATGACAGTACTGTACAATGTCAACTGCGTTTGATAAGGTTATATTATACGTTTGCATATTACAGAGTTATTTCCCTTGCGGGTAGGTATCCAATGTGATGTCATTATTTTGTGGGTGTATTTCACGTCGATTCCTCCGAATAGTCAATCTCTCCCAGAGTGCATTGCGGTCCCCACATTTCAACTCTGTAAACGGCCAACGGAAATTTCATGATTCTCAAAAACGTATTTCGGACGCATACTAACTTCTTTAATACATATTGTAAGTTTTCTTTGGTATCATTTTTTTTCTGTAAACGTCAGTCAGTTCTAACATATTATAATTTGACCATTTAATGTTAAACCAAACAATTATGGATTTTGTTTTGCCGATACACTAGATTTTCTTGTAAGTAAATAGTCACGATTTGCATATGACGTTCGCCGTGTTTCAAAAACAATGACTTTGATGTCATTTACAAAGTGGGCGCAATATATTAAATAATCGTCATGACGAAATATTCTGTGACCCAAAGTCAACAGACGCCCAGTCCGTGAGCCGTTGACAGAGGTGAATCAATCTCTCCCAGGGTGTATTGCGGTCCCGACAATTTTACCTCTGTAAACGGCCCAGCGAAATTTCAAGATTCTTGAAAAACGTAAATTCTTAAATACATATTATAAGTTTCTTTTTGTATTATTTTCCTGTAAACGACTGTCAGTTCTAAAGGCCAATTCCTGAGCCGTTGACAGTGGTGAATGTGGGGACCACAATGAAATCTGGGAGGGATTGTCGAATAGTATGAAGTTACGCTTGCAAACACATGACGTCACAATAAATACCTACCCGCACGGGCAGATAACTATGCAATATGCAAATACAAAAGAGACTCACGATTTTTAGCTGATATATTAAACTAGTAAGCAATGATTGAAGTTTGTGGTATCTTTATTTATGACAGACTTGTGGCGAATAATTAAACCAAATAAAAGTCATGTTCACAAGTTGTTATGTGTGCGACAGCGGATCACATGACCCCTGTCAAAATGGCGGAAATTGCGAAAGTGCCAGGATTGTTTTTTGATTACAAAAGACACAAGCTAACCGGGTGCAATGGAATTCGGAGTAGTTGTTATTACAGTGATTAGCCAGAAAACCGCAATGTGGTCACAGTATGGGAAATGTCCAAACTCAATAGTGGTAAGATATCTTGTATGCCAAGTCTTGGTCCGCGCTTGTGGAGCAAAACAACTTTTTTCTAGAATGAATCAACCGCTCTTACAGTGATGCGTTCACACTATTAGGTGTGTGATCTTGTCTTTAAAAAATATTAACTCCTTGTTGGTTATTTATAACTCCGGCTCTTGGATATAGTTATGGCGCACATATTGTACCTGCTTAGTTGAGAATTTCATCAGTGCATGTAATATAATTATATAATTCCGCATTCACGGCGACGTGCAAGTTAACAAGTCATTAAAAAGTAAAGGTCTCGCGAGGCAATTTCATATCGCAAACCTCGATAAGATATAATTACGCATGTTTAAAGCACTAAATGACCTATGAGCCTAGGATAGTACAACATGCTGGAATTTACTGACTTTCTCAGCATTTGGTGAATCTATCAAGTAATGCCTCCTGAACGTAGAGGTCTTGGACCAGGGAGCCATACCCATGATCTCCTTACAAGACAAGCCCATTGCCTTAGCTTTAGAAGTTGAGGCTCATCGAGTAGAATGGGCCTTGAACTGCTGTGTATCTACTCCTGCCAGGCCTAATACCGTGACTAGCCAACCTGCCACAGTACATGCAACTCCAAGTTTGTGAGGTTCTACATAGCTCAAGATGATTTGGTCTCGATTGACATCCGAACGACTTCTCCATGCTCAAGATCTGTCAAGATAAGCCCTTAAGATTTTAACTACGCAGAGTTCTTGTTTTTCCTCAAATTACTTAAATTTGATCTCTAATGGGGATTGGCCAATACGCCTGGATTTCGTCAACTTTCTCAGTTTAAAACTTATAGCATCCCCTGTGTCTTATAATAAACTTAATGTTCAAGGCCGACAATTCCGAAGATCTGCTTGCTGATGTCAAAGCCATCAGCATACTTACGTCCACTCCCTTTGCCTTGGTGTGATGTAAATCGGCCTCCAACTCCTGCTCCTTGGGATGGGGCCTTGCTCTGAAAGGGCTGGTTTCCTTTCCTATTGTTGGACTGTGACTGGTAAGATGAAGAACTTTTGCGATCACGAGCAACAGACCGCTGGGATTTTGCGGCTAATTCTTTAGATATCTCGCGTGTCTCTTTACACACCGATGATGACTTCAGTAAAGCTTTATTAAACTTATTCCCAAACAGTTTGTTTTCAGACTTCAGCTTCTCTGAATTGTCCTTTAACAATGATTTTGCTTTCTTACATCTTTTGTTAAATTGTACAAAATGTTCATACGTCTATGGTAAGTAGTGGTGTTGAAAGCCTCACCTAGCAAGGTAATGGACTTGTCCACTAATTCTAAGCATGAGAACAAGTCAAGTTTATCCTTGGTCTTCCCTGACCTGATGTTATCAAGGTCTGTCCATATTTTAGTGAGAGGCCCCATAACACTGCCTGCCATTGACTGTATAGCCACCAAATTTTGGTCATACGGTTTGCCGTAAGATCGTTTTACGTTTACGGTGTTAAAAGTATCCGGAATATAGCTGTCGACCTTTTGGGCTGACACTGCTAAGTTCTTTGGAACAGGATATGTATCAAGAAACTTTATCCTGCAAAAAGTTTGTCTGGAGTAAATGTCGTAAACTTGTCGGTGACATATCTAGCCATATCTTGAGGGATCGATGGAGCCTGTATGGTCGCCTTGTCATCGCGCGCGTGAGCCATAGTCTCGTCGTCCGCGAGACCTTTGCTTTATAATGACTTGTTATAATGCTTACACTCACGTCGCCGTGAATGCGTATTATATCTTATCGAGGTTTGCGATATGAAATCGGAAATATAGCTTAACGATTCGGAATTTCAACAGTTTAAATTAAAATTATCGTGGAATTTATATATATATTTATATCATACCGATAGTTTGTTTCATGATTATGTAATATCATCAGCCTCACCAAATTGTACCTTTAAGAAATAACTTACAATGCGTATCGCAGGACAATGAGTGATATATTATGCAATTATTGCCCTCTATGGAGGGATTACCTAGTCATAAAGTGAGGAGTCCAAAGATAATTTGAAAAAAAACGAATATTTGTAAAAATCTGCCATAGAATTATGTTCCTTAACAGTATCAAATTGTCGAAGGAGTGATAAGGTTGAATAGATACGAGGGCTGATTGACATAATGCGAGTCTCATATGTAAAGGTTTGAATTATAACTAATATACACTTTTGCCAACAACATTGAAGGACCTCTATGCAAATGCCACATTTAAAGCAGTTCTTTTCTTGACCATTCATAATGTTCTCCAATGGATATATGGTTTCGTCATCCAACTAAAACTAGGTACTGGTACTGAAATAATGCAAGTCTGATGGAATGCGATCAGACGAACAAGATGTATGCTCAATCAATTTAAGGTAGGTCCATACTTTTGAAAATCGCGCCAATTCATATGACGCTATACCGGAAGTTGCGGAGGTTGTTTTGAATAGGAGATTTCAGAAAAGATGGCGTAACGTCACAGAAAATTTACATCCGGGTCCTCAAAGGTACAAACACTGTATGTCGACTAATGAAAACAATAACAGATACGTACAGCCCTGCTACACAATCGATACTGTGGCAAAAGTATACACTTTCATACTTGCAAATTCTGATTTTAAAATGGTTTCTTATTGTTTAAGAGGCTACAGACATTTATATTTTGATATTTACAATTGTTTATTGCTAAATATATTTCTGTAGATTTAGTGTTGAAGCCAGCTTGCGAAGCGGTGCCGGGTCGTCACATCACACGTACCCGTTTTTTGTTCACACGTAGAAATCCATGTTGTGAAAAAGTTATGAATAGATAATTGATTTTATTGTGTCATGTTTCTGTTGTACATGAAAAAGCTGCTCACAACACTATATAACATAACGAAAGGTGGACCATATCTGGCCAGACCACGGCCGCTCGTGCATGGCTTCGTCGCTGGTAGATCACCGCAGGCCACAGCATTGTTTGGAAAATAAATCATATTAATAATTACCAACACTTTTATCTCAATAAGGACTTGTTTAAGATATATATTTTGTTATTTAATATGTACTTGTTGTTTTAATGGAATGCTCTTGTATCGTAACAAAATGACGAATAGTAATGAAACTACTGTATTACACGTACACGTACACGTATGGCTGCCGATCTCGAAAAATGGTGAAATCGTTCAGTTTTAATGCTGCAGATTTCATTTTTAATATTTCATTTTCAGCCGCTTTTATCCCATAGACTGCTATGTTAAGTCTCAAATTGAAGTGGTATTACTTTTAGAAAATTTGAATACATATTAGTTAGACTTCATTTAAATTGATATAAATTAATGATCGTAGTACTGTAAATGCCGACCAGGATACATTGCGCACGGCTTCGAGAATCATAAATACTCTAGTTTTGTTTTAAAAAATGTGATAAAATGAACCTACAAACTGACTCATTTGTATGTTATAAACTAATTCCCAAAATTGATGACAAAAAAATTTAACCAGAATACGTATTTTTTTGACACTGAAAATGGACGAAATTCGGGTTCTCGGCTGTACTGTAATGGCTGCCGTGGGCTTGGGGTAATCTACGAAAGCAAATGTTTAATTTTGCACTTATCATACATTGTAAGGTATTTTATCAAGTAACACTTCGAAAACAGTAATAACTTATAATAATATTTTGGGGGACTTTGAATTTAATTTGTAATTTCAAGTTGATATTTGCAATATGTCTGTCAATGTTATACGTAATGGCGACCGTGTTTTCTCGTAGCGGTCGAAAATGGAGTATAAACAGAGTAAAATATATGAATACCATATGTTTAAATTTGTATATTATTGTAAAATATTTTTATTTACACTTTTTGAAATTAAAATAACGCAATAGTTCTCGGTTTGCCGTACTATTTATTACAATAAAATGTAAACAAACATCGCAAGCGGCTGTGTTCCCACCATGTTAATGTGTACAGATATACGGAGTTGTACCTTTGAGCGCCCGGATGTACCTTTGTGTGACGTCATCGCCATCTTTTCTGAAATCTCCTATTCCAGAATGGTTTCCGATACGCCACGACATCACACTTGGATATTTTTTCAATAGGCGAACATTGTCAACATATAATATTGAATGTTTAAAATCATTTAATAAATCAAATAAAAGCAGTGAATTGAAAATTATATGCTATCTCTGAGGTTTTTGCGGTCCCTGTCGTAAATGGGAATGGATTTTTAAACACCGGAAGTGCCGTTCGTCGCTATAAATCATAAGAGGGGACCCGGCCGGACCGAAATTCCGGAATTCTAAAAAAATCGCATACGGATTTCCTTTAAACACACAATTTGGAGAAAATCATAAAAAACAAACAGACATAAACCAGATATAATATCACAAAAACGTATGAACTGATGTGGAATGTTTTTTTGCGGCATGATTTTCAAAAAATAGTCAAATATAACCCATCTTAGCACTGGATGAAATGGGGGTAGGGTTGCGAGTTACAAACTTCAAGCTTACAAAATTGTGAAATTTTGATCGAGGACCCCGTGTTTTTATATGATATTTGAAAAACATATTACCTTGGGCATATCATATACAAATATTGTGAAATTGACATGGGTTTTCATTTCCTTTTTGGCCTATTCATTGATTTTTTACGGGCGAAAATATGGCAAAACATGATAATTACGTATAGAAACGGTCCTGGGAAATAACAAAAATTAGTTAGCATTTGTAAAAATAAAATAGTTTTGTATATTGTTCTATCGTAAGAAATTTAGGACAAAAATCAACAGGATCGAGACTACATTCACCCTAATATTACAGAAAACATAATTTTATGAATTTTTCTATTTTCGGTCAGCAAATTTGCATGGATGGTATATTTCAAGCTCAAATATCTCAAAAAGTAGTTCAAGAACACCCATTTATCTTTACAGATTTGAAATCTACATGAAAAATGCAAGAAAATAAGACCTGTTAGAAAAAAATGACATGGGTTTTCCAAAAAGTATGGAGCTACTTTAAAGCACAGTTGTTGAGAGGATTTAAGTTCCGCTTTTGTATTGTGTAATTATTTACAAACAGAATTCCCATGATATGGTAAAAAAGACCTCAATGTTTATGCTTAGACATCCAATCCGGTCAAACAAATGGTGTGGGTATTTCATAGAGACACGCTCTTTGTATGTATTTAATCACTTAAATTTTAAGTAATCAATTGCCATACGCATGCGTAAATGTTCCGTCCTGCATATGCATTAACACACGGTGTAAATTTACGCAAGCAAATGTAGGTAAGTATTATTCAACATCTTCTGATGTAATAATGGACAAAGTCTTCCATTTGACCATCTGAAAATACGGGTACTAAGGACATATTGTAATCAGTTGTCACAAATTAATACTGCATGCTCTAAATAATGTAATCAGTCTGCATTGATTGTGTAATACAGAATTAAAAGTTTCCAGCCATTTTGTTTGATTTAACTGCGCAGTTGTCAGAAAACCAAGCCCCTTGCAACATGCTTATATGAGAGAACTTAATTTTGATTTGTTTCATTAGGATAGAAATAACAGTTTTTTTAAATAGCAATCACTGATTGTTAATACAAATAGAATTAATAATTGATATACGTATCTCGAGATACTCACACGAGAAACCGGATTAAAGTAACTGCAGATACCCTTATCTAGGATGGCGAGCAAGTCGAATTATTTGTTCAAATAGATCGTAGGTAATTTCTTGTAACACAATCAGCAAGCACTTGAAGTGAAAGTCGTGTATACAGAGATCCATTGACGTTATATTTAAGCATAATAGTATATAAAATAGAGTGTGATTAGGGTAACTGAAAATTGATGATGTAAATATAGGGTGAAGTGAATGAATTTCATGTAAATTTAACATTCCAAATGTCGATATTAAAATGTTAATACCATTTAATGTATACGTAGTTGTTCCTCTTAAATCCAAAGACAACTGAAGTTCCGTATCATAACGTTCGTCACACACTAATGTATCGGTCAGTTACCCTGATCGTACGCTATTTTACAGGCGCTCAATTCCAACATCTGTGGATCTGTACATATAAAGTTTTATTCAAATATTGTTGATAATTTTACATTCATGCCAGAAAAAAAATGTCTATTTTATGAAGAGACAGTACAATTTACTAATCCGGTTCTTTCTGTGATATTGCATTAGTCGTGTCCTTCCACTAGAAGTTCCAAACGCATTGCAGTGAAACAAACATCTCCGCAGTTTGCTCTACAACTTACCTATGAGCAGAACACAGATCCAGTTCAAACTACCTGTATTTATGCTCTGCAGGGTAACAACTGAAAATAAAGAATATTTGACATCAAGTCACCTTACCTTCTAGAACACTATACTCAATTCAATTCAATGCAATACTTTATTTCGTTGAACCTTACGGTTCACCAGAAAAGGTCACTATCTACCTATCATGAGGACGGATTCACACAGCTAATTTTCTACACAAAACTAAATGCTTACTACCCAACCCTTAAGTCCGTTCTGACGTGTATATAGTTTTTTGTTTACTTATTGTATAGACGGTACTATACTACATGAGAAAAACATATTATTTCCAAAAAAGATCATGGTTATAAATATGTGTATCAATCTACACATTATTTGAATGAATATCGTTCTATAAAAGATTAATATATTAAAGTATACCTCCACATATTTATTATTTAACGGGTAGTAGTAAATGGATATCGGATAATGGTTCTAACAAAATTATTATGAATTAATGTAATATATTACAGCAAGATTACAGTTTTCATGATATATGAATTCAGGTATATCTAATTTAATGCACTGTTTGTTCAATAGATGATTCTATCATATATTCATATACATTGATTTAGAAATACCACAAAGTGAAGGGCTATAGCCTGTACCAAATGCTGTGTTTTGAAACATATTTGAGTAATATGTGAGCAACGGGATACTTTAGAGTCAAATTATTCAACTTATTTCGAAGTCAAATGTTTTTTTTTTATAATTTAATGAGCAATTACATGTACAAAATGCTTATCTGATATGATTTAAAAATCTAGTACAGTAGTGGGCTAGAAATATTCTGACGTTTCCCCATCTATTCATATGAACTGCCAGAAATATGCAATTTGGACACGGATCCTTATTCTAACGGTTTTTATTATCTTGTTCCAGAACTGTAGAATTATTCGGACTAATTGGCGGATACGAATTTTGAAAACTAATTCTTGATAGCCATACTCGACTATTTGAGTTGCATTGTGTCTGTTATGAATGATAGAAATAAGTGAAATGTTTCTTAATTTCTTAACTTTTCTTTTGATGACCATATGATTTAATACGGCTGCAGTTTATCAGTAAAAGTCAAGATCAGCGCTACAATAATAAGGTAATCATAAGGTAATGATCTCAATATTCCAAATATTTGAATCGCCAAGAGAAGATTCAGCTATCTAGAATTTAAAATTCACATCGACATGAATACACAGTCCGATTCTATCTCACTCTTTGTAAATGTTAATCCTCTACAGAGCGTGTATACATTTGGTATAAACTTTTTCTGTCAATGAAATTAATGTAATTAGAGTGTTGGTACACATTCCATTTGAAAAAATCAATTGAAATAAATTGTATAGAGTATGGTAGAAAAATTGCTCTTATGGATATGATTATTAAACAAACCGCATTCAAATTTTTTTAAATACACTTTTGCGACAGAAATGATAGAAATATCCTTCATCGAATGAAAATGATTATACGTTCGACGTTTAATTAAAATATTATGTGAATGGGTACCTAGGCTGGTGGAACCAATGGGGTTAGCAAGGCCAATCTAATACATTTGGCACTTTAAGGTATTAGACCCTGTTTAACTGGTTACATGTATATTTTATATGCCTGTGGCCTATATATCACGTTATATGTGTGCTTGAACATAACTAAGTTGATGAAAAGTGTGTATGCATCGGGCCTGACCTTAAGTACATATGTATTACTGTTGACTCCCAAATGGTTGTATAGCTTGTACAGATTAATAGGATCTTTCCCTACCTTAAGGGTAGGACAGAGAAATCTCTACCTTCGGAGGAGATTCACGACAGTCTAACCCTCGAAGCCTTGGGTTAAACTGTCGTGAATCTCCTCCGAGGGTAGAGATTTCTCTGTCCTACTCTTTAGGTAGGGAATGATCCTTTTTCTGCCCCTGTAATTATGTAATAATAGTATACCCGATTCCAAAATGCAAAGGCAGATTTATTTACTAACTATCATTTTTTTTAAATGTTTTAATTTGTCACAAACTTTGTTTAACTAGTTGCACTGTGTCAAACATTACAAATCATTTTGAAATATTCAAAGTCAAAGAAATATTAACATATATTTACCGGGTACATTGTATGTGAAGGCAGGTGGATGATCATTATATATAATAAGATCGAGCACACACGCGAAGCACGACCTTGAGGTCAAATGTGATATGGATTGTCCAATTGAACTGCACAGATCAATATGCTCAATTTGCATATGACGTTTGAAACTTCCGGTTTAGCATGCGAACATGTTCTACGCGTGCTGGCTGTCAGACAGAGAAATCTTACCCTCACCAGAAGTGCAGATATATCTGTCCGATGGGGTAGAAATTTGAATCAAAAGTACATTTCAGGAAATCAAGTACACAGGGTTCTGAACCTATTTCTGTCACCAAATAACAATGTCATTACAAAATCATGCACATCTGGTCATTTTTGCCTGTAAATTGTATTACGCAATTGTGGCATATAGGAAGGCATTTTAATCATAAAAAAATGTTGCTATGGAACGCTGAACATGAAACAAAGACTAATGTTGAAAACAAATGTTCAACCGCTGTGTTTGGGGCAAAACTTGCAGATTTGTATAAATGTACTTAAATAAAACCAACATTCTCAGTATGTTCATATGACATTATGACATTGAATAGTTGTGTATTGGTATTAACTGAAACGCCTCCATATATGCCATATTTGCGTAATATAATTTACAGCTGCCAATTGCATGACAATATCAAAAATGATTCGATGTGTATACTGTTCTAAAGTCGAATTCGGTCAAGCAAACACTCCTTGTTCATGCTGTACAACTAGTAAACATAATGGCACGGTTATTATGAGATAGAAACCTTTTAGATGGTTGTTTTTCTTTCTGAAATGTACTTTTTTCGCAGAAACTGATTAATTTGAAATCAACAAGAGCGGTTAAGGTATTAGCCCCTGTAAAAATATCACTATATATGTGTGTACTTGGGTATTACACTTGTGAACATTGTTGTGTAGCTTGTATCTTTGACAGAATTATCTGATTAGTCTTAGTAATATCAAGTAGATGTATTTCATACTCAGAACTCTGAAGTGGTGTCATCTGATCCCGATTTCTCGAAACAAAAAATGCCTGCCTGAAGTCCAAAAATAAGTCACTTCATTATGTAACTTCAGAATTTGTTTTAAACTTTCTTTGTTTAGATATATTAGGCGCACGGCTCTGATGCAATGTATCCAAGAAAAAACTTATTAAGAGACTTTAATCTCACCTATGATATTGATTGGATCATTGTTTTGCAATAAGCGTGAACCGCAATAAAATATTAATATGGTTTCAGCATCAATATCCAGAACAAGTATATTACTATAATTAGTTGAGGTCAACGTTTAATAAACTTACCCCCAAAAAGCAGAAGGTAAATGACTAATACTGCAGTTGGTTGTCTGATTAGATTAACGTCCTATCAACAGCCAGGGCTATTTAAAGATGTTCCATCGCCGACAGAGCATAAGCGATATCATTTGAACAATAATTGATGTTTAATCGTGTATTTATGTGTCTAATTAACACAAAATGCACATAAAATAATTTTTTTGGCTTTTGGTGCATGCATTATCAGTACTTTGTACTTCATTTCATATATGTCATGGGGCTATGGATTTTTTTTCAAGAAGGAATTAACCTTAATTTATTTGATGAAATCAGTATGTTATTTATTTACCATTGAGTTCCACCCTGACTGCGCTGAGTGGATAACAGTGTGCACACTATTATAAGACGTTCATATATGGATATGAAAGATATGTTACACAGCCTCAGGTGGTGACATGACTGTATTGCAGCTGTACATTGTAATGACAGTAATGATTAATTCTAAATCTTATCTTATTCGTTTGTTGTAGGATGGCAATCACTTTAAAGGCACTACAGATCATGACGTACTATGTAAGTATCTCCAAACATGTGTCTACGTCTGACATACATTTTTTCAAAATTATGTCAAATCAAGGATCTATTCGTATTATCTTCTAGTTCATAGGTTTAGTAAATGCTGGATTGGTAGAGTTTGTGATACGTGGGGACACCTTAACCAGTCAGCCACCGCGGCCGTGTTCGTTTTAACTGATTTGTTTAAATTGGATTTGCTTGTTTAGTTTTACATCCTATCAACAGTCAGGGGTCATGTAAAGACGTGCCAGGTCTGATAGTGGAGTAAAACAGGAGTGCCTGGAGAAAAAAAACCCACCGACCAGCAGTCAGTACCTGGCAACTGCTCCAAGTTGGATTCGAACTCGCGACCCAGAAGTGGGGGCTTGTAGTAATATGTTGTGACATTTTAAGCAATCAGCCACTGCGATTCTGAATTAGTTAAAGGCAACTAATACTGGTAATAACAATTCTAATTGCACTTCTCCCAAAAGTCCATGGCTCTAAATCTCATATTAACAGCGGAATAAAAAATATAAACTCTAAAGTTGTGTCCGGTTAATCTGCGCATGTGTAAACGGCGTCCTTTCCTTTTTTTGGTTTGGTTTGTTTATTTTTACGTCCTATTAACAGCCAGGGTCATGTAAGGACGTGCCAGGTTTGTTGGTGGAGGAAAGCCGGAGTACCCGGAGAAAAACCACCGACCAGCGGTCAGTACCTGGCAACTGCCCCACATGGGATTCGAACCCGCATCCCAGAGGTGGAGGGCTTGTGGTAATATGTCGAGACATCTTAACCACTCGGCCACCGCGGCCCCTCCTTTCCTGCTGTCAGAAAAAGTAGACGTTCAGCAAGTTTCCTATCATGACAAATCATTGTCATAAATTCGTCAAAGTTCGTAATGAAATGCTGTATTGTTATAATCAGTTAGATCAAATCATGAAATGTGTTGTAACACTACATATATCTGATTTCTACCCTTGTTCAACAGGTATTATATTAGTATAAACAAAATACTTTGGAATCAGCACACGACACCAATAAACCTATCTATATCATATATGAGCCTCTATACTAAGTGAAATCTCTCCGGAAATGACTAAATTCTACACATGCGCAGACTTACCGGACATGTCAACATTCGCAAAGACGCATATTTTATGCCTTGTAATTCCAGTTTTTTTAACGGATATTTCATTTCTTTTCTTCCCAAAGATAAAACTTCAGCCTTTTTATTGGTGTGCAATTTATTATATTTGCGCGTACAATTCATTGTATGTAAATGAGTACACGGTAACTAGGTAACTGTGGCTGACTCAACTTCACGATATGAAAATAAAAACGATCTTAAATATGAAAGATGTCGGATTAAGTTACATTTAAGCAATATCACGTCTCTATTCGTTAGATAGTATTCTTTCTAAAAACTGTAACAGCACCACTGTGACCAGATTCGTGTATATTTGATGATATACATTCTACGTTTTAACAAATCAGCTTGATACATGTAGGCGAGATGAGTGTATTGTTCAGTTGGTCAGGAAACTATCAGATAATAGTCTGGTATTTAATAATTTATTGTATCAGAACAAGTTATTACTAATGTTTATCTACCTATTGTACAAGTCGTTATCTAGCTGTAGTACAGATATTTATCTAAATGTTGTACAAATCTTTATTAAGCTATTGTAATGTTTTCTTCCCTTCCTTTATACATAGTTATCTCATATCTGACTCCAATTCCCAAAAGTATTCTTTCTCAACTATATGAAAGTAAAATAGCTTAAAATATACGCTTCCTTTGTCAAGCGGCTCATTAAAAAACAACATACATATGGATATCAAATTTATTCAAGTTTGTACATAATAAAGGTTTATTTTGCAGTATTTTCCACAGAAAACATTTAAATCGAAACTCAAATATGTAACCCAGGAGTTTAAATCCTAAGTTGAATTTCAACATTGACCAAATGATGACTGGTATATGGACCACAAACTATTTTAAACTTATGCCCGCACTCTCTACTTGAAACCCTGGAAACTGGACACACTAAGTCCCTATCTTTCACCTCATATCCATTGATAGATCAGAGCTGAGAGCTCTGGAACTGGACATTTATTATTCTACTTATGATCTCAAGCCTATTTATATAACATAGTCCACAGACTCTGTATCGTGTACTTACATCTTATAGACTCAATTATCAACAAACTCTAGGATAATTCATCTAAACAGTAAAACTTTTTGCTAATACTAAATCTTCTAATTAATTGTACATAAACCCTTAATTATCTCTCTCCTATTGCTAAATAGAGACAACTTTATACAATCATCACTGGTCATAAACTGACCCTACACAATCCATCTCATATAGACTCACCTTACAAATACAAAACCACATGAATATAATACAAGGGACATAATCCACGTAAATATTCCAAACTAAACGTTCTCACAATTGCACAAATAATATATCTAGCTATTGTACATATATTTATCTAAGTTTTGTAAAAACATTAATATTGTTATTTTACAAATATTTATATATTTATCTATTAGAAACTATTGTACGGACATGCATCTAGCTGTAGTACGAATATCGATTTAGCTATTTTATAAATATTTATCTAGCTATGTACAAATATTTATCTAACTACATGTATTGTACTAATATTCATTTATAAGTAAATATTGTACGAACATTTATTTAGCTACATATTACGAATATCGATCTGGTTATTGTACAAATATATGTCTAGGTGGTGCGAATATTTATCTAACTGTCGCACGAATGTCTATCTAGCTATTGCGCAAATACTTATCTTGTTATTGTACAAATACCTGTCTAGTTATTGTACCAATATACATATTTGTGATTCTAGCTGTTTTACAGATTTTTATTTTAAATTTTAATAGTTATTCTGGACGATGGAGACTGCGCTTCTGGAGTTGCTCTGTTATGCAGAAGGCCAGAACCAATTCATCTTAGAAGTGGACATGATGGTATTAAACAACACCCTTATGACCGTTACTGGTGTTACGGAAATCAACACTCCTATATATATTTATACAAACCAATGGCATTCTCCGTCCTTCGATGTCACTGTAAGAATTCATTTTCTTGAACTTTAATATATTACAGAGGTTAGAAACAATTTACCAACAATGTACTAAATATATCAATACCTTCTTAATTAGCTAATCAATGAATAAGTAGACTGAGCTATGCATGAGGTACTGTACATTGTATAATGCTTCGGTGAGTATTAGGGTATCATGAGTTATTTCCCTTTATTCATTTCAGGACACCATCTACGCTGCTGCCCGAACCCGCTTGTACATCGCCCAGGAGTATATTCGGTTATCAGTATGTAACGGAGTACCATTCGAAACTATCATTTTTTACATAAAGAATATTTTGGATGGTAGTAGGCCTACAGTTATGCCAGGATCACGTCGCAATCCACCTATACGTCGTAACAACCCTCAAATAGACGCTACTACTCCACTAGTAGGCTCTACTACTCCAACAATACGCTCTACTACTCGACTAATTGGCTCTGCCATTCCACCAATAGCCGCTACCATTCCACGTATATGCTCTAATATTCCACAAGTTGGAACTGCTATTCATCAAATAGGTACTGCTATTCCGTCAATAGGGTCTACTTTTCCACCAATATGCTCTACTTTGCCATCAATAGGCTCTAATATTCCACTTATAGCATTTACTATTCCACCAATAAGCTTTATTATTCGGCTCTACTATCCCATCAATACGCCCTACTATTCCATCAATACGCCCTACTTTCCCACCAATACGCTCAACTTCTTCACCAATACGCTTTACTATTCCACTAATACACTCTACTACTCCACCAATACGCTCTACCATTCCACCAATAGGCTCTACTACTCCACCAATAATACGCTATACTACTTTACCTATACGCTTTACTATTCCACTAATACGATCTACTATTCCACTAATACGATCTACAATTCCACTTATACGATCTACTATTCCACTAATACGCTTTACTATTTCACTAATACGATCTACTATTCCACTTATACGATCTACTATTCCACTATTACGATCTACCATTCCACCAATACGCTTTACTATTTCACCAATACGCTCTACTATCTTGCCAATAGACTCGACTATTCCACCAACTGTCTCTACTATCCCAACAATAGACGCTACTTTTCCACCAATAGAATATGTTATTCCACCAATATCCTCTTCAATCCTACAATATGCTCTACTCTTCGGCTCTACAATTCCACTGGTAGACTTCACTATTCGGCGCTATTATTCTACCAATAGACGCCACAATTCCACTCATATGCTTTATTATTCCACCAATAGGCTCTACTATTCCACAGATAGACTCTACTAGTCGGCTCTGCTTTACCTTTGCTTCCTTTTCACTATGTAAAGAGTAGAGAATAGAAATGCTATTCAAATCCAATCGTAATACATTCGTTTAAAACCGCTATTTACCGGGTTAATAGTCATTCGAACTATTTACCTGAAAATGAGCAATTTACCTATTCAAATTTTCGCGGACTTTTGCTTAATCATGAATGTGATTGGATAACGCATTGGGAGTACTTCATTCGGAGCCTCTCTGACTGTATCTCATTTCCAACGAAAAAACACAAAGTGCTTAGGTGATCTAGATTTGACGCTGCAGACGACAACTTGTTTACAACACGGCCCCCAGATTCGACAAACCTAGATTAGGAATCTCTCGAAAAATTGTTGCCGATAGGGACAGTGGAAATACACAGCAAGTTTTTAAAACAGCAGTTAATATTATAAAGGACTAAGTATGAGAAAAATCCCTGGGCACTATCGATGATATGGAATATGGAACAAGTGAAAATGTCAACGGGTTATCTGTTATATCATTTTCTCAACGGTATAATAAAACACTTATTGAATGGATTTATCAGGAAATATACCTTTTATTGCCCCCCTTGACACAACTATTTCCCTCAGCTTCGCCTCGGGAAATAGTTTATGTCTCGGGGAATAATAAAAGTGATATTTCCCTCATACCCATTCAATAACTGTATACTATTCCACCAATGGACGCAATCGTTGCAATTATTTAGTATCCATTATCATTATTCCCCGGTAACAAAAGTATAGCGAGTCGATCCAATATGACGTCGTTTTGTAGTCTGCAAATAAGCATCCACCTGATGAGGATATGAGCCACATGTGCGCCTGGAGCATGCATATCGCGTGCAAAATTGACCATGTGGTTATGAACATGTTCTGATGTATTAACCATTTTTACAATTCCAATGTAGCATGGTTATTTAATAGATTATGTTACATGTTGTTTGTTCATTTAAGATTGATATCGTGCTAGTCAGTGATGACAATGTGAATTTCAAAGAACCACTCTTGCCAATTGTCATTATAATTTTATATTACAGTATTACTTTATAGAGTAGTACTGAACACATAAAATAGATAATTCAAATTTTAAATGTAATTTCGCACTGACAAAATTTTGATTAGCCTTACTATACAGTGAATGAATTTATTACCAGTATTGCATTTTGTACCCGAAGAAATAATTTCTGGGATTACAGTTGCTAAGTTATTTTTGTTTTCACCCTATAGTAATATATATCATGTTACATGTTTATACATGTTCGATAGGATTTTCATGCATTTCATGATTGATGTCTTATAATTAATTTTTTTTATTAATATATGCAAGAGTCCTCTATTTGAACTTGCTTAAATAGTTATTTACATGTAATTAAAATTCCATATTAAAATTATAGTTTTTTATATATAAATCATATGATTTATTTTGTAGAATGATATGAGATAGATATACAGCTGTATCAACATTATATAAGAATTATGTTTTTATTTTTCATGTTATATTTTTCCATATAGGTGTATGGCTTTCCGAGTGACATTCAGATCTTTAAATTGTGTTCGCTTACTAATTAGTATATCCCTGATCATTGATTATATATCAATTTTCTTTAACTCCATTATTACATAATGGAATAATTCAATTTTGCTTGTTATGAACATTTTCTTTGGCTTAAACATTTACTTTACCAGCCCATAAAGGAAAAAATGGCGTCGCTGTTTGTGACGTTGCTTCTGATTGGCTGAGATGACGGCGTAATGATTTCATAGACAAATGAGTCCCAAAATGAATTTTGAGTATTGAAGAGATTATCTTTAGTAAATTGAATTATAAGGATTAATTTGAATAGATTTTTTATGTTATGGAGATATAACACAAAAATCTGAGTGTACTCTCATCATAAACCCCCCGGTTTATTTAGAGTACACTCAAAATTTTGTGTTATATCTCCATAACATAAAAAAAATCTATTCAAGTTAATCCTTAAATGTCCTTGATTTCCCATTTATATAATAGATATTTGTTTCCGTGACTCTGTTTATAAGCTTCCATATAAAGATATTACACCGCTGACGTATGGTATATTTTTCTGTATCAAAACTCAAAATATCGAAAAAAAAATTATAACAGACATAAATAAACCAGATGTAATATCACAAAAAGATATGAACTTATGTAGAGTGTTGTTTTTGTGGCTTGGTATTTTTTAAAGTCAAATATGACCTATCTTAGCGCACAATGAAATAGGGGTAAGGCTTGCAAAATTATGAAAATTTAATAGAGGACCCCGTGTTTTTATATGATATTTGATACAGTAAATAAATTACCTTAGGCATATTATATGTCATCCTCTATCCAAAGTGTTCGTACTAACCCCTGGGACCATAGGCCGCATTTGCTTTGGTTCTAATAAATATTCGTAAAACGGACCAACAATGAACAAGTGTGTTCAAGTTATCGGCACACTTTTACAGGTCGAGTCGATCACTATATAAAGAAATCAACAAATAATACGTCACTATCTTCTTACTTGTTATTTTAAATCTTCCGACTAAATAAAATGTGGTCACATGATCACCTTTACTATGTATTTACTTTGCGAAAAACAGGTGTTATGTGTTCAATTATTTCTTTTAATTCCGGATAAGTCATTAAATAATTAATTTAAAATAATTGATACTTCGAATGATAAACGTTAATATATACATATAATCAATTGTACTTTTAGTTTATGTATTTAAACAAACTAAATAAGATATATTAGTCACTGTTACCGGCCATGCACTGTCATTTGTTAATTGTTCGAAATTTGTTATAACAAACTATCATAATTGAGTCAGGTTCGAATCCTGCCGGCCGCCGAAAGGATATATTTTTAGTCAGAGGGATGCAGATGTATATGTGTATTAACGATTAACGTAGTGTTGATAATGGCGATTATTACAAATAATTTGATTGCGAATCATTCTTTTCAGCCATTCTTACAACATCTTGCATTTTGCTTAACAAAACTGATTTTCTTGTCTTTTATTAACCCCGTAGTCGGTGTGGTTTAAGAATTAATTTGAGCGAGAGTTGTCTCTCTTATATTGATGATAGATCCCAGATAGTTACATAATGTTTCTGTTTTTTATATTGTTCTTCATATCTATATATAGTTATACACTTTAAAGGTTAACGTTCTAATTGAAGCAGGGAAAGGTTATGCGTTTTTTAATGAGATCAGTAATGCATTGATGAATTTGTTAATCGATGACAAGCTGGCTTGGTCAACACATATAAATAAATGAATAAATAAATAAAAATAAACAAAACTTTCAACAAAGGAATCTCTAAGTATTCCACATACGCGTTGTACATTTTACATTTTTCGATACCACAGTTGAACTGTCTCTTACACAATATGAAATATACCATACTGATATTATTAGTTACACAGTTTGTTAGTGACCTAATACGGAAAATCATTGGGCTTCGCCTCGCCCGATACAAGTTTATTTTAGACCCAATATTTTTCCGTATTAGGTCACTAACAAACTGTGTAACGAATTTATCCCATCGAAGACCATTTCAATGAAGTAAAACGACTCAAAACTTCAAACAATTTTCACTTCCTTGAAGACTCGAATGCGTTGTCATGGTCCATTTCTGTTAAATAATCCTAAATAAGTGTTGCCGATTTCGGTTTGCTTTGAAAGTGGTCATCAGCGCTATCATTCAAACATTTTGTCTCCATCTCTTTGAGTGCTGTCGTCGCGAAGCGTTACTTGACCGCCATCTTGTTACTAAGGACGTTACGGGCAAAGATCGATAAGTCTATCGTCCAAACCAGATACGAATTTCTACTAACCTGATACGACTATATCTTGGATATCACGTGACATAATTTTAACTAATAGGAATACAAGATTCTTGTCTGAGGCGGGATGAAATATATACATGTAACAATCCGTACTGTGTATCTATATACATTCTGTAAAAAACCAGTAAAATTGACACTACACACTGTATGCTACCTCGAATCTGCTGTACTGTATGCCCATGTGATTTAAGTTAGAATTAAAAACAATATTATGTTATTGAAAAGCGCGATTAAATTTTGCGTATTTCGTAATCAATTAATATCGCGAAAATTGATCACCGCGAAAAAAGAGTCAAGCATTAGTACATAGGAACTATATCGCAAAAACAAATCGGCACGAAAAAAGCGATTGAGGCATGGTATCGGAAAAAATAAGTTAGTTTACAGGACATGTTGAATAGTATATGCTATTAGGTCACCCTCCTTTCACTTTGGTCCACAACAGTTGCTTCCCTTTGTTTGACTCCGTCTGTATATATAATGACTCTTACTGTAAATCAACTTTCTTTCGCGGCTACTAAATTTCGCGATTTCATTTTCAAAACAAGTTCGATAAGATTATTTTCGCGATTTAGAAAATTAAATACAAATATAAATCATTAAAATCGAGGTTTATATGCATTTGCGGAGGTAAACATTCGCAGAGATTAACATTGCGCGGAGATAAACATTCGCGAATTTACTGTGATCGCGAATTTCGCGAAAGTAAATCGCACGCGAAACAAAAATGGTTTGCAGTATTTATTGCGATACAATACATGTTAAATGAGTTAATCACACTAAGTGTATATTAAAAATAAGATGCTGATTAAATGACCAAAGCTAGGGCAATCTAAAGAAAAATGTTACACAAAACTCAAATATGTTGGTTGTATCTTTTAACACAACGCTCGTTTCATGATGACCCAAAAGTAAGAAAATAAACAAAAAACGAAAACATTAATTTACAGTTATTTCGGAAATGAATTAAAGAAAAATCACAGTATTTTTGTTGTTCTATGATTTCCTTACAAGACATACATTTATGTTATGTGACGTGTTAAATAATGTTATGTTATTAATTTTTATTGAACGCCAAGACCATACAGTCATGTTAACGAGATGTCGGATATTGCAACTAGAAGAATAATATCGGGTCTTTAATGTGGCGAGCTGGATATCGCGGCTAGCATGAGTGACACGTGACGTTAATGTGCCTGTCGGGAGCCTAATATGGACTCTTTGTGCCTCGATAACATCCATTTTCTCTCTTATTCATCACTGTTAAAATTACTCGATGAAGCAGGAATTAAGATTTCTGGCGTAAAATTAATTTAGTGGATATGAGCGGCATGTGCTCCCACGTGACCAATCTGTCGCTTAGGATTTTGATCAGATTCCGACTGTGAGGAGAAATTCAGCTGATGAAATAATGACCGATTGGACTTGTTGTCACGCGTGGCAGATAGTAGCATCCTGTCCGCTTCTTGAACATCATATTCCTGGTGGGTTTGACATGGAGATTTTAACATTCGAGCAACCATCGCGTAATATTGCGTTTTATAATAAATGGATGTGCGCTTTACGGACACATTCACATCGATTTATTTCGACAAGACAATACTTTGTTAATTTTGATGTAATAGAATTATCGTGGGAGCTGTAAAACCCTTATTTCGTGTGTCCAATATCTCGGATATTCGTTGTTTTTAATGTACATCAATTTGCCATCACCGGCTCTTACTGACAAACTTGCTTTCAATTAATACCTTAATACAACAATTCGCGAAACATCTAAATTTGCGATCGACTTTGCTCGCGAAATTAACTGATTTTTTTAATTCGCGAGTATAAAGTGGTTCACAGTACTTATTTGAAGAACCGTATATGATCAAATAAACACCACATTCCCTTGTTCCTCGAACGCTATTATGAGGTCTCAATTTCAATGACATTGACTTAAATACAGACCGAATACTTGTATAATATAAGCACTGTATTGCCATTATTTAGACAAACCAGTGTAGGTTTAGATTTTTTTCTTCAAATCTATCAATGCTTTACTGTGTGTAACCACAGGAGTTTGTATATCAACACTAACCTGTTCACAACCCCATCACAATTAGTTTAATCCCAAGTCCTTTTGGAAGTTTGCAGATTTCGCGGCCACTTTGTTTTGTTCCCGAATCCATGCGCTGACGTCACACAGTTCCGCACAAACGAAATTTAATTATTTTTGAATCCAATTATTTAACTGTAAACTCTTAAGTTATTTGTTACTTATAAAATATCTATGCTTGTTACATATCGTATACATTTTTTCGTGAATTAAAAAGATATTTTTGATAAACATTTTAAAGTTTTAAACAAGGGAGAGCACTCAAAATGGAACATCCTAAAGAACTGATTGGGCCGGAATCTGACATGAACGGAAAATAAATGGGTTTAAAAATGAAAATATTCGTGGTACCTGTATGTCTGATGTCATTATGTGCTTTATAGGAATGAGTATAAATGTCACAGTTATATGGATATTTTAATCCAAAAAGCCCAGTTTGGTACGTTTGATTTAGATGCAGATCCAATTATGTTTTTAGGATGTTCCATCCCATCTTATGACGTCAGCGCATGAATTCGGGAACAAAACAAAGTGGCCGCGAAAATCTGCAAACTTTCAAAATGACTTAAACTTATGTTATTAAACTTATTGTGATGGGGTTGTGAACAGGTTAGTGTTGGTATATGTGAAGAATAACATCTTATTGTATTATCGGCGCGGTGATACATACAGAAACTTTTACTGACTCAAGGTGCTGGAAATTTTGGCCAGAGGCGCATTTCATTCCTGGTGTTTTTATATAGTATATAGGGGTATTTTTTTATATATGCATACTATACTATATATATTGACAGAACTTCAAACTCCTGTGGTGTAACACTTTTGTGAAAGGTCAGCTTTTTAAGCGTCCCTTCATATTTCAGGTTTTTTTTTCAATGCTTTAATTGCTAATTATTGAGTCGAATACGGTATACTAGTTGTATGCATCCCTTCTCCAAATATATTTCATATCATGACTCTGGTCATACTATTCCATTTTAAGATAAATATCTTTTACTTTGCGTCTGTAGAATGCAAAAATGGCGTTGTCAATGGTATAAAAGATTTAATATCGAATTTACTGTGTGAAGAGTGAAAACGTTATCGAAACATCCATGATAATATGACGATTGGTGATATCGAAATAAAACTCTCCATCGCTGATACGCGGAAGTGGTGTTTATGGGATACCAGCAATCGAGTGTAGGTGTCAAGGAGACACCAATACCATTTGTGATAAAGATTCCATTGCAGAAAGTATGACTATGAAACACAACCATGTAGATGAACCAATAGTGACTACAGAGACATTTCGCCAAATACAGGAGAAAGTTTCAAGAGAGGTATATTTCTCCCATACTTCAGAGAGATATCCCTTGGTTGTTAGGAAAAAGATAACTCTGTCTCCCATACTTCACAGGGATATCCCGCGGTTGCTAGGGAAAAGATATCTCTATCTTACACAGGGGGTGTAAGACAGCTCACACGCGCTAGACAATAACGTGACGTCATCAATACATGCGGCGTAACTACGCCTCGCATTGTAGATGACGTCATCAATTATGACGCATAACGACGTTCCTGCTATAATGGCGCGATGAAAGAGCTGGGAATCAAGTGGAATTTCATAATTTTTTTCTACTAAGTATGGGAGAAAAAGAATCAAGCATGGGTCTGTGAAGTGGACACGGATATCTCTCAACCCTCGTGAAAGATTTTGGCCGTCAACCCTCGGCAAGCCTCGGGTTGACCGGCCAAAATCTTTCACTCGGGTTGAAATATCCCTGTCCACTTCACAGACCAGTGTAAGATTCTATTAATTCTCTTACCCAAGACATAGAGAATACATGGTTAGTATCTTACAATACAAGGTTTATTTTGGTTCGAGACTTAAGAAAGCCGAGATGTATGGCAAGCCGTTTGGGTTTTTACCTATTGAAATGAAGATATCTGTATTCAAAATAAAGATATCTGTATTTCTACAACAATTAGAGATATCTGTATTTGAATTAGAGATATCTTTAATTGAATTATAGATATCTTTAATTGAATTAGAGATATCTGTATTTGAATTACAGATATCTCTATTTAAAATAGAGATATCTCTAATTAAACACGAAATAGATATCTCTAATTCAAATACAGATATCTCTAATTCAATTAAAGATATCTTTATTTTAATTAGAGATATCTGCATTTCATTGTAAATAAGGATATCTGCATTTAAAATAAAGATATCTTTAATTCAAATACAGATATCTCTAATTCAAATACAGATATCTCTAATTCAAATACAGATATCTCTAATGCAATTAAAGATATCTCTATTTCAAATGCAGATATCTCTAATTGTTGTATAAATACAGATATCTTTATTTTAAATACAAATATCTCTATTTGAATTGAAGATATATTTATTTGCATGAAATAGAGATATCTGTATCTAAATATCAAATAGGAAAAATACTGCTCCCTTGATCTCGTTTTGCCGTATGACGGAAGTAAAGCAGTTGTGGACCGCATAAATGGCGGGGAATGCAGACCGTTACAACGTAACCGCTTTCAATATTATTCTATTGATAGCGTGCAACAGTTCGCTCTGTTCTTAGGAGGCAGTTGCCCTCGTCCTGTTCATTATGAAAGTCCCCTTCCAAATTGCATGTTTTATCGGTTTTCATAGATCTACAGTTATCATACATGCATACTGGATCTTAAAATCCAATTTTCATTACAAGGTTTCATTACATTGATCAGGATTAGGAGTACTAATTATTTCCTTTTGTGTTTCAAAATTAATAAAGGTATTTTAGTTTAAAATATTGGGATATCTTTACATTCAAATAGAACGATATCTGTATCTTCGCGGATTTATTCTAGAGTACACTAGATTTTTGTGTTTATCTCCATAACATAAAAATATCGGATTCAAATTAATCCTTATAATTCAATTTAACTAAAGATAACTCTCTTCAACATTTTAAAATTCATTTTGGGACTCTTTTGTCTATTTGGAACTTATTACGCCGTCATCTCAGCCAATCAGAAGCGACGTTACAAACGGCGACGCCATTTTTTCCTTTATGGGCTGATAAAGTAAATTTTTAAGCCAATGAAAATGCTCGTAACAAGCAAAATTGAATTATATAAAGATATCTTTAATTGGACAATAATTAAAGATATCTCTATTTAAAATAAAGATATATCTATTTAAAATAAAGATCCCTCAGTTACGATTAAAGATATCTGTAATCCAAATTGAGATATTTGAATTTGAAATAGAGATATCTTGTAATTTAAAAGAAGATATTTCTATTTTCAGTAGAAATAGAGATATCTGTATTTAATTATGACATATCTGTATTCAAATAGAGATATCTTTATTTAGATTACAGATATCTTTAATTAAATAGAGATGATATCTTCATTTTAAATAGAGGTATCTTTAATTAAATAGATATATCTTCATTTCAATAGGTAAAAACCCAAACGGCTTGCCATAGAGATGACGAAGCTTTGCCGAGTCATCTCGGCTTCCCGTGTCGATCGACTGACGTTCTATTCAACGAAAGGTAAAAGTTCGGGGTCAAGTTAGAAAATGTTCCGTCGGGTGTTGAACAAATTCACGTGATCATATTGACGGATAGAGCATTTTGTATCGACGGATAAAGCACAAGTTTATCCGCCAGTAGTTATCCGTCAGTATGTTCGGCAGTTGCAGGGTAAAAGGATATCTGCAGTTTTATCGGTGTGAGATTTTTCTATCTCGCCCTAGGGTAAAGACAAGTTACACGGGATCATTGCACGTGATCAACAATTGAATGACGTCGCGTTAATAGGATTTACGTCACGACAACAATGAAATGACGTCACAAAGACGGCGAAGACGACGATTAATTGAGGGTAACGTCATCCTCCCTTGCATAAATGACACGTTTATTAGAGACATAAAGTGGTGCATGGGTAAGAGAAAAATAAACATTCACCCTCTTATGGGTGAGACAGGAGATCCCAACCCACGGGATAAGATTCTTAAGCTGTCACACACGAGACTTAAGAATCTTACCCCTCGGGTTGAGATTTTTCTGTCTCACCCTAAAGAGAGTGAAAGATTCTATTAATCTTACAAAGCTCACACGCAGTAGACAATTACGTTGCGTCATTGATAAATGCGGCGTAACCGCGGCGTGCATTGAAGATGATGAGCTCAATTTTCACACATAACGACGTTCCTGCGACAATGGCGCGATGAAAAAGCTTTAGACCAACTGGAATTTCATCATTTTTTCTACCACGTATGGGAGAAAAAAGAAACAAACATGAGTCTATCAAGTAGCCAAGGAAATCTCAACCCTCGTGAAAGAATTTAGCCGCCAACCCGCGGCATGCCTCGGGTTGACCAGCCAAATCTTTCACTCGGGTTGAGATATCAGTGAATGGTGGGAGAATTATCTGTCCACTTGACAAACCAATGTAAGATTCTATTATTCTAGGAGACAGACGACATATTTGATGAAACAATAGAGGTACTGTGCTAATAACAGTCAAATGTAAGAGATATATCACCAGAAAGATACCGATTTCTAGGAGACATGCAAATAAAGAAATAATTTTTATGTAACAATAGTGGTACTTGGCTATTGGCAGACAGATATCAGAGAACTGTAATCAAGAGAGATACATATTTCTAGGAGACATACCAAATACTTTGCAAGCGGGCGTGGTTGTCATATGATATAAGGAAATATTGACAAAAATACATTCGTAAATTGTAAACAATGTTATAGACTCTGGCTGTTCATATAACGTAAAATATATAATCTTGCCAATGCTAATCAAATTTTTTAAACAAGATTGTAAATGAAAAAAAAACTTTGTCATATATTTGCTGCTGAACCTAGGGTAGAGAGGGCTTCATTTGACCCCTCTAATTAAGGGTCATTGCCATCGCTCGTAAAAATGTGTACTGGTTTAACATACAATGTAGCTATTTGAATATTGTTATTCGATAATCTTAATACAAACACCAGCGTTTATTATTTTGTTTTCACACGGTCATATTTACAGGTACAGAATCAGGTGGGATAAAATCACGTGTAAAAATTCCTCTTTTATATAAGAGCTAATCAAATGATGATGAAATGAGGACAGCGTCCTAAAATCATGTCGGCCTCTATTTTCATGACTTCGTGCTTTTGATTAGATATACTTACTGTTAGTTGTACGTGTGACAAGTCTAAACATTGTGTAAACTTATATGTGCCATAACTGGACAAAGGTGTTGACAAGTTATTATTTCTTCAGTAATCCATCAGAAATGAATTCAGCTGTAAAAGTCATTACCTTATAAAATTAAGTTACAATACAGGTTGCATGCACTGTAAAATTCTTGTTTTATGCGTAATGTATGTTTCGACGCATATTTACCTGCAGATACTATTAATACCATAAAATGCGAAATACAATTGTAGCGAACAACGTCATGGTCTTCAGCTGTTGGTAATGTTTTGTTGTGTATAAGATATAAAAAGTTCTTTTTTGATTTGTGACTATAGAAATTATGGCCTATATAACTTAAAAACGCCAAATGCGTTACATATTTTTGAAAACATCAACTAAGTGCGTAATGTCCATCCTAAACTTGTTGTGTAATCAGAAAATGCGGACAAATATACATTACAGTTCATCATGATATAATGAATCTATAACAAATGAAAATAAAGATATTATATATCCTATAAATCTTCTTTGTCACATTGTATCAGCCGGGCCAGGGGTCAAGGGTCGTTAGGGGTTGGTATACATTGTAGGAACGTTAAGGTTTTTAGTCGTGCTATTTCGGTCTGGATAAAGTTAATGTCCGTTTTATACCTGGACCCAGTCTCTCAAATATCGTCAGCGCTGGCTGCTTAATGACCCTCAGACCTATTTGAATCCCCAACAGCAGACATAGTTATGTATTATACATGTGTAGATTGAATGTAAGGCATTTCAACCTTGGTACTATGTATACAGCCTTTTTTTTATCTATTTCTCGTCCATTTTTTGTGCAAGTCGTTATTTGTTCTCGGCTAAGTCCACACAATCACTATAGCCACTGTTTGGCGGAATGATCTGTGCGTAGTCATTTTGATTCATTAATACATTACTTCCCTTCAAAGTGTAAGTTATCAGATATGTTTGCTTCTGAACACTTCGTTGCTAATAAAACACCCAAAGCGCATGTGCTTGTTTTTGTTTTTATCAGTTTAGTATTAATATAGTTAATGTATTTTTTTATTTTTTCATTTGAAAAACCTAAACAGTGTTGGGAGCATACAAGAAGATGCTTTATTAATATGCATAAATCGTAAAGAAAATATTGCCATTAATACAAGCAATATACCACAAAACATTTTATCAAACAAATAGCATCCACTTTATTGATAGGACAATATGCCTTGTTGTCTATGCATTATTTGAAGTTGTTTTCTGGTATATACATTTAATTATAAGCTTTATGAGCTACAATTTGTATATCATTTAAACGTTGATGATAGTGCCAGATATTACAGATATTAAAGTAAATTGTACATACAGATATAAGTCAGAAACGCCTTCGCTTTGTGTTTAATACATACATGTATAATTGGCTAACTACCTACTGTTTTTTGACACATCATCAACCATCTTATAAACTGTATTTAGTCTTACGAAGTTTTCCATTCATATCATAATTAGCGTAGGTTTACATCGGTTCCTTCATCAAATGCATCTCAAGATTCCGTAGGTTTGTTACATGTAACTTCATAGACCTAATTAAACGAAACTGTACAACTGTTTACTGGAACGACCATATACTGGAGCCAGTCTGACGCATATGCATAAAACAACCTCATGTTTACTGCAACGCTGATTACCTTTAGTTCGACATATTGGGTATGGGTCGTCAAACCTATATCCGCATCAACCTGAGGTAAATGCTGCCAAGATGAGGTTGAGAAAATAAGTAATTATATCGGTAATAAATGGCATTGATTTAATGTTTATCAGTCTAATTAACACACGCATGTGAAACAAATACGCTATTTGGCTTTTGGCGCATACACAGTCAGACTTCTATTGAATATGGGATGAAACACTTTCAGTTTTTTGAAGTGCAAATACTTATTCATATTTTTGCCTGTTTCCATAATAAGATATGGTATTTGTTTGCAGTGTTTTGCATTGTTCTGTTTCAGTAAATAAATGGCCAACAAAAGCAGAACCAATGGATTAGGTAAGTGAAATTTCCCTGTATAACTATTATATTACGATAAATGACCACCTAAATTCAGCAGTAGCGTCGATCATGTATGAAATTACAAATGATATTAAAAATATTCCATTATTTTGCCAATGTATTACCACAGGCTTTTCTTATTTCATATAAAAATGACAAAAATATACTGTAAGGCATTCGTTGATTCATAATTTGGATTTCGTAAGGAATGACACTTTTCACTCCTTGCATATACGAAACGCAAATAATGAATAAATAAATGATTACCGTAATAAATTTTCTTCATCTTTAAGCGTATTTTGTTCCATTTAATGAAATGAAGCTTTCAGTATAACACAAACAATCATATTACATATAAATAAATTACTCCTTAGAAAATAACATAAAATAATATTTCCATATTACTACTGCACAAATACCTTGATGTTACTACTACATGTAAACACAATGTATGATAATTGCAAGTATATGTATATTGGCAGTTAAGACTTTATCGGATGAATTCATTTACCGTTACTTTTTTTTACAGAAATCATTGGATGTTCCATCGAAAGATATTTGTCTCTATGCATATGTTAACGTTTTGTTTTATATCTCTATTTTCTGAGATATAGCATATTTTGTTCTAGCATATCTATCATGGTGCACGAACACGCATCATTGGATATGCCAGAACACCCAATGTATGTTTCACACAAATGCACATCAAAAATATGACAATCAGTGCTTATATTTACATTTATCTCCCGTTATGAAAAGAAAATATCTATAAAATTTTAACTAATCAATACGAGCCTGTGTGTCTTTAGATTATGTGCTTGTTAGAGGTAGAATCACCGGCAGTATTGGAAGTAACTGATTTACAAATAATGACTTTTAATATAATACTTCGACACAAGATAGCTAAAATACCTAACAACTATAAACTAGATCAAAATAGTTATGTTTCTGCACGGTGTAAACTTTCAGGCACATACGACTACTTATTTTGCCTATTGGGGTATCGGTGGCCGAGTCGTTAAGATATACAGCCGAGTGGTTAATATGTCCTCTCATTATTACCAAACAAACTCCACCTATGGATCGTGAGTTCGAATCCCATGTGGGGCAGTTGTCATGCAGGTACTGTCCACGGGTCGGTAGTTTGTTTTTAAATTACTTTGGCTGTTAAATCAAATCTGTATGATACTTTGACATCAGATACTATATAGTGTAACGACCCTGAGCTAAATACATTTACAATAGATAGAAAATAAAATTATATCTGCACTATTTTAATCTTCAGGCACATATTACGCCTAGAACCATGGCTACCGAGAACCCATAAATAATGCATTCATTGAATTTGTTGAATTTCAAAGGGATAGCTTGAAGGTTTTATATCAATAACATACTAAACTGTACGTGTAAAATAAAATAAAAAAATAAACGTTTTTATCTATTAGTGTAGTGGATCCATTTAATAAAAAAAACATATATATATCAAACCTCATAAAATTCATCATAATTTCTAATAATTTTCATCTTACATAATTTCTAATGATTTATCTTACATAATTTCTAAGATCTTCTTCATAATTTCTAATAATGTATCTTACATAATTTCTAATGATTCATCTTTAAGTGTGCTCTATCCTTCGAGATCTAGGATTTTAACACGTTTGGCTAATGGAATCATTCTTATCAAATAACTAGCTCGTACAGCCATGTCATACGTTCATGTCATCAATATCGTAAGACGAATGTGTAATAACACTACACTATGCCGTCACCTGTAGTTTTGACGTCATAATATATATATGACGTCGCATGATTGTTTCAGTAGACGGAAACGTCATATTATATTGTTTTTTTGTTTGTTTGTTTGATTAATTAACGTCCTATTAACAGCTATGGTCATGTACGGACGCCTCCATGTATGCGGTGTTTGCGTGTATGTTGCGTCGCATGATTGTTTCAGTAGACGGAAACGTCATATTATATATCCGAGCCGGAAGTCTATTGTTTTATAAAGAGACGAAATTTAATGTTTTACTTATATTTCTATTAATAAAAGTTATATGATAAATATAATCTTACACTCATGACTATGTGATATTAAATAATTTAATATATTCCTTAAATAATTTGATATGCCGCGAGCCTTTCAAATTATTTAAGGAGTTTTATAAATTCCATATCACATAGCCACGTATGTAAGATCTTCTTTTTCATGAGCGTGTTTGTTTGGTTTTAGTTTACGTCTGATTAACATCCAGCGTCATTAAAAAATGGGTCATGTTTAGGAGGTGGAGAAAAGACTGTGTACCCGGAGAAAAAGAACCGACCTATACTAGTCCATCGCGACCCCTTGTACATTTATATTGATATGATGTCAGTTATATGGCTGTAGAAATACTAAGGCCAAAACAAAAATATATCTCGACCCCTTGTACATTTATTTACATTAGCAAATCAAATAGTGTCGGTAGGTCGGGATGTGGTTTTCTCCCATACGTCACAGGGATATCCCGTGGTTGCTAGCTCACACGCGCTAGACAATAATGTGACATCATCAATACATGCGGTGTAACTGCGGCACGCATTGTCGATGACGTCATCAATTTAGACGCATAGACGCATTCCTGCGATAATGGCACGATGAAAAGGCTGGAAACCAAGTGAAATTTCATCATTTTTTTCTACTGAGTATGGGAGAAAAAGAATCAAACATGGGTCTGTGAAGTGGACAGAGATATCTAAACCCTCGTGAAAGATTTTGGCCGTCAACCTTCGGCAAGCTTCGGGTTGACCGGCCAAAATCTTTCACTCGGATGAGATATCCCTGTCCATTTCACAGACCCATGTAAGATTCTATTATTTTTTTAGTGTCTTTCACTCAGAGACTCGGTGGAATTCCCGACTTTTTCATCAACAAAAAAAATCCTAGAAAAGTGGGGAAAAAATAGGGTCGGAGGTAAAAAAAAACCTAAACAGACATATACATTTTTTGGCCTAATGCATATTATATCATGACGGGAAATAAAGTATACAAACAATGTACAAAATAAAAGTGGATGATTGAACAATAACTGCATTAAAGATAACGGTGAGTCAGGTTTAACGTCTCGTAGTTTTATTATCCTTTATCTATGGCAGAATTGATGTCACAGACATGCACTCTTTCTAAGTAGAATAAACAAAATCTATAAAGTCTAACCATAATCACACTACAATGTCCATTAGAGTAAGTGAGAGGATTATGAATGGTACCAAGTTTTACATGGCGATCGATGCAGATTGAGATAACGATGCATCATTCTATCATTGTAAGGGGATAAATCGGTCTTGTACTCAATAAAGTAACACACCCTTATCTGACAAACGTTCCCTGTGGGAAAGCTTCTGATATTTGGTATAAGATTTCTAGATATAATGCTAGCGAATGAATCGATTTTATATACACCAGGATATGAGGGCTGAAGGCACGTTTGATTTGACTCTGTCATATCATATCTTTTAATATAAAATCGACCCAGCTTATTGATGGCAACATCTATAGCGATTTTACTTTACTTGGTTTAAACATTAAAACAATTTGATTTCGTAACTTTTATTTCTCCTCATATTATAACAGTAAAATGATCATGGACACATTAATTGTACTTAGGACGTAAATAAAACTCAACCCTATCAACAAACTTACTTAAGTTTTTGTATGGCGTGAATTACGTCTGCGTATCATTAGAATATCAGATGTTGTATTGTATTATGATGATTTAGTGTTGACGTCATACCGTAGGTGATTACGTCACAAAGCTTAGTATTAATGACCTTAATCACCCGCAGTATGACCTCAACACTAACGATATGTACATCAATCAAAATTATTAGATAGGTAAATATTACTCATAAAGATGTAAATAAAAATAACATTCTAGTTCAATATTTGCTGAAATATTCGAAAGCCTATTTGTGTCAGTTTACATAAAATGGATATTTAGGTTTGCGGACGAGCGTCTATATACTCATTTACAAAGCTGTATAGGCTACAGAAATATCATGCGGATAAGATAAATGGTAAACACATTTAAGAAATAAGTCATATGAACGAGCAATAATCGTCTCGAAAAGAGGATGTCTTTCGCTTTAGCACATCATAAAATGGCCACGTACTGAACTGAGACGTTCCTATTTACACGAAAATTGGAGAGGGTATTAATACTATACATACATATCAACCAAACATTGTAAATCAACATATTTTCGTGTTTGATTAAGAATGTACAATCGGCAAATCTCGGCCGATTCCGGTACCCGATTTGGGGAACCGGAATCTGCCGAGGTTTGCCGTACAGCTCATGATTTGTATTCAAGCAGACGCTTCGGTTATGACAGTGCCCAATGCTCTTCAATCATTTGATTGACCGTGATTTGAAGAATATTCCTTTTCTGAAGTTTGATGTTATGAATAAAATTTTTTTTAGTTTTAAAAATAACATTACTATTACCTTACCAACCATGTATAGAAACTACTAAAAATGACAAATTCGAATATCAATTTAGAAAAGAAAGACAAGTATAATTTCTTCGAAACTTTGACAGAAGATGCGTGACAACATATTTTCTTCATAGAACAAGTATAAAGAGTATTGAACTGCAGGAAAGTTTTTGGTGATGTGAGACTACCTCCTTAAATTTCGCGTATTTCAGGGACGATTTGAATTTGCGAAAATAGATCGCTGCGAAGACATTTCAGTTATAAGAACAATAAAGTGTTTTAAGCGCAAAAATAAATGACGCGTAAAAAACGAAGATAATCTGAAAACGCAAGCCTTGAAAATAATTTTGTTTTACAGTAATATCCCCGAGTGAAATCTAAATTTTATGTAGGAAAATAATTATGGGGTTCATAAATCTACAATTCTCGAAACAGAACGTTTTTAAATTCTATTTCAGTAGCTTATATTATATGAAAATCTAGCTTTTGGGAATAAGAACTTTCAAATTTCAAATCATCGAGGCTGACTGGGATGCGTAAACCTAGTTAGATACGATACAGACATTGGTACAATCATCAGTAGTTTCTCAAATCCATACTATGGATATCACCGTCACAATTACAGCACATAACATTCATCGACAGCAGTGCGGGGAACATAAACAGCATTTCTTATTTCTGCAGACGACACGTGATGCGTGTGATCTGACAAATCAAGTTCGCGCTAGACCTTGAAATTGGTGCCTTGGTTATAGATATGGATGTATTTACGTCATTCTGGGAATATAAATGCAATAGCCACAATATTAAAGAAGACTATAAACGTTTGTTATGGCTTTACTACGCATGCAGACTTGCATTATTTGTTCAGATTAAATCAGAAGATACATTGAGATTATTATTTTATTTTCGGTATCATTTTCGCCCTTTTCTATACCCACCTTTGAAAACTAGTGTCTAATCTCAACTATGCTCCACACCCTAGTGTAGACTGGTTACGTGGGTGACCGAAGATGTTCCTGTCTAGGACTTGTTTTGTTATCAAATCGCGAAAAACACATTTTACAGCAAATTCAGTTGTATCAAGAAATCATAATATGGAGATTTGAATTATTCGACACATCATGGCGTTCATAAACCTGCTCTTAATTTGACCTCATTCTGTACTTTTGACCCTAAGCTTCATTGACTCTTATTACAAAAAAACGAAAATCAACTTTAACGCTTCTTGTTCGTTTTGTATAGTGCTTTGATATAGCATGTGATAGTTACATTTACTTCTGGATTCGATTTCTCAAAACGAAAGAATGAAGATTGAGGTAAAAAAGCTGAAATATTTCTAATTCTTTAACTTATATGAAAAATATCACATAAACCAATATTTGACATAAATTTGTTTAGAGAAATAGGAACCCGGTATACCATCAAATCCTAGAGTTTTGTTAGTTGCTAAGCAGGCTAATATCTTTTCAATTAGGTTTATTCTGAAACTTAATTTCATTTTCTCTAGCTACACAAGCACGTTTATAAAGATCATTGTTTGTGTTTAAAAACCAAACAAAACTCAAACACTACTAAATGGAAAATACAAAATTACACAATATTTCATTTTGTGGTTTTAAAGAAATGTATTTCAACCATGTTTACATTTTATTATCTGTTAAAGAAAACATCATAGCGATCTTTGCATGGTCTTATTGTTTTACCGATTTTAAATTTCACTGTTAATTTATTATCTTTACTAGTGATTTAATGATATTAAACAATGATTGATTTGAGAATTATCTATTTACCACAAAAACAGAACGACCCCCGACAATATGACGTCGGGGAAAAATACATGTTGGTGATTTCAATATAACTTATATTATGATATCAAATAATATCTGTCATGGTAACCCACATATCGCACGAACGGAACAACCGCCGACAATCTGACGTCGCAAAACAGATAGACACGCCAGATATCGATGAAATTCTACCACGCAAAACGTATTTTTTTAATTGTCTGGTCGATCATTTCAGATAAATTGTAGCTAAACCGACTTGGACATAGATAGAGTGTGAACTGTAGGCTATCAACTTGCAACTTACTGAATAGCAATTTATAATGTATTATGGCTCATCCTCTGTGGATTGTGTCATCTCAATTTAATATAAGACTACTTTGCTTTTCTTCAACATTAGCAAATTTCCGATTTGTCCTTAAAAATGGGGTCTATCAATTACCCACTGACTTCCGTCGAGACAAACCGTTATGCGGTATATTGATGAACGTATTTTTCACAAACCATACCTATTATAACTTTTTCCTTTGTAATTTTATCAAAGTATGACTGACCACACTGCCTACTGTTCACCTTTTAACGATGCTCCATCGCCAACAGAGTATAAACAATACTCATTATTTGAATAATATAATAACTTGGTTTGGTTTTGATGGATGCGTATTCAGCACTTTATTTCATGTAGGGTATAGTACCATGGACATTTTTTGGGACGCAATTAATTATTTCAAATATCTTTATATGAAAGGAAAATAAAAAATCTCAACCTTTTCATTAATGGTAATGGGTGTTAATTAAGTAACCTTTGTTACCGAAGAAAAACTATTAATTCGTCTGGTCCTGATTTTGATAAGAGAAAATATTTGTCAGCGATATAGCATCTTTACTTTTCGTATGTCGTTTTCTTTATTTTTCTTCCCCGTTGGTTTCATTGTTTCGCGGGTATGTAAATTCGCCATCAAAGGCTGTATAGTATATCTGATTTTTGTTTTTGAAACACTTGAATTCACGTTTAAGCTCTATCGCAAAATTGCGAAGAAAAGTGAAACAACAACATCGTACAGTCGATCATATAATGACATATACATGTATTTGCAGTTTTTAGTAACTCTCATAATGTAAAGAATTCAACCCGACGTGACGTCCACCAAGCAATGCATACATGTAACATCCAAAGCCTACATAATGTACATATCATGACATCACTAATGTTGACAATGGATTCATTGTTAAATGAATTAAAATAAACGCTTACGAATTGACCCATCGATTTAACTTATTTTTATTCCCAACACACAACTGTATACATCATATTCCTCAAACACAGTTTGCCATCCTATTCCTACCTTACTGTAAATATCCTAAAACAGAAAACGCTATCCTAGTCCTACGTTACACAGAGAACTACATAAACTAACCCTAAAAACACTCCTATCTATTCTAATCCTTCTTCACAGAACACTGTATTTATCGTGTTCCTTAAACACATATTGCTATCCTAATTCTACGTTACACGCTGTATTTATCATAATACTAAAAACTCAAAACGCTATCCTAATTCTACATTACACAGAGCACTACATATATCCTAATTCTAAAACTTACCAAAATAAAATCTTTCTTAGTCTTACGTTATATACACACTACATTAATCATATCATTGTATGGTAATGATTTTCTACTTAAGTAGCTAATCCTTCTTAATTGATTTAAAATAAGAAATCACGTGCGGTCCTCGTGTTGCTACCCGTTTGTTCTTGTCGGACTTTTATTATAAGCTATATATGAGGTTTATGTTATGTTTTGTGTTTATATTGAACGAGATGTAGCTTAATTGTTATGGAAGAGCTAATTTGAGGCGTTGCGGTAAGAAGCTGCTAGAACTTGTCCAGCGAGAGACTTATTATTGGCCGACATCTCCTTTGACGCAAATGATTGATTCATTACCAACAAACTATACATAATTTTTAAGGCCTTTCTCTCCCAACCCGCTCCATCTATCTCCGATCGCGGTCAATTAGTCTAATCAGTAACCTTTGTACACGGATTCATTGCACCAGCATCACTTCCTTTAGTGTGTAATGGAACAAACGTTCTATAGAACATGTTTACGCATGGGCGTTATCTTACCGTAGGTCATCTATCATAAAATGTAATACGTAAATACAAACAGATACCACCGATGTAATCAATGAATCATGCCTTAACTTCGTGTGATTTTTCAGCATGGCTATTAACAAGCTTTATGATGGAATAATTATTCCTCAACCCCGACCTGAAACCTTGTTTAGTTCACACTTAACGACAGATACATATAGTGCACTTGAGCACATATTTTATTGAAGCCACGAACACTGTTTGATATTATTATTTATATTATACCATTCGTTTGGTAATTACGTTTTGGTGTGATATTTGTTCAGATTTGTTTTCAAAATATAGAAGTTTTTTTGTCTTACAAACTATATCTAAGAAAAAAAATCATTTGAATTATACAATAAATTAAAATCCCAGACTATAAATAGAAATGTTTTAAATATAAGTTCATGTACAGTGTTCTTTCAAAACATTACATTTCATTCTTAATTTAGCAAGATGGGGTTAAACAGTATGTGGTTTTCTTTATTCAGAACCATTGGTTTACAGTTCTGACTCTCATCTTTTACTGTTAGTACTATATCCGTTATCAAAAGCGGTTTTGTTCAATGTTTTGCCTCACACTTGTATTGCACTGATAAAAGAAAAAACCTTTTTACAGACATTGATCCAATCCAGCAAGGCTTCTTGTTCCATAACTCGAGCTTTCTTTGCTCATATTTTCATGAAATGAAATAATCAGTAAACAATTGGGTAGCTCTTAATTCTTGGTATGCCTCTCATAAAGAAGGGAATCCGTTTATTTTTAAATGAGAGTAAGCTATTTATCATTATAAAGGAATACTATTTGAAATTTCTTGAAACATTTTAGCAAAGGCGGGCGACAACAACGCCATACTGACCTAATGCTAATAAGACTAGGCGGCAATATGTCACCCTAAAGATGACTGAAACGGACGATTTTTCGACTAATCACGTTTTGTCTATTTGTCTTGATATCGAGCTGTGTAACATTGCAATTTGACCGAGGAGTCAAGCTAGTCTTGTGTGGCTACACAACAACATGGTTGATAGAACTTCGTCATAGTCATTGCGTCATTAGGAATATTTACGTTTCTGTTGATAAGAAGGCATTATGGAACTTTATGGGGCGTTTCTAGATAATTATTGATTAAACTGTTCACCACAGCCACAACATAATATATCCCCTAATTATTGTTTACCAACGCATATTGTTTTGATTCAAAATTCGAAGTCAGATCACTGTTTGCTTTTTGGTGGTTTTGCGATTCTACAAATGTGCTTATAAATGATCCAAATATGGCATAAATCCATAAATTAAAAGAATCTACACATAATTTGCAAACAAAATTCAACAAGCCTTTATACCAGCTTCGTTTTGAACGAAGAAAAATAGCCATGTACATTGTGACATGTAAACAGTTTTTAATCCTGTCAACAAAAGCGTATCATGCAAACACAATGCATTAAACTTTCGAACACAAGTGTCATGTGCTAAGACATTGAAACTACCATGTACTGCAATTATGTTATTAATTAAAAGTATGGCTTATCACCTGCACTACGCAAACACGTGTTCAAATTACATCAGCAAGCTTGTAATGAACACAAACCAAAAAGAAAATTATTAGAACTATGTTGACAAAAATTTAATTAACGTGAACAAGCAAACACAAGCGTTATTTTTTTTTATCCCCACCGAGTTACAACTTTGAGATACGGCAAAGAAATGTTAGATTAAACAAATGTTTATTGTGACCTAGACAACAAATGTGTGACATTCTGATAAAACACGAAAGCGCGTTCTTTGGTCATATTTGGTTAACAATGTCATAAAAATGATAATAACTGACTTCCGACAAGCGACGCAAATATAACTTTTTAAAAACAAATTGATAAAACTTGTATAAATCACCCAGGTAACCTCATGTCAAACATTGTTCCCGAGCAAAAATAAAATCTTGAAATCTTAACAGCCTTGTTCCAGTGTTCGCTACCTGTATAATTATCATCGAAGTACAGGTTCCTTTGAGATCAAAAGTACTTTTCGTTACAATGCTATAACATGTGATGTGCATTGTTTTGGTGCCTGTATTAGCAGTCTCTCTTCTCTGCTACTGATGGTGCCTTCATCATACACTAATCGATAAATGAGCCATATAAACTACATCTGTGCTCCCTGTTTACTTCAGCGTAGAGTAAAATATGACAAAATGTCAGCATGGATTCATTAAAACAGTTTATTGCTGATTGCAAGACTTCACTATGTTTTCCAATGTCGATTTTGTTAATGGATTTCATAATTGTTCTTATAACGGACAGTGGGCAATAAGGCGTGTCAAACACGAGCGGCTATCAAGCACGAGAAAAACACGTGTAATGTCACATGTGTCAAGCTCTGTAGTTAAATATCGAGTACGATGCATTACTTTATTGATAAAATTGATATAGGACGAACGATCGCAGCATGTTACTAGGGGTATATCACACTTCATCACATGTGCAGCAGACCCTGCTTTACAGATTGCAAACGCAATGTAATCATCTCTCGGTATGCAATTAACCTGTACAGGATGCCGCCAAGGGCATAAATAAAGATTTTATAACGGTGGAGACAGTCACAGAGGTAAAAAAATATCCTGATATTTATTTTGGCGTGTAAAGCTACACAATATTATGTGTGAATATTGTGATGTTTAAGGCCGATGCCACACTTGAATGTAAATACCCCAGAAATGCTTTAAATGTCACCTGTATATCACCATAGGCAGTATTAATCGAATTTTTTATTGTGAATGCCAAGCCGTAAAACACTACGTATATGGAAAGCCTACTTTCTAGCTTATACCTTTATCACGCTGATGCCGGAGCCTTATGGATCGGAGAGACAGAGTCGGAGCATTATCAGCACTCAGGCTCTGATCTGCTTTTAAAGCAAGACACATGTTGTGCCGGCTTTTCCCTCCATCATCACGTCGGCTTAAGCCAGAAGCAGTGAGCGTATCCAGAGTCGGAAGCTCGGTGACAACGGTGGGATGTTGGTGGCAGCGGTGGGGCGATCTCCCCATGACTGCCCACCTCCGGCGGACCAGGCTAGGTGTATGGGAAGGTCTCTGTGATTCCTGTCGTAGTATAAACTCCGATACTCCACCTAGAAATGGGAACTTCGCTCGTAGTATATTGTCGGTGTTGAATCGACCAATCAGATCGCTCGTCCCAAGAATGAACGCCATGCGCTAATTAACAAATGGTATCTTTGAGCCTCTGTTTGCAGCAATATGAAAGTAGAATAGTATGTGTTAGTAAGTCCACATGCACAGTTGCCTGCTGTTTCCACACACATATCGGATATAGGTCAGACAGTCATTGTGTATCTACCTGTGACCTTTGCATATTTGCCTGTGACCTTTTTGGATGTATCACGTGAACACATGTGACAGGTGTGTCATGGTTTGGAAATAAGGTGACCACAAACTTTTTTTAAAGTTCTATTTCGAATGTACTTCAGTGATATGTGGTCGTGTTTCGTATTCTCGTTAGGGGTGGTGGTAACCTGTGTCCCGGGGGTCAGTCCTTACGGACCGAGGGAACAAGAGGATAGTGCTGAGTGTTTAGGATGTCGTCTTTTTAACATATATGAGAGAGACAGAAGTCACAGCAGACGGGCGGTAAGTAACTCACTTATCCATGTTACCATTACATTTATCTCAAACTTTCATATATAGAAGTTTAGATAACTTTTTGGAATATTTGTGTTTCAATGTGTATGGTGCTGTTACAATAGTATATACTGTGTCGAAAGATAAGTATGATAGTCTTGTGGTGTGACTTCATTCTTGTTGCCATGTCGCCTTCAAAGATCTTTACATATACCGCCTTATCTATAATTGATATATAAACACTTCGACTTTGAAATAAATAGATCTCAACACGGTTCAGTACCATTCCCGTTAAAAGCTTTTTCACATGTCTGTATTCGAACTGCGGCCGACTCATGTATAAAAACCCTACATTGCCCAATTCTCTGGTCGTTTCAAGATAAGACTATACGTAAAATCAATCGACACCAATCGATAGACCGAGTCTTCTCGCATGTTACTGGCCATTCTCCTTTGATTTCCAACATGAATTGTTAAAGTTGGTGTTTTCTGAGCCACTCCTGGACGTGCCGGGGCCAACACCTTGCTGGGAGATGGGAATGACTCCCAAAGGATGGTCTAGTACTTGTAGATAAACTTCGTGGGCGGACAGATCTAAGACACTTACTTCCGATCGAAATTAAACACAGCAAACATGCTCATTAGACGGGGGCGTGTCCAAGTACAGACCATTGACTGGTCTTTTATTAAATTAACGTGTCGGAGCTCCGTGGTTAATTTCATTTCCCAAAGATCAACATATATACTTTTGATTAATTGGCAAGTAAATGTACTTTGGATGTTGTTAAAAACTATTAACAACCGGAAAGTAATCAAACGCATGAATGGATGTTCACAATGCATATTAATGACCTGCGTGGCAAAATTTATATTTCTACCATAAGATTGGTTAAGTGACTATTGACTGTCATAAATAAATTTGTCAAAATCACGTTTTTGTGTAGTGTTTTCTATATTTTTTTTATCAAACTTTGTAAAACTTGCAGGCGTTTGTTTTTCTACCTAAATGTAACTTAAATATATGATATTTTATGTTTTTAAAACTACCAGTGATATAGTTTTGGACTTTGTTCAGTTTTTTTTTCATTTTATTTCATTGGACACATAATATATTTTGTGAATGTTCGATATATTGTTAGTAATAGCGATCGAGAACTCAATGAAATAAATTTGTAAATTTGACATTGCGATATTCAAAAGTTTTTAAGTCTTTCCTTAATTCATTTTACACAGTTTTATGACTAAATACCACTTATGCTCTTTGTATGACACCAACGGTTGTTGGGTATAGTCATGTTGCAGTTGAAAACGCGGAGAGTTTATTTCCGCTTTAAACTCTTTGAAATGTGCCCATTTATTATTTTACATGAATGTTGATAGAGCAAATCGTTGTTATCCATTACAACAAGATCAACATTGTGTCGTAAAATTATCAATATTCCGTACTCAACTATGAGGTCGGGCCATTTAGACCAACGGTCTCCCAACACAGAATCGATGGCCAATCACCCGTATCCCTATTCACTGTAGGCCGTCAGAACAGGACACCCGGAATTAAGTTTTTGTAAATATTTTTTTACGTTAAGTACGTGTAGTAATTACATCGTATTTCAATATGTTTCATTCGATCCTCTATGGTGAACATAAATAACAAGAAAATGTCCTATATTAACGGAAGGAGTTTGCTACTATAATATAATGAACGACCTACAAACTGATTAGATCAATGAATGAAATTACGGTTGTGGACCAGTTTCAATTAAAATCACCATTTGCTATTAGTATGTGCTATAATGTGATATAAAACGACATATCTACATTTAAGCTTACTTGGTTTGGGATTTTTTTTATTCTTTCTTTTCTTGCTAGGGTCATTTGCAATTTGTCTTATGTCAAAACATTCAATAAACTAAAACGGTCAAAATTGTTATTATCTAAAGGTACGATCACTAAATAATTGCCGCATTTGAAAAGATATATCCCGATACTTCAATACATGTATATTGATGTCATGTTATCAAAAACCCTGTATATTCTTATATTATCGGTTTGAAATATATTTTATTATTGCTTTACTTGATATGCGTCTTCGCCCGGCATTTCATTTGTTTGTATTGATGATTTCCTTGCTTCGAAAACAATAAAATAAAGAATAAGTTCAGATGAACTTACCATTTCGTCAACGATGATCGTCAAAAGATAACAAAATTGAGAATGATATATACTTGTATATATTATTACTGCCTTAAGCGACATCAATTATTGTATAACTTCCCATCTCGATCAAATGTACCAATTGTTGAAGAGCGAATGACCAAAAGAAGACGTATATCATATAAATCTATAGCATGTATAATAGATAACTCGTTATCGCCAAATAATGTCAGCATCGTTTAAACGAAGTAGATAGTTAACGATAACCGTGCGTAATATCTTAATAAATATTGTTAACTTGTGATTATGTCTCTTCAATTTGTTTCATATCATAGCGTTACGTATCATAGCGTTACGTATCTGTAACCCAAACATTTCTTGCACTGAGCCGTGGAAAATGGGATTTGTCATCTGCAAAATGTCGAGGAAATTGTTATATTTGTGTTAAACTCCATTTTCTTTTCTTTGAATGACTCAGGTTTGGATATCATGGTTATTTGTCTTACCCCGCAGCCATTACGTATTTCATAAGAAAGGACACATTTGGTATTTCCAATGTTTTTGCACTAGTAAGCTAACACATACTTACACACGTTAACAGGTTCACTTGCTTCAGTCTCCCACTATCACTGCATCCCATACTGATAATGACGGCTTTTGTGATTTACGGCATCATAAAACAAATGAATGCTGCCATAAAGCAAAAATTCTGAGACTAAGCAGTACGGTTCTAGTATAATAATCATATAACACGAGACCAGGTCGTTGACGTGTCAAACCTGATCTTATATAAAGAAGATAACAGGGAAATGTCAAATATAACTATTTTTCACTTCCGTTTATTCTGTTTCCATACTCACTGACTTATGGGTCCTAATGCGTTAATGCATGCCTTTCAGTAGCTAAGCGTATCGACGATGATACGCGATAGATATCCTGACTCATCACAAAGTACAAATAAATTTCATGAAATCAAAATCATAAACCCTGTATTCATCTTAACAACGTATATATCGAAAACTTACTGTAGCTATAAATATCTGCAAAATGTTTTATTTTGATCATGTTGTCATATAGCCTACCAGAGTCTGGTTTAATGATACCAGAATACTAGTATAAAGTTCTTATCATAAGCCGTATATGATTTTACAATAAAATGTTCCAGGGCTAGAAGCCAATGTCCATCAAATGCTCTGCTATATCTGTTTACTGAACGCATATCACGGGCAAAAATACACGGTTGTAGAGAGCATTAAAACATATTTTCCTGAAAGATACATTAGTATCACATATGTGATCTCAAGTTTTGTCCTTTTTCGGGCAATACTCCTTTTTCCTATGATCAAATTCATAATCTGGTTATTCTTCTAGCAGTTTCATTCCACCCATGGGACTAACCGGTGAACCGGTGATATCCGTCGAAGGCACACAATGTGAAACAATGAGAGCGAAAAGGGCAGCGGATTTGAATTCTATTCATTGAAGTTTTTTTTAAACAATATCACAATGACTGCATATGGTGAACTTTGGCACTCTAAACTTAACGGGCCACTACCTTTCCGAAACGGTTTTTAATTTTTAAAATTGTAATGTAAAACGAAATTGATAACTCTCAAAAAAGTAATTAACTTACCGTTAATACTACACTTACCATCCCCTTCTTAATAATTTAATTTACAAAAATTAAATGCTCATTTTCATAACAAAGGTCGTTTTGTTTCCAGCAGTCGTCCTAATTACTGAACGGCGATAGATTATCAATGCGTCAGACAGCAAAATAGCGACATGAATCTTCACTACTAACAAATTTTTCGCAAGGAATCATGCATTTGGTTGGTTTTATCACATCCTCTTAGGCAATTATTATATATTTTCATATATTATACTTGTTTTTAAGAAATTTTTGATTTTTGTTTCGCAAAGGTAGTTGGTGTTTAAGGTTAGTCCCGTTAACAAAGACATGGCAGCAGTGCTTGTCCGTCTAGTGACAAACCGCACAATACAGACCGAATTTTTGACACAATTATGCGTGACGTCGATGTTTATTGGGTAAACTGGCTGACCTGATTTGTGACTGGAAGCCTATGTGAAGTCTGTTTCAGTTTTAATCACGTTCTTGAGTACTTCAGGACGAGCGGGCCTCGAGAGACATGTCGTTACGTTGCTGTTATTGAGAAATCTAATATCAAACCTCACCTTTATGGGGATAATCGCAATGGTTTCTGGCTGAATGCGCTAAATGGCGCCAAATATCATCATCCATGATTTTGCCGTATATAGCTCACATGTTGTCTACGATTTAGGGATGATTCACGCCAATGTCAATATTGTTAACAGGAATTTGTATGACGATGATTATGTGCATGTACACTGTAGACATGTTTTATGATATACGACTTTTGTATTATTTTATTAAGATTTTTCATAATGCATATCTGATGATTTGGCAATCGATGCATTTGAACTCTATATTCAATTGTTCGATTGTTTTTGATAAGTAACACATTTTGCTGGCCCAATATATATTCGGTGTAAAATATATTGTAGATTTATATCCATTAGATTGAATTATTAGCTGACAGAGGACAGTTAGTGAGGACGATTTTGGAGAGGATAAGATAGTGTTTCTTACAAGAGGATTTGTTATGAAATGTGTCTTGTCTAATGCTGGTGTAGGCATGTTTGATTCGGAATGAGACCAAAAGGTCTAACACGTTGATGAGGTGTTTGTACGCCTTCTTCCATGTCGTGATATACAATAACTAAATATAGGTAAATGTCACCACGTATACACCAACACCAGAGGGATGTGGCAGGAAATCACAACCTGTTAGATATAGGTTTGAAATGTCCACTTCTAAAAAGAGTAACAGAAACTTCCATCTTTCGCAGGCAACCAAACAAACGAGTGAAACGTCTTTCGGATCATACATTGAAACCGTAACCTCACACCTTATTAAGTTCGTATCAACGTAGTGCGAATTCGTGCAATAGACAGTGCTCATTGTATATACTAATATATATAACACATACTGAACATATTCGTGACCTTGAATGTTTCGTTGTTACATACCCGAGTCTGACTGAGTATCAGTGAAGGCAATGCTTTTGCCACATATTTCATTTGTTGTATCTGCGTTTGCAGCCGTCAATGTCAATGCGATTTAAACGTAATATCAAAAAGACCTTGAACAGGAATGATATCTGTGAAATATTTTGAGTCTTGCACGCAGCTGAGTCTGTAAATTGATATTGAGGAGTAGTGATTACGTCACCATGTGCTCGTAGCCAGGTCCACGTGGCACGATAATTGGTACCATCACAAGACTACGGCACGCGCTAGACGACACAAGGCCGTCGGATTTAAACCGACGACAAAAACTTGTATATTTATACGATTGAATGCTAATCTATTTTGTTTGGAGATAAAAAGAATCAAAGGTGAACGTCTCAAGGACTTCGCTTATGGCAGTGATTTGTGCAGACAGTGGATGGTATGAGAGCATACTTTAGAATGATTCTACTCCATACTAGAAATATTATTTTTTGTGTGTATTTTTTTACGTCTATTCAATCTTTTGATAAAGTATCAATTATTTTATGGCATCTGTTTCTCGCGATATTTAAACGCCCATAATATGTTCGAAATTTGATTACTCATTAAACGAACCTTATAGTATATGGACAGACCACTGCCGGCTTACTTAAAAATGCTCAACACTCAGTTTGATGAGAAAATATTGCGTGCCCAATCTTGATAACAAATTGGTCTGTGCCAGATTTTTTAAAATCATCTTAATTAAGTCACAAATTGCGACAAAAATTAAATAAGATGGAAATATATTTTTTTCTTAAACCGGTACTTTTTGTTTCAAGAAATTGGGTCTAGAATTTTCTCAATTTTAATGCATTTTTCGTGTTTTAGATCTAGCTAAATGTTTTCTGTATGTCCCTAATACTTCTGCAGTGGAAATTATAGATGTGTAAATCATTGGCGGATAAACCAGATAAGCTGATGACCTCCTCTATAGACAACAGGGGGAAACAAATTTGTTTGATATACTTTATACTATATGCGACATGAACGCGCATGCCGTCATTGTATGTTTGTATCATTATCATCATTATTGGATAGCGAAAATGTAATATGGCGCCAATGTAATAATTTCTTCCGTACTTCTGCCATCCCACGGTGCTGAATACGCTGGCAGCCGTCAAGTTATATATGCAGAAAACGACTAAGTTAAATTGTTTGCTCGTGTTTTATAAACAGATTACATTTTCTTTGATTAAAATATCTGATTAAATGCGATTCCGAATTGATAAAGCTCTTGATTTAAATGGGTTTATTGAATCGTTGGGTACCATAATGAGTAGCAGTGTGTAACAGTGAAATACAAATCACTGGGAAGAAATCATCAAGAATCCCTCAATGTAGAATTGCTTTTGTGGTTACATATTAAACTCTCTTAAAAATTAGAATTTGGGGGAAATCTCATCACATGAGGATAACTCGTTCACCGCCTCGCTCAATAGAATTGTCATTAAAACAGAATGGGAAATGGAAAATGTCTGCTGCGTCTTAGTCTTGCAAAATTTTCTAATCTACTCGGAGTGTTCCGGAAGCCCATGTTCCCAACCAAAATGAGAAATGTTTAAAAATGGCACCGTTATAATGTAAGAGCTCTCTAACGCCGGATAATGTATAGTGTAGTTCCGGAGTCGGCACCGGACGGAAAACCAATGTCGCTTTCATTGTCTACGTTGTTTTCTAATTCCATTAACTGAACGGAAGGCTTAGAGAAACGTATAGAAGAACTTTCGACTTTAAAATGTTCTTGACTGACATTTGGCAACCTCTCGTCTATAACGGTAAGCCTGTCGATCCCAAGGGACCCATGCGAAAACCTGTTTCATTTGCAAAATTTCAAATTTAAGCACGCGCCCTTTAGTTTTGAAATAAATCACCAGCAAAACAGGGAAGGGATTAAAAAAGCAGGCGAATACTGCCAAAGAGGTGTCAAGATATATCACGATGAAGCCGCCAGTGATATAAAAAGAAGATAGAAACTACTCAGTATCAATAGACATTACTGCAAACGCATTTAATCTAGTGGTAGCATTATTTCAACGCTTTTAACTTTGTCTTTGAAGCATTGATTCATATCCTCGCTAGATTTTTTTAAGTATATTTCAGTTATTGAGCCATCAATTTGATATCAGATTAGATGTATCTAAAATTCAAACAGAAAATGAAGAGGATAGTATTGAACCACTTTAATGACGGTCACTGAACATTTCAGCAGCCTATTGGGAAAAATGAGTGCATAGCTGAAACAAGTTATATTCATAAAACAACACTCGAAGGCGATGTAGGACACTTATTGCTGATTTGAATATTGATAAAGCTGTGGAGGAAACCCGATTCCCGTTTTATCGCTTCAAAATCCCAAAAGCTAAATCACCAATTAAAAGAAGGATACATCGAATGAAAATAATTACAATTGCAGGATGTAAAGAACTTGTTTCTAAACTCCATTTCTCCATGTCATAAATCACAAGTATTAAAAAGATAATTATGTAACAGCGATTTAGCTTACCAATCAAGATCATTGATCGGTTATATTGATGAATAAATTTCTCATCAGATAATTCGTACGTTCCCGGCATTGTTTCTCCAGGGAAGTCGTGAAAACAATTGTTTTACACGCCAAGTGTAAGTTATTGATTAAACAAATCCACTTGATATGGGAATTGTATGGTTGTGAAACTCACTTTATCTGTTAAATCATCCACTGGTCCAAAATAAGCGTGCAGTTTACGACTGTTTTGGGTAGGCATGAAGAAAACGGATAGCTATCTTGACAAGCCTAAAGATGATTATAAACGGCAGTGTAAAAATATCTAGGCTACCATCTATCCCCGTGGTCGTGCTTTTGACAGGTGACACATATGACACCAACGTAAAATATGTTCGGAAACTCTTTGGGCTGATTACATAAATGCATAAGAGGTTTCTCTGAGTTGTTGGCATCTTTGGTATCTCTCGATCTTTCGTAAATATGTTAACAATACGTGATAAGTTCTGGCGTGGAAAGAGCATCTCTGCATTGGTTGCAAAATAGAGGGTCTCAGGACGATTGACAACCTAGAATGTCTCTGGATTGTTGGCAAATTAGATGGTCGCTGGATTGTTGGCAAATTAGAAGGTGTGTGGAATGTAAAAAATTATAAAGTTCCTCGTGGACGATTGGCAAATTAGAAGTTTTCAAGTTTGTTGGTAAAATTAATGATCTCTAGACTGTTGGCAAATTAGAAGGTCTCTGAATTATTGGCGAATAAGAATTATTTTTGGATTAATTCCCACTCAGAAATGTTATATGGTGTATCGAAGGACATGTTTAGCTCTATGAAGTATAAAACGCAGATCACAATAGCTCATATGACATATTAAGTGTTCTGTGGAATGTTTTGATTTCATCACTGGCATGTTATATTTGGCATTGTATGATGGCTGGGAAAGAACCCACACAACCAGGCGGCTTATAACTTACAGTGTACCTTATATAACAGACAGCCCCCATATGTTATTGTGGTGAAAATTCTAAAATTTATAGAACTAAATGTCTTGCGCCGATATGTTTTAGATTCCTTGCAACCTCAAATTAGACAAGGAAAAGAAATCTCATTTTCTTTCTCTGACGGGAATACAAGTTGAAATTAGATTGCAGCACGCCTGTATGTATGTTGTCAAAACCCACAAAACCACACGGAAAGCAGCCCTACCAGCTTGTCGCGTTTCTTTTGATGTCCTTTACATAAACTTAAACCATTTCTTTATCTGGCGGGATTGGCCTAAAATTCAATTTACATATCTGCATAAGATGGAATCGCAGTGCAGTTTCAATGTATTTGGCGAAGGTTCAATTTTGCAATCATAGATGTTAAAAAAAACCACGTGTGCATCCCGTGAAAAATGCTTTAAAACTCAGGCCTTAACCAGCCACCACATGGTTGATATCATTCAAGGCATTACAATGCCGGTGTTTCAATATTTGAATTTTTGAATCTTAAAAGACATATCTTGCTTGCGTTCAATCCAGCTCTGCACCAGGTTCATCAAATGGTTTCAATATCGAGGAAGACTAAACCACACATGTAATTTGCAACCTTGAAAACTGTGGCATTTTTCAATCAGATCAATTTGAAGGTAATCATGTCTGCCATGTTTCAGTCTTAATGTGCTGAAACGGACGTTGTCTCTGACGAGGCGAAATATCTCTAATAACTGCTGTCACTGTCATAAAATATCAACTTGCGATATTAGGATATCGACTTTTAACCTCAGCCATCAAACAGATCGCCGAGTGTATAAAGGATTTTTATTTGATATACAATTTAAAAAAAAAGTGGATCCCCTTAGCTCAAAGGATCGAACTCATAGTAGTAACATTAACGGAGCATGTGAGGAAACCATAATTGCAATTTGCCTGGCTTTGTTCTCGACGAATTGATACAGTGGATTTTCGCTGTCAGATCAAAAGGATAAATTGGATGCCTTGTCCATCATACTCATTGTATAGTATGTGAGAGAACTAGCTTTCTCACTTGTCTCGATCTATCATTGATTGATTGCATCACTATTACGCAATCTACCCGTGCAAAAGGTAGTCTAAAGTCTATAACGTCAGTTGTAAAGCTTTCATCACAGATATGGCAGTGACTGTACGTAACGGAGACCAAGATTTAATCCCATCAAATGTTTGATTGTATCTGTGATACAGCTATGAAATGGGGCATGCATTCTAATAGTGTCACGCATGACTCTGTTCATATAAACAAAATCCCAATAAAATGGTTGTCAAAAAGAAGATTTCGAGCTATGGGAGACAAACGATCTAATAGCGTCCAAGTCAATTGTAAGGTTAAAACCATTATACGTTGTGCATTTTTTGTTTGACAAGATAAATGCACAAATCTGAAAGAAAAGTTTGGCGCTGAAGACCAGTACTTGCAATTGGTTGTTTAAAGCCCAATCAACTAACCAATCAACAGCCGATACTTAGTATTCGGCACTTATCATTTATCAGACGTGTGCATTTTATTGTCGATACAATGAAAACGTTGAAAGCGGACTCCCGTTGATCATGGACCCATAAGGTCATTCAAAACTTAATCCTAAAATACCGCTTTCATACCGATGGTACCGCCGGTACATAAGCTAATAATACAGCTATATCCCAAGTGTACCGAATGTAGACTCAGTGGTACCGTCTATATATCAATTTGACCGAATGCTGTCAACTGTACAACTTATGGCAACGCTTGTATACCAATGGATCATGAATGCCATTGGAAATGGATCGTGCCGCTTAAAATTGACAGCTTCTAGGGCCAATTTTCAACGTTACCGGAAAGTCTATTGAAAAATGAACGTGGTCAATTTTCAATGGATAGCATGTTGATTAAAAGCGTTTAAATGGCTGTGATTGTTAATTGTTCGACGTAAACTTCACCGAAAAGCCAAGCTTGACATACAATTAATAAAGTTCTGTGGTCGTCTCTTCCGTTCTATGTTGATATTTCAATTTAATTTTTAACTGAAACGCTTTTTGCATATAAGCACACATTTATTTGCAGAAGCAAATACAGTTTTGGAAGGCACTTAATATGTCAAATTTCTACGATTCAGTTTTGCTGTATTTTACAATGAGACAGTATAGAATCCAAATACACACTTATGCGGGATTCCTGTCTGCATTTCTGGGCACTTTCAGTACATATGTGCGTTCAGATTATTTTTAATTCGTGCCTTAAAAAATCATCTGCAAAAAAGCTCGTGTGACTTGTTGTAAAAAGCAACATAAATATCATCGTTATGTTGGATACAGTGATACTTTCATTTGATTAAATGCCATTAGTTCTGCACAGTTGTCCCATTACTCACCTGTGACCCTAAGCTGTTAATATGGCGTTAAGAGCTAGTAACCCAAACCAAACATCTCACTCAATCTCTCTCCACTTTAAACTTCCGAATTCCTTTTAATCCCTCACATTCTCTCATAACTCATCTAATACCTCTCCCGCCAACTCTACACCCATTCCACAACGAAAAAGGGGACTTTCAAGTAAACAATCGTTCATGCGTGAATCCTAGAAGAAGTCTCATAGTTTAGTATGGGCTTCCAATACACCTACCAATGAGTATTGTTTGGAAGGAAATGTGCAAACGTAGACTTCAGTGTAGTAGTAAAATGTAATACACTGTAGAAGTATAAATTTGCATCAGGTAAACGGGTAGGCCAATTACGCTTTTAGGGAGCTTGATGACACGTTGATACACTATGCACCTGTGTTTGAAAGTAGATATTAGTATGAAATTTAAAATTATAATCATAATACATGTATATAACAACTTAAATCGATCATTCTAAAGATTTGTATTTCAAATAAATATATTAGCATTTTTAAGCAAGATTTATATCTAGATATATTAACGTAAAACCTTTTATTACGTTTAAAACATTTATGAATTTAGAAGTATATTGTTATCTACAACGTGGATATTATTTAATTTAATTTAATTTCTCTTTGGAGACAATAACGGTAACTATGGTATGTTCCTATTTTACCTACATACATACATATAGCTTATGGACAATTCACAGTTTATCCTTTTAGCAGTGATTATTAGTTTCATCGCCAACCATAGCTGCAGTTGGCTCAACAGGTTCATAAAAAGAATTATTGACTTGTTGAATAATCTTTTTATATATAATATGTTCTAGTACTTATACAATTGTACATACACAACACGTACCTCGAAGAAATTGTATAGACAAGATATGAATCAGTATATACATCAAAAAGCATCACATGTATATACAGATCTAAAGAGTCAATCATAACAGTGTGTTTTTGTTATTTAGCTATATATTTTTTTTTCTCTTATCATACATTCTTAGAAGTTCCTATTTTACCTACATACATACATATAGCTTATGGACAATTCACAGTTTATCCTTTTAGCAGTGATTATTAGTTTCATCGCCAACCATAGCTGCAGTTGACTCAACAGGTTCATTACAAGCCACATATAACATTTCGCCTAAAAAGTCTTGAAAGTGTTAACAGCGAAAGGTGTCATGTACTTTTATGAGGCAAAATCTTTTTCTTACGATGCACAAATTGGAGAATGACAGGGTTTTGATCACAGGGGTATGAAAATTATATTTAGGTACAATTTATATCATGAACTGTAACTATTTTTCAGACCCATGTGTATTTGAGGAGATCATTTATACTATATACATACAATACATGCCCACAGACATATTTATATAGCCGTTGGTGTTATTTCTTTGAATATTATTTCTTTGGATTTAAAATGATCAAGAACGAAGCGTCCTATTTTATTACAACCAATGAACGTGCTGATTAACTGCCAACTGCTGTTTTCACCACGCGGATTGATTCTGAATATCTTTTGAAACTGAATTGACCTGTTCTGACATTCAATATTATTTTTTTCGTCTGATCAATACTAATGAACTTGACTTTGGGCCAAACCTGTGAACTCTCCGCCAGGTACAAGTGCGGTGCTGCTTGTTATAACGTCACGTTCTTTTATCTTTATATATATAGATCTATATATCACCTCAAAGCGTGATTGTCCATTTACAGATATGCTGCACATCTGTGAAAAAGTGCATTTAGTTCAATGTTCGTGTTAATTATACAAAGTGCAGAGCTCTTTCATCGACGAAGCATCAAGTACTTTGTGATCTACGATCGTGATGTTCATCATGTCCGTTAAAGTGTAAAACCATTTGTAGGGCTGTGACTTATCTCCATATATAAATCGAACTTATAAAAATACAGTCTATGAGATCTTACTTCCCAGTGCTGACGGAGTGACACAAAGGGAAGTAACTCTGATAGATAGAAATGAGATCTTTTCAGCAAAATAGTCACTTATAACTTATTCTATGGTTTATCTTGTTAAAAACAATATGTTGCACCATAATATGGTGGCTGATTTTTGCCATTTTCGCGTTGGAAAAAACGCGAAAATGCGAAAACCCAACGTTACTTTGTGCGAAAAAGCGAAAAAATAAAGTAGGATTTTCGCTGTTTCGCGTTGGAAAAAAGCGAAAAAGCAAGAATGGCACGAGTAAGCCACCATAGAAAAGTAATCGCTTTACTTTTAGAAAGCTGCGGCATTTGTATAATGGTTGACAGTGCGATCTCACGTTTGTAGAGTCTGTTATAATTCTCTTTATTTCCTCATGGTGAAGTTTACCAAAAATATCACCGTAATATTTATTTTGATAAGAAGGCGGAACTAAAGTGCTTTTAATTTGAATAACACCATCTTGAACTCCCTTATTTGGTCTAAATTGAAGACGACTCGATAAATGTGTTTCGTTGCTAGTAAAATATCCTCAATTAGTTATAAATTCACATGTGTTGTGGAATTTCACAAAGTTCATTAAATTCTCCCTTACACAATGTCACACAGAAACACACAGTATGGTCTTTACAATGGCCGACAGTAATGTGTACTCTTATAGTACACGGATAGTCTTTTTTGTTTCTAAACCAAATTACATCGTACAACCTGGTAACGCCAGGCTAGGGGTCCCTTACACGACAAGACACATAATTGCTACTGGCATTCGAAGTACTCTACAACAACCAATCATCTCGTCATATGCTTCGAAGTTCGCAGAAGTGGGCGAGGAGTTTCGATTGTACAACACCATGGTGATAATCGCTGATGACATTCGGAATAGTCACAGCACCATGGTGATGCAAAGTTAATGATATGACATGGCAGAAAGAGGGATAGAACTGGAAGACAATCATCCTCTATACTACAGGGGTTACTATCAATCTCGTTATATCCACCCATGAAGCACTCAGGAAAATATTAAAGTTTCCACCTCACTCGATGAAATATAACTGGTATTCAACAAGAAACAAGGAATATCCTCGATTTAAATGACATCACGGGTAGGATTTTTTTGTGGCATTAATATCAATAATATTAAATAATGAATATTATTTTATTCTCATCCATATCAACTACAAATACATATGATCAGCATTGTTACCGTGCGTGATGGCACAGATGATAGAAAATGTTCCTATTTGGGTTTCGGAAAAAGACATTTATTTACTTGAACCGAAAACAGTTTTCTATATTCAATATTGGTCAATATTGAACACTGAAGTCGCCATGCTTAATTCCAGTTCCAACTCTCAGTTGCCGATATGACTAATATATCACACTTCTTCATCAATGATTATGGGAGATAGCGCCTCCTGGTGACGATTTCTATTGACCTTTACCTTTCCCTCACACGAACTGTCCGCGGTTGACCTACATGAACGGCGGTTCGATATATACAATTCATCAGTACTGTATATAAATAACTTCATGTCTTGATCTATTCAAACACGATGACACCAGGAGGTATAATCCAAGGTCAGGTTTCAATGTGGCTGCCATTTTGGAGCATGCACCGATGCCCGCAGAACATTCAGGCGCATGTGGACAACGAATTATTACCAGTATCACAAATTCACCGAAATACATGACTCCAAGGCCAATACGCAGACTTGCTCAGTCATGTTGATATGAGCTTAAGCATATACTTAAAACTGGATAGTTCTACAGAAATGCTCTAAAACGAAATAATTTCAGCTTACAGACCAACATGGTTCGTCACCATTATTTATTTCGGAAAAAAGCACGTTCCATGTGCATTGAGGTCAAACTTTTTTTTTTTTTTTTTGCCTTTTAAATTAGTATTGAGTCGGATATAACATCTAATGCTCATTTGTGATTTTGATTGATCCTATTTTGAAATCAATATATCAATATACGTGTATATGGTAGGTATGGTCAGTAGAACAAAGAACGTTTGCTCTTCCGAATCCAATGAAAATGTTATTGATTTACATGTACTTGTGTTAAACCGACTCTGAGATCCAATCTCTGTTTTATTATGTTTTGTCTTTTGACGGTTTTCGTCGTTTTTTGTTTGACATTTCTGACAATTTTCAGAAAATCTCGATAAGGGTTCCTCTTATCCATGTAATTGTTTTTTCGCTTTGTATGATGATACCCCTATTGCGGGCACCGTACACATCAACCCTGTCATAAGCAGGGCGGATGTTTATTGTTACCGCTAGCTAATGTGACCTTGTCCTCGATTCACGGTCTTGCTTAAGTTATCTATACACTGTCAATTCCACATCAAATTTACTTACAGAACTAATGACAAGATGTTCCCCTTCGCAGTTCTTAATCTGTGCTGCTTCTGCTTATGTACAGATAATCACATTTACAAAGTATATGATAGACGGGATGAGATACTTAGAAACAATGATTACCCTTCAGGGTTTGAACGGCCGTATCAAGCAATAGGCAGGCTAGTTTGTTATAGATAAAAGAAATGGAATGGATTTATGAAAAATATACATATCCCCGTCGTATATCGAAATGAAATATGATGTGATGGCATTTTCTTTGAAGGCTAAAGTGAGATTGGTTAGAAAATGACTCAAGAAAAACAATTCTAGACAGTTTTGTATATGTTCGAAGACGCGTTATAGAATTGATAAAGTTAAGTTTTTGCTGGCAATATTATTCGTGTTTTGTATACTCCAGATTAACGGTTAATAAGTAACCTTTTATACATTTGTTAAGCAGTGAGGGGCCGCAGAACCAAAATAAAAAACCTCGAGATGTCCTTTGGAGCAAAAGATTCCATAGAGAGGCTAATACTTTGGAGGTTGTTTGTATAATACTTAGGTAGGCATAAATTTTAATGGGTTGGGCAATACAAGGAGATGAAAAAATATGTAAAAACTTTTTGAAATCCTTCAATTGTGTTGTTGTCAAAAATCAATAGTGCAATTTGTTTAAAGTTTTTTTGTAATTTTTGGTGCAGAATTCAATGCAAGAAAAATCCGTTTAACCAGCTGGTGAGTTGTATACGTAAATATTGTCGTCTATGGAAAATATTTTGGTTCTGTAGTCTCTATTAGCACTTTAAAAAGGACATTGCTCGGACACATTTAGTCTCCGCTCTCAGTATCATCCTGTTGTTTTGTCTGCCGTACTTTTGTGTTTTCGAGTACTTGGTTAACAGATCACAAACGGTCTATCAATTATAATAGCCAACTGTTTAAACGTTTGCTAGTGCTTGTACATCTGATCTTGAAATAGAAAAATAACATTTTATAAGTTAGTAATACATTCAGGTAAATTCAGGTAAAGATATGTTACCTGTGAATAGACATTTTTACTATATATAGGGTAAAATCCACGTTAAAGAATATATCTAAATGGTTTCTGTCTGGCTTTGAACCCAGACTATAACCAAAAGTAAAACATTAAATGTGTATCACAATAATTCGCAGCAAAGAGATAAAAAGAGAAATAATTAGATATTGCGTTTAATAGAACAGAATTTTTGTAATTAGAAAGGCTGTTTACGCAAGTCATTTTTTATGATTTAAATCAAACAAGGAAATGAACTGTTAGCGATTTTGACACTGGATATAAGAGTGTGGATTTAACTATATCTCAACATTTCGTGGATCATTCTTCGCGATGATGTCCTTCGAAATCGCAAACATGCCATCTCCGCCAAAAAATAGCAGGCTAAATGGTAGTTTGTTTACTCCAGCCTAGAAAGCATTAATATACTTGGAACACAGGGCAACCAATATCTCCAGACAAATGTGTCTTCCTTCACAGACAAATATTCATATATTCTGTGTGGAAATAGACGGGCACGCCGAAAATGTCTGACATCTTGCTTGTTAATCTAAAAAAATAAAGATAACAGTTTGGCCCTCCTCGCTGGCAACACAGCGTTGTGGAGCAGATTACACAGGATTGTTAAAACAATGCAATCTGTCATTTGGGCTGTAATGTGGAGCATATGAAACAGATATCTGAACTCTATGAGCTTTGATGGGAAATATCGCTTTCATAGATGACGGTATGTATCCTTTGAATCAGCAATGATCAATTCACTTGAGGTGGTTCAAAGAAATTGCTGTCCTCTGTGTTTTCTGTGTTCCCTTTGTTCGTTTAACGCCGTCTTTACACTATTTTCTATACTGTCCTTTATACGTTAACCCTAGACGGCTCCCTTTTAACTCTAACTTGGAACTTGACAATGATATACCACTGACAACACAAACAGTTTTGCAAGGCTCTGAAAGACACGATATTAACATTAATAAAGCTATATTGGATAAAGTTCAGTGCTTTGTCAGAGATACCAATAGATTTCGCTGATTTTGTTGAATAGATTTCGTTGAATTCGTTGAATGTCTTGTAATTTTTTTTTCTATTTGTAATGATATGAACTTGGATACATTTTGTATATGACGTTTATCAATATCTAGCTTGATGTTTTAGGATATCATCATCATTAAAAAATAAACATTTACTGTTAATTTGTAAGGAGAGGGCGTGTATAGGAATGTTGCCTGTTGCCCAATTCCGATTGTCTGTAACATCTGACAATAAAATATTCTGAAATGAAAACGCCGTCTTAGATTTTTTTTCGTGAAGGAGTTCCCGGAGAAAACATTTTTATGTATTCTCAAGAGACACAACAAACAATATTCGCAAATAGATAAATTTGCGACCAAGAGTTCATCCTCACAGTAGTGTATTCATATACAATAAGTATCTCGCGAACTAAAGTGATTTACATGAAAAACAAACATAATTGATTTTGAATGCAATTGTACTGGAGAAATCTACTTGTTATCAGATATAAAATATGTATAACTATTGAAAAATAACATGCTTTTCGCATGTTGCAAGTCATTGGTTTAGTCCTTATATGAATACACCTCTTTAATTTGATAAGATATCATATATCTAAAATAAGACATCGAGATAAAATATGAAGAAAACTTGATTAATGTTCTCAATTTCACCAACATTTATCAGTAAATATGTCATACGCGATATTGGCACCACTGTTTGTAACATAGTTTTTATTGGTAAGTAGGGTTATGCATTAATTTTTCTCAAGAGATTTAGACAGTATCTATATCTCTAATTCCTCAGAGCAAAGAGTTTAACAATAGCATAAAATTCCGATTAAAACGTAAACGAATATAATGTAAGGTTTTGAAATTTTACATAATCGAAAAAAATAAATATCAGAGCTGGTAATTACATATTAAAAACGATAAAACAATAACATTTATTGGCGTATGAGTACTGACTAAATGATTCACTGTAAACCGATTTCAACATATTTATTAACTACGCACATTAATGGTTATGATTAAGATTGACATGATTGACTTTAATGTTTGTGTAATTCAGATTACCCTTTGCTGAATTTACCAATTCTCTATCCCACAATGCACTTAACGAAAATTTATATAATCGGCCAATACATCTGCTAACAGATTTAAAATCTAATTGCATTTTAAATTTCAATATAAACTTGCACATTGAGTTCGTGATTTAATCGTGTGTTCTGTGAAACTCCCATTTTCCTACTTATTTCATTGATTTTCTAAAAGCCGCACATTCAAAGGCATTCAAAGTCCATATTTCCTTTGATCATAAAATCTTCCATTCGAATATAAATTACTTCAGATATGTTCAATACACAATAAAAATAAGCGTTTTTACATAAAGAATATTTTCGATAGTAGCATTCAATCTGTATTCACATGGATACATTTGTAAATTGAAAAGGGTTTGTGGCGAAATACGTCACATCAAGTATTTCTCACACCTCGACATAAAGTGCTTATCAATAAAATTGTTGATATCGTGCATTGGCTGTCACAACAAAAGCTGATTGTGTTAAAAGGAAATATCAAGCGTGAGAATAAATATTACGCACTTAAGATTTATTTAGATATATGCAGATTAAAACTTGAATTCCACACGCTGAAAGGTTCCGAATCACGCATCAATATTTTCGTTTTAATTGAATTCAATGAAGTAAAACATGTGAATTACATGGATGTAAAATCGCCGGTGCATATTGTATTGCCCGTTGCAATCAAACGCCATACTGATACATATCGGAAGTATATTGCCAGCCTCTCACTGAGCCCAGCCCTACCCCACAAGACGTACAATTAGCACAGACAATAATGGGCGTGTTAAATCTCTCATATCAATTAGTTCTCTTGGTGAAGATTTTCGTAACAATACTTGGTGAAGATGATGAAATATTTTATAAACATTTATATTTTACATCAATAGTAACGCAAATATTGCATGATAAAACAATATAAACGATAATACTTAAGTGAAAATGGAAAATATCAATAACATAAGTTCTGTGAACACCTTAAGATTTCTATCAAATAATCAAATTAACCACTAGTTAATTACTCTCTTGTCGAGTTCCGTACATCATATCTGTATGACCCTGGCTTGTACCTATTATCCCCCCACGCCGACTTTTGTGTTAAGAGAACATTAAGATAGTATCAAGTAATTTATTATTCCTTTGAAGACTTGGAGTTAACTGTACTCTGACATAGCGTCTAGTCAGTCCATACTAATTATACTTGGTAAGTAGGTGTGAATCGATCTAACGGTTTGCACTACAAATAACAGAAGTTATCTTACAGTGAAGGTCAGTCATTAACAAGAAATAGTGCTTCAAGTGACGTAAAAGCTCAAAGATGTTAATAAAATCTTAAAATTAGATTAACGCAACACTCATGTCGACCGAATTAAAGAGTATGAGAGCGAAATCGAGCGAGCCTTGCATTTACATATACTCTAAAACCGGATTACTCGGCGGCTTATTAGATTATCTTACGTAGACCACAAAAGTTTATTCCCATAGAATAATTTAAGGTTGTCGCGTCCCTGGGAGACTAGCAGAAGTCAAAAGCAACAAAGAATAGCAAAACAGTCTGAACTTGTAAAAAGAAACTTGCCTTCCTTTGATAGCATCGTATTGCAATAATCTATCACCAGGAATTGGCCCTGAAACATTATTATGACATACATAAACTGAATACAAAAAAAACACAAGTATACTCTTTTTTCAAAAATGTTTTCATTGCTCAATTGTCACACAAATGCAATGATCAAAGGCATACTTGCCAGAATTGTAATATAGCTGCTGTGTTAACCTCTATAGAGATGGACAAAAAGAGCCAGGAAATAATGAATGACTAGAACAAAAGATATCAGATATAATTGATATGTCTCATGCTAATCATGTACTGAAACAGGGTTCATCAAGTACACACATCAGACGAACAACTTTAATCTACGCTGCCGTTAATAGGACGCTAATCAAAACAATGGTTAAACATGATAAATAATAATATCGATCAATCAATAAAAACTAACATAAAACAAAACATTTCTAACAGAACTCCTATTCTGCTGACAATTATGTAGCGTATACTGCAAACCACGTAATTTTTGCGAATACATTTATTCGCGTCTTCATTTTTATCATCCTATTTCCGAATACACAGACCTGTGACCAATGGCTCTAACTAATAAGATAGTGCATTCATATATACTTTTATGATTGCTCCACATAAAACTACTACATTATTATATTCTTTAAAATTTATCATGTGTAAATAAAACTTTTGCAAAATATATTACAACAGTTTACATCCTATGGGGAGGATTCCATAGAATTACGCCACACTTTTTACTTTTATGCGATTATTTATATAGCATTTAAGTTCATGTTCGAGATCTCTCGTGAAATTGCAAAAAAATATATCTCCCGAAAATACTTTTATCTTACAGTAAACACTAAAGATATGTCAAGGTTACTGGATGATTACCTTTGTGATTTGTATTTCCACACCTCTGCTGTCCTTGTCACTTCCATGCGAAGTGACAATGATGGTGGCCTCGGCTATATAAGTATACAGACTTAAAAAAAACACGTCTTCGGGGAAATTACCATTTCTCTTTGTCAATAATAATAACGTAATTCTTTCTACACCGTACGTAGTCTAGTCATTTGTTCTGTTCTATCACATTACGAGTTTTTCAATTTTCATGTACTTGTGACTTTTAGTTTGATTTTGCAATTAAGAGCACTTATTTGAAGCCCGTTCTCAAAAAATATAGCTTCTATTACACAGTCAAGGTGACATTACCTATATCTTCTTTCGCACATATGCAACGTGTTCATATATTAATTAATGTTAAATCATTTAGTTAAGCCTTGAGTTCCTATTACAATCGCTTCTTTCAGACTTACAATTACATTTTATATAGAAGTAAGAAGGTATTGAGGTTTTGGTGAATGATGCAAAAGGAAATTGTGTACTGTGTGTATAAAGAATAAATAAGAAGTAAATTATCTGAAATATATTACCGATGACAGTATAATAAAATTTATTTCTACGAACGACGCAATGGTTTCGTGACATTAATAGAATGAATGAATAAAAAGTAGTTTATCACAAAGATATCGATGGCGGCAGTATATTACAATGTATTTCTACGACAGAAGCCTGGCTTTTGTAACCTTCAGAGCTAGCAATCACCATCCCAAGGACATCGATCAATGTCTCTCAGCCTACATTCTACAAGTATACATAAACACATATATATCACGTGTCAGTTAAAAAGATTCCCAAAGGTCCCAATGTATCACCTAGTATTCATGTCGTGTGTCTGTGACCACCTTACATATCAGTTGTGGTCCATCAAGCTAGCTGACACTCGGTCCCAGGGGAGGGTTCAACTTACGGCTGGCCGACACTTTACATATCGCTGATCGCAGAAGATTTAAAGCGCTCTCCATTAGTTGACTGCTGTGGATATTGTGCATGCTTTTTAAAAAAGGTGTAGTCGTAAATGAAGACAGAACATTCCTCTTCATTGCAAAATTGTAAATATGTAACTGACTATATAGATTTCCCCAGTGACTTCACACTTTGGGTATCGTTGTATCGCCCTTTGAAATGAGGTTCAGATTGCAGTATCATATACTACAATTTGATGTACAACAGGAAAAGAGATGATATCAGAAGTTATTTCATCACGTATCGGCCATTGATCAGTATAGGTCAGCCTGAGATAGCTCTACTGCTGTCTCATCTGCCGGGTATTTTATGATTGCAGACAGATCAGCACAGAACACACAGATCGGAATCGTGCCCATGATAATGTAGATATATTGGGATGTACGTATAATATGTAGTTTAAGCCCGAAACAGCACACTGGGAATAACATTCCCAAGCAGTTTATGTATCTTATATCAATGTGTTAGTAAATTTGCTTTCTGCAATTTATACAAATGTGTTCTTAAAGAAACTGTTGATATTGAAAACTGGACCTCCAATCACTATAGTAATCTACTAGAAATTAGGCTCAAAATAAAATTGTTTCTCTTCATAAATTTTGATTATCTATTTTTATTTATTGATTTTCCTTAAGTAAGAATTGAATCCATGTAAACAAATAAATCCATTCATGCTTGCGTTTGTTACTTTGTGTCATGTGCCTTTGAAGACTAATGTGTGATGTACTCTCCTTCATCCGACTTTATAGTACTATCCCACTAAAACAACATGTCGAATATTTAAGCATTGAACGTCTTTCAGCTGGCGTTCATAGCCAAAATGAATGCCAATTGGATAGAAGCAAATTTCATGAAGCACAAGCGGGATTTGCCTCTGTCCAGTTGGCATTCATATTGGCTATGAATGCCAACTGAAAGACGTTCAATGCTTATATTTACATTTGGTTAAAATTTTATGTTGAAACACCAAGGGGCTTTGCATTTATGATGAATTAATCATTCCTTCTTGTCAAGGTTCAAGGAATTTCCTTAACTTGATGAAATCTCTTGAAATTAGTCCTTATTAACCAAATAAAATAATAAAAAACTACAAACCAAAGGACCTAATTTTTCATAAAATATTTGCAAGTCACATACGAAACATTTCCTGGTTTCAGTGTATTGGGACATAAGGTACTTCATTCTCTAATCGATGCTATGATAAAGGAATGCTATAGCAATTCCACATTGCAAATAGCATAATAAAAATGTATTTGATATAGATTTGTGGTCTATTAATCCACCTCTGTCATCATGTCTTTCAAAATTGTAAAGCAATTTTACATTTAACTATATGCGATATACTTTTTTGTTAAAACAAAACTTTTGAAAAAATTAAAATTAGTCCCTTTAACCAAATAAAATAATAAAAAACTACAAACCAAAGGACCTAATTTTTCATAAAATATTTGCAAGTCACATACGAAACATTTCCTGGTTTCAGTGTATTGGGACATAAGGTACTTCATTCTCTAATCGATGCTATGATAAAGGAATGCTATAGCAATTCCACATTGCAAATAGCATAATAAAAATGTATTTGATATAGATTTGTGGTCTATTACTCCACCTCTGTCATCGTGTCTTTCAAAATTGTAAAGCAATTTTATATTTAACTATATGCGATATACTTTTTTGTTAAAACAAAACTTTTGAAAAAAAGCGATATATCTCTTTGATGTGCATTTTCCTATACATTTGTATAACATCAAATGTAACTAAAATATGCACAGGTCTATTAACGATTGCAAATGTATCGATTTAAAAACAAGTGATATACCCCTGAAGAGAACAGAGATGCGTTTTCTATGTCTGTTGATACGAACTTCAAAGGTGAGCATTGCCGGCCATGCCGTGTTCCATGGCACTCTATAACGCTCCAGGGAGAATATAACGCTAGGATCCGACTATTTTATTCCGGAGCAGATAAAGTCATCGATCGCATTGATTACATAGGTACTACGTGTACCTTCTATCTATACACACATTAAGCACTGGTCTCGCGATTTTGTCAAGAAGATTTAAATATTCTTCTACCATCGGCATATAATATTGACGTTTAACGCAACAAAATTACGATGTTATTAAAAGTTATGTAGCGATTCATACAATCTGTTTAATTTTTGGATGAAAATAAATAATGAAGAGTAGTCATCAAATGACAATTGTAGGAATGGCAATTGTAGGAAAACAATGTTTTTGATTTCTCATCGTCGCCGCTTACACTATATTGATAACGTTATATTTATTTGAAAATATTGCACAAAAGCTCTAACCGCATGTGTTTCAACAAATTTATATATCAACGTTATCCAGTTGAGGAAAAACCATGTCAATTAACAAAATTTTACAATAAGAATCGTTCAGAGATAGATAATCTACACCAACACAATATTTCCTATCTACTTGTCTGGCATGCGGGCATATCCTCTTATAATGTGTTGCATACGGGCGTATTATACAATATTCCTCTACGGTTGTCACGGTTCTGTAGAGAGATATTAAATCTATTGTAAATACGTTGAAATCAAATCACCATTTATTCATGTTTATGACTGTTCAAATGTGATGACATTATTTGTTCCAATTCTCAAGCATTATATAATACATCCCTACTTTAAGTTTCTTCTCCAGTCATGCTTTATAACATAAATTTTCCTGAAGAACACTATAAAATGAACTCTAGCATTCTTCAAGGCCTAAAACATAAAATCATGCCGAGAGTTCATTGAGACTACAACTATAGCCCTGCTATACCGTATTAAATCTCCGGCGAGCTGTTATCATCTGGATTGCATGGAAGCCAAATGATTGTACTTATTATCTTTTATTGATTTGAGGATTGACCTTCGTCCCCTGTCTATTAACTAACACCTACGGTGCTGAATGACCCCCGACTCGCTGGACTATCCGTTCCTATCTATTCCAGTGTCCGTAATTAATCTTCACAAGAAACTCCTGGTCTTTTCGCCTAGACTCGCTAATGACTCTTATTAAGACTTGGAATAAAGGTTAGAGAATCGTGGATCAATCAGAATGTCATTCGCCTTTCTGTTGCTGCACTGGAACTCTGTTAGAAATAATTAGGGCCTCCTGCTCCCACCATCCGTTATGTCGGTCTCAACAAACTCCGTATTCTTCCGCCGGAACCTGATCCGTCAATTTATCACCGCGGTTCTAAAATAGATTGACGATCATTGGTCAAAAAGAAGCTAGTTATTAGTATATTACGATCGTAGCAAATTGACCGCGCGCCATTACTTTCGCACAATATGAAGAAATGATGTCTTTCTTTTTCCTCAAAAACAATTATCGGCAAGCTAGTTCAACAATCTTATTCGACATTTAAATTATATTTTATACAAGTTTTAAACTGTTTTATTATCAATATCATTTAAAATGTCTTTATGTCATAATATTACCAACATATTGATTGGATATTTAGGTAGCATCAATTTTAATAGTTTAATGTGTGAGTTGACCAATTCATGTTCATGTAAAATATATAAAGAACATTTAAAATTATTTCAGGTTTAGTTTTGGCAGGGGAGATCAAGTGTGCAATTTGTTTAAAATGTTTCAAATTTCGGTCATATTTTTGTGTGAAATTGAATACAAAATTGCAGCTCCTATGTAAAAAGTTAGCAAGATGGTTAATCTTTAATTGTTTCAATTGCAATTTTATGAGATGACCTTCAAATCACGTTAACATTGCCATCTATGCAAATCATTGTGGCTCTGTAGTCTCTATAGTTTCATGGTACCTATGAATGGACATTCTATGACTATGTTGCTATGATAGGATTTACGCCTTCCAATAGGCCCTCCACGGTTACAATGACCTGCCCGGACCTGTTGGACCATGTTCTACTCAGCCAAGAAGTGACGGTCGATAGTACAGGTGGCAGTAATACTGTTTTCTATAATGGCGGTGTATATGATATATTGTGTTAAATTCTAACATACTTAGAAGAACAATACGCTTGTGTTACCACGGCGAGGTAGCATTATTGTTAAATACATTTAGCAATTCTAAAATAAATGAATTACCCTTGCCTCGATCGGCGGTAGGTCATGTTCAGCGCATTGGGGAATGGGTCAGTGTGACCTTAAAGAAATAAGTTGATGGTATGTAATATTTCTATTTGTTGACGTTTACTGGGTATTAAAAATACATGTAAACTCGTGGGATATCAACCGACGTGCATCTTGCCTTGCTAGAATGACTCATTAGAATTTTTGAATTTTTGGTTGTCATATTTTTGACATGTTAGCGCACCATTGGCTATGTTAGAACAATTTATGAATGTTACAAACAAATGTCAAAAATATGACAGCTTATGCTTATATTTACATTGATCAGGTCATTCCCTTATAAAAGAAAAAGGATGAAAAATAAAGTATGAAAATAAACGTTATACGTTTTTATAGTGAAATTTACCATTTGATGGAACAGCCAATGATTTTACGGGAAAGAGTTTAGTTCTTGTAACTTTCGATGTGTTGCCTAGGACAACCGACTAAATAACAGTAGATGAAATAGTCCCATCGATAAAACGAGATATACAACGATAAGTACAACATCTCAATCCATTTTAAACATCTTCATAAGTATATAAATTACGTATTAATCAATTTTCAGACTATATTATATTCTTCAGTGATTTATCATACTAACGTAAAGTCTCAGTCAACGTAAAGTCTCAGTCATTTCTTGACCTTTTTAACGCTGATTGCGGTATCTGTACGCCAGAGCCTAACTGCCAATGTAAATACTGGTAAATATCATACATTGAGTTTAGTAGCAACATATCGGTACTGTGCAGTGGTAATATAATGGTAAATACAGTGCCATACTCGCACAAGAAATAACGTGAAAAAGAACGAAATTCCAATGCACAAAAGCTGCTGGTTTTAAAAGAAAACCTCTTTTGAGTGATTCAATTAAATGTTAAGCATAAACTTTTGGTGACTAGTTCATCTAAAACATTGTATGCGGTGGCTGAATACAGAAGGTTCTGCGTAAAACCGATACATCAGTGTTTTACCAGAGGGAATACCTCGGTATTCTTTAAAGCTTTCATTTGCGTGTGAATTCACATCTACATTATTTATCTCGAATAAGAATATATTCCTTGTTAAATCCACGAATGCCATGAACCTTCATGATTTTTTTAGAAATAACAATCGCGAAAAGAAAGATGTTTTTCTATATAATCTACACTGTTCAGTACGGTAGTTTGTTTATGTACCAAAAGTGAGAATTGTTTATCTCTACTTCCATGCAAGCCATTTCCAGTTATACCTTCGATTGCCGAGTTCAGTGTTCAAATCAATGAAAACCAATTATGTCAAAGTCAAGAGTTATCATTTCTAGCTATGTGTTGATGGTGCAGTCTTATAGATAAGTAAATTGACATCATGGCCTGATAGCTAGGACATTTCAGTTAAACAATACAGCAGTTATAAAAATACACATATAGCTTTACACGTCTCACCAAGACATGTCACCGAGTGTATTGATAAATCCAAGTTTATTGTGTAACCCTTTACATATCCTGGAGTTTAGTAATTACATGTCTATGACGAAAGTAAGATACGTTTATACCAGGGGACATTAATATATAGTCTCACACTCTCGCCATCGCAGCTAGGTTTTTAAACAAAGAGGTTTTTCGTGTCAGGAAACTTCACAGTTACGATATATTCCCTAGCTAGAGAAACGTCCCCGTTGTTCCTATCACTTCGATCCTCCGGTACAGTAAATTTTGAACGGCTTCAGTTGTCCTGGACATTTATGACACAAAACATCTTCCGCTCAAACCATTTTGACTTTGATGTTTCAATATCCCAACAGAGTCCTACACCAACATTGCGAAAAAATAATGGTATATCATGGAAACTATCTTCTTTTGGGGACGATTTACTGTCACAAATATCAGATCAAAGTAAATACTGCAAATAATATTTCTGCGAGTGGATATTCATCTGATTTCATGGTGAAATGAAATTCCTTTAAGTTTTAGTTCTGCGAAATATAATTCCTTCGAACTTGTTTTGAAATAGAAATCGCATAATTTAGTTGACATCTATTTCCTAACATTTCTGATGCCGTCTCTCTTTTGGCAATAAGTGGAGCGCTTGTCCTTATGAGAAAGTCACTAATTATTGTCCTCTGGCCAACACCAATTATAGTCTATAACAGTAGTAGTTCCTGTTCCTGCTTAGCGTTCAAGACGACTGGTCTGCCCGTCGTTAGTCACAGGGAATGGTGTGCATGTTCTTTTGCTCTGGCATCATGCTTCAGTGAGATATCACTATAAAAAGGACAACTAGTCGACGAATAGTTACTATTACAAAGAACCACATCATGGAAATACTGCAATCACCAAAACACGCACGCAAACCACAGACACAACACATCACACGTACGGCATTGTTTGTTTAATTAATTAACGTCCTATTAACAGCCAAGGTCATGTAAGGATGGCTTCCTATGTATGCGGTGTGTTGCGTGTATGCTGTGCGAGGTGTGTGTTTTGGGAGACTGCGGTATATTCATGTTGTGTCTTCTTGTATAGTGGAACTGTTGCCCTTTTTATAGTGCTATATCACTGAAGCATGCCGCCGAAGACACCAAGCAACACACCCCACCCGGTCACATTATACTGACAACGGGCGAACCAGTAGTCCCACTCCCTGTATGCTGAGCGCTAAGTAGGAGCAGAAACTATCACTTTTACAGACTTTGGTGTGTCTCGGCCAGGGGACAAAACCCAGAGCCTTCCTCACAGGGGCGAACGCTCAACTCAAGGCCAAAAGTGAGGCGGTGCCAAGGAAGGCATTAGGAAAGATAAAGTTAGCTAGGAAGAAGAGAAAAGATAAGATCCTAAATTTAGTCGCCTTTTACGATCATGCAATAGGGGCAGCAGGTACAATTCTAACGCACGTACGGGAAACCGTCGTTAAATGACACCGAATGTTAATAGGACGAAAAACTAATATATACTAACATATTTACAGTAGTATTGGTATCAACTAGTCATATACAACACAGCCTTAACGTATCTTTAATTATCTGCACTTGTCTGGTGTTGAAGAACTAAGCATTTCAAAGTACTCGTGCATCGGTTAATACTGCAATAATTTGTCTACAGTCCTTATATATGTAGCTATATCAAATAATGTAAAGACAACTCTCGTTCATCGATTCCCTGAACAGCCTTTGAGTCGCACTTTGTTCCGTCTTACGCTGGCGTAGAGAGTGTGCGTTCTGCGGTAATTTACAGTCTTGTAATGACCTACTCAAACATCCTGGACTGAAACACACTTAAACCTATTTTATTCATTTGCAGTTAGAATTTACTAAATATACTCGATCGATATCAGGGCGGTCTCAACTACTTGATGGTTTCTTCTGAAATCAGTTAGCATTAGATAAACCAGAACGTTGAAAACAATAAAAGAGATATGACAGCTTAACTAGCATCGTCCCATAGATAGGTTTTGTGACTGCTTGACGGAATAGTTGTCTGTATTACCAAATGAATATACCAACGTACAACAACAAGAACAGCAGACCATGACTTAAGATCCATGGCGGCATCGCTATGTCAACTTTTAACGTTTTCGGAAAGACTTGCTCTTGCTCATACAATAACATGATTTTTTTTGGTAACTACGTATCTGAAACGAAGAAGCAAGGGCATGCAAGTCTGTATTCATAAAACTATCAGTTATTTTATTGCGACATTAGATTCAGGATTATCGGTTCTATATTGATATATGAATAGTGTATATTAAACCAAGCTCGTATTGCGGTTGTGTTGCGTATAAGGATTTTATAGCGATGTATTTCACTGGTGATCTTTGGGGACAACATGCGTGACAAAACGATATCAGGCGTCGATACTGTAAAGAAAGCATTTTAAGGAGACATGTCCCTGCTGACAAGCTGTGTCTACAACACATGGAGGACTGCCAAACCTAGCAATACATGGACACGACCTAACTCCAACAGGACTCACAAAAGAGTCATCGGTCCGTCCAGGGTCAGCAACACAGAATGTTAGACCGATATGTTACCACACAAATACAGCGAACCACTGCTTTACAGCATAGGGGAATACGAAAAGATATTTTTGTATTTCGAATATATATTTGCTATTGTTTGCTTTGAAATAAAGAACGCCATTTGCATATCAGAGGAAACTGCTGTACTAGTGGTAATCATTGATGCCACGGTAGAAATAAATTTCCCTCATACCTACCAGGGTAATACTTGCTGGTCTAGGGCAATTCAGTCATGTCGCCTGAGGCTGTATTGCATGGCCACTCATGCAATAAAGCCTCGTGACGTCACGGCGTCAACAAAATTTCTATTTCCTAGGTAAAATTTTAACATTTTCTTTTCAGAAACCATCCTGCGTTTATTTTAAGTATATAAACAGCAGGATTTGCGTTGAAAATGTCACGCAATTTCCATGTAGGGAAAATTGGCTTGCAGTTGCGTTTTTTTCACGAATTTATTTCAAAATGGCTGAAAATCATGGCAATAAAATTGCAATAAAGGCATGATAGAAAAACACTTGCATTGTGTGACCCTCGGGTAGAATATCCCTATCCTTCATATCCACGTATGAAAGAGTCTTATAGTACCACACACTGCATATAATGTTTGAGGGTTTACATTTGTAGGATTTCATCAATATAGGAGAATTGTAATGTTGTGCCAACCATCTGGTACATGAACATATATATGATGTCTTCCTTTCGTAGTTTATACTACGTTGACCATATCTAGTCAAGTTTTATGAAATGTGACATGCTTTTAATTATTCCATAATCAAAGTTGTAAAATGTGACCAAACTAGTTATTTTAACATAAATACATCAAATTTTGCCAAGCATGTTGCTAGGCAACAGCATATCAAGATATTGCAATGAAATTGTTAGTTTTTTAATCTCATTTATTGATGAAATTATGGTACATGTAACATATTTTACTTTTTTGTATACACAATACTTTCAAAACACCGTACAAATTAGTATGCAAACATGTTTACGGAAGTGTCATACATTACTTTTGTTGAAAAATCAATTTGAAGACTAACGATAATGGGGTAAGCATCACAACACACAATGCGTATCATCTATGTATCCATATCTAACCTAAGCACAGACTCGTGCTTCAATTTCGATATGTATATCGGTTGTTAGCGTATCCTTCTAACAATGTATCTGCCCAGTGAACAAAATTTCCCGATCATCTCCAGTCACCACTCCACGTGAAGTACCTTTATCTCGTGGACCAGCTGGTCACGCTAGGATTCTGTTATGTCTCGCATGCCGAGTCGCCATCAGTGAAGTCTCCCGATACCAGATGTTATCTGGAATAGCAATACTGACATCGGTTCCAGGAAATACGTCCACGTAACGTAAAATCACATTGTTTTTGTCTCTGAGAGACTGACATGACACGCAGATAGCACAAGGAGCCCAGAATGGACATATGTTTTCCACTGCTTGGCCATTCGCGATTGCGTACCGATAGCGAAGCTTAGTTCACCGTTCCAAGGTCAATGTTTGACTGTAGTTTTAGTATCATCTACTAAAAATGCTGATGGAATTCACATTTATCATCAGCTGATGATTCAGTTATGGACCGCATCACCGGCGAATCACATTAAGACCTGTAAAGAGCGCACGATTAATTCGTTATTCTTCATTTACGTTTGAGGTCAATGGAATATATTTCCAATGTCTATACGCAATATTTGGACTTTGGCACTTCAGCGCAATGTGTACAGGAGTGATAGTGTCATACACAAACGTAATGGTTGCTTAACAGGAAAACATCGGGCTGATGATGAAAATCAGCTAATCGACTTTGAGCAAAATCTTTATTTGAATAATTGGGATTGGCTACAGTTTAACCATATTGAATAATATATATACACTAAATGGTTCAAGGACGTCGACTCTCGCATGCGACATTAATATGCTAAGATATGTGAAGTGAGGTTGATACGTTACGTGTCTCCTAGGAGGAGTAACTCTTTGGGAAAGAAAAACATAGTTGAAGGAAAAATCCCTTCGCGAACAATTTAGTATGTTCAAATAAAAGAAAAGAAATCGATTCTCGTCTGTTAGTGATTCTTATATTACCATCATTATACTTAAACAGTCAGAGTACAGCTCCCTCATATGGTACAAAGTTATAGTGTATAGTACATCTATACCATAAAAAAGGCAGATGTGTTCTAAACCAAAGTACTGAAGAGCATTAAAAGAGGACAAAAAACTACAGCTTTACGAAACAAAAAAAATAGTATTATTATTTACATAGCCATATAAAACCGTCATGTCTCCAGTTCAGAAGCAATACTCCTCAACTTGATACTATTCACTTAAAAGCATTTCATAATAACTGCACTTTGATTTTCTCGTACGTCTGTAATGTTTTTTAATTTTTAGATAAGGTATTTACTGAACGTATGCTGAGGCAACCAGTAAGGCCTTCTAAAAATCGTCTTGGTAGCAATTAAGCAGTTCAAGGTTATTTTCACAATTTTCTTTGGAAATGCTGTGGTAAATGATTTAATAAAATTTACTCTGATATCCAAATCGCGAAAATCGAAACTGCTAAAATTTAAGTCAGATTGACTCTGTTGGTACATCAGCACTTGCCTGACCTAGCCCAACCTCCTAGGTACACCAACACTTGTCTGGCCTATCCCACGCTCCTAGGAATACCAACATTTGCCTGGCCTATCCCACGCTCCTAGGAATACCAGCACTTGCCTGGCCTATCCCACGCTCCTAGGAATACCAGCACTTGCCTGGCCTATCCCACGTTCCTAGGAATACCAACACTTGCCTGGCCTATCCCACGCTCCTAGGAATACCAGCACTTGCCTGGCCTATCCCAACCTCCCAGGTAGACCAACACTTGTCTGGCCTAGCCCACCATCCTAGGTACATCAACTATTGCCTGGCCTATTCCACGCTCCTACAGATATTGGTACACCAACACTTGCCTGGCTTTTGGCAGAACACCCTCCTATGTACATAAACTCTTGTCTGGCATATCCCAACCTCCCAGGTAGACCAACTAATGCCTGGCCTATCCCAACCTCTCAGGTAGACCAACACTTGTCTGACCTAGCCCACCCTCCTAGGTATACCAACACTTGTCTGACCTAGCCCAACCTCCCAGGTAGACCAACACTTGTCTGGCCTAGCCCACCCTCCTAGGTGTACCAACACTTGTCTGGACTATCCTACCCTCCTAGGTACACCAACACTTGTCTGGCCTAGCCCACCCTCCTAGGTACACCAACACTTGTCTAACCTAGCAAACCCTCCTAGGTACACCAACTATTGCCTGACCTATCCCAACCTCCCTGGCAGACCAACACTTGTCTGGCCTAGCCCACCATCCTAGGTACACCAACACTTGTCTGGCCTAGCCAACCCTCCCAGGTAGACCAACACTTGTCTGGCCTAGCCCACCCTCATAGGTATACCAACACTTGCCGGGCCTGTCCCAATCTCCCAGGTAGACCAATACTTGTCTGGCCTAGCCCACCCTCCAAGGTGTACCAACACTTGTCTGGACTAGTCAACCCTCCTAGGTAGACCAACACTTGTCTAGCCTGTCCTACCTCCTAGGTACACCAACACTTGCCTGGCCTAGCCCACCCTCCTAGGTACACCAACACTTGTCTGGCCTATCCCATCTCCTAGGTACACCAACACTTGTCTGGCCTAGCCCACCCTCCTAGGTACACCAACACTTCCCTGGCCTAGCCAGCCCTCCCAGGTACACCAACACTTGTCTGGCCTATCCCACCCTCCTAGGTACACCAACACTTGTCTGGCCTATCCCACCCTCCTAGGTACACCAACACTTGTCTGGCCTATCCCAACCTCCCAGGTACACCAACACTTGTCTGGTCTAGCTCACTATCCTAGGTACACCAACACTTGTCTGGCCTATCCCACCCTCCTAGGTACACCAACACTTGTCTGGCCTATCCCACCCTCCTAGGTACACCAACACTTGTCTGGTCTAGCTCACCATCCTAGGTACACCAACACTTGTCTGGCCTTGCCCACCTCCTAGGTACACCAACACTTGTCTGGCCTTGCCCACCTCCTAGGTACACCAACACTTGTCTGGCCTAGCCCACCCTCCCAGGTACACCAACACTTGTCTGGCCTGTCCCACCCTCCTAGGTACACCAACACTTGTCTGGCCTATCCCACCCTCCTAGGTACACCAACACTTGTCTGGCCTATCCCACCCTCCTAGGTACACCAACACTTGTCTGGCCTAGCCCACCCTCCTAGGTACACCAACACTTGTCTGGCCTATCCCACCCTCCTAGGTACACCAACACTTGTCTGGCCTAGCCCACCCTCCTAGGTACACCAACACTTGTCTGGCCTAGCCCACCCTCCCAGGTACACCAACACTTGTCTGGCCTAGCCCACCCTCCTAGGTATACCAACACTTGTCTGGCCTAGCCCAACCTCCTAGGTACACCAACACTTGTCTGGCCTAGCCCACCCTCCTAGGTACACCAACACTTGTCTGGCCTAGCCCACCCTCCTAGGTACACCAACACTTGTCTGGCCTAGCCCACCCTCCTAGGTACACCAACACTTGTCTGGCCTAGCCCACCCTCCTAGGTACACCAACACTTGTCTGGCCTATCCCACCCTCCTAGGTACACCAACACTTGTCTGGCCTAGCCCATCCCACCCTCCTAGGTACACCAACACTTGTCTGGCCTAGCCCACCCTCCTAGGTACACCAACACTTGTCTGGCCTATCCCACCCTCCTAGGTACACCAACACTTGTCTGGCCTAGCCCACCCTCCTAGGTACACCAACACTTGTCTGGCCTAGCCCACCCTCCTAGGTACACCAACACTTGTCTGGCCTATCCCACCCTCCTAGGTACATATACACCAACACTTGTCTGGCCTATCTTACCCTCCTAGGTACACCAACACTTGCCGGGCCTAGCTCACCCTCCTAGGTACACCAACACTTGTCTGGCCTAGCCCACCCTCCTAGGTACACCAACACTTGTCTGGACTATCCCACCCTCCTAGGTAGGCCAACACTTGTCTGGCCTGTCCCACCTCCTAGGTACACCAACACTTGTCTGGCTTATCCCACCCTCCTGGGAACACCAACACTTGCCGGGCCTAGCCCACCCTCCTAGGTATACCAACACTTGCCTGGCCTATCTCAACCTCCTAGGTACACCAACACTTGTCTGGCCTAGCCAACCCTCCTAGGTACACCAACACTTCCCTGGCCTATCCCACCCTCCTAGGTACACCAACACTTGTCTGGCCTAGCCAACCCTCCTAGGTACACCAACACTTGTCTGGCCTGTCCCACCCTCCTAGGTATATCAACACTTGTCTGGCCTGTCCCACCCTCCTAGGTGTACCAACACTTGTCTGGACTATCCCACCCTCCTAGGTGTACCAACACTTGTCTGACCTAGCCAACCTTCCAGGTACACCAACACTTGCCTGGCCTGTCCCACCCTCCTAGGAACTCCAACACTTGCCTGGTCTAGCTCACCATCCTATCAGCGCCACAGTGACAACTGATTACCGTCCTGAGTAATTTCGGTGACATAGCGTGAACATATATCTGAATTATATATGACTTACCATGTTCCGACGAGCGAGTTATTATTCTTTGTCATAATTTTTACTGTTTCAAATTGCAGTTTGTGAGAGAGATATCGATTTAGCTGACAAAACTGTTGGTACTGATATCGTCAATAGAGCTCATGTTCCTTGAAATTGTTTCAGCATCTTTTAAGTGATAACTTGATTTTATGCATGGTCTCAAGTGTAATACGTAACACCTATGTGCGGATTTGGAAATGTAAAGCTGGAGAATCCCAGATAACGCCATGTCATCCTTCTACGCGTTACTGTCATCATCGCGTGAATTAGTCGGTCTCATCTTGTCCCCACAAGTAATCGTTGAACGAAAATCTATATTACATAGTATAACATTATTACAAATGACACCTGGTGTTAATAATAGCATGTAGAAGTAGCACTCTTTGTTGGTTCTATTGTATCTGGGTTTACTCGTGGGGAATAGAATTTCGCTATGCTCGCTGTCAAGTTAATTTCTGTCAACTTAAGAACATCCATAAAAATGGAAGTTGATGAAATTAAAGATAACATGTATGGCTTATTCCTGGTAGAAATTGACAACGAGAGAAAATCAAGAAAGTATCACCCTGTGAAATTAAATATACAGTACTTCAAACGTAAGATGACATGTTTTCTGCTTCTAGGTTTTAATTATATTTATCGATGATGACAGATGTATTTTGGTGATAAAGAAAATTCAGACGAGGTTAAAATAAATATCCACTGGCTCTTTGTATGAACAGGCTTAGTATATACAGTATATATATATATCAGTATGTAACAACATGTTTTTAATGCGCAGTAGTACAACAACTGAAATACATCTCGATTGTTAATTTTCATAGCGAATTACGTGGGGTTGGCTTTAATAATATATCCGTAATTTGATTTATAACACATTATCTTTTCAAGTAAATTATCCTGTCAAAGAAAAATTGCTGGGTGACTTTGCATACTGCAAATTGTACTGAATATCTGCTAATTATGCATAATGAAAATATATTCAGCAAAACCTGCAACAATAAAAGAACCAAAATTCGGGTCGCAAATCACTCATCAAATTTCACTTTGACAGGATAATTTAATTTGATAAAAATAACGTGTTTAAAATGATTGGTATTGTAAATTTTAATTAGTTTCTCTGAGCTGCTATATTTTGAATTCATGTTATTGATTTTCATGAAAATAACTAGCAACTTGTCATTGTGATATCATTTCACGCATTTCGCCCATGTTGAATTGTCAGTCTAAGTTATGGCTTTTTTCTAATTACCGTATAATTAGGTTGGTGACACTTATAATGAAAGCATACACTAATTACAATGCATCTTTTCAGACATTGACAGCCCATGTTTAAAACCTGAACAATACACCGCATACTGTTAGTTAATATACAAAAAAATGTTGATTAACAATAGAGGGCAAGTATATAAATCTAACTTAGTAGTTCCCGAACAAACATCGAGTTATATGAACATATTTCTTCAAATCACTTTGCTGAGTAGCATCTGTCTCAGATTCCATACGATGTTTCCCTTAGAATCTAGGTGTGCACATTTAAATTTGGGTCTGATCCGACAACAAAATAGCCGATATATATAGATCATCACCATCTTGGATTTTGATAACTGACGTTTTTACAGCTATTTCTCAGAAAGTACTACAGGAATTTCTCGTAAATTACATGTGTAGGTTCTTCTGCCTTTCGTTATATAAATACTCCCTATAGAGCATAACATAAACAGTCCATTTACCAGACAAATCGTTCGCAATTTCTACCCGATAATTGTGATAAGTTGACCTGACTGAGTTCTATAGACTGTTGTATCTGCAAGCTATTTCATAGGTATACTGAATCCTTCCAAATCGAGGTTATTCATCACATTATCAAATCTAATCTACAACATGATGATTTTTTCTGCATCTTGATGAATGGATAATTTAAATCTAGAGATCTTGTACACCTCAATATCTCGTTGATGTAAAACAGACATAATATACGACACGTGTCTGTCACTTTTTGTTATTCATATCAACATTAGTATTAGTATTTTTGATTTATTCTTTGTTCGAATTAGATCTGAAGTTTTTTGAAGGGTACTTAATAACATTTTATGCACAATTTATAGAGTACAACTGACAAATGAATACAATACTGACACTAATTATGGGATATGGAATTGATTCTTGCTCTCCAGTACATTAATTATCCTTCTTTATTAAAATTCCTGGAGTTTCGTATGGAAGTTTGTTATGCTTTGTTTTGTTTATGTTATTTGTTGATTTGATTGGTCAGTATGTTTTATAACTCATATGCGAATTTTAATTTTTTTTTTCATTTTTCAGTAAAAACCAATGTGTTGTGTATAGCGTATAGTTGGTGATTTTAGCGGGGTAGATATTTACGCGATTCAGCGGGATATTACTATTATTGCAAAAATCTTGATTCGTGAAATATTAAGAATCTATATACTATGAGTGCAAAATTGCGAAAATCTAATCCAGCTTAAATTGGATTTTCACGTTTATAGTAAATTTGCGAAAAAATTCACTCGCTTGATTAATCGGCGGCATGTTTAATCAGTTTTGCAATTGCTGAACTAGAGTCTACAATGATAAACTTGGTGCTAGGCTTTTTCCATCATTTATTCAACAAATTCAGACCAGATAGCTACATTTTTGTACCTTACTAAAGTATACCATCAGTTACCGGAATGCGCCATGCGATGCAGCTAACCCCATGAATCTGTACGCGGTTCGATACTAAATAATTGCCTGCTTTGGTATACAGTACAAGACTATGGAAATGCCCTAACCAAGACGGATGGACGAACATCATTTAAACACGAGTGTCTCTCCCACAGGGAAAACCACCGCAGACAGGCAAATTATAGTCTACTGCAAAACAAATTGTAGCCGGGGAATTCCTATACAGCGGTAAAGTTGTTGACGGAAACTTGTAGTGGTGCAAAACCTAAAAAGCATGCAATACAGGGAGGACTGTCTCCAACGCTTTATGACTATCTCCTTTCTCCGACACGAGTGTGGCTTTGTGTAAAAAGTAACTGAAGCTCATTTCATTGTCGTCCTACACGCTCCAAGTATCATAGAATGTTGTATACGTATCACAAATGGTCAATAGTCTCGGTTGATAACAGGAACATCCAAAGTTAGTATAATAAGTGCATGTTGTAGTAAGCCTCTGTTCATGCAGATTGCGTTGTTCGATTGATTTGTTGTGTTTTAAAAATCCCTCCGGATGTATGGATAGAAAGGCAACTGATACACAGTTATATTAGTGTGTGATTCTCCAAACTCTTTTTTTCAGAGCTTTCCGTACAATTCCAACTGCATTAAAAAAAATTATGTATTGTATTTCTGCTTCTTCTTCTTCTATTTCTTCATTTCTTTTACGATGACATAATTTATTGTTATATCAATACCAGCTATCATACCTGGTCTCTATCGAGAGAATAATAATCGTCTTTTTACGGTCATTGATGTCATATCGTAGATAGATCTTGAAGAATGTTATTGAGAAATGTATGAAAGACACTCAAGATATCCGATCGGAAATATCAGTGATGTTACCATCCTCGATACTCCAGAGGTTAATGGCATCCCTCTGCACTATAGCATAGCAAAACATTAGGCTCTATGTGCGACAACAGACAAGACAGGTAGTGTGGTCTTTAATGTATCGCAAAGGAATCAAATAACGATACATTGTGGTTGAATGAACACGTGAAGTTTGGCGATGATCTCGGTGTAATCTTCAAAACGAGTCTATGCAGACCTGTGATTGGTAATCCCTGGAGTATCGAGGATGTAATATCACAAAATCATGTTCATGCTAGACACATTATGGTTTTGATTCTTCAAGTCATCCGAATAAAGAAAGACTATATTACTGTAGATCTGATGACAAATGCGGGGAAACATTTTATTCTAGATATGTCACGATTTGCCTTGAGTAATGATAATTTTCTTCGCTTGACCAAACGAGCGTAAACTCGATGCTGGCGTATAATGCAATAAAAACTGTTAATAGGAAAACAATGGAGAGTTATATATATATATAGATAGATATATCAACGAGGTGGGACTTGGAGACCGTCTGTCACGTGACAGCCAATAGGAGGCTGGGCACGCACACATCGACATAAAATCGCCATAAACAGTGATACCACTTACGGAAAAGCCACGAACCCATCATTACGCTAACAAGACCTGGTACGACGGTTCACACCACATAAACCTCAGCGTACTAAACGTTTATTCTGAATACCCATTTGAAGAGTTTCCGTTGTTACCGAAAAGTACCATAGATATACATTAGTGGGTTGTTTTACAGTTACAAGGTTTATAACCCTCATTAACCGCAGCTGTCGATGCACGTGTTAGCAAGAAAAGTTTGCATGCAATGTAAAAGAGTAAAACAAATGTTATGCTTGTTAACTAGGACAATAACAAGTATTGACAATAAGCCAAAGATGTTTTTGTCATGTGAACCAGATAAATAGCACGTATTTCGTAATCGATATAAGATACAACATCATAATGACAGTAGTTTTCTCTGCTCTTCTATAAATTTGATTAGAATCACCCGCGCTCGGTATCATCTCTTAACGTAAAATTAGATAATAACGTTCATTAATAGCGTTATTAACAATCTTTAATTAATGTTGTTTGGTTAATTAATTAAGTTTAACGTCTCATTAACAGCGCAAGGGTTATTTAAGGGCGACCTCTTGTGTATGCAATGTGATACGTATGTATGTAAGTATCTGTGAATATCGGTATATTTTGGAAGGCTGTGGTATATTCTTATTGTGTCTCTTTGTGATAGTGCGATTCTTGCCCCTTTTATAGTGCTATCTCACTGATTCACACATGCAAAGACACCGAACAGCACATCCCAAGCAGCCACAATATACTGGCAACGTAAATCTACAATGACGTTAGCTTGATATTTGATGCATTGTGGATGTATATGATATGCGTCCGTGTCGGTAATAGTAACTTACTCTTTCTAAGTGAGAACTCGTGTGAATGCGTGTGTGATATTTTGTGTACTAGTATGTTTCAGTAAAATGTTTTATATGTCATTTGCTTATTTTAAAAAAAAAGAAAAATAAAAAAGAGAAAAAATCGAAATAGACGAATCAGCAGTATCCTAATGTTGGGTATAGAATTCGTGCTTAGAGTCTATTGTTTAAGATTATAATAGAAATTCAGCTAAGAATGCCATCAAGATTTCCAATTAAGCAGCTTTATAGCGCATTAAAACCATTTTTGAAAATAATGTAAGAGCACGTTGTCGTCGGAGGAGATAAATGCATATTCATGTGTGATTAAATTTCACGATACGCCTTTCCAATGATCTCTCCTGGCGTCAAAATCGGTTAAACTTACCGATAGCGTAGTTCTTCGTCTTCGTGTAATTTCGTTGTGTATCAGAGAGGGCACAATTTGAAAATGTTCACTCAACATTACCGCATTGAAACTCTGATCACACAATGGGGTGTGTGTTTTTATTCCTAAAATGAGTTCAACTAAATGAATAATCGGCCTAAATTTTCAGTACGGAATGCCAATTGATTAATTTTGGGTTCGTCAGTGTGCTTTAAGATCTGTAGGTAATTAACAGTGAAAACGGATGCATAACCAATAAAAATGACTGTTCTAAATGATAGTAAGCAATGTACTAATGTTACGATCAGATATGGGGTCGAGGTGGGGCCGCGGTGGGGCCGCGGGGGGCAGCGTTTGGGTTGCGGTGGCCGAGTGATCAAGAAGTCATCACACGTAACCAATATATTTCCACCTCTTTGTTTCAATTTCAAATCCTATGTAGGATATTTGCTAGCATGCATCGATCGTTGGTCGATGATTTTATTTCATGTTATCCGACATTACTCTTTCACCTTAACCCGACACATCCTTCAATGACGTTGGTTTTTAAAAAGACGTAAAACAAAAGCAAACAAACAAACGATCATTTGTAGAAAGATACCGAGTCAATATGATTTAATGCGACAAACACTCATAAATTGAGCAATTTAACCATCCTTATTCTTATAAATGCGTTAAACGAACTCTACAAACATTGCCTAATACAAATTTTCATATTTCACAAGCAGGCGAAATTGCTTAGAAACTTAGCAAGGAAATCGAATCGAATGAAACAGCAGAGCGCCAAATAATAAATAACTCTTCATTAAAGTACCCTTTACCTAGTACGATCGATAAGACTGGTGCACCTTTCTATCTCGAGTGGAGACGCATTTACCAACCATATAATATGTGTCTTTCCAAGGCGAGTAAAACAATTAACAACGGTTGTTTATACACGCCTGAAATCAGTATACCGTAAATGCCTTATCTAACCAACCTTGTCATAACATACAGGTTTGTGTACCCTTGTTATGTAAATGTTTCTGTAGTATTGAAAGAGGACGTAACAAGTGAAGCCGCTATGGCATGATAGTATATAACTACTTTATGTTTATTATTATTATTTGTTCTGTTGTCGTGTTGTTTTTGTTAGTATATTTGGTAATGGCTTCCTGCGTTTTCTAAAAGACTTGTCATGAATATTCCAACGAATTGTTTTGAAACTCTTTTATGATATTTTTTATATTTCATTAATGAACAACTCTTAACAATTTATGATAATATCACTATTTATCAAATAATACACCTGATATCCAGTGATTTCGCCCCTCTAATATTTTTGGGTATGTCACTTGTGTTATATGACCTGGACTGGTTTTCATTGGCTGGAAATTCATTGTGACGTCAGTCAGAAACAATAAAATGACGTCAGGAAAAATGACGTGACGTCAGGATTATGAAGACGGCAGGACAAAATGGCATTCTGTGCTAGATTTTCGGAATACGTTTTGACGTGAAATTCTTTGCTATGTAACTTAAATTTGCCAAGGCTCGCAAAAATAAAAAATTCTTAGACTCGTTTCATAAAATCAAATATGAATTGAACACTCATTTAAGATCCTACATATATATACCTCTTTATTAGCCAATTATGGTTTTCACTGACGTTGGACTGATAAGAAAATATTCTAGTTGAGATTCACGTTATTGTGTCATCAATGTACAAAATTCCAAATTGTGTAGTAAATAAGAAATAATGAGGTTAATTATACCCTTTTTACCGTAAGCACATTGTATAAAATAGATCATTCACAGAAAACAGGAAGATTAATGTGTCTTGTCTGGCCTTGGAAAATCCTTGTTCTGTCTGACGATACAAATTATAACATAATCTGCGTCATACTGTGTTCTTTGTCTGTAGCGGGAATGTCGGCAACGCATTTTGATCATCGTCTCTGAAATATAATGATTCCGGTTTATATTACATTTGAGAGGCATAAAGTCGGTCTTAACATTTGTCTAGATATATTGAAGAATAAATGATTGATATAATTAGTCCTATAGGGATTACATCGCTGGTTATAATCAGAAATTCCTACTTTTGATTTTCATTCCATTCCTGTATCACCTTTCTTCTGCGTCAAAATTCTTCTTTTTACCACACTTCAATTACATTGTATAATGAAGAAAAAATCGTAAGTCGGGATAATTGACTTTAATTGAAAGCGTACATTGATCCCACAAGAAATTAATGCATTTTAAATTGATTATTCTGAAGGATAAGTGACAAATTAGATAATACCAACCTTTAAATCTATCCCAGAATTCCCCGTGTAGATGTACATTAACAACTCGTTAGATCAGACGCTAGTAACATACTGTATTACAGAACATAGGCCTTGTAGCTGCTTGTTACGTAACACTGACACCTGACAGACCATGTTGATATCCCAAACAGCCGGACAACCTACCTTATGGACACAAATACATTCTGTCCAATCACTACCAAATCTGCCCCCGATTTCTCGAAACGTTCCTTAGTCCCAAACTGACTTAAGTCTAAAGTTTTCATATAAGTAACATAAGGAGAAAAATTAAGTTCTAACTTAAGTATGCAATTTTTGTTTCGAGAAATCGGAGCCAGGTCATCATCAAAAAGAAAAACACTATGTATACAGCCACATCAACTGTTGGAAAGAAAATGGTTGCAGAAATGAAATAGCATATGCATCGGAATATATGTGTTAATCGTTCAATGTTGTATTTTTCTTTTCTTTGTTTTTGGATAAATTGTAAAATAAGTGTTCATTTCATATTATTTTTATGTAATGAGTAAGATTTTATATTCATTAAACATGAAACTATCTAATATTTAGGATATTTTTATTTATTTGATTGTGAAAGCCTACGTTCTGAAGAATTGGAAAGTGAAATTATGTTGCGGAAATAAGGCGAAGCTAGCCAGTTAGTCACATCATCCTTGAATTCGTATGTCATTGTTTAAAGTATGATATGATGATTTTCTTGTTCATCAGAGCAAATGTAAATGACCATTGAAACAAAAGCTTTGATGATCCTTGAATATCTGTAAAAACGTTATCGTAACTAGTTAAAGTCACTAGACTAATAAGAGGTGCTTTCGAGGAGAAATAATATTCTGTGTAACTATTATGGTATAGAGGTGCGTTCGAAGTGTAATAATATTCTGTGTAACTATTAGGGTGTATTATCTAATGAAGTAGTGAATGTAACCCTAACCATAATAGTTACGCAGAATATCATTATACTTCGAACACTCCTCTATACCATATTAGTTACAAAGAATATTATTTCTCTTCGAACGCACTTCTTATTAGTCTAGTCACTTGAACCAGTTACGATGATGACTTAATGATTATTTGAAGGTGTTTGGGCTCTCTGTAACGACTGTCTAAGCCACTGATGAGTCTGTGATTACCAGTACTTAAAATGTTAACGTCTAACTGTCTGCTTCCAAAGTGCACTGGATTACATAATTTAAAGGTTTATGTGTCTTAGCAGAATATAGTCCAACCTCCCATAAAAGACACCTCTATATAAAGGACACCTGTCTATAAAGGACAGACTCGCAACCCTTTTTGAAGCAATTTAGTATAAAATAGACCACTGTATGAAAGACATCTGTCTTTAAAGAGAATTATCTCGATGTTAATTTGGTGTCCTTCTAGATAGGTTTGATTGCACTTGTTAAGTTGGGTAAGATAATGCAACTATGCATTCCTCTTTTTAAATTCAATTCCGCGCCAAACAACAGTCACCTTTCATGTCAAAATCATCCCTAGTATATCACTGGTAGTCCTAACTTTTCAGACATGAGCGGGAAAATAAGGAGAATTAAACAAAGCATGAAATTCTGAAAATGTATCTTGCTTTTATGTATATTGACAATAGACAACAGATTCCATGTCTTTGTATGACCTTGTATAGCTACTTTCCTTTTGTAGCATTTTTTTAAACAAATACTGCTTACCCTGGATCCCACACCTGTGTTACATTTGGGATTCAACTCTAATTCGTAAGAGTACGTTCGAAAGGAATAATCATTTATTGTTTCTGTCTTTGAAGTACCTTGAGTATCGATCTCTTCCTTGTCCGTTATTTCCTAATTGTTGGAATGGCTATCGTTAACGTTAAAGCGTTGAAGGCAATAACAATTAAAGAAAAAATGGGAAGTTAAAAGAAAGATTTCTACACAATATCTAGGCCATTGCGTCTTTTTTTACAACCGTTCATGAAAACATTCTCCAATATTACCTTACAAAACCAGTATAAAGTTTCGCCGTTGATTAGCAATGCGCTGGATATGAACAGTACCACTCCTTCCTGGTAGCGAACTGATCACTTCCGCACCTCAGATTAATGCCACGGTAGATATGCCCATCGCTCCATCAACGTAATGAAGAGACACATTTTCTCTGTGTAAAATGCAGTAATTTGTTATGGCACATTGCATGATGTTGTCTTTTTGTCAATTACTTTAAAGGTCAGCGATTTTATGGGATAATTATTGGTTTTAAATTAAATTGTAGAAGTTTGTTTGTCGGCAAACTTGAATTTTCATTTGGAATATTGATCTCGTCTTAAGTAACTTGCATATGTAATTAAATAGAAAAGTAATCCACCTCCCAAATGTCGTAAGCTCTGACGAGCTCCACGCTTATTGGTGTCCTTGAATCATGTATATATCGTAGAATTACTCCGATTCTGTGTTAGCAAATCTTGTCAAAGGAAAATGTATGGTATACTAATCATATTTCAGCAAACATAGTTGTCTGTGCTTTTATTTTTTCGTACCGGTTATTTATGGATTTTTCCTAGCTATCATCTGATTGTTCCATGCAATGTTATACGCTAAGACTTTCGTTAAAGTATTATGTTGAAATATTGTACTGTGGTCTGAATTCCTATACTTCAAATATGTTAATATCCTCTTCATTTCACTTGTTTCGTTGTTATAGCGTGCTTTTCGGCCGATATGCTTATCACTTGATTGATTTTGATATTTTGATATTAGATATATATTAAAGGTAGACATTCATTCCGCAGACAGATAGACACAATCCTTTCAAAATAACGAACACATCCCATTCTGATTTATCAGAATTACTCCCCTTAGTATCACTACGTCATTATTTATCACAGTTACTTCCCTTGGTTTTACAACGTCATTCTTTATCAGAGTTACTCCCCTTAGTGTATCTACGTCATTACTTATCAGCGTTACTCCCCTTAGTGTCATTACGTCATTATTTATGAGATTTACTCCCCTTGATATCACCATGTCATTATTTATCAGAGTTACTCCCCTTACTGTCACTGCGTCATTATTTGTCAGAGTTACTTCCCTTGATTTCACCACGTCAGTTTTTATTAGTTACTCCCTTTGAATTTACCGCAGTCATTATGTATCAGAGTTACTCCCCTTGATTTCACCACGTCATTATTTATCAGAGTTACTCACCGTAGTTTCACTACGTCATTATTTATCAGAGTTGCTCCCTTCGATTTCACCACGTCAGTATTTATCAGAGTTACTCCCCTTTGTGTCTCTACGTCATTACTTATCAGCGTTACTCCCCTTAGTGTCATTACGTAATTATTTATGAGATTTACTCTCCTTGATATCCCTATGTCATTATTTATCAGAGTTACTCCCCTTAGTGTCACTACGTCATTATTTATCAGAGTTACTCCCCTTGATTTCACCACGTCAGATTTTATTAATTACTCCCCTTGATTTAACCGCAGTCATTATTTATCAAAGTTGGTCCCTTCGATTTCACCACGTTAGTATTTATCGGAATTACTCCCCTTGATTTCAACACGTCAGTATTTATCAGAGTTACTCCCCTTGATTTCATCACGTCAGTATTTATCAGAGTTACTCCCCTTTGTTTCACTTCCTCCGTGCCGACGAAGGGGAGTAACTAATAAATCAGAGCGACACTTTCCCCGCAGCATTGTCTCTTGCTTCATATTATTTTAAAAATCAGCAATGACGGTCAAACAGCTTGTTTTGTGACAACACAATTTTACAAATTTGTGCCAATAGACAAGATAACATTGATTTAATTTTGCTATTTACAATTTGAAATTTCGGTTGCACAGCGAAAGGTGATCGCTCATGAAATTCGATAAATTTAATAGCACGAAAAATAACATTAAACCCAACCGATTAGTTTTAACATTAGTTAGTTTTAATACAGAACATATCGACTGGCTAAATAAACATTAATGATTCAGATTTAAACAGACACTATTGATTGATAACATTGATGGTTGAATTTCTGTTATGCTTGTTGCAAAAAAAAGTCATTTACACTCTTATTATGAAGTAAATGTCTATGAGATTAATGTCAACCTCATGTAATATTCAGTAGACTTGTGCATGATAAGTTTTTTGTATATTTTTGTCTACTTATGCCGTCCGTGTCGTCATATAACCGTATAAGGGGTAGATTATGAATGTATCCCGACTATAAGAATATCTTTTATATATGAAAAATTAGTTGTTTTTGCATTTACTTTTGCTCATCAGACTGTGACGAATTTAAAGCGATTGCCATTGTAATCTAGTATTTATGTCGAACACATATTTGCATTTTAGGAGTAGTAGTTCATTCAAGTGAATTTAGAAGGAAACCCTATAAGTCGACTTTTGAATGGGAAAGTTGGGCTCAATGAATCAATCATCCCATTTGTCTATTTCTGGCTTAAGTGCAGTTTCATTTTAGTCATAGCAAGTGATTTTCCAAGTGTGTGTGTTTAATTTCAAATGCCATGATTTATTTACGTTTTTGTTTTAAACCATTGTTAATGGTTTTCTGAAGCGCTAATGGAAAAGGAAAGATCACTCGATTTCCTGTGTTTCGATTTAACATTAACGTTGGGGTTGGATAATCAATGGCAATTATTTTCTTGAAAGTGTTTGTGTTTTCATGGACCACAGATATAGTGACATTTCTGATTTATAACATTCCCCTTTTTCACACTCAGACAGCGAGATCGAGAATATTGCAGCACCCGCTGGTTCTTGATGGCACTTAAATTAAACGAATTCCCTGCACCGATACTAAAATACGGTTTGACCATTTTAAAGCCATTCCATCCTGAACCGATGCATTTGTGCTATGCTCAAGGTCTAAGGTCTGAGTGGCTAATTCATGTAACACATAACTGAAAGAGAAACATATAACCTAGCGCAAAATGAGAGAGAGAGAGAGAGAGAGAGAGAGAGAGAGAGAGAGAGAGAGAGAGAGAGAGAGAGAGAGAGAGAGAGAGAGAACCTGAGTTCAATCTCTAGCAAAGACAGTCATTAAATTGCTGCAACAAAAATTGGCGCACATTGAGGGTCTCTGTATTTCTAAGGTTGTTTCTGTATTTCTATTACTATTGCGGTATTTATAGAGATGTGAATAAATTTCGATGTCAGGTGTTGGGATTTGTATGACTGCGAATGTATTTCGAAGGGCGATTCGGTATTTGCAGCGTTCTGAAAGTGGTTTAGAGGTATTTCGGTATTATTAGGACTGTTCCTTTATCAACAAACTGTTACCCGTATTTACAAAGATATTTTAAGTTTTTTGAATTAATATGTCGGTATCAGCAGGTTTATATCGGTATCGACAGTGCGACGCTTTGGCATTTTACTAAACGTGTGTGGTGCATAGGAGCAGTTTCTTGATCGTTTGAAATTTAGCTTTACAATTTGAGTGTAATAATCGCGCTTACCGTCCCCATAACGACTCTGGTGTTTAATTTCCTTGGAGCATTTAGCGAATTTAGCACAACGAAATGCGGAAGGACTTGATTAAAACACATTCGGTTGGTTAGGTTTGGCGTTTTCATTAGAAACATGACATTTAAAGGTGCTATTCCTTGTCGTAACTGACTTTTACTCTCTCGACAGATGATTTGGAATAGTCTGATATTCACACTTCGAATGTGAGGCGTATCTATAAAATCTTGTTTTGAATACATCAGAAAATGATTGCAGTCCACGCATTGTTATAAGACATGTGAAAAAATGATTTCATGAAATTGTAAGAGCGAAGAGTGATTCATCGTATTTCCATACGAGTTATGTATCGCAAAAGAAATCAAGATAGTATCCCGTTTGCCTTCGGATATATCTCCTAGAGGAATATCATCTTAATTGCGATATTGGAATTCTCAATTAGGTACCAATTTTATTTCAAAAAAGAATTAGGATTTCTGCTTGAATATTGCGTGCAATAAAGTTTAAGCCTAAGTCAGATATATTACAATGTAAAAGAAAGGATCAGTCTCGTGTCTCTCACTCAGCGAACATTTTGGGTCTGTCGGCAGAACAGCTGGTTTATCTAGTCGATGACCCGAATTCGTTTTGTAGTCGGGGCACTCAAAAGAAATATGTATTTTCCCTGTTCGTTTACAAAGATTTAATTACAGCAATGTCTTTTTTTCATTATCATTGATTTATTTTATTTATCCTCATTAAATATATATTGGTGGCATATTGCCGTTTTAATGAATGCGGCGAATCATTAAATGGACATTTAAAGAATACAACTTATCTTTATTCATTCCTGGGATTAACGTTTTATTTCTAATTGACATTTTCAAAACAAACATGGTATGCTGAATATCTTGATTAAATTACTTTACGAGCGCCCTGGATTTTTTTTGATTTTTTTTTTATTTAAATTTTTTTGTTTTTGTTTTTTTGTTTTTGTTCGGGTTTTGTTTTTTCTTTTGATCATTCAACGCCATATCGAGGAATCATAGAAATTTGTCATTGTGGTGGATTAACCTTACTACAAAAATAATATCCATGGTCCTAAACCACTGGTAACTGAAGATCTAAATATAGTGCGTGTCTAGAGGTAGTTGTGAGTCTACAAAAGCCACACACAAGGCTCTATATTTGGTATAACGTTAAGTAGGAGGCGATGACAGGCGAGACTTTCTGAGAAGTAACTATAGGGAAGTAATGTGTATTCAAAGTCGTTAAGATGGTGTTATATGTTATCACATAGCGATTAAACTTCACGGGTGGTTTATTTTCGCCATAATCGCGTTTTCGCTAAAATCCGCTATTCTTAACGCCAGTGAAATAATGACCCCACTAATTAAAAGCGCTATAAACAACCATTCTCCCTTTACTTCTGGGATGTAAATTTGAAACCCACACCAGGTATTGCCAGGTACTGATGTAGGTTTGGGTATTTTGTCTACTTACTCAGGCATCAATTCACGTTATATAAACCTTGCACGTTCATAAATTGTCTTCACTGTTTATAAAAAATATAGAAAATATGAGGGTATATCGTTTATGCTTTATGATATAGGCACTCTTAGTTAACAGCCATAGCTAAATGAATGCCAAATGAATAACATGACTGTTTCACGAAACACAGCAATGCTAATTTTTATCTAACGAAGCGAAGTGTTGTAATATAATGCGCTGCAATGTAGATATCAGCGTATGTTTATATATTACGCAGAATAGATTTCATGTTTTGTTGTTGTTTTTGTTATGTTTTTATCCCGATGATGATACCAAATCACTTAGATGACTAAGGGTGACTCAACGTCATGTACACGTACCGCTATTAATTTGTGATTCGTACTGTTGTGAGGTTTACACAATAAAATAATCTGTAATGGAAGTGAGATTACTGAAATAAAACCGTGTAACATGCAACTTATTCTCGTTAAAGTCTAGATCCATATCGAAAACAAGCTCATGACGAAAGCCTTAACAGCCCCGAAGTGCAGCTAATGTTGCTATGTCGTGACCGTGTAACAGTCAAATTGTGTAGGGTAGTTCTCACTCCTTTCATACATGCAAACTGAAGACTAGGAAAGTAGTTGTTATATGCCATGTCAACCCACCTGCATAGAAACAGTTTTCATTTCCCCTGTCATATCATCAAAGGCTATTTGCCTTTAATATTATTTTTTGCGACGACTGTCCGTGACAATTGGTATACTGAAATATCATGTAATATTATGTATTGAAATATAAAAACTCTGATTTTTCATGTCTTATTTTTGCAAAATTTGATTGTTGAAATAAAAGATCAAGATACAATTTCGATAGATTCCTCTCCCCGGAGGGTGTATTGCATTTTTCATTCTTTTTGCATGTTCTTAACATAATTTGGTTCCTCTCTACCTCATAGTGATCAACCATTACACAATTAACAAGTTTTTCTTCTTGGTTGATTGATTGTTTGTTGGTTATTTTGTTTTGTGTTAATTTGTTTTGTTTTTATTATTATTATTTTATTTTATTTTATTTGTGATGGTGACATGACAGTGATAACTTTAGGAGGACGTTACTTGGAAGTTTTTCATTAAAGCAGTTAATACATTCTATACATTACCAATGAAAATAACAATGTTTTTCCTTCTTTGTTTTCTCAGGTACAGGAATGCCCCCGGAAGTGTTCTTGTCCACCTACTCCGCCGGTTTGTAACGAGGGCATCCGGACAATCAGAGACGGATGTGGTTGTTGCTATATGTGCGCGCGCCAACATGGTGATATGTGTAGCCGGAAGGACAAGTGTGATGCGCAACAGGATCTCTACTGTGATAATGAAGGGATATGTAGAGGTACGTAATGCATTGTCAGTGTCATTCCTGGTAACAATGCATCCGTTTTATAAGGAAAATATATTAGTACAGTAGTAGGCATATTAACCGATCGCCAGGTGTAATATAGCAACAGCCTCGTGCCCGCAAACGCACGTGTACCTGTTCAATGTCGGAGCAAACATGGAAGCTTACACACTACAAAATACAAAGTCACGTGTGATTTGATTGACAGCTGGTGATCCGACAATTCCCCGTTAGAAATACTTATTAAAATATATTCAAAAGTTAAAATGGAATGTAACAGTATGTTGCATGTTTTATGACCATTTTCCAATCAATATACTAATAGCATTCAAATGAATGGAAATCTATAAAAGTACATTTAAAAGTACTTCTAAATCAGATATATAACATGTACAGAATACAATCACCATCAAACGACTGATTTGAATTAATTGATTAACTTACTCATGTGGTCGTTGAGGGTGGCGATTTTAATTCGTGATCATGATGTAAAAATATACGGGGGTTTTGATTAAAAAGATGCAGCTTTAGATATTCAACCAATTTGATAAAACCACAAAAATCTAAAATAATAATTCTGAACAGATCATTGAGAAGATATTAGTAAGGAACCGAACAACACAGGATAACTCTAGTACGTTATCAAAGGCAAATAGAACAACAATACTTATAAGAGGTAAATAAGGCCGAATGAAATACGCTACCTCTCTATCGAAGTCGAGGCGGCTATACGACGACACTTCTACAAAAATACGTTTGGTTAACATTGCATAAGATGGCGTATAATATATTATTATTACTCAAAAGGCACATAAACTATTCCCGATAGATTCGAATCGACCCAATGACCTTTTGTTCGTTTGTCCTCTTACTAGCGTTTACCAGGGGATGACGTATATCCATGTCAATAAAATCGCCGTATGGGTACCTAGTTAGCCGCCAGAGGAGTCTAATTTATTTCAGAGTCATCTATTGATTCACTAACTACTCTACGTATTTAACAGATGAAATTAGCAATTTAACGAAACTGCTACAAACAAACAAGGTTGAAACGTACATCACGCAGATAAGACTAAAAAATAGCATGTCAACCAGGCATGGCTCATCACGTGCCAAGATTTAATGTGTTTTGCTGGCTGTTTACGTACGGGAACAGATCTTCTGCAGCCTTAAGTTTGTATTTGACTTTCTTTATGTCTGAATCTCTGTGTAGGTAAAATTCATTACTCAATTTAATGGTCGGGTAATTACGTGTGTAATCTCCATGCACGTATATCATTACAAAATAGAGACAAGGTACTTTGTATGGTTTAGAAATTCAGTTGTTTTAGCTTGTATTCGTGTATTTTCGTACTGTTCCTGAACAAATTACTAGCAAAACACGACTGCAATAAAACTGGATTTATACCTAATGCTACTTAGTAAACAGAGTTAGAGCTACCTTAGCAACCACCTCTATATAAACTTCCGTATGATACCAAAATATAGATATGACTCCAGTAGATAGGAGAAAACAAACACACGTCTTAATGATAAACTTCTTAAAAAATATATTTACTTATTTATATTTTCTCTATTTTTCATTTTTGCAGCATTTGTACCAAAGACATGTTTTGTAAATGGAAAGGAATACAAAGATGGTGAAAAATTCAAACCAGATTGTCGACGTTTGTGCACGTGCCAAAATGGGAAATACGGTTGCGTGAACCTTTGTCCTCAGGAGGACTTCCGGCCGTCGGCGGAACACTGTCCGAACTCCCGTCTTACGGAAGTCAGAGGTCGGTGCTGTAAAGAATGGACATGTTACCAGGAGCAGACGATCAAATCTCCACGGCATGCAGCGTTACAAAGCGCTAACCTCGTACTACCAAACAACAAACAAGGTAGAGTTACTGATGTCTTTTTTAATCTTGTTTGGAACGACCTTTTTCATTGGCTTAAAATTGAATTATCATCTCACAACCCGAAAATGTCGTCATCGGTTGTAACGTGTCCTCTGATTGGCTGAAAAGTAACGAAATCATTACATGGAAAAAAAGTATCCTTGTTTTGTTTTCGTACCGTAAATCGTTTCAGCTTAATCCTAAATGCATTCAAATTGAAATTAATAACAAAAATAGAGTTGACAACATTGTAGTCCAATATGGAATTGCAATTGCTACATAAGAATCTGAAAATGATTTTAATCTGAGCTGCTTATCTTGAGCTAATTAACAAAAACATTCTTTACAGCTATGACTGCTAGCATCTTTAATATACCAAGGAGTTGTCTATTAAAATCATAATTACAGACGAATAACAAAAAAAATATACAAAGAGATGATGAAATAAATGATTTATTATCGATGCTCATGGTGTATCTTTTCCAATATGTCGTTGTCATTGCAAACCCGCCCCAAAATGTCTAAGCCCTTCCGGAAAGAGATACAACAGGAATATACCACAGCCTACCAAAACATTAAGACATCCAATACAATGTATCCAGGGAAAGTGATGTCTAAACGAAAGAATGTCCATTTAATAAAGAATATTTGAGAATAATATTGTATAATTATATCATTTCCCTTAAGTCTTAATTTGATTTAGATTTGTTTTCATGCGCATTGAATGTACAGCATTTCTATAATTCGAGCTCCGAAGAACGTTTTTTTCGTTATCTCGCGGTTCTTTGGTTGGTCCCGAATCACTACTAACAAACCCATTCATGATTCGAATTTTTAACAAATCAAAGGTTTCGTTGCACCTCGCTGTGTGGATGGTTATTTTTTTTATATTTTTTTTTTGTATTCAGTCTTTCGAACTTCGAAATACCGAGGTTTTACTGTATATTATTCTAAAGTCTACATTGAAGTAAAGGGAAAGTACACTGTCTGTTGGTATGGTGATGACAATCGGATCACAGGCTTTCACAAGAATCAGATTTAAAGCTTAATTTAAACAGAATTAGTTGTAGTTACTTTTGAGTCTCGGTTAGTTTTACAGATTTTGTATAAGATTATTACATAAAACTAACAATCGTGTTGATATTGACAGATCCTCTCAACAGTGCATCGGATGTCTTCAAAAGTACAGATTAAATTAATCAAATCTGTATTGATCGTAGGTCACGTGACCACTTCTCCTGATGAGGACAGGGAAGTCTGTGCATTTAAATCGCGATCACGAAGGTTATTTTCAGTAGAAAGCTGCATGTGAAAGGAACATGACAAAGTTGGATAAGTTTCAATTTAAATATGCCATTGGCATGTTCTTGCAATATTCCATTATCCAGACAGTACAGTTACGGTAATAATTTAGATTTTTCTATCATAATGCCTGAACAGAATTTGTTCTCGGTATGTCCCCGAGCAGTGCACACTATAAGAAAGTCGTATTAACACATAAACAAGGACATTATATGTTATACTACATAATCAGGTACCCGGTCTAAATATACATTTCTTTGAATTGATTTTCCGCTGTTATCATAAGTGGTATGACTTTATTTTGTTACGAAACGTCAAGTAAACGCCGTGGATAGGTTATGATACACTGAGGCAGACGTAAATTTCTTCAATTTCTTTTATATATATATATATCAATTAAAAGCAGACTTTATATCAAAAGGATATCTATAGGCCATTGTATTGTTTGTGGAATATCGATCCATACAGCTTCTCAAGTTTAAATTTTAATGAGACATTCACTAGTCGTTTTGATATGTATTTACGCGAGTCAAATTTTTTTGCGATTTCAGTTAAACGAGAAAATCAAATTTTCGAGATTAAGATTTCAGGGTATCAATGATAAACCATTTCTCAATATTACGCGGATCAAATTTTCGCCATTTTATCAATAATCCGTGAAACCACGAAAATGACTACACGGTAATCACCTTGGTTGGTATTTTAGATTGGTTCGATTAAAGGGGCAATGCAGTCCAAGAGTACATTAAAATTTGCAAAGATACATGTATCGGATAGAAACCAGTTCTAATGGAAGTTAGATTAGTTGGTTTTACTGTGATACCAGAAAAGCCCACTATGGTGTGAGGGTGTGTGTGTGTGTGTGTGTGTGTGAAAGTTTCAAACGCGCTCGCTGTCCGCCTTTACACATTTTGGTTGAATGTGTAAAAACAATGTCATCAACTCCTCGGTGATTATGTATTGCATTTGCTTATTTTACGTGACATTGGATCGAGTACGAGTATATCGCACATATTGTACCTGCTTCTTGCGTGACATTGGCTCAGATATAAGTAAATCGTTTATATTGTACCTGCTATTTGTGTGACATTGGCTCCGATATTAGTACATCGTACATATTGTACCTGTAATTTGAATGACATTGGCTCGGATATGAATTTTCATAAAACAAGAAAAGCATTAGATATGTCATTGTGGTATTTGAGCTGTCTATTGAAATACCATATTGTTTTCAGAGTCCCAAACCATGCAGTCAAAACCAGTCCATCCAGAATGCCAAGATAAAGATAAAAATTGGAGTCCATGTTCAGTGACGTGTGGGGTCGGCACGTCGACACGAGCGTGTGGACAGACGGAGCGTCAGACTCGACTGTGTTACCTGAGACCGTGCGGAATGAACGTCACAACATTGGTAAGGAATGGGTTACCGTATAACTGGTAATTTTGGGGGTTTTACATTTTTCCAAGTTCACAAAACATAATATTGGCAACAAACTATATGTGTTTAATCCATGAAAAGAAGGTTCGGGGAATGCAGAAATTCTTATTATCTTATTATTCATGTCAACAAAACGCACAGTCTTAATAAACAAGGAAGTAGGTTTAAACGTTCAAACAATATATTTTGATTCAAAATTACGATTTTTGTCCACAAAGAAAATAGCGTCCCTACTATGGAAATACTAGGATAGCTCATTCAATCACAGTGCAAAATCGCATTTCCGATAAAAAGACACTTTGAAATATATTTTCATTAGCTTATACGATCTCCATCTACATCGTAATGTTTTCTATATATCTAATATTTTACTATGATAGCTCTAATTTTGCAAGGAAGATAAACAGTCTTCCAATATTTACTTTGACCTATGACATAGACACCACTGATTTCGAAACTCATGGGATTCATCTATGTAAATAAATTCAATTAATTAAATACAACGTCTTTTTTACTTTCAACACTTGTTTTCTTTATCATTTTTCGTCATCAACATTTTACACTGCTTTATTTCTTTCTGCTGTTCTGGCGCTCAAAATAAGAAAAAATCAACACAATGCATAGAAATGACTTGCAATTTTTTCGTAAACACATAATATATTATGTGATATTTTATCTATTTTTTTACTAAGCGCCTCAGTAAAGCAATCCGAAGGATATTGATTTGTTGTAAGTGTATCGTAACAGTCGTTCACTATTCCTGTATCGTTTTAATAACGTTTCTAAGTATTTACTTTGTGAATGGATTAGAAAAAATAACATTTAGGTGATAAGATTGCTCCAAAGATCCCGAAGCTTTAGTATGATATTAGTATTAATCAGCACCCAGACTGTTGTTGACAGATTAGATTATTCAATGGCTGATATTGACCCGACAAATCGCTGGTCAGTCTGGCTAGGGTTTCTTCCACATGGTGGCGTGGACAGCAGACGGTCAAGGAAGGTCACTAAAGTCAATATCTGTCAATTATTAAGGTTCCATAGTATAAATAGTTTAATTCATACTATGGAAGAGAGGTATATTTAGTCAAACGTGTACAGAGCGCTAGGCGTCGCTTAAATTTCGAAAATATAAACGACGATCGTCATCGCAAATTGTTAGTTTAAATAGACATTTGGTATCAATATAAGCAATACTGAGTAAATGTCCCTATCTTACTGACTATGGGAATGGGGACAAATAAATCGTCGCAAAAATATACTATCTTCAAGAATAATGGAAATTTTGAACTAAAGATTGCGAAAATAAATCACAGGGAAGAAGTCGTTTGGCATACGAAGACGCATCTTTAAGTCGCCTTGGTAATAAATCTTTTTATAGTATACTAATTGAAGACCGATAAAGCGTAGGAAAAAATTACCAAAAATACACATCACCTTGAAAACTGTTCAAACTTGCTCGAATGTAAAAAAAAACCCGACAAATTGCTACTCAAGACGACTGAATGTCGTCTGCGTCAGCGATTCACCTTGAAAAAGTATTTCTGGAAATAGAAACAAGCATAGTAACAATGGAACATTTACTGTGTATTCAATCGAGAAAGCATGTCAACTTTTTTTCTGACGTAACAGAACATGATAAAGACCTTGAATCTTCTTTTCGTATATGGTGGCGTGTAAATGACCAGAATGGCAAAACCTAGTTTTAGTTATCGGTGTGCACACTGATAGCAAGCAAGGTTCCCTCGCTCGGCTGTCTCCCGTGTAGGCTAGCGGTGACAGTTGCCGTGTAGACACATTCCTCACATCGCCCTTGTCAGCCAGTGCTAGGGAAAGATATCATCTCTCACTTTTTTTTTTATTACGCCGGATTCTTGCGGAATATCTCCCCAGTCAGAACTGAATTGTATTACATAAGATATTAAACGTCTATCAAAATAGAAAAGTCCTCCGACCTTTGACCTTCAATGTCTAATATCTACAAAAATGCTGCAAAGTTATAGCTTTTTTTGTGATCTACATGTATATATTGGAAAGTCGCATCCTCTTCAAAATCACACGGCGTCTCTGTCTACTCCTATCGCGTTTGTATGGATTTGTATGGAAATAAATGTTATTGGGTGTCAGTTGAGCCATCCTCCAGCTTTCCTGCCACAAGTTCTGATGAATTATATCGCTTGGCTCTCAATACTTTCGGTAGTCAATAAATAAACATTAGAAAATGTAATTACGATTAAATTTAAAGAACAAATCGATATTTGTGCGTTTTGGTGAAAAGGACAAAACAACAAATTAAAATGTGGAAAATTCACACGAATTGTTGTGAAATATAACAAAATTGACGCAAATGATATCGATCGGCTGTCTAGAACAAAAGGAATAAAAAAACATTCATTACTCCAGCAATGGAACCAGCGGTTTAGGGAATAACAGTATTATTTTGTGATTACTAACACCATTGTATCAAATTGTAATTTGTTCGTACTGTTAAAATAACTCATCAATCAGGCAAATGCTGACCAAGTGTCCTACTAACATGTAAACATCTTTTTTTTTTGTTATCAATGCAAGTGTGCATACATCAACCTTGATTAATGAACATTACACAAACTACGAGCTCGACTACTTTCTTTTTATTGGCGTAAATCTAGAACAAATGATTGCTTGTTTTAAATCTTAGGGATTTTGTTTATTATTTTGAATGCAAGGTCAAAACATTAAGCAGGGAAATAAAAAAGAAGTTAGTTTCCTTTTTCAATTTTCTTATCACCGGCTTATTAGCAGTAGAAAAGATATTTGATTCGTAAAATTCGATGGCACAAAGAAGTTGCAGACGTCATTTTTGGTACCAAGGGGAAGTAACAAATATGGATATATCAAATATATTACTGTTGTGCAAGATAATGGCTTCTTATATAAATTTTATTTTAATTTGAGGTCGAATAAACTTGCTTTGCAATTTTTTGACGGCTGTCTATAACAATGTGAGTAGTAAAAGTAAAAAACATTCATTATCTCAGCAATGGAAACCAGCGTTTTAAGGAATAACATTATTATTCTGCGATCGTAAACTTTTCGTTTTCATTAATGTTACTGGTATTGTGAATAACCACTTTTCAAAAGGAGACGCACTGACCAATTATTGGTTCCATATACAAAAAAAGCCTCAGGTTTAGGATTTGTGATCAAAAGCTGTCGATATGGTTATGAAATGCCGCGATCTATGACTCGTTCAGTTTTAAATCGTACTTTTATTTTAAATATCTCTAACTAACAAACAACTATAATTTATTGCAGGGTCGGAGCAAATGCACACCCACAACACGTACTAGACATCGGCGCCATATTGAGTACAATGCTCTCGGACAGAACTGCACTAGCACCAAGCCATTCAGGATGAAGTTCTGCACCACTTGCAAAGACAACCGTTGTTGTTTCCCAAAAAGGCAACAGACTAGGGACATAGAGTTTAGGTGTGACGGTGGCAGGCATACCTATTTAAAGTTTGCCTGGATCAAGCGCTGTATGTGTAGCAGAAGATGCCAGAGAAGAAAAAGAAATGGTGTCTGAAATCGATGAGGGATAAAATTTTGGCAACTGTTATTGTTACTACCAAAGCTGTTTGTTCCCTTTAACGACAATTGTCAACAGAAAAGAGTGCATTTAAACATGTCCTTAAGACCACCAGAATACTTGCTAAAATAGTCTTCATACCCAAACGTCTTTATGCAGAAACCAAATCATGTTGAAATTGAGCACTTTTAACGATACAACAGTGGTCTTTATAGCAAATGGTTGATATAAAAAAGGTGTTCGCTAAGGCAGGTTCTATTGTACTTTGTTTGGTAAAATACTATCAGAGTTGATTACATTTTATTGATTTTATTTGTATTGATACATGTACAGTGTATATAATCTTGAAAATGTATTGGTATGTAACAAAATCTAAATAACAACACTTTGTATTTTTATTTAATGCAAGCCTACATGGATTTAAAAGTCTGTTAGTGATGAAAATATCATGTAGATATTTACATAAATATGACGGTACAAATGTTTTAGACAACCATAACATACACTTAAAGGATATTTTCTACAATTGCATCATTTTGTTGAAATGAACCTTTTAAATTGACTTATCAAAGGTTTTAATGTAAATGTATTACATATAACAGAGGCATCTTTCCCGTGCGGGTAGGTATCGATCATGACGTCACTATGTTATGAGAAGAATATAACGTTAAATACTCACAAACACATGACGTTACAGTCAATACCTACTGACAAGAGCCGATAACTCTGTAATAGGCATATAAATGATATTGCAGTTGGATTTTATTAACAAATCCCCAATTATTTCATTATTGTATGCAACATTTCATAAATCAATGATCCAACGACTGTGGTAAATTGATTTCCAACGTTAGTCGTCTTACTTATTATAAATCATATTTTTGCATGTATCATATACGCTGACGACTGATATGCGATCTGTTCGTATCAAAGTTATCAATATTTATGGGTAAAGAACCGAGAATGATCGCTATGGTGGTTTCTCCAGTAGATAGTAATTACAACCTAGTGAAAGTTTGATGTAGGCCTCACCCGAGATACAGTCACGGCATGTTCATAGCATGGTACTCTAATAGGTATGATTGATGGTTTCAGTTGCAATCTATATGATACATCTTATCAGGTAGGATCGGTCTCTGGTTCATTAGTGGAATCTATCAAGGGCATGATCAATATGTGCATCGTGTCAAAACGCGTCGTCGACGCTTTTAACGATCAAAAACCAATGGATTCATTTTTAGTTTGAAGCTTGTTTGACTAACATAGTGTGTAATATCATTTACAACGAGAATGATATGCCAATTAAAATCATCTAGGTGCGATCTCGCGGTATAGTACTGAATACCGTACCATGATGTTATATGTTGGCGCAATGAGACAGTTAAAGACGCAAGGACGTGTTTTCGTCATCGTATCTGTTTTCACCATAAAATATGACTGCATCAAAATACGTTATTCTGTGATTTGGTGACGTCATAATCAATCATCAAAGCTCGAAATGCGTATGATGACGTCATATTAAAACTTCACATTAGCGGATATAATGCTTTTACAGATAAAGAAAAAAAATGACGAAATACTGCAATAACAAACAATATCTAATGACGTCATATTTTAATAATCGATATTTGTTGATGTAATACGGAGATATATTAACATGTGAGTAGATGACGTCATACTGCAGTGACCCGTATGCACATTCTTGATGAATCGATATCACATGTGTAATTTCGAAGCTTATATTTTTACTTATATCATCGTATGATATATATTTGGAGCTAAATTATTCATGATTATATTATAATAACAAACTGATGGTGTAAATAATCAAAATACGGGACAACGTGTCATTGTCATGATTTCCTATTCAGTTTGTAAATGAGTTATTGTTTAATGTGCTTAAAATAGTTACATGATCAAAGATGTTGGCTGTGAATTTTTTATGTTCATACATTGTGATCGAGGTTGTGCTATAAACTATCCATTATGTACAGTTTATGTCTATGTATCATCTTTTCCATGAATATTAATAGATGTTTCTTCACACACGGCAACTATTGAAAACATTTTCTATAAGGAAAATACATTTTATTTCAACCAACATTTAGTGATACATATACAGGAAATGAAATAAAATAAATTGTATATTATAATAAATTAAAATCAGCAGTAAATAGTTATTAATTTTATAGAAAACTTGAAAAATCAATTATACTAGAATTACAAGATGGCGATAATGTAGGTGTCAATGAAAAAACTAAGAAGTAAAATGGTTCGTTACCATAAAGCAATTTCAAAAAACCTTGTTATTTTTATTTGATGTTCATTTGACATTTTGTAAATGTTTTCGGTTACCACTAAAAATATGCCCCGCTAGTAATATCGTTTGATAATGTGACTGAAATTAGGCGAATTACTTTAAGATATTTTAAAATTGCAAGTTTTATTTCAAAATCGTAATTTATGTGGCATGTTTTCCCTAAGCTTTGGTATCATTCAACTAAATATGTAGGTTACTTAAAATCATGAAATTAATGGCCATTCACGTATTTCGCAAAATTAATCGCAGTGACAAAAATTTTTTATGGGAAACGCGGAATTAAGTTATCGCAAAAGTAAGTTGGTTTACTGTTGGTTTTCTGACGTGATCCTCATCGACGCCATTGTTCGTGGTTGGCCTCAGTTTGAGATAAATACAATGCCGTTTAAATTACATATCAAACACATCGACACACGTTGTGATTAATTTACATCGGACGACCTGAGCATTCGTATCATTCTGCTATACAGAGTTTATGGTCATCTGTTGCAGGTAATATATATTGCATCACTACTTTTTGTGTGAAAAATGGCGGTCGATGTTTTTCCTTTTTTCAAATAATGAAAGACATCTCGTTCAGTCAAACTCTTAATACTCCCTACTTTAGGTGACGAAGCAACCGTAGTTAACAAGAGTTTGGTTGAACAGAACTCTCACAAGAGAAACACTTTGAATATAGAAAAAAAATAATACAGTTAAGTAATGAGGCGGATATCTAATTGACAACTATTGATATTATATTGTATATAATCATTCTACCATTCACCTCTATACCATGTATTTTGTTTACGTTGCCTGTATATTTTGTGGCATCTTGGTGAAACTAATGTTGCTACGGACACATGTTTTTTTATTAATAAAACGGTATCATATCGGTACATTAAATACATCTCTTGTGGAATTCTTAATTTAAAACAATGCGTTTCAACAAGCACTATATCTGGACACCGAACGAAGCGCATTTATTCTTTGTATTAAACATTTATAAACTTGCAATTGATGAAAGACCAAAATTGTATATCAAATAAGCTGTAATAAACAGATGTCATGTGGTAACTTAACCTTTAACCTTTGGTTATCTAACATAGGCATATCCAGAAGTTGAGATTGTAAATATGGTCTATTAAACGGTGACCACTTCGTCGAACGAAGCGTATAGTTTTAATATTTAGTTGAACAAATCCACACTCAATGTTTCCATTACCATTTGGTTCATAAGAATATCAAATTAGTACAAAGACCTTCCAAATACATCGCAGCATGTAATGATAGTGAAGAGTACCAATATTTAAAAATATATCAATACCTGCAGAAGCATAATGAAGATCAGGTTTTGCTGTTTAAAGGGAGATAACTCAAACAAAAGAAGACTTCTAAATCATAAATAAATACAATACAGTTAATACAATGGAGAAAAAATGAAATGAAAAGTCTGTAATTTATAATCAAATGATCTGACCTCGGTTTCATCAACATTACTTAAACTACATTTTTTATTTGAAAGCATTATAGAAAGAAAGGGGAATTTTGTTATTTTTTGTTTTTCTTCTTACTATTGATAAGTTGAAAGTTAATGTCCAAATATCCGTACATAATGTATCTAATTTTTTTCATGATTAAGAAGAAAAAATCCTTTTGTAAATCATCCAGAGACAGGACTAAATCGAAGTCAAGATGAGCGATAATGAATTATTGAAGATTGCTAATTGGATCCCATTAAGGCAAACAAGCCGAAATTAGCCTACACTGTCATTGCCGAAAACGTCATGTGACTACCGTTACTACGTACATATAACGTCTTAGCTGCAATATTGTAGCTCAAAAGACTTTTAGACTTTAAAGCTACAATTGGTGCCTATTACTGCTAATGGAGCAGAGTAATGATTATGCAAACCATTATTAAAACGTTTGCATGCATTTTATCTTATTTGTTTTATATCGCTTACCTACTAGACAATAAAACTGACCGTATAAAATATCAAATTCTCAGCTACACATTATTTTTTTACATATACATATCAAGGCCCTTCTGAAGAGAATTTATACCGGAAGTCTTCAAATTATTAATTTGACGTCTTGTGAGCGGTACGGTAGATATTAAGAATGGTAGTTATGTTTGTTTAGGATAACAACATTATGTAAATGCTTGTATATGCATAAATTAATGGGAAACCTACAACAAAGTATAGAAAATTGTGCCCGAGTGATTTTCGGAGGCAGTGCTCCACTACGATACATAGGGACCAATTCGTACCCGGCCGAAATGTATAGTAGGCCGGGAACGTATATTAGTTCTAATAACGTCTGTCCGAATTCTTCCGATAACGGGTCCTGAACTTTCCGACGACCGTTCGGCAATAATCTTAACTTCTATAGCAACCAGTTTAAAATGAAGGCATGTTTACAAGTATTGACCTCAACAACTGCTGAACTAAAGCTATTAAGAAATCAATGTAAATATTCTTTGATATAACTTAATTTCAACTACATCTACAAATGCTAACAATATCGGGGTCGAAACTAAGTTGATTTTTTGTTGATATTTACGTATAGTGTGGCCTTCAGGAAGTCCTTATATGGAGCGTTGATGAAACTTGATCATGGTCTTTAAACACACTGCCGACCATTTGTCTCCTGCGCAAAAAGTTTATCATACCGTCGCTTCTCAGACGGTTCCTAAAGTTGTCAATATTGAACCAAAACCCTGTTATTTGTGGGTTTTTTTTCTTTATGAAAATGTTTAATGTATAAGCAGACATATATATCATTTATATATTTTAGTTTGATAATAGATCATTATAAGACTCATTCATATGTGGATATGAAGAACATCGATAATTTACCCGAGGGTCTCCAAATTTAGTAAAACTCCAGACTTGCCTAGGCCCATATAAAATTTTGTCACCCGATGGCTGAATATCCCTATCCTTTATATCAACACTTTAAAGAGTATTTTTCTTTCATATCCCGATGTTTTTATTACAATTTGACATTGAAAATACTCCGCCATTTTGAAATTCTAAAAAAACAACAATGATAACTTGTGTCAATGAATATGAATTAATATTTATTTATCATCATTATCATCACAGATAAGATCAATCGTTTCAGATGCTTACGTCAGATTACAATGATTTTACTATTACAAATGATTTTTGTTTTTATATAACATTGATATACTTAATGTATTAACTCTTGCACATTCAGTCATTCTTAATGAACATATCCATCAAATCAAACCTGCTTTAGCGTCCACCTCTTAAACCAACCACCTACTTCGTATGGACACTTTCACAAGGGCCCGAGTGTATAAAACACTTGGCTATAGAGACTTTTTGTCTTGGTCCTTTCGGTGGTCTTTATAGACAGGAGTGACCGTCAAATCAAAATTAAAACACAATTTTTGGGCGAACATTTGGAAATATACTTATACATACATAGCCTTGCTCGTCGCTGGTTGAATCCTTCCAAAATATTTTTTTAATCAAAACTGTGTTTGAGATTTATGTGGAAAATACTATTTTTGTAATGTTCTATTTTTCGTCAAACAATTTATCAATTTTACATTAATCACATTATCATGAAATATTGATATAATTATCTTCCATGCACAGCTTTCACTCTGCCATTCTTTCATTCATCAGCATAATTATATTGTTTGAGTTTTTTGATACAGAGAGGGAGGAGGGAGAGAGAAAAAAGAACAAAGAATTAGGTAGGAAAGAAGGGATAACGGGATGAACTAGAAAGGAGAGATTCTGAAGAATAAGAGTTAAATGTAGATATATTTTCATGGGAAGAATAATGAATAAACTAATGAAAACATGAGTAAAAAAGTAACGAAAGAAAAAGAAAGAAAGAAGGGGAAAAAGAAAAAAAAAGAAAAGGAGGCAAGAAGTTAGATAGACATTTTATATTTGATATTGACAATTGAATTCAAAATTACTGCTCAACATCCCGATCAAAAGCAAGCATGACACATGTATGTATGACAACAAATAAATATCTATTCTATTTTAATAAAAGATATGTGCAACTGTCAGGGATTTGTGAGTTCTACTAGCTTTATCCATTTTTTCCAATCTTTGGTAAATTTTTCAAAAGTTTTTTCTCCTTTTCTATCAGCTATATATCTTTGAACAAAAATAATAATCTTTAATACAAGTTTTAAAAGCCATCACATTTAAAGAACCATGTAAACATCTTGTTTTATAAATCTAGTGTTTGATAAAAAGAACAATTTCATTTTCTATTCTTTGATATATGCCGTTATGATTAAGTTTTCCGAAAAGTATAGTTTCTTTATCAATTGCAAATGGTATAAACAGAATATCTAAAAGACTTTCAAAATTAGCTAAAAAGTCCTGAACTTCAGAGCATTCCCAAAATAGATGAGTGATTGTCTCCCTTTCTAAAGCACACAACAAACAGTGAGGATTACATTGTATTAGAGAGACCAATTTTACAAAGATAAGTGTTAGTTAGTATATAATGGGAAATTCGGAACTGAAGCCACTGAAGTTTAGTATTATTGGTAGAGATGAAGGGTATATTTTTTTTATATCTTTCCATGTTTCTTGATCTTAGTCAAAAGAGGTTCCCCATTTAGCTTGACCAGTTATTACAGTATTGTTTTTGACAAGTGCTCTATAAAAATCTTGGACTCCACAAAATTTTTTCAGTATAATTTCAAGACTAAAAAGAATAGTTGGATAAAATAATTTTTCATTATGTAAATTTACATATTTCAGATACTTTTTAATGCTGGATATCAGTCCATGATATTGAAAATAATTACTTATTTCACCATAAATATTACAAAATTCATCATATGTAAGAAATGAACATGGAGAAACACTTTTTAACATGTCTTGCATATTTGAAATTCCCTTTCTAAGCCATGATTGGTAGAAAATCGTTTTATTTCAAACAATAATGTTTTTATTGTACCAAATTGGTGTCTTAAGAACAGAGTGTTTTCCGCTTCTAATTGGTTATCCTTTAATCTTAGTTTTAACCATGCTGTTAATACATCCTTCCAAAATCATTCTTACAATTAGACAAAATTTTATTCAGATATTTACTTCCACAGTTTGCCAAATAAAGAAAGTTTACTTTAGTTTTTAGAATAATTTGCCATTTACCATTTGATCTAAAAATTCTTCATATCCACCCTATGTTTAACGAGTCTATAAACGATGAAAAATGAATCATTTTCAAACCTCCATCTATATAATTCTGGATAACTGCATCTCGCTTAACTTTATCTGAGTTGCTATGCCAAAGAAAATTAAAAAGAACTGTGTTAAGATGTTTTACAAAATTTTCATCTGGATTTGGAAGTGAAATAAAAAGATGATTTAACTGAGAAATTAAGAGAGATTTTATGATACACACTCTACCAATAGGAAATACTTTCCTTTTGTTCCATGTTTGTATTAAATTTTTTAATTTACATAATTTCTTATCAAAGTTCAATTTTGGTATTTTATGAAGATCCACATGAAAGTCAATACCAAGAAGTGTAAATTTAGTAACTCCCCATTGCAAGTTCAAGCTCGGAATAAGTGTATCACTATTATACTTTTTACTGCCTATCCAAATATTGGCATAACTACTTAATTCTGTAACAGCTGCCTTCAAAGAGTTTTCAGATCCATCAAGTATAAGAGAAGTATCATCAGCATATTGAGAATTTAAAATACTACAATTTTCTATATTTATACCAAAAATGTTTCTGTTATTTATAATAAAAAATATCGAAGAAAAACAATTTAACAAAGCATGACAATTTACTGACTCGTGCCCTATATCCGGGCCTCGAACTCACGATCTACGGCACCCAATCGCCTATCATATCTGCGCCTTCTACCACTGCGCCACATCCACATCCCCCCAAAAAAGTTTTAATGACGGAGTAATAGTCGGTTCGATATGCTGACATGATCATTGTGGAAATTGTCAAATTAAATCTTTGGATCAACAACACATAGTGCATATGATACATTATGTTTAGTAAATATCAAAGAAACACAATTTAACAAAGCATGAAAATTTATTGACTCGTGCCCTATCCGGGTCTCGAACTCACGATCTACGGCACCCAATCGCCTAGCCAAACATATCTGCGCCTTCTACCACTGCGCCACATCCACATCCCCAAAAAGAGATGTTTTAATGACGAAGTGATAGTCGGTTCGATATGCTGACATGATCACTGTGGAAATAGTCAAATTAAAGCTTTGGATCAACAACACGTAGTGCATATGATACATTGTGTTTAGTAAATATTAATTACCAAAGAAACACAATTTAATCCTGTTACAATGTAGCTATTGTCCCTGAAGCTATTTTATATACAATGTTTATTAAAGAAATTGGACGCCAGTTTTTTATACAGTATTTTGATTTTGTGTGGCTTTGGAATACAGGTGATAATGTCCTGACGTTGTGTAATTGAAAGTTGACCATTTAAGTACCCATAATTAATAGAACGAACAACGAAAAGCCCAAATTTACTCAAAAAAACATTTGAAAAACTCTGAAGTGTATCCATCCGATCCCGGACTTTTATCATTTTTCATATTTTTAAGAGTTGTTGATGCTTCTTCAAACGTTATTTGATCCTCCATACTCGAATATTCTGTATTATTTAATTTTGGAACTTCACCACCTTCTAAAAATTCTTCTAAATCTACTTCCTCAATGTTCTTGTCAACAGAGTATAATTGTTAATAAAAGGATTTAACTTCACTAAGATTTTCATCTTGATTAGTGATAAACTCTCCATTTTCTTTCTCGAGTTTTGGAATAATTTTTGATACATAATTTCTACTTTCTAGATTTCAAAAATATTGCGTAGGCTTTTCTCCTCCCTCTATCCATAAAGCTTTTGACCAAATTACACTACCTTTAAGTTTTTCCAACCGAATCTCTTCTAATTCCTTCTTTTTTCTATTCAATTCATCTATATCTATATCAACAGTAGTTCGATTTTCAAGTTTACTTATATCTTCTTTCAAATTGTCTTCTCTTAAATTATTTTGTTTCTTTTTAAAAGATGAATAAGATATTGTTCTTCCCCTATTTCCATTAAAAGTGTCTCAAGAAACAGATGATCCTTTATTATAAATTGTAGGCTGCTATCCTGAATATTATCAATAGAGTCAAGATTATAAATTGGCAGACAGTACTGTGCTTTTACAGATTTAATTGTATTATTTACCAGATTCAAATATTCTTGAACATGTAATAATGAGTTGTTTAATTTCCAAAGCCCTTTACCTTTTTTGAAGTCATAAACATTTAAAACAATCTTTGGAAAAGAAAAATGGAGAAGAAACAATTGTAAATATATTTCGAGAAACAAGAAAAAAACATAATCTAGATTGTTTTACAGGTGAATGTTTTCGCCATGTACTTGTATAACGTTTCGAATTTGTATGCTGTTCCCTACAAACATCTACCATATCTAAATTTTCTATTAAATTTAAAACTTTCTCCCTAGCCTTTGGATTATTGATTTTTTAATAGCTTTTGTCATAGTCCAGCTCAGGGTGAACAACTAAGTTAAAATCACCACAGATTATATATTTATCATTATTATAGTTAAGGATGGTATCTTCCACTCTTGTAAAAAGATCAGGACAATCGGAGTTTGGACCATAAATATTGATTAATGTTATATTTTTACCATCAATTTCCAAATTTAATGAAAAAAATTAATAGACAAGTCTATCTTTTCCTTTTTGATCCTGCAACCAAAGTTATTGTTAATTAGTACAGCAACATTCCGTGAATTAGATTTAAAAGAATTGAAATGACAGATATATCCCCATTCATTGCGTATTAGTATTTCTTTTTCTGTGGTAAAATGTGTGTCTTGAATACAGTATATATTATAACTTTTATATGCAAAGACATCTTTACGCTTGAACTTATCCGACAGACCCTGACAGTTTGCTGTTTGTATCTTGATACTCTCAACTAATTATGAAACCAAACTCACAAAACATGTTATCATGCTTGCTTCTAATAGTTGGTTGCAGTAGGCATACTGAATAAATCACGTAGAGAAGGTACTGTGGAACACGATGCATAAAAATAAATTTCCAACGTGCGTTATTGTTGCATCAATTCCAACTTCTTAAGTATAACTTGCCATCCAGAAAAACAGAGTAGGAAAGAAGAGAACAGAAAAGGAGTAGATAGGATACAATAAAAAAACATATACATGGTAGGCCTAGTTTGGTAACTTCTCTTCCAAACTTATATTTGTATTCAAATCAAACGCATCAATGACAAAGACTTACATACCGGAAACGGAAGTACAATCTATATAAGAAAACCTTATCCAAATTAAATCCGGATAAGAAAAAGTAAAAAGCATATCTAAAGGGAAATCCTTATTCAAATCAATTGATAATAAGAAGAATACTACTCACATTTGAATATAGAGGGCAAAATTTGACTGATACATCTATCTGTATATTTCAGAGGCATTCATTGTGACAGACATATATTTCTGATTACAAATCAGAAAGGAAATGAAGGGAACAAAAAATATAAAAAGGTAAAGGGAGGCCACTCTCACAGAGAAATCAGTTTACATGAGTAATGGTATCGGAAACATACATGTTTCTGATAGTACTACCATCGAGAAGAAGAACAACAAAAATGGACATAAAATGAAAATAGCAAACAGAAAGAGGATACCTTATTACCTGCCATTTGCCACCTGACTATATTTTTTTCCGATTTTGCAGGTCATTGCCATGGTTGCGAATTTTAATTCGTGAAATACCAAGAATTGAACAAGTTCGAATTATGTATACCTTAGAAGCCAAATCAAAAAAGTTTAAGTCTAATTTAAGGTTTGCGAAAATTTATACCTACCAAAAGTATGTACAGTAACACCACTTATCTATAATAAAATTACACAGCCAAACACAGGTCGCCACCAGTATTGGAACTGTAGACATATTATTACGTAAATATACAAAAAAGAATTGCTTTAAAACACATCAATAAATCACTGATTTCTAAGGTAGTCACAGGTGAAACAAGCAATCTGAACGTTGCTGAGACCGTGCATGTCACATGCTGACCCAAAAAATTATCATTAAGTATTTCTAATTGTAGCCTTTTTAAGTTACCGTGACTGAATGATCCATTCTCATTTGGTAGCTAATCTTTTTCAAAATAATCTATTTTAGTGACATTGACCTTTTGATTTTATACCGGTTCTGTTTTCTCATGTGCTTGTATAAAGTTTCAAAAAATAAATATTCGACTCTTTCTCGCGTTATCATCTGTAAACCAACATCCAGACAGACAGACAGACAGACAGATGGAGACAAATACTATAGCCCCTCCGGTTTCACCGTCAGATAATTAAAAAAAGAAATAAAATATTGGCGAATTCTTCATTATATGAAAATATGAAAATAATAAGTCCACACCATCATACTTTCATCTTATGAAAATAACTGCACATTGTTATCTTTTTTTTCTTAATAAAAGAAACTTTTCTAAATCGTATTTAAAACATTTTGAGGACAACAGACTTCTCTGAAATAATGTAGCCTCAGTCAATAAGAATTTGTTAGGGCTAATAATGCCTATGGACTGCATATTACGCCAAGTTCTTCTGCGTTTGAACATCTCGGCTCGAACCCCCAAGACGCCAACTCGCAATATTCCAGCCTTTGTTCCTCTCCGCTGCACCGCGAAAACTTTAGCCATACAGTATGTGTGCTTTCACCAAAGAAGGAAAAGCGTTCGCGTCTTGTGTAGCTATGAACGAAGAAAATACAATATGATAGAAATACCGGACAAATACTAAATGCTTATTAAAATATATTCTAGATAAGTATGTGTCTGCTATGGGTGAATAAAAAATTTAGAAAAGGTGTTTCGACTCACAACAAAAGAAGTTCATTAAAATGCTCTGTATGCAATCATTTTAAGCTTTGATTTTAGGATTAAGGTAGAACAACAAAATACCTTGCAGAAATGAAATGAACATCCACCGGAAAGAAGAATCACAAACAAATATATTTCCCGTTCTTTTACAGGGAAACCTCATATTAACCCCTATTAGTCTAAAGAATGGTAGATGTGTCTATGGATCCGAACTAACAACAGGCTGAAATCTCCTATTCTCACTTCGTTTGATAGAAGATTGTCTCAGTTCCAATTCATATTTGTTTTGGGCTCCATAAACTCAAAACGACATTTCATCACAGTATGCATATACATGTACAGTATAACCCCTATAACTCGAACCCGGATTCCTCGAATACCTCCTATTCGTCGAACTGGTCGTACGGTCCCGACCGTGTTCCTATATAATCTATGTAACAAAACCCCGGATAGCTCGAACAGCTCTTCGTCGAATACCCCTCATTCCTCGAATAGAAGTATGTCCTCGTTTCATCAAATACATAGTATTTACCCATGTATTCGTCGAACAGGTGTTCGGGCCTTGAGATGTTTTTACCTGTGTCACACCTGAGTGCACCGACCCGTATTCCCCGAACTATTGACCTGGTCCTCTGCTAATCGAGTTATAGGAGTTTTACTTTGAAGATATTTTTCAGATCCTGTATGAAACAGAAATGGTAGAAGGATCCGTATTTTAATCAGATTGAAGTCTGATGGGTTTCACTAATGTTGTATATATTACCTGTAGCCAAGTTGTTGACATATTACTTTAGCAACTTGAGTAGATGCTATGTCTTGACACACTGTTCCATATCCTAAAGGACCATAGATTTCCACTCGTCCACTATAGATGTCTGGTCCACCAACCAAACGTATATCTCCATCTGAAATCATCATGTAAGGCAATAAACAAACACTTATGACCTTCGTTTACATTATCAACGTAACACATCAAAATGAGCATAGCAAATGATCACACTAATTATCTATTATTGCCTTGTTTTCAGGCCGCTATTGATTCCTGGTATTGTAGAGAGGAGTTAGAGCCCGAGCCGATGTTTTATTTTCTATATCAGATGGGGTAGATTGCTTTTTTTCAATTCAACAAATTATTCATTCTAGAAAAACAAATACCTACACGACACACTTATTGGAAAGCCCATGGCACAGACGACACTAATTCCTTTGTGTGTTACTGCATTGGGGGTATACAATTCTTGTACACCCCAGCCATTGAAAGAACACTCGGATAATCGTGATTCGTTTCCGGCGCAGTTGACGTTTTGCATCCACACAGGAGAATCCACAAGGCCGAAGAAAGAGGCATATACAGCCCGCACACCACTGTCAACGAGAAAACATAGATATAAGAGAGTACACAAGACCAAAGAAAAATGCATATACGGCCCGCACACCACTGTCAACGAGAAAACATATATGGGAGTCTACAAGGCGAAAGAGGCAAACATGACCCGTATACTACTGCTTAACAGTAATATACAGGCATACATCAGAGAAATATACATCAGTACATAAGTACCACATCGATACACGTTGGTAGGTAAAATAAAACTTTATTCAGTCATTTTTTTATGAAGTAATATTTACATTTTCGTTTTCTCTTTGCTATATAACCTTACCAACTGCAAAATCGTTTACACTTGCGTTAACGCAGTGGTTGCCGCCAAATTGAAGCAAGCTTTACCGAGATTCCAATCAATTTACCGGCTGTTCCAACAATCGTATAACATTTAATTTTTTATTTTTATTTTAGTTTTATTTTATTTGAACACTTAATTTTCAATGCAATGGTCGGTCGAAATGTAAATATAAGGAATTATTGTTAGTGTTTCTTGTTTACTGGTGTGTAAACTTTTTTTTGAACAGACATTGCAACATGACGCGCTAACGCGCGTCATTTAAAATATCTATAAAAATGTGACGACAATAGCCCAATTCCAGAATGCACATAAACTTTACATTTCAATCAAATCTCATCGTGGGTTGAACCTCCACGTGAGTGTACAATATTTACAATAAATCTTGAAATTTACAATCAATACCTCATAATGAAGCTAACGATTCAGTCATTTCATTTTTGCCACTATTTTATTAAGTATGGAGGGTAAAATGCATTATTGTAATAACAAACTACCAATTGAAATCAAACTTGATTTATCTAATGGTTTACATTTGTTACAATCCCACCTGGCTCCGATTTCTCGGAAAAAAACAGACTTAAATAAAAAAAATCATTTAAGTTACACAAGGAGAAAACACATGTCCACCGTCAAATGAGCATTTACCATACCCATCATTTGAACAATAAATGACGTTTAACCGTGCATACACATTTTGTAATTGCATATATTTTGCTATTGGTACATATTGCCATGGATTTTTTTATCGGGACGCCGTTAATATTTTTTTTTAATATTTTCATCTTCAATTAAAGATGTTTAAACTGTTCAATGGTGGTGAAGGTGTTAAGTATGTAACTTTTGTAACTGAAGGAAATTACGTATTCGTCTGCTCCTGTTTTTGAAAAAGAAAAAAACAGCATTCGTCGGCGGTTGAATTATGACGTAAGTTTACATTTTGTTTCGAGAAACAAGGGCCTGTAGTACCTACCTATAGCCTAACTGACCACAGACGACATTCACGTTCTCAGTGCTCCACGGAATATTGGGGCTGTCCTCCCATATCTGTCCCCAGTGACCGGCATGATACACCTCCACTCTGCCTTCTAATGCATTACTCCCATTCATCAACCGCACCTCACCTAAAAATATAGTTTAGGATGGTTTCAACAAAATTATATTTCCATTTGTTCGAAACTAACACAATAAAACATACAACCTTACGCATCAAAAAAGGAATTTATGATATCATAATTGTCCCGTAATAACCGTGTGTGTAGTAATGAGTAATATGTAGAACATGTTTCGTGACGTCGTTATTTAATTTATATCAAATTAATTATATCAAATAAACAAATTGACTAGAAATCCTAAAAAACATGACCAGATGTCTTAAAACACAACGTGTGTTAAGGGTGTCAATGATATCGATTCATTTTTTACAGGTCAACATCTTAAATGAAATTTGTTGGTTTGTACTATGATTGAGCATCATACAGAGATGTCTGCCATACGTGTGTAGGTATTCATTGTGATGTTTGCGAGCGTAACGTCATGCTTTTCTGAGAAAACGACTTCATTCGATAGACACCCGCATGGGAGATAACTTTGTTAAATACCAAGTCAGAATATCAATAAACATAAAAGACCTGAAGTCTTCTATTAGGACACCTGGGATAGTTATGTTGTTTATTTCCCAGATACTTCACAAAGTCATCTCGCTGTTGTTAGGGAAAACAAATACAAACTTATATGGGTCTGGACATTAGTTATTCAACTAAAGTTTAAAGTGTTGGCTGATCAACACAAATTTATTTGTCTCCCATTCTTACAATGAAAAATGTTTAAGTGTGTGTCGGTTATCTCCCAGAAAGACAGGGATATTCTACCCAAGGGTCACAAAAACCCGAGGTTTTGCCGAGGGTTTTTACAACATTCTGTGATCCCATGAGTAGAATTTTCCTATCCTTCATATCCACATTTTTCGCTCATACTTCGACGTTTTGTTGCATTTTTACAACTATGATATTCCGCCCTTTTGAAATTACAAAAACCGCGACTACAAGCCAATTCTTGATGTTTGCTTGAACCTTTATTTGTTTACTTATCAACACAAGACCCCATATGTAAGTATATGGCCATACATAATCGCAATAAAGTAACGACTACCGATAGTTTTGCTATATGTCAATATTCTTAACAATAAAGAAGGCATGGGATTCCTTATCCGAATAATAGCTACATTGTATACTAGATATTGACATGAAGATAATGCCCGCGAACAAACTCAAAAAAGTTAATCTATACAGCTTAATTAATTATATTGATAATTAGTCTTCAATCGGCAAAAGAATCGTGCTACGAAAAATGTATTTAGCTAATTCTTTGTCAGATATTGATCATTATCATCATATGAAACCTGTCTCTTTTATATTTATATATTGACATATTGAAGAAGGCATGTCATACTACACTGTAAGTTATCATTAACATTCAGAAGTTTTAATTGAATTGAATAGGAAAATGATCTATGTCTGTCGATATAACGTAATAACTTTAGGTGATAATTCAAACTTTTATGAAGTATTTTTTGTTTCTTTATATTAGTTATTTTGACGTATTGATATATTTCTATTCGAAAAATTATATCGTACATTATTCATGGACTATATCGTTATTATAATTACTATAATAGAACGCAATCTTAAACATTATTTTTGCTGTTCGTAACTCTCTTACTGTGGTCACTATCGGAACCAAAAGCATATTTATGATTTCCTATACGATAAAAGATTATTTCGCTATTGATTTATAAAGATCCCGTCCATTCAGATAGTGCGTTTGATTGGTCCCTCAACTAAGCGTGTTGGATTTTTGTATCCGTCGTGATAAGATAAATATTAATAGTATTTAAATTTATCAGCTCTTTATTGGTTAACGAGGTTTTTTTGTATATACAAACATGTGTTGCCTGTATTGAAATCACAAAACAAATATTTTAAAATTCGTACAAAAAATAACATAAAATTAAATAATGAATGTCGTAACTTACAAAACTAAAATATCTAAAATTACTTCCGTACCTTCCAGTGGATCATTAATATCTCCCGTACAGACCACTCCAGCATTTTCGCTTGCGGAACTGATGGTTCCGTAGTAACCCTGACGTGGACAGTCAATCAAGCGTGATTCACTTCCGACACAGTACATTAATTCCAGATACATAGGCCCTTTCCCCGGATCGGTATAATATATTGGAGTGCCTTCTCTGGAAATGTTATTTAGGTAATTTAAGTAATGTGTATAAAGAATTTATGACATCGTATTTCAACAATGAACAAGATTCATTTATAAAATAAGTCATATTCAAAAGATGAATGTTTATAAAATAATATGCATGACTATACCCTAAACCTTTCACTGGATCTTTGTGTTCATGATATAATATAAGCTTTATCTATTTAACATCGATTGCGACGAAACAAGTTCAACAACTTATACTAATCACTTTCGATGGCCCCGATGAAAGTGCGCGAAGGGGTTTTAAAGTGGGAGGAAACCGGAGTACCCGGAGAAAACCAAATTAATCAGGTAGGTGACCCCTGACCTTTTTACTTCCGTGCTAGGAATCGAGCTCCAGTCGGCTAGGTGAAAAGCGAGTGGCTTAACCACTACACCACCCGTCCACTCATGATAGTATCTGCTACCGCCTTATAAAACGACGTTAATGGAACCCAATTAACCAAAGGCACACTGATCTTAAATATCACGCCTAGAAATTTTAATTCGCATTTCAGGAAGGTTTTAAAGGTTTTATTTAAGTAGTATATTTTTTCAAACTTTCAGCTTTTACATGACTAAAAAATAACGTTATTTAGGTATACTTGTATATCTTTCTACTGTATTTATGTTAGTATTCCGTCTTTGCATATGACGGAGTTACCTCCCTTTTAGGTAGTTATCAATCGTGACATTATTATTTTGTGAACACGACTTACTTCCTTTTAGCAATCTCCCCCAGGGTGCATTGCGGTCCCCACATTTCATATGAACTCTGTGAGATCCCTTCCCACAAGGGCAATTAACTATTTAATCTTACAATATACGGAATATTTTTCAGACGCCCGGGAAATCTTATTACAAGGGAAAATAAAATTTGAAGTATTCAAATCAAGTTGGTGAAGTGTATTTTGTTTAATCAGTAAGAACATTTTATTACTTTTGTTATGAGATATACGTTAATTATTGGTATCACTCCTTACGTGTAATTTAGCTGTCTACAAGCAACTTGAGCGTCTTTATATCTCCAGCTTTTCTGATATATGCTGCTCCATTCACCAAACACATTTATCTCCACTCTACCACTATTTTCATTGGTTCCGTTCATAAGTCGTAATGTACCATGTTCAGCTGTATGAACAAGTCATTGTCAAATTACTAATCATTATCAAAATCCACTCCAATTGTAAAAGAAAAATACATAAATATGTGTATGTAATATATATATGTTCATTATTGTCAATGTGTATTTAATCTTGAAACGATTGGTGTACATTTTTAACATTGTCTTTTGAAGATAAGTTAGTATGAATCAAGCACAATACACACCATCATTTTGCTAAAAAGAATATTTATACACTTTGCCACATTTCTTAATTTATAAGCAATAATCGAAATATCCATAGGACTAGTTTTTATAATTGTTGATTCTACAGGGGGGAGGAACCGGAAACTTGCTAGAAATACCGCCTTTGTTTATAGCGTATAATCTTACTTTTGTTTTCGTTTGTAACACCGCTTCTGATGGACTGATATATTCAACTTCTTGGAAAAAGTGATTCATGAAATCGAAAAAAGTACATTCGGCCAACCTAAAAGAACTATCTGATTTCATATCGAATTATAGAATAAAGAGACTCTCAACACAAACAATATATTCCGAATTTGCATATTGCAGAGTTATCTGCACTTGCGGGTAGGTATTGATTGTGACGTCATGTGTTTGGGAGCGCAACATCATACGTTTCGGAGAAAACGACGTGAATTGCGCTCATAAAATAATGACGTAACAATCGATACCTACCCGCAAGGGAGCTAACTCTGCAATATGCAAAGACGGAATAGGGTTTATTAAAAGTATATTGTTTAGGTTTTGTCTAATCTTTTCAATCTGTTTAGTTATGTTAATCCCGAAATGATAAAATGCGTACGGTAGGTGGTGTTCCCGGAGCATATAACACCAGCATCATAGTTGTGGTAACAATTCTGGTTACCCCAGCCACCTGAAGGACAATCCGCCAGTCGTTGTTCACTGCCGTCACATTCTACGTGGTTTAGCCACGTAACAAGGGACTCGTTGGCATTTCCAAAGGTGTTTTTAAACACAGCAATCCCTTCACTGATATGTAACAAATAAGTTACATTATTTTATATAGACTTTCGATATGACGTTCATAAAAGAAATATCCAAGTAGACACTGCCATTTCGTGCGCGATTTTTCAAGTGTTTTTTCGATGTTTTAGAATTTTGAAATTCATTGTGTAAAAATTCTTTTGTAATAAAGATACAGCAGAAACATAATCAATCGAAAAGTCATTAGTCATGAAAATCCGGAAATTATAATTCGGTTCGCATTTTACTGGTACATACAATGTATATGTAACTTCCGTTCAAAATTTGTTGGTTATTCATATCAACGTAAGATTACATGTCGTCAACATATAATAAGACTATATTTAGCAAATTTGAATATAAATTCATAATTAAATAATTATTTGTTTTACTGAAACTTATTTTACCCATATCCGAGCTCTCTACAGACAACCATGGCGTCTCGATCGTCCCAGTCGACATGGCAGACAGTTCCCCAATATGATGAGTGTAGGATCTCCACACGCCCTTGGTAAATCGAGTCGCCATTCGTCAGACGCACGGTGTCTGGAATACCACAAAAACAAGTACTTATGAATAACAGCTTGACCTAACAATCAATACTTACATGCAATTACAAAAAAAAATGGAATACGCGTAAGCATTTTAGAATGTATTTATTATTTTATTGTCAACTGGCCCGTTTCGAACACAGATATCTTTCTTCAGTTTTGGAATCGATTGCGAGGTCATTAGTTTGTGTGTTGAAACGACATCATTTCCGCAATTTCTCCTATAGAACACCTCTGTAAACGGCCCATATGGAAATATCAAGATCCGTAAAAAACGCATTTCAGACGTGCACGAACTTTTTTGATACCTATTCGAAGTTTCTTATTGTGTCGTTTGCCTGTAAAGTACTAATGAATCTAAAAAAAATATAATTTGACCGATCAAAAAAAAAAAAAAAAACAGACGCCAGTCTTTGAACCGCTGACAGAGGTAAACGTGGAGACCGCTATAGAATGATTGTCATTTTCTTTCAAACACATACATTGCCCTTCAAAACACCTGCATTTTTACAAATATACATTAAGTACATAAATATGTAAACCTTGTTAACTTAGGTACATGTATCAGTGTATATTTTTTTATAAACATATTTATTTTTTAACTTATTAATTGCTTTTCTAAGAGTTTTCTTCGAGTTAAATTGTCTGTAAATTTTAACATATGTAACATAACGTTTGGACGGCATTATATAACTCTATGATAAGCCAATATAAGTATAGAATGGATGTATTAGTATAAGAAACGTAGATCTATATTGTCTGCGATATAAACATAAATATGTCAACATCTCACCGTTAACTGTACTCTGATTCGGATCATCACATATGACTGCAGCGTCTACTCTATTGTCATAGGGGTATTCTCCAAAGTCATATCTAATATTGCACGCAGAAAGACTGGTTTCATCGCCAGTGCAGTAGAAATCACTTTGCCATATAAGTGGGCGAGTGTAATTGTATGCTTCTGAGGTTTGTACAGTTTGACCGCTTTGATAAAGAAAAGAAGAAAACAACATTAGCTTGAATTTATTCCAACAATTCCATTTATTGAAATGAATTTTCACCCTTTGACCTTTAACCCCTGGAATGACCATGAGAACAGAAAAATCGGATATTCTGACTAGCATACACTATGCAGCTGACCCTAATGTATCCTTATGTATCTTCGTGCATTTTTTTCAAAATAAATGTTTATTTATAATAAGCATAACAACAAAATAGACATCTGTACTCTCACAGGAGGAGACTTATTCGTGGTTCGCACTTTCAATCACACACATATCCTCACTTACACCTTACGTTCATACGTGGTATTGTGTAACCTGAAATATAAGGGGGTAAGTAGATACTACTTCTAACCGGAAGTAATTAACGTTTCACTCCACACGTGGCCAATTGGCTTGTACACGTGGGTTATTAGCAATCGGAACTCCTCGTAATTTTCTCCGAAACTAGACTCGGAGGTAAGTAGTAACCACTTTGGACTACTTTCGGTAAAAATGGCGGCGCCCATGGTAATACGCTTCATCGTAATCAGTTGGCGATAGGAGGTGTTTCGTCTTCGGCTGCATCTATATCTACTGTACATAGTATTTATATTTCATTTTTTATATAAATTACAACTGGAATTTTGATGAGGTGACTTGTCTTTGATAATGATACAGTCACTCTCTTTTGGGCGGTGTACAGTCAAAGAGCAGGCATTAGTTTAAAAAGTCCCAGTAGAAAAGTACCGTTTTACACACAATGGTACTGTTTATATTAAAATTCAATGAAGGTATTACGGCTTTGCTGTTTATTCATTTTTCAGCCGTTTATGTCAAAGTAATATTGTATGATAGGCCTAGTGTATGTCAATACATTAGTAGAAAACATACAGATCAAATAACGATGATCTTGTATTTCATTTTTCTTTTTCAAATGACTTTCATAAAATTCTAGATTTCTACTAATGTGTGGTATTGATTTTTCCTATAGGTAGTAATAATTTAGCATAAATGTGTTTATCACAATTTTGCTGATTGGAGGGGTTCAAGTGAATCTCACATCTCTTTTGAAAAACTTATCCTTGGAGTAATGGTATAGATGTTAGTCTAATGAGGCCTAGAGGTTTTTTTCACTACGTAACCCAACTATAAAAACTCATGTCCCATAGTTGTTTTGTCTTAAAATTTCTTGTAGTAACGCGGTGTTCTAAAAGTTCTAAAAATCTTCATTTTTACAACAAATATTGTTATCAATAGGAAAGAAGACGAGTTATGGCATAAATCCTAAAATGCAAATAACGTTGTGCATCTTTACATACAAGACAACCTTTTTTTATTGAAGGCAGGGTTTTTCTTCTTCTTCTTTGACTTTATTCCTCCATTAATGAAGAGTTTATATAAAACTTTAAGACAAAGAATTTCAAAAAAGAAATATGGAAGTGATTACAAAATAACACATATTTGACGTCCTAAATCATGGCATTATTATAAGAAAATTGAGAGGAAAATATATAATTGACATAAAAGACTATTTTAGACAACGATAATGGACAAATTATCAATTTTGTTAAAAGTGAACGTTAAAATATGATATGTAATGTTTGTATTCTCACCTATTTAAAAAAGGGCAATTGAGGATATAATTCAATAGGTTGCATTTTGATTTCAAACTAATGAAATTAGCGGTATATTGATAGCAGTATAAGTACATGTATACTTATATTGGCTGATAAGTAAAATCAGAAGAGTTTGTAATAATTGCGATGTTCCCTGGATTACATTGCATCTAAATATTATTTTCTGTATCTCTAATTTGAGTAATAAAGTTTATTATGAATGTGAAGAATTAACGAATTGAAGAATGAAGCGTGTAAACAAATAAGATTATCGTTTTCACATAAAAATAAACAAAAAACTAATATGTATATACACAGCGAGATGTACACTGTATGTATCTTATCTGGTGTTTGGACTGTAACCACACAAATAGTCATGGATATTTCGGTACAAATATGTTTTAGACACTACACCGTCGACAGAGAATAAACGATACTCTGGTATTTACTCATGTAATTGTATGTCTAATAAACACAAAACTTGAATTATGTAAAATGGTAAATTTTGCTTTTGCAATCAGTACTTTATTCCATATACAAATAATGTAGGACGTAGTGCAATGGACTTTTTTCGGAACGCAATTAATTATCTTTGATATTTTTATCTTGAAGTGAAATAAGAAGCTCAAACTTTTCAATGGCTGAAATGGTGTAAAGTAGGTATCTTTTGAAACTGAACAAATACTAATCGTCTGCTATCTTTGATAAAAAATACCATTGGTCAGCGGTGTGGTATCTTTTAATGATTTAATAACGTACGAACTCTGAGGTACAATTTATGAAAATCATTCAAACAAATATAATGAATTAAGTCATTTATAGGATTAAAGCTGACCGTTGGATGTTATTTTTCTAAAATAATCATAGAAGAAAATAATGATTCTTGTTCGAGCATTCATGTTCATTCTAATAAAGACATTATATCATAAACAGAATCTATAAACTTACGTGAAATTCAGTTGTCTGCATACCACTCGTGCAGTGTTCTGGTCAAAAGATGAGGTGGAAGCTATGGTGCCCCAATGACCCGCATAGAAAATCTCCACAACACCATCGGAAGGGCTTCGTCCATTTACTAAACGTACTGGAATTTCAAATGAAGAAGAAAGACGCATACAGCAATTTATAATCATTGTTTTTTTATCAGTAGGTAAAATCAATTTCACTCTAACTTTCTAGTTATTTATATATCATAGATGCCACATACCGTTTAGCAGGTTATTAGGCTATATAAAATAACTAGAAAATCAATATTTTGCGATTTTGAAATTTCGCGATCTAACTACATGGGTTTATACAAGTATTAGCTTCCCAAAAAGCTAAGAAGGCTACCATACAGCATGATTTATTAGGAAGCAATTATAGGAAAGCTTGACGCATTGTTCTGTTCACAGTTAGCTGCCATAGTTCTTATGACAATTCATTTTTGAAGAATGATAATTCAAATGCTTTCGCATTCAATGTAATTAAAAGATAATCAACTTCATGATATTCATGAAAGGGCCACTAGGCTACCTTTCCGAAACAAAAAATAAATTAAAGTTTCTTTAAAACAATTATTTTATACTATGGCTAAATACAAGTTTAAGTTTTGCCGTCTGGCGCAGAAATAGTCAACTAACGGGTTGTAATTATGACGACGTCGGGAAACATAATACGACCTGCGTTATGAAAATGAACGTTTTGTTTGTTTTGATAAAGTTGTTCAGAAGGTGGCAGTGGGCCTTTTCCTAATGCTAACAAGTTTTCCGTCTAATATACACTGAACTGTTACATGTACTTGAACAAGTTGGTGTAATACTATACGCATAGAAACAAGCATTTAATTTAACATTTCGGTTAAAACTGTACTTTACTTAGGCGCATACAGTTACACAAATATCCCCTAAGTAAAGCCTAACTTTGTTTCAGCCTCTCCCATGTACGGACAGTTTTTACAAGAAGGTCATGATTATCTAGCCAACAGTACTAGTTAGACTACATATAGATGCTTCACGTGCCTGACAATGTACACAAAACTCGGCAAATCACCGAACAATTTCTCCGAGAGAATCCGATTGAGAACTTATACACTATTCAGTACGTGTAGCGCCGCCTTGTGTGATTTATGAGAATAATGTCCGACAACCAGAAAAAACATTCGGACTTCTCTGGTTTTATCAAATGAAAATTTGTTTGCAATAATTTCACCACTGGTACCCCTTACACACATGAAATCTTCAACAACAAGTAACCAATCAACACACGTAAATTGTGTTGGCCAGCCAATCAAAGTTAACAGACTATTTATAACCAGTTGAAATCCCCAAAACATGGCAGGCAAAGCGACCGGTTATAATAGCTACCATCCTTGGATGGTAGTAAGAATTTATTCATATTCATCCCATAACTTTCCATGGTTAACAATGGAAAACCATATTAATATTAACTATATTTATTTTACATCGATTGATGAGTTATACAACTTATGTATATCACTCTCGATGGCCCGGATTTTAGCGCGCGAAGGGTCTTAGTGTGGGAGGAATCCGGAGTGCCCGGAGAAAAACCATGTGATCGGGTAGGTGACCCTAACCTTTTCACGTCCGTGGCGAGGATCGAACCCCGGCCGGCTAGGTGAAAGGCGAGTGGCTTAACCACCCGACCACTCGAAAACCATATTACTAGGTATGGTAAAAGGGTCTTTTGTGGCCCCCAAATCCGCTATTTTTCAAAGTCTGTTATTTTAAGATGTTAATCTTGCATTTCAAATATTAACTACATACCTGACATATTTGATAGTGCTATTAGGTAATATAGCAGCTCTAGTTACCATGGCAACCATTTTTATTCTACACAAATTATGCAAAATGTGAAAATTATATCAAAATTGGCATTTTTTATGCAGTTTTTCATTTAGGTAACATAGAGCGCATTCTAGAACAAACTTTATGTTTCTCAGAATGATGTATTTTTCGTTTCTGCTAATTCCCTTAAAATATAAGGTTTGTTCTAGGTTGTGTTCTATTGCTTTTAAAATTCGTGCAAAGTTACCATGTTTATATAGCCAAACCATACGTTCTTTCAACAAAAATATCATTGAGTTTTTATCAGGGGCGTATTCAATATTTCAAACAAAGCAACTTAGTTTCTATTTACTTAATTTGTAATTTGGTAGATTTAGGGGCCAAAAAGAGCCTTTACCATATCTAGTTAGTATGGTATCGTTTATGTAACACCTTAGGCGCCTCTAATTGGTTTACAAATTAGAATCAGAATTGAATCCTAAATTTAAACATCTTTCTCTGTATCTGTATAATAAACACAGCCTTAAAGAGAACCAACTAAATAATTTTACATAGACCACAGTGTTAAACTTTGTTAGAGTTTTGTACTGTATTATTAAAACGAAGGAATATTAGTTAGCTATTGTGTTCTATAATTTAAGTCTAGTTCTCATATAACACTACATAGAAAAAAAGTTTAGCCCTTCAGCTCAAACTCCAACCAGGGTAGCTATATTGAAATCAGACGCATTTTGCGCTAAAAAATCCTGAAATTCTAATATCTTTACCGATTCATAATCAAAATTGATATTTTGAACCTTAATCTCAATATGAATTTTAAAATTCATATCATGGTTATCTAGGAATAATTACCTATCAGAAAACATATTTACCTTTAAAATTCATAATTAGCCAGCCAATCAGCGGCCGGTTTAAAATTCTATCCTGGGCCCAATCTTGTATACACAATGGCCATTCCGAAGGTCTTTTTTATTTTGTTGGTTGTTCCCTTAAAGGTGTAGGTTATGTAAATGGAATCGCGAAATTATCGTCCCGTGAAAATAAACGGCTCATCGGTAACTGTCAGTGTTCATAAAGTTTAAATAAAAAATTCACAAAAAAGTGTTCGTCAGTCTTGGTGGCACCAACAGACAGCTTTTTTATATTTCTATTTTAATAAACGCATGATCTGGCATAAAATGAATTAAGCCTTAATGCATAACTTCAATATGAGAGGCGAAATGCTCATACCAGGTATGTTAAATAAATTCGAAAATAATCGTTCCTGAAGATATGTATCTATATTTTAATGAAGCTCCACTACCGGCAGAACATACACAATATCATACTTTGGACAATAAGTGATGGATTAGTCGTGTATGAAAATATCATATCAACACAAACAATATATTTGATAATTTATTTTGTTTTCGTCGTCCGTACAATCAATACCTCATTCCATATAGGATAAAGTGACATATTTGGAATTCAATTAATCAAATACTTTAATTCTGAAGTAAAATAAGAAGCTCAAACTTGTCAATGACGGTAATAGTAAAATGTATTTAATTATATAACTTTTGTTATTGAAGAAAATTAATCAAATCAAATCCGCTTGCTCCTGTTTTTAAAAGATACAATTACTAATCATGTCGGTGTATATATTAATAGAACATCGATCAGTAGCCATAGTAACTGATTACATGGTAAAAGAAAATTTTATTTATATTTCTATTCTATAAGGACGCTGTGATATTCTGTATTTGCATATAACAGAGTTATCTCTCCCTGCGGGCAGGTATTGATTGTGACATTATGTGTTTGCGAGCGTAGGGTCATAATTTTCGGAGAAAACGACGTAAATTGCGCCCAAAAAAAAATGCCGTCACCATGGATACCTACCCGCAAGGGAGCTAACTCTGTAATATGCAAAGACTGAATAAGTGAATGGAAGTGTTGCATATAGGGTAAAAGTCCGCCCACAATGTTTTATTTTTTTTCATTTTTTTAAGATATTTTGCATTCTTACCATTCCTTGATAAGGTTAACATTCCAATAACGTTTTAGATTTTAAAAAAAAAATGGCAAACATGAATGTCTGTGTATTTGTTCAAAAGTCTGCTTACGTATATCGAATGATGTGTATTCAAGCATGGTTTTACAAGTATCATCTATATATCGAGTGATGTGCACTCAAGCATGATTTTACACATATTATCTATATATCAAGTGATGTGCACTCAAGCATGGTTTTACACGTATTATCTATATATCGAGTGATGTGCAGTCAAGCTTGGTTTTTCTATTGTTTTTTTTTCCTATTGTGTATAAAGATGGACATTTCATATTGCTTGTAATAAAAGGGGATCACGCGTGCTAAAGAAGCAAATAATTAATAACTAACAGATGAAGAATGTGAGGAAAATAATAATAATCTTACCTCTATACTCCCGTTCGAAAGGCGTGTAACTGCATATTACACCAACGGCACGCTTGGATGAGGTGAAAGGCGACCTAAACCGGTTTTCACACTCTAGGAAACTACTCTCTGCTCCTGAACAGTGTATACTGTCCATCACGAACAAGTTATCTCCAAGACCGAACGGTAGATCCATTACACCTACACCATACCTACCAACAACCAAACACGAATTAGTTAGATCTCATGTCGTCTAATGCATTGCATAGCTTCACCCATAAAAATCAACTTCGTGACATTATTGCTTCATGCAACAAAATCACTATTTTCTCGATGAACTTTAACGTTATTTCAGGGTTTTATTAGTTTAAAGTTCTATTAACAGCCAGGGTCTTGTAAGGACGTGTCAGGTTTGTTGGTGGAGAAAGCCGGTGTTCCGGGAGAAAAACCACCGATCAGCGGTCAGTACCTGGCAACTGCCCTACATGGGCAGTACCTGAAAACTGACCCACTTGGGATTTGAACTCGCGACCCAGAGGTGGAGGGCTTATGGTAATATACCCAGTCGTCCCACGTTATTTCAGAGAATATACTGGTATTAGTATTAAATATGCAAACAACGACGGCTGTGTTTGAAAGCGGCAAGCATTATTTTGACATCATTTTGTGACGCTCGGCTAGAGCGTCCATATCCCTCCATTCCACATATGAATGAAAGTTTTAATTATTAATTAATTTAATTAGTTAAATTATTATACTACTTATATTAAATTTTGAGACATCCATATAATATATATGGCTCTCGACTTGTAAGTTAGGGGATGTGGTAAATTTTGCATATAATTCTCTTTTTTTCTTTCTTAAATTTCGCATATCCAAGTTTGATATCGACTAATGATTTATGTCTTTATGCGTTGATTATCATTTTCAATAAAGTACTAAATGTTTTGAAAGATTATCAGTAAATACGAAACTCGTTTTGTCAATAATGGACCTTTGTTGAAGTCCGTATGATGTTATACCGACATGGTAGAATTAAATAATGGTCTTAAACATGAATTTCATCTTTTCGCGGCGATCAGACTTTCACTGTACATAGTTTCCCATAAACGATTTTTTTTCAATAATATTTTCATTAGCAAATAATTAAGTACTGAAATTTCGTACAAATATAAATCTCGTGAAAAAAGCGGTCATACGGATACATCCATAACTTACCCATAGCCAAGTTGTCGACACACGACAATCGCGTCCTTCCTCTCCCATCTAGGACCATATACATTCCCCCATTGTCCTTCATAGTATATCTCCAAGCGTCCCTCAGACTCCACAGAGCCATTCACCAATGCTAATGTCCCCGCTAAAAATTAATGAATCAAATTCAGATTTATAATGGATTACTGGAACATACATATGGAAAATACTGTAAACTTAATTATTTTATGCGGCGACATAATTTCATGTTTTCATGCTTTCAACTTTTTTACGCCAAATTAATTTCGAGATTCAGGCACATGTTGTTTCTCTGTACTATACTAGTGATACATTTCACAGCTATTGATTTTCTAGATTTCTAATTGTCTACAAAACGGAAAAATAAAACGAACGCCAAATTGGATCTTGGCTGCTGAAAAGTCATAAATTGTCCAATATATTTTTTTTCAAATGTTATGTTATTTTGAAATATCAAAATAAAATTAAAATAAGATCGTGATTCAAGGATCGATATTTGCTGCAATGTGTTATTTTACCGGCATTTCATTTTTTCGATCATACATGTTCATACCACAAGCTAAAGCAATGTTATAGATATTTTAGTCAGAAGAATGAATGTTTGACAAGAAATTCATTGTGACACACACAGTCAACCCATCTTTGTGTTTAAGAATAGCAGCATATGTTACCTCTACCCCCTAAAGATAAAAATGACAGATTCAACGCTTATCAGAAAAAAGTTGATTAACTCTTTCTGATATCTTGCAGTTGAAAAGAAAAAGGTTGCCGATTCTAAAACCGGCATCAAATGGGAATCGATGTTCTTGATTCTCTGCACAAGCACAGTATTTGTTATTTTTCAGAATTTCTTTCTAGAAGTTATAGCATTACTTGCTAGAAGTTATATATATAGTACTACAATAAAATGTAGAATTAAAATACCTCATAGAACTTTATACTTTAATGCATGATATACGGTAACATATGGAGAGCTGTCAGTATATTTTTGAAAACAATATATGCATACTTTATTTTTTATATGTTAAAATGAAAGCTCTCTACTGCAATAAGTATAGACTGGAATCCGTGTTTTCTTCATTTTTATCAATTTCGGGAACGCTGAAAAAAACCATCGTCATTCGGGTGTAACTACATTAACTATAAGATGCTCCACCACCGGCAGAACAAAAAGATACTTATCATTTGAACAATAATTGGTGTTTAATCGTGTATATATATATATGGTATATATGTCTAATTAACACACACACAAAATATTGTAACGGCCAAGTGGTATGACCAAAACCACTATAATTCAGGTAGCGTGTCTGACCGTAACATAGGTTGGGTATCAAACTGATTGATACCATGTCCATAAAGGACTCGACTAATGGTCAAGTACTATCTCACTAAAATCTATTATAAGTCATAAAAGTCTCTTGTAAGGCATCTTCTTCCACAGGGATCTTCTTCGTTTCAGCATCTGCAGCACCAATTAGTCATCTCAGTCTTCAAACATATGTCTAGGTTTCCTGGAGTTGTCTACCCTTGGACCATTAGGTACAATGTATAATTATAACGAACTTTCTTTACATAGGTATGAGGTTTCAAGCTTCTCATACTAATAATCACTGTCACCGAGACTGTGATTCCTAATCAAATACAACCAAGAGTTAAATAAAGTTAAATAATTGAATCATGTTTGAAATATATTACAATAAACAATGATACAATCCTGAAGATCTATTCCTTGCTCAACACACTCTCACAGTAGCTATCCTATGGTTACATTACAATATTTCCTACCAATAAATCCAGCAATCTCCAGCATCTAAAAAATGTAAAAATAATTCCCTAATACTTCTGAATAAAAATGTACCTCTATATAAAAATTTACCACTGAATACTAATCATTTCCCCAAAACGTTTCTCTAGAGTCAGAACAGTTAAGTTGACTACAATCCATTCCCAAATAATGACAGAATAATCTAAGTTTCCTAGTTACGAAAATCCTATAAAAATACTGGAAAATTCCCCACATTTAACACGTACACATGTACACATACACAATACAATGACAAGACAACCGCATCGGGATCGAGGAAACACCTCTAACATCCCTAGCGGAAAGTTACACAGAGAAATATCATGAAGAATTTTATGATATAAGTGCTACATTATGTATCTTTTGAACATTGGTTAAAATTTTAATTCAGTATTATTTAATTTGATTTCCACAAACTTTCCTAACTTTATTTTCTTCTTGTGACATGATATTTTAAAGCTACATTTTGTACATGTATCTATTCACGTCTGTTTCAGTTAATTACTCTATATATAACATATGGTTTATCGTAATTTATTCATTGTGTTTTTATAGCTCATCTACCCTTTGAAGTTAATTATCTCGTCTGGTCTTACTAGTACTATGGCACTTACGACTCAGACAATAGATAAGCTGATTATCTCACCTGTCCGAGTACCGACCAGCCATAATAGAGTCATATACATGCCAGGTGTCACCCATTGTATCAATTGTACATTTAATTCCATGTCTCATATTTTGCCATCAGTTAGGATCTAGAGCTCGGTCTCTACGGGTCGATTTTCGGACACTCCGGAAATCGCCTTCCGACTCATAGAAAAGTGATTTAATAAATTCGTATTTGAACAACTAATCAACGTCTTTGGATTTTATACCAGGACAAGGAAAATATTACAACTACCGGAAATTCCGTTGTGATAAATTGGTGTGAGATATCCGGAGTAACTTGCCACATTTATTTGTGTAAGACGAGTTACGCACAAGATTCCTATAACCTCTACTGCCAAGTGACATTTCCCAAAGGATCATCAGAATCACACAGACTGGAAAGCAAACCAAGGCTGTGTTCGCCAAATTTTGGAACCCGCCAGAATTACGTTTTTCATGACAGTAACAATCAGGATGGCGAATGTCGCATGTTACAGATGCGGTGATCCATTCGTTCCCAATCATGTGTTGTGGTGTCCTGCGAATGGCTGTTACCGTTTCCGGTGTGGAAATATTGACCATTTATCTCGAATGTGCTTAAGTCGGACTAGACATCGTACTGAAAACTTCAGTAATACAGGATCGTCTCCCTGGACCAGACAGCGTCCCAAACCTACTTTACTTCCTGTTCCTGCTCCGAACAAATCTTCGGACAGAGAGTCTAAATGTATGACAGCGCCGAGGAAAAAGACCAAATCCACTTCAAAACGGAGGCGAGATTCTGCACGACTCAGGACTTTCCGAGACAATAAGAAGGTACTATCTACATTGCCATTTACAAATGTGCTAAACGAAGAACTTAAAAATGTGATTAACTCCGACAACAACAAAATAATTCAGAATTCCTCTAGGGCTAAAATTCGAAAACTGAAATTGGATGTGAACTTTATTACTAGTGAATATGACCAGCAGATATACGAAAAACTTGTATCGCAACATGAATTAACAAACATCAAACAAATATCTGAAACCAAAACTTTAAAACTCAAAACCCTGGAATATGAGCTAAATCAGGCAAGAGACACCATTGAAATCCTGAAAGTGCAAAATGACAATCAATCGACTAAAATTCATAAGTTGAAAAACGAAATGACACGACTGAGAGACGGTGCATGTTCATGTACGTGTTCAGTTCCAACCTCGATACATATATAGCGTCCCAACAAATTCAGCCAACAGGAGATCTACGAATCGGAATTCCCACATGAACAATAACGGCCAAGAAACAAGGCATTGTACTAGAGCTCGTCAAAATGGACATCGAGGACATCGCGGTGGCTATCCGCGGAATAGCGTACATGTACCTTCCCAATAAACACTTTGAGACGGGGACGTCTCATTTTCCTAAGCCGGAGGGATTTATCATGAAGAATTTTATGATATAAGTGCTACATTATGTATCTTTTGAACATTGGTTAAAATTTTAATTCAGTATTATTTAATTTGATTTCCACAAACTTTTCTAACTTTATTTTCTTCTTGTGACATGATATTTTAAAGCTACATTTTGTACATGTATCTATTCACGTCTGTTTCAGTTAATTACTCTATATATAACATATGGTTTATCGTAATTTATTCATTGTGTTTTTATAGCTCATCTACCCTTTGAAGTTAATTATCTCGTCTGGTCTTACTAGTACTATGGCACTTACGACTCAGACAATAGATAAGCTGATTATCTCACCTGTCCGAGTACCGACCAGCCATAATAGAGTCATATACATGCCAGGTGTCACCCATTGTATCAATTGTACATTTAATTCCATGTCTCATATTTTGCCATCAGTTAGGATCTAGAGCTCGGTCTCTACGGGTCGATTTTCGGACACTCCGGAAATCGCCTTCCGACTCATAGAAAAGTGATTTAATAAATTCGTATTTGAACAACTAATCAACGTCTTTGGATTTTATACCAGGACAAGGAAAATATTACAACTACCGGAAATTCCGTTGTGATAGAAACATCACTAGACGTACTCACACCTTGACTCAAAGTAGAAGTGAAATCCCAACCCCGAAGTAACGGAACCTTGCTGGAGCGTTGCTGGAAAACCATAGTAACCACGCGAGATAATTCTATTGTTGGATTCTTGTTGGAAAAGGTTGCATACACAATTTGCAACATTTGCATTATACGTAATAAATAAACACATCCTAACCTACAAAATTAGTTATTACTTGCATACGAACTGTACTTACATCCGAAACTCTGTTATACTCGCTCGTACTAAAAATAGGAATATTTCACACACGACAACTTGCGTACTACGTCATTTCCGGTTCACACTTCCTGTAACTAACCTAGACTGGTTCCCTTCCCTTAGTTCTCTACTCTCCGCCAGGCTGCGCTCCGCTATCTAGGGACCGGTAGCGGGTAACCATGATGATTTTTTTGATTGGTCAATCTACATATCCGGTTCGCTGGTATTACTTTTTTTTAGACGTGGGAAACCCCTTTACGCACGAAGCGACGGATCTTAACGTAAACAATAAATAATTTATTTGAACGATATATAAACAAAATTAAATAAGATCTTAAGTTTTGAAGTCATTTCGAGCTAACAAAGTTTAGTGTGTTCATAGGAACGACGTTAATGACGTTATTTTCTCTTAACGGAAATAGCCGTCTCCATGATGACATATCATGCGCAGAAATGATGCGCACTACTCTGGAGTTGGAATTCTCACTCAAGATGGCTACTCGCTACCGGTCCTCAGTGAAGCGTACGCAAAGGATGTAACTAAGGCGGGAACCAGTCTATAACTAACCACGCTTTCTCTCAACGGATCGCTCATACTTTATCTGAATATCGGCCGGTTACGATGCATTAAAGATCAGGTATATATTTACCAATGGTTGAATTACGTTTCCTAGTATCTTCTAGTTAATAATTATTCACAGATGTTCTGATATTCCTACAGATTGAAATAATATCGTAATAAACGTGACACATCACAGAAACACAAGATCTCATCTTGTCACAATATTTACCCTTATTCGGCAATAAGTACTTCATTTCATATAGGACATAGTGCCACGGATTTTTTTCAGGGCGCTTTTAAGTATCTTAAATATCTTTATTCTCAGCGGTGGAACATCTTTAAGAATTACTCTCTTTTAAAAAAACGGTCACTTAAGTTCTCTGAAATCCGTAAACATCAGTTTTCATTTCCGGTGATAATACCAAGTGCAATTGAGTTGGGAGCATCGTAAGGAACTTGTCATTCATTCTGACTTACAACAAAAAGAAATTCAAAATAAGCACAATGAAAATTATTAACCATACAAGTGAATGAAACAGAAGATCATTTATATGAAATTTTCTTTCATTAACACATAATTTATATTATGTAGATAAAAGCAACTGAACATATTATTGCTATCAAATTATCATAAATACAGATCTACATCATTAAATATTCATATCCAATTACACTCAAAGAATTATTGGCGATATGTTACATAAATATTGATCATGTTGACTAGGCTTTATTTGTAATCAATAACTTCAATATAGTTAAGGTACCGTGATGATTGCACCCTTTTTATACATGCACAGCTTTTGCTATATCATGGCTTCTTTTTCCCCCGAGTACAATTGTTTTGTAGTAACGAGAAATGCATTGAAAAGACTGCCAAACATACATTAGATATTTCATATGTTGTGCAATACGAGAAAAATCTGCTATATACACCTGGGACCGAGGATACCGGTTATCATCTAATTTCCGCATTTGGCAATCATCGGCCGATTCCGGTACCCTAGATAAAGTATAGTATACCGGATTCGGCCGAAGTTTGCCGGACGTCAATTTCCAATGATATGACAATGTTTTCTACAAATGGAACTTTGAAGCATTGACTGCGATATGATATTGTCACCAACCTTGATATATAAGGTCTAAAGTCCTTTTAATAATTATTATACATTTTAGTTATATATGCTATTTTGTAAAAACATTTATCACAAAATCCGCCTGATATCCAGTGATTTCGCCCGTGTAATAGTTTTGCGTATGTTACTAGTATAACATGACCTAGAGCGATTTAAATTGGCTAGCAATTCAGTGTGACGTCAGATAAAAACAATAAAATGACGTCAGGAAAAATGACGTCACGTCGGGATTACGAGGACGGCGGGACAAAATGGCGGCCTCTCCTGGATTTTAGGAATACATTTTTACACAAATTCTTTGTTATGTAGGTATTTATAGTTATGTGATAAAAAGTATCTTAAATTTGCATTCATTTTACATGAGATTTATGAAATTCGTCTCGAAGTTTTTATTTTTGCTCGCCAAGGCTCGCAAAAATATTTTTTTTAAAATCTTAGACTCGTTTCATTAAATCTCATATAAAATGAACACTTATGTAAAATCCTATATATAGATTTGGAAAAATAAATGTACCTTTGATTTCGGAATCTGCACAGAATGTCCCTCCTGCTGATAGGACAATGCACTGCTGGGTCACGCTACAGGTATGATTTGAACATGGGCCTAAGGAGGTCTGGAATAAAATAACTAAGTTTAGTAATTACGTAAAATATCTCATATTCATTACATTTTGAACTAGTATATGACTCTTTTGTTTCGATAGATTCAAACATATGACTTTTTTTGCACGGCAAAACATGTACATACATTATTCAGTAGTATTAGTTCCTTTTGCAACATCTTTTGGAATTTTACCGCCATCTCTTCTTCCTGAACATTTTTTTTTGTATAATTATCTATATTAGCATTTATTGTGATCTATAAGTAGTTTTAAGTTAAAAAATTTTCTTGGAAAGAGTTCTGCACATAGAAAGCAATAACAATTATATGGTTGCTGCTTCAATTTAGCTATAAACTTAAAGCTAGTAGGCCTAGTCTTGTGTCTCCAACACACATGTTATAAGGGTGATATGGCTAATCATAAGACTTATGTCCGATTCGATTGCCCCTAATATCAAGTGCAATAACACTGTTATATTTATATATATCCATAAAAGTCCACTCAAATACTGAAGATCGCTTTTTATCCTGCAACCAGCATTGGTATTGACGTAATAAATATGAAAATCCTTATTGTGCATTTTTGTAATGTTGAAGGATAAAAAGATTACAAGGTCAGTGTCATAAAATAAAAGCTGTATTTTGGCTCGGAACAGAAAGACGAAAGTGGTTGCTATAGGCTCGCCACTTTTGTCTTTAACCCTCGCTAAAATACATCTGATATTTTAAGACTCTCATCATATATTCTTAAACATTTGCCTGTGATATTGTCGGAGACCAACGCACGGTTGGTTATATTTCGTTACGCTGCATTTAGTACTAAGTGTAGTGTAGCGTAGTGCACTCAAGCCTGGGTCTCCGGCATTGGTGAGATGTGTTGCTTGTAATTAAAATGCGCGTATTATTTGGAGACTATGACACGCTGGTGTTGTGTATCTTGTGTAATGATGGGATCTAGTGATATTGTTTGAAGTACCTTGCCATCTATTGTAAGAATGGAAAAACAGTCTACAATGCATGTTATCTTGAAATGTTAGTACCTATGTTGACCTCGTATATACATGGTACGGTACAGAAAGCTTATTTGTGTATAATCTTCCCCGTAAAAAGAAAATATATTAACACTTATCGTTTTATTACAGGCATATTTATCTTCCAAATCAATACATTTTTCAGTACGATTTCTTTTTTGTTGAATTAGAGCCGCGCAAATACATTTAAATCCTTAATGTGCACGTTTAAGGCTTCAAATTACAACAGGAACAATGACATTGTAAAGCATCAGACATCCAATGATGCAGAATAGATCTTGTCATGCCTACAGTCACCTGTTACAACTTATACATAAATCGATACACAATATGCAGAGAAATACATTTCGATAACTACCACACGTATATATCTTTTGATCTTCAAATAATATTCAAACCAGTACACACTTTAAAAGACAAAACAATACAAACTTGAAAATGCAAAGCTTATACCGAACGGAGCAACCATTACCGTAACATGATTACATCAATATGTATTTCATTACATGCAACTGTAAAATATATCTCAACAGTAACTTGCTTTGTACATATGCAAAATGAAACTTGCATATTAAAAGAAGAATAATTAGTCAGATTTTATTAGATGATAAGATTGATGGTAATAATGACGTAACTCTACTTTTCTGAGAGGAAAGTAACACATGTCTATATTATCCGATAGTATTCCTGAAGACAATGAATTGCCATGGGAATCTACAATGTACAAGTATGGTCACGTTATACAGTTATTTGTTATTCAGTTATTAATAATAACAGTCCGACTTAATCTTGCTACAATGTATACATTAATGAGTTTATCATGCTTGTTATTAGTCCAAAAAGTAAACAATGACGTCATCATTTATAACGTCGCAGTTGATTCGTTGATACGCCATATTAATAAATTTGAAAAGAAAAGCCTCCATCAATAACTATAATTAACAACAATAATTATTAGTAAAAAATAAATGATATTATTAATAAGTATATATCTACATGTTATGGAAATGTGACACAAAACAATCTCAGTGTATTCACATCTTCAGCAGCTTCAGAAATATTAAGATTTTCGTGTCATATCTCAATACCATACACAATGTATTCAAGATGGTCCTTAAAAAATATAACATCATCTGAAAAAAAGTTAAATACTTCAGTTTCGAGATACCGAAACGACAGTGGTAAATTGCAATAACTGCTTATTAGTCCCACCATCCCGTGATTGTTACGTCTTGTATTGAGGTTATGGATGACGTCACAGTCATCGAAGGTTGGGGTTGATTTATCACACGTGGCCCACGCTATATCGATATCGCTAAATACCTAGATTGATTATGAACTTTCACATTATGTTGGTTGGAAGTGATATTTTAGATGCGTGTTCGTGAACAAAAAATAATTGGATGGAAATTATATAGAAACATTATATATCACAAAACAGCCGTCATAACACGGCAAAAGCACCAAAGAATGCTTCAATTTTCCTTTTGTAATTTATCATTGATGTCACTATTTTCTTTTCAAATTTCATCGGGGTATAAAATGGGTTTTTTTCTGCATAACCCGAAAAAAAGTGACATCAATGCTTAAAAATTGTAAGAATTGTACTATTTGATAATATAAAATATGTTTATTGTACAATACGTTGATTTTACAAGTGGTTCTTATTTCCTAAACAATACGCAACGTCAATGTCTTAATTGTGACGTCACGATAACGTTGGGTTTTCACGCCATTCTAGGATTTTTATAGTGGTATGAAAATTAGGGAAAGATGTGGTAACTTGACCTAGCGCGAGAGCTAACACGACAACAAACCTATTCGAGACCACTAACGCAGCGACAATATTATAATTAGATCTGGGAACTGTGGAATAGTCTACTGAAGATGTAGTTTCAGTACCGAACATTAATTGTTTTGAATAGACTTGATAAACTGGGAAAAAATCATGAGATAGTATTTCCCACAAGTCAAAGATAACCAGAAAATCAACTTTATCATATAATGTTTAATTCATTGAGTCCGGTGAAGAGGAACGTTAAGTGCATATACTGGAAACTGTCTTTATATTTATCTATATCTATGACGCAATCATGTTTTGTTGTCATTATTGCTATGTAACAACATTTTGACATCTGATGATGAAGTGAATGAGATCATACTTAATAAAGACTTCGTCGTTTGTTTATGCATCTATAATATATATACCTTGTTATCTTACACATCGATTAATGTGATGAATATGATATTACCAAAACCTGCACAACCCAGACAAACTTAAGTTGAGAGAGAAAGAAATGATAATATACATATATCATGATGATATGAGACATAGAAATAAACAGTTATGTTCTAGATAACATTGAATCTTTATAAAAAATGTTCATGGTTATCTACAGTGCCATTACGTACATATTTGTTTACATGATGTAAATGCTTTGTTACCGTCTTTTAGATCTTTTGTTTACTTTTTGTCTAAGTGATACAGGGGCAGATCGCCTCGAAGATTTGACAGTATTTTGCTCATACTGTTGCAATTGCATCTTTGCACCATGGCAATCTGATATATATGATATTTGATAATAGTTGATTACATACAGGATATACACTTTTTACAAGTACATGTTAGGAAATTTCATGCGTATATGTATATCTAACATCTATTACATTTGCATTATCATCCCGACATTCAAATCATATAATTGACAGTTTATCAATGTGATCATATCGGGCCGACCATCACTTCGTCATTGAAACGGGTTTTTTTTGACGACATGGATGTGGCGCAATTGTATAAACCGTATATATCTGTATATATCTGTCAAGGCGATTGGAGGCCTTATATCTTGAGTCGCAGGCCCAGTTAAAGCATGAGTCATTCTTATTATTTGTAATTCTGAGATATCAACTGTGTATTAAAACAAACGAAATACACTACCCGGGGAGGTCACAGAGGAAGCCACTCCTCCACGTAAACCATTGTTCATTTCCAACACATAATTGCTATGGCAAACCTTGTCTTACTTGAATGATAACACAACGAACAGAAATATATCAATTCTTTCGAATTCTGGATCCAGACCTCAGGATCATGCAACATTCTTAAGTCCAAAACTGTCTTAAGTGTCGACTTAGCCAATTAAAGATGACGCTACAAAAAGTTACACATTAATGATTGGCTAAGTCTTAAAGCCGGCTAACTCTAAACAACTAAGCCTAGATTGTTTCATGTCCTTGAGTCAGGATCATAAATAATCTGAAGTTTGACTTAACCAATCATAAATTGACGTACCATTTTTTAACTTCATCTTTGATTGGCTAAGTCTAAACGTAGGCTATTTTGACGTACCATTTTTTAACTTCATCTTTGATTGGCTAAGTCTAAACGTAGGCTATTTTGACTTAAGGCTATTTCAAGAATTTACAAAACCAAAACCAAAACAGCTGCTTCTGCATATAGATTGATCGGAATACTTGTTTAACTGATGTAATATCATATTATTTTTTATATTTTTATTTGATAATTTTCCACATTTTATAACAACAATCAAACGATTTAACGCTGAAAATACAATCTTACAACACTTTGTGGATCGATTGAGGCTTTGTATATCTTGAGGTTTTATTATCAAATTTACACAAACCATTTTGCCTGTGTAAAAGTCGAATTGGTGTAGTACTCATTCCTATAATACATGCAAGCTGAAGACTAGTATTTGTTACATCATGCCAACCTGACTGCTGCAGTGAGACGGTTTCAAAACTAACTCTTTTAGGATTAAGTTGAATTTATTTGAGATGTAATGCAAAAACAAAAAACGGAGTATACCGTGAATAAACCATAATGAGGAAAAACGGTATAAAGCTAGTATATTAATAATCCGAAATAAAGGCCAAAATAAATAAATTCAAAGTAAAATCAAAATCATTTCTATGGAATATATATTCAGCCACTATAGGGCCTTCTTCAGTCCGAAATAACACTAACACAACGTGTTCGTCTACATGTTTGTTTACATCTATTGTGTGCAGGTACGAAATGTCTCGGCCCGTTTGATGTATACGGCGGGTTATTTCGACCCAACATGCTATGTGCACTAAATCAACCCCAGTGTTTAAACAATGGTTATAACCACAAGATACTTTATCAGATAGACTCGTGTAGACATAAACATAACACTGACGTATCAAAAGGGGATATTATATGCAATCACATGCACGGTCAAAACGTCAGACATACCAGCTTTTCGAGGTGGCAATCGAAAGAAAAGTTTGACAATCGACTAAGGGTATGTTATTGTTTTGAGACAACTCGTACCTCACACTATTCTGTAGACATAGTGCCTATTACATCAAATCCAATAAAATAAAACACAGATTCCTATTATCATTACGTTTGAATAAACCGCAAATCAACTGATAATATTTTCATATTTTTTTTCATATCTCCATCAAGGAGAAACATCTATTCACAGTAATCCTTAATTCAATCTACTATGAATTATCTCTCCAGAATTATCAAATTATCCAAAGTTATTGAGGACCTTCTTATAAAACAAGATCATTATGTTATTGTAACAGCCATTTAGAAGTATAAGCGTTACATAAAGCTACGCCATGTTTTCTTTTATGGAGTAATAAAAATATGAAAACAAATTTAAGTCAATAATAAAAGAATTGAGATTTTGGGATACTGAAGGAAATAATATTAATCTTTTTGAAACACCGTAGAAAATACCATTTGTTTAAAGTTTTAAATGTAGTGTTTTAACGAAGAAAAATATCGTAAATTAAAAACAAAGATTGGGTATGCATGCTATTGCACATATATTGTTATTGAGACATATTGTTATCGGCATGTTTTATCGAAGCTATAAATCATATAAACTGAAGGACAAAATATGCGCAAAAAATGCTTAAAATGGTACTCTACAGAACGCCACATGTATATACAAGAGGGTTAATCTGAAATATTTTATTTTCTATTGGATTTTCTTGAAGAAATCCTTACAAAAACCATACTTGATCTCTTTGGGATTATTTGACACATCAAATTCAACCTCTGTAGGATGAGTTTCAAAGTGACTAAAGGTCTTTATTTAGTTTGCACAGCTATACAAATCATAGTTGAGATGTCACACAGACCACATAAACGTTCAAAATTTCGTGTGTCCTACATTGTTGTTACGTACGGCTGTGCTACGTCTCTTTGGGGACTGTACGGCGCGTCTGATGACGGCCTGGAACATTCAACGCCATTTCTTCCACCATCCCATTTGTTGGTCTCCAGAACAGTTCCGAGCATAACGCTCACCATGACGTCGATAAACACGAAATCCAAAGTCAACATTGTTCATATTGCACTTACTTTCATCTATAAAGATGACGTCTCGCCAGCGTTGCCGCGTCCATCCCTGGTGCGCTATCGCCAAAGCAAGGCGTTGCTGGCGAAAACGTTGGATTAAGATGAGGCCTACGTACGGACGTTATTCAACAATAATATATAATTTTAAAAAGTGTAAAGTTTTTTGCTAATTTAAGCGCAAATACGAAAAACTGTAAATTATGATTAATTAGTACGGTATAAATTATCGGAATACGGTGGTTCAATATTGGAAATATCCTTTTACAAAGGCAGAGTTGCAAAATCCGTACCTTTTTTAAAAGATTGTCAGTGTTAAATGTCAAGGTACATAACTACTTTCAATGTGCGTTTTATCTATTTTGCATTTTTTTAAAGTCATATAGGGCCTAAAATTATGTTTTCTAACTATTTTTGGTATTTAGCAAGGGGATTACTTGTGTTCGCTATTTGGAACTATCTTTTATTTTTAATTATTTCTGTTAATAAAAGATACTTCATTCTTTATTTAATACCCATTTATAATGATATTTTCTAACTTTTTTCTTTCTACATATTGACTTTCAAGCAAAAAACAAATTAATTTTTGGAAGTATAAAAATTGAGGATATTGGATACGTTTGAAATATTTGGCATGTAATCGATTTTGTTCATACATTCAAACAATTTAAAAAAACATGTTATAACAATGACCATAATAAAACAAGAGTAAGTTATAGAAATTTGCAAAACTTACATACATTCTCTTAAAATTAGTACATTTTCATTCTCGCGTTTTACCTTACAGTACAAAAAAGCTTAGCAACAAGATATGCTCTTCGGTGAAACAAATAGTTTCTTTTTGAATGTCAAAGGAAATATATTTTCGTCAGCAACTCAAACTCAAAACATGCAAATTAAGATTATCCATCTCTCTCCTGTACATAAAAACTATCAAAAAGGGAAACAGAGTTACATTTGACTCTCAAAGAAAATATGTTTAATCGAAAGATAAAACCAGCACCACAATGGCTACAATCTTAATTTCGAACTACCAGAGGGCCTTTATTTCGTTACAATGAAAACAATGTATTTTGAACTGTTACCATTTCATTCAGGATACCTGATAGCCCACGTGTGCCATTTTTACTTATATTTAATTATATATGAATTTCAAACAATAGGAGAACTCCATTTTGTTTCCAAAGCTACCATTTTTTTTTGAAAGTGATACTTTGTTATTCAGCACACTTAATATATTACCAATTTTCACTTGTCAATTTAAAGGGAATGCTAGTAATACCTTCAATACTCAAACTTTCAAGAAAATTTGACTGATAGCAGTTTCTATGGAATTATTAACATTAGCTAGAACACCACCTTTAGCGTTATCCATTTATTAGTGCTTCAACGACAGCGTGGAAAGCTCTAAAAACTACCGCTTAAATAAGTACGTTTACAGTAATCTATCATAAAACCGACTTTTAGCATTCATGAGAATTTTTTTCCTATCTGATTTTTTCTGTCACGTAATGAACATAATCTTAAGTAAATTTAAACTTTTTTTCCCTATCTGATTTTCCTGTCACGTAATGAACATAATCTTAAATATTTTATCTTCAATATATATTGATATGAGTGAAAACAGTAGACAATTAATGATAATAGAATGATAAACAATAATTGTTTTGTTACATACTTATCCTCGCGATTTCTATTTGATAATTTCGAGATACTATGAATCAAATAAAGGAATCATGATTTAAAGATGATCCGCCAATGACAGATCATAAACAAATTGTATAATTTGGACAATTTTTTTTTAAATAATCGTAATTAGTACCTCAATCCTATTAAGCATAGTGCCACGGATTTTAATAGATGCATTTTATTATTTTTAAATACTTTTATTAAACAGTAAAATAAGAAGCTCAGCTTTGTCGATGATGATAATAGTGTAAAATAAGTGAATTTTATTAGTGAATAAAATGTTCATTCGTCTGATTTTATAGATAAAACTTATCAGCGTTGTAGTACCTTTAACGAAGATCAATGCAGTCATTAAGTTTGTCCGTCATTTCTGGCTGATTCCAAAGTTAACAACGTAGTACCAGTACTTACCATCATACTGTCTGTAGTTGTGTTGGTGGTGGGAGGAGTACTCAATAGGACACAGGTTAAGATGGTCGAATCATAGACTATCGACTTACAGGCAGCGTGAAGTCCACAATCCCGTACACACTGCTGACGTCCAACAGATTGTTTGAAATTGATGGTGTCCGTGTGAAACTCGTTATACAGTGTCACATTGTTACTGCTGGGAACGATATTTTTACAGGTTTTGTTAGCTGATGTCCGAATACCAACAAAACTTAAACAAAGCACTAAGTGTTTAAATAACATTTTGACTGAGTAGCATAAGAATCAGCTCTGATTTAGTAAAATACACTTTCTGTGAGCGATGAGCACGCTGTCTCCTCAGCAGCCCGTATTGACTGTACTGTCACCCACCACTACAGGTAGATCATCATATCCTTCAATAAGCATAAGGATACAGGTGTAAAGGTACTAGTTCAGGTAAAGAACACAATAAACAATATGGTCAATCGGTACCACCTCATTCAAAATTAGCAGTGCTGTTTTGCTATACCATAAGGCATTTTGCTTAACATTTAGCATTTCAAACATTTTGCTACATATGTATGTCATTGAGCATTATTAGAATTTTGCTATGTCATTTAGCAATTAAAGCATTTTGTTTTGAAATTAAGCATTTTAAGCATGTTTTTATATAAAATTGAGCATTTTAAGCATTTTGTTATATCATTGAACATTTTAAGAATTTTGTTATATCATTTAGCATTTTTTAGCACTTGGCTATGTCATTTAGCATTGTAATTATTTTTCAATATCATTTAACATTTTAAGCATTTGGCTATATTATTTTGAATTGTCATTTCACATGTTAAGCATTTTGCTATAACATTGTGCCTTTTAAGAATTTGTATTTTGCAATATCAATTAGCATTTTAAGCATTATAGCCTAATGATAACATTTTTACTGTACTTGCACTATGTAACCTATTAAAGCTTGTTAGCATTACACACTATACAGCTTGTTTGGATTGATATCAAAATATACATTGTTGAAAAAACGAAAATACATTTTCCATGTACAAGATAAAACCACAAAAATACTTCAAACGTTTCAAGATAATTACATGGACTAGAAAACACAAACGTCAATAACTAGAACATATTATAATTCATCGACCTTGCACGTTAGATAAGAACTGAAAAGATAATACTGGCCAGAAATGATAAAGTTAAAGAAGAAAAATGATATCATTATGTAGATCATGATATTAAAAGATGCTCCACCACCGATCAATAAACATCATTTGAACACTAACGGATGTTTAGTCTTGTACATATGTGTATAGTTAACACAAATAATACATATGAATTTTTGTTTTGTTTTTGGTGCATATAAAATCAGTACTTCATACCATATAGGAAATAACGTCACGGAGTTTATATCGGGACGCAATTTAAGATGCTTCACCGTCGCATAAACTTGATTTACACCATTGATTTGAATAATTTTAGCAACTATGTCTAATAAACACAAAATGCAAACCATATACAATTATTCATTTTGCCTTTGCTATATGCGCAATCATTACTTCATTCCATGTTAGGCATCGTTCCGTAGTTTTTTTCGAGGTGCAATTAATTATTTTTAATATTTCTATGCTGAAGTAAAATCAGAAGCTCAAACTTTTCAATGGTGGTAATGGTGAGTAAGTACTCTGTTCAGGTGTTTCAAACGACCAAATGTATTCTACTCCATCAACCGTGCACGTTATGTAAAAATTACAAGAATTGTCAGATCTATCAATTATGATTATATAAATGATAACTTGTCAATAACTCAAAGACAGGGTGCAATCACCTGTATTCCCAAGGGAAATAAGCCTAGACAATTCTTAAAAAAATGGAGATCTGTCACCCTCTTAAACCAAGTCTATAAAATAGCCTCAGGGTGTATTGTAAATAAAATTTAAACCTTTTTAGATAAGTTAATTTGTGAGGATCAAACACGATTTGTTTCGGGTTGCTGTATTCGTTAAAATACCAGATAAGTGTACGATATGATATTTTCTTCAATTTCAAGGTCTTATTTCATTTGTTTAAACATTTTTAAATAGGCTAAATGTTGAATGTTCCTAATAATGTACTGTGTTTTATGAATAGCCCAAAGAGACAAAATCTTTCTATAATATTAAAGTTATGAATGATGATCTTATTTAACCTGGTAGAAGAAAATTTGAGTGTTTATTTGATGAAATTGACCAACTGGGACAATATACATGTATATAACAATCCTTTTAAGGTTACTAACAACACAACGCTACAATGGTTTAGTACAGAGTAGTTCAAAGTATTTTAACAACAAACTCCTTTTTTATATAAAGTAGTTTATATAAAGTAGGATTAGTTAATAAGCCAATATGTAATCTCTGTAATCTTGAAAGTTAGAATATTGATATATTTTATGGGAATGCAGAGAAACTAAGAGATTTTTGCAAACTATAGAGACACTTTTAGATGCATTGTATATCCCATTTCAATTTAAAAAGCAACGTTTTCTCTTTGGTATGTGTCTTAATTATAGTCGTTCTTCGATAAATAGACTAAACAATGAAATTGTAATCACAATAAAATTTCATATATGTAAAACAAGATGTCTTCATAAAAATTTTAATCCACATGCACCAATTAATTTAATCTATGAGCATTATACATGTACTTCTCAAATGCACATTGCTTGTAGCAATGGTGAAGCTGCACAGCAGAAATGTAAAAATGAATGGAGGAAATGGGAAAAGCACATGAAATTATAATATCATTGATATCCTGTATATTTTGTATGAATGTATAACTATACCGGTACATATTATTACATAAGCTTGATTATGATTGATAATTTTATTTCATTTCATTATGTATACTTAAATCTCTAACACATATATCTCATCAATTCCATGCACCATTCATGTTCATCGAGTATATTTTTTACCTGGTCGTTTATTTGATAAACTTGAAATAATACTTTAATTTGAACGCATTCTTATGAAGTTTTAGATATTGGCTGTTATACTTTAATTATTTTCATTCACATTAACAGACACTAAACAAAAAGACTATCGAAACGTCACGCATAAACATTTATGAGTAACATATTTTTTTTATTATTATTATCCGTTTTACACCGAGTTTGTATTTTGTGAGATTCAAAATAAAAACAAAACACTCTGTTAGGGTAACACGCAAGGTTTATTAGGAAAATTAATGAAAACAAGAACTGAAGCCCACGGGAGACAACTTCAATAAACAACTTAATCTTTGGTACGAGTATAAAAACTATTAACCACATTCACATCGCAAAATAAAGATTCACATAAATCACAAATAAATCGTAAATACACAAAATTACACTTTCTGAAATTCTTCATATTCCAGAGGTTACTATCATTCTCGTTATAAACAAGATTTGACTATGTCATAGCACAATTGAAGGCTCTGTAAATGAAAAACCTAATTTTGTCAATTGATGTCCATCAAATGCATCGAATAAAGGTACATTGTGGTTGACTGTATGGCTTTGAAATAGGACGTCGCTCTCTCAGTAATCTTTAAAGGAAGAATTCGTAGGCCTGTAATTGGTAAAAAAAATTCTCTACTTAACTGCCTTGAATTTTCCTATAACATATTCCACGACGGATGTTATGACAGTGTAAGTAATCCTTGGAATACCGAGGATACGACTTGTCATGCCTTACCCATGTCATGTGTTTAGACACTTTTTGGTCAACGTACACGAGTAGCTCGCTAGATGTATAACGTTTACCATAAAGGATTTGAATTAAAACTTAATATGTCTCTTCCATGGCAAGTTCGTGTGACTTGATTGATATAAATGACAAACACGTAAATTAGAGTAAAAATGTCCCTGTTTTTAAAACGATGGATAAATTTCACTATGTATAAAAAAATATGTTTCATTTTACGTGTGAAATGACTTAATACAAAATTTAACTTCTCAAAGTTTTGTGCAAAACTATTAAACATGGCAAAGATGTGTGTACAAAATGAGATTGAAAATGGCCGTTTTATTAAAATGACGGATACATATGACTATGTATAAAAAATATGTTTCATTTTACGAGTGAAATTACTTTATACAAAAATTAATTTTTCAAAGGTTTGTGTAAAACTATAAAACAAGTTAAAAATGGGAGTACAAAAAACGCAAAGAAATTTTATACACAATAAATTATTTACAACAGGCACTGGTTATAAATGAAAGACATTGATGTACAAACCATGTTCCTCCATTGTTGTCTTTTTGAGAAGGACCCTGCGGTCAGCGTACGCTTTCTTTATGCCGTAAATCAATGTCTTTCTTAACCCAGTAACCACATAAAAGCAGTCAGCATCAGCTACAGTAATGTTATTGAAATAAAACTTGCAAACAATAAAATACATTTTACAAGTTTAGTTTGCATTTATGAATAATTTCTGCTGAAACTTAATATGTCTCTTCCATGGCAAGCTCGTGTGACAAACACATAAATAAGATTGAAATTGGCCGTTTTAAGAAAACGACGGATACATATCACTATGTATAAAATAATTTGTTTCATTTTACGTGTAAAATTACGTATTACAAAACTTAACTCTTCAAAGTTTTGTGCAAAACTATTCAGCAAATCAAAGATGGGAGTACAAAAAAACGCCACAGAGATTACGAACTCTATCTATGTAGTCTTGTAGAATAAAAAAACAAAATACATAGGGTAGAAATCTCTTCCCCCATCCGCAGCCATTCATAGATGCTCCACCGCCGACTGAGCATAAACGATACTAATTAGTGAAACAATAATTGATGTTAAATCGTATATATGTGTCTAATTAACACAAAAATACATATGAACTAATTTATTTTGCTTTTTGTAAAATACGCAATCAGTACTTCATTCCATATAGGGCATAGTGGCATCGAGATTTTCGGGCATTAATTTTTTTTATATATATTTTTATCTTGAAGTAAAATAAGAAGTTTAAACTTTTCAATTGTGGTAATTGTGTTAAGTAAATAACTTTTGTAATAGAAGAAAAGTACTAATGCGGTCGTCTGCACTTGTTTTTGATAGAGAACAAATATCATTCGTCAGCAGTGAAGCATCTTAAAACGCCCAAAGACATTTTATGTAGTAAGTCAAACAAAAAAGAGTCTTAAACACTAAGATAATGTAGTAACAAAAACAAACACAAAACAATCAATGTCTACGCTGGACATATGCAATAAGGTCTGTCTAAAAAGACCACGTAAAGGGCAAAAAGGGATCTCTATAGCCAAGTAGTCATAAAGCGTTGCAATGGACCGTTTGGAAAATGGTCTTTATAAACAGGTGGTCTTTATACAGAGGCGGTCACTAAGACAAGGTTTCCCTGTACATGAAGAGAAATGTTTAAGCATCATGAAGACTAGATCTTGCTTCTTGACCGACGAAGATATTTCAACAATTTTACCGCTTAAAAAGGAAATTATATAAATTTTCCGGCTGGCTCGATTTAGAATCTACATGTGTTCAAATATGTTCCCTAATTTCAGAAAATAATCCATCTGACGTCAAAACGACTCGCCGAACACGTTTGCACAACAAAAACAAGCGACAAATATTTTGTCTTCGTTTTGTCATGAATTTATCTTACACGCACAACTGTCGTTTTACAAATCTTACGAAGCTGTCATTCTTTATGAGAGTTTCAATGTACTTTTGAGCAGAAGAAAACATCTGATTTGACGGAGAGGCCATGCTGTCATGAATGGTTTGTCGTATATCACGGGGGATGTTAACCTGTAACACAAAGTAGAAATATTGGTTCATAATTATAAAATAACAGTTAAAGCTATATGTGTGGTAACTGGATGAAATTCTTGGCATGCTATGTTTTCTTCAGTAATATTTTGAGAAGCACAAGGTTTGATGAATTAAATTGTGACAATCATTTAAATGGGCAGACAAACATATATCTATGATAAACATTAGTTACAACACCGACGTTTTGCTCTGTAAACATTCTTGTTGTCATGCTCAAAGGTAACGACAACAATTTATAAATTTATAATTATCATAATGCATGACAAGGGATATAATATGCAGTAGCCTTCATTATTGGGTGACTGGATATTGATGTTAGATATTAAGTCTAAATAAATCATATTTCGTAATGAAAATACAAAGTATCAACTGCTGGAAAATCGTGTGGTTTTAAAGTTTCGCTTAAATTGAACAAGTTATGGAATTTTGATAAAAAAATATATATATAAAACATGCGATAATCATTAAAGATGCTCCACCGCTGACAAATGGTATTTTTTTACTATCAAAAACAGGAGAAGACGATTTAGTATTTTTCTTCAGTTACAAAAGTTACTTACTTTACACCATTACCAACATTGAAAAGTTTGAACTTCTAATTTTCATTCAAGTTAAAAATATGAAAAATAATTAATTGCATCCCGCATGTACCAGCGGCAAAATAAATTATTTTATATTAATTTTTGTGTTAGTTAGACATATATATACACGATAATACACCAATTATTGTTCAAATAATGAATATCATTTATGCTATGTCGGCGGTGGAGCATCTTTAATTAAAAATTGAGTTCAAATTTATTAATATTATTTTTTTTTAAATTTAATATATGCATGTAAATAACAATGTTTTCCTTTCACAAAAGGAAATCAGACGGAATAAGTAATCACTAAGGATAAGAGAACAGGTGTCTATGACGGAATAAGTTGTCACGAAAGAAACAGGGCCACGTGTCTGTGACGGAATAAGTCGTCACGATGGATACAGGTTCAGGTGTCTGTGACGGAATAAGTCGTTACGATGGATACAGGGACAGGTGTCTTTGACGGAAAAGTCGTCACGAAGGATATGGGGACAGATTTCTGTAAAGGAATAAGTTTAATTACATATCCATAATTAAGATATAATTAAACACATAACATGTGCTATTCGCATAGTAAATACATAGTAAAGGCGCGATCATGTGACCACATTTCATTCCGTCGATTGGACGAGTTACGCAAGCATTACGGATTTAAGTAGATAGTGACGTATATTTTGCTCATTTCCTTATTTAGTGATCGACGCGACCTGAGCAAATTAAATGTACCGATAACTTGAACATGTTCATTGTTGGGCAGTTTTATAAATATTTTTTAGAACCACACCAAATGCGGCCTATGTATATGGTCCCAGGGGTTAGTAAGCGATAGTGCGACGAACACTAGGGACCGAGGTTGCAAAAACACTAGTAAAAACATTTTTATCTAGGGTAAAATGAAAATGTATACAATTATGGTAGTCTTGGTAGAGGCATATATTTTCTATGTTTTCAATGCATTTCTGATTCTAGTGTCCCATATTGTATAATTTTTAGACATCGTGAGGGCCTGATCTCGTGTTGGTGAGAATAGCGTCGAGGGAAAATGCAACCAGAATTATGAAGTAAATCATTGATTAAAACACCTGTAATTACATGGATGAAGTGATGACTAGAATCAAACTCATGCATAAGGAATGTGTATACATGTACGCAGTTTTCTAGTTTGGTTTGGGACAAATAGTCTGACATAAAATAAGATTGTCAGAACAAGACCTGTTCAGATTTTGGAAATATTCTAAAATCATATAACTATATTAAAATGATATCAAATCAACTAAAATAGCAATTGCAACATGTTCTTGGTCAAAGTGAATTTTTCAATTTTAGTTCACTTCCCGCCTCGTTAAAACACGTGTTAATGATGGTGTTTGATTGACGATATTGTCTATTCAAGTTTGGCGAGTTTTTTTAGAGACTTTAATAAGTTAAAACTCGAGTATTTCGTTCTGAGCCCCGTGGGGTCAGACTTGACCACTGGCTATTTGGCGCGAATGAATGGCCGCCATATTGGATGTACAGAAATCGTCCAAAATTGTTGCAGAGTTTGACTTTGTTGGAGACATCTTGAACAACATGGAGTCTAGAAACTCGCATAAAAGTAAGGCGAAAGACTCAAAGTCATCGGTAAAAATGTCTAATGACAAACTGACTAGGACAAACACGGCACCTAAACCGAGTGATCAGGTCCAGCAGCAGGACGATCAGCCTAAAATGGCGACGGCAGAGAAAGGACTCGGTTTGGCCCCCGCCCCTGTCACGGCTACACAGGCAACATCGCTAAATGCAAGTGGTTCAACTTCCACGGATAAGCCGACTAATAATCAGGAAATGAAAGATGTGATAAACAATTTCAAAATGATTATGGATGCTCAATTGCAGCTCATGCAGGACATGCGTTCCTCGGAGAGGTACGGTAGGCCTAATGTGGAACTACCAGACATGACTCGTCATTACAGTGACGACGAAGAGTCAATGGATGTCTGTGACCAAATAGACGAATTCCTAAAATCCTCCGATGATGAGAAAGAGGAGGAAAATGTTAACTTAAGTGGGGCCACGAACAGTTCGACAAGTGCGGTAAATGACGACCTGCCCGACTGTATGAAAGAACTCGTGCAGGATTTTAGTCACGAGGAGAACACAGGCCCGAAATTGGAAAATGAAAAATTGGCCAGTCTCCTAACTGACATGTTGACTAAACATATGCCGGAGGAAAAACTTAAAACAAAGCTTGATTCCTATCCAAGACCTGAGAATATGGAACATCTACAAGCGCCCAAGGTAAATCCTGAGATTTGGCGGAAATTAAAATCCGAGACAAAAAGTCGGGATATTCGTGTTCAGAAAGCGCAGACGCGAATGACGAAAGGTCTCACTCCGCTGGCCCGTTTGATTCAAATCTTAACGGAGGGGAAAAAAGACAAAACCGACAACCTAAAGTCGAAACTCGACGATATGCTTAAACTGGCTATTGACAGTTTTACACTGTTGGGCAGTGCATCTCAGGAACTTTCCCAGCGACGTAGGGAATTGATTAGGCCTGATCTAAATAACACTTATGGCTCTCTGTGTTCAAAATATAACCCGGTCACAACACATTTATTTGGTGACGATTTGCCGAAGGCCATGAAAGACATTAGTGACACAAATAGAGTGGCCAGCAGAGTTAGCTCCGGCGCAGACTACGCATTTGTCAAGGGAAATTCCGATACGCATACAAAGGAAAAGCACCGTATCGAATGCACCCATATAACAACAGAGGTCGGGGTCACCATCATGGAGGCTATAAACAAACACATAGTCACGATCAGCCCAAGAAAACATGGACAAAAAACTTCAAAAAGGGGCAGGAGAGAAAGTAAACCGACTTCCTGTACAGACCCAACCGGTTTTAACTCAAACTCAGGTGAGTGATGAGAACTGGCTATTATTTCTCTCTGAAACTAAAACAAAACTACATGAGCAGGTACAGCAATTCAATGCAGGCTCATTAAGTAAACACATTCCTTTTTGGAGAGGTTTAACTTCAGACTTCGTACTTTTAGATGTGTTAAAAGGCGTTAAGCTCGAGTTTTTAAACCATCCATCTGCTAATGAAAACTTTAGTACAATCCAGTACAAATTTGAAGACAAAGAAAAAGTGTCTATTAATATTGAGATATCGAAACTGCTTGAGAAAGGTGTAATTAAAGTCGTCCATCATACCGCGGACGAGTTCATATCAAATATTTTCATTCGGCCTAAAAAAGATGGCAGTGTCAGGTTAATCTTGAATCTAAAACATCTTAATGAGTCCATTGTTTATCGACACTTCAAAATGGACACACTCCAAACAGCAATAGATTTGATGACACAAAATTGCTACATGGCTTCCATAGATTGGAAAGATGCTTATTATTCTGTACATGTATCTGAATTGTATCAGAAATATCTGAGATTCACCTTTGAGGGAACATTGTATCAGTTTACTGCCTTGCCAAATGGCCTTTCTTCTGCACCTAGACTGTTTACAAAAATTACAAAACCATTTTTCTCGCATCTAAGGAAACTAGGATATTTAAACACTTCTTACATTGATGATTCATTACTTTTTGGTGACACTGTCGAAGACTGTCGTGCAAATGTCGTAGAAACTGTTTCGCTATCAGAACAGACAGGTTTTGTGGTTCACCCAGAAAAATCTGTATTTGAGCCCACTCAGATTATTGAGTATCTAGGATTTATTTTAAATTCTACAAATATGACAGTTAAAATGACAGAGTCCAAAGCTCAGAAACTAAAACATGTTTGTTCATCACTGATGAATAAAGTCAATCCTACTATACAAGAAGTTGCTCAATGTATAGGTTTGATGGTCTCCAGTTTTCCTGGGGTCGCATGTGGACAGTTGTATTATAGATATCTGGAAAAAGATAAAATTCAAGCATTGAAATTGTCCAAGGGTAACTTCGATAGTTCCATGCATCTGTCAGCTGAAAGCAAAACAGATTTATTATGGTGGATTTCAAATATTGAAAACACACATAGAAACATTTTACGTAGATCTCCAGATATATTGTTAACCTCCGATGCTTCAAAATTGGGGTGGGGAGGTGTTATGCATGATGCTTTGTGTCAACCTGCCTCTGGTAGGTTATGTTCCTGCCCAACAGCAGGTGGAAATTGGTCTGATGTGGAAGCTAATGAACATATCAATTACTTAGAACTACAGGCTGCATGGTTCACCCTGCGAGCATTTTGTAAAAATCACAGCGATGTACATATCAGACTAAACATGGATAATACCACTGCAATAGCTTATGTGTCCCACATGGGGGGTAAAACTATGCAATGTAACAGATTGGCAAAAGAAATGTGGGAGTGGTCACTATCCAGGAATATTTGGTTGACAGCAGCACATATTCCTGGTTGTGTCAATACAGCAGCTGATGCTGAAAGTAGACAAAATCATGAAAATACTGAGTGGAAGCTAGATACATATGTCTTCTCTCAAATAATGAATATTTGGGGGACTCCTGATATTGATTTATTTGCTTCAAGATTGAATTCACAACTACCAAGTTATGTGTCATGGAAACCTGATCCATTTGCAATAGCTGTGGATGCCTTTTCTATTACTTGGAGTGGAGATAAATTAATGTATATTTTCCCCCCTTTCTCACTCATTGGAAAGATTGTGCACAAAATTATCCAAGACAATTCAGAGGCTATATTGATAGCACCTTACTGGACTACACAGTCTTGGTTTCCACAAATTGCTTGTTGTCTAATTGATTGTGTTTTTATTTTACCCAGGGAGAAGAACACACTCAGCCACCCACACCTAACAACAACAAGCTTACCCAAAACAAGATTGATGGCATGTCGGCTTTCAGGGAATCGATCCAAGACCTCGGCTTTTCAACAGAGGCTGAACAAATCCTGTTGTCATCATGGAGACAAGGAACTATGCAACAATACCAAACTTACACATCTCAGTGGTTTCAATATTGCCGTGAAAACAAAAAATCTGTGTTGTCACCCGCTGTGGGAGATGTAGTAAATTTTTTGACAGAACTATTCAAAAAAGGTGTTGGATATAGTGCATTGAATACTGCAAGGTCAGCTCTTTCTGCATTTATCAAACTCGACGGTGTGCCCTGTGGAAATAATACATTTGTGAAGAGATTTTTAAAAGGAGTTTTTCAGTTACGTCCAGCTTTACCAAAGAACAATGTTATTTGGGATACAGAAATAGTTATTTCATTTGTTCGTAACATGGATGTATCTAAGCTGAAAATGTTGACCTACAAAACTGTGATTTTGTTAGCACTTTCTACAGGACAACGTGCTCAAAGTTTACATTCCTTGGACATTCGTAACATAACTTTAACTGAACACGAAGTGAAACTCAGATTTGGAGAGGTGTTAAAAACCACACGACCTGGACATCACCAGTGTGAAATAGTGCTTGGAAAGTTTAGTGAACTCAATCTCTGTGTTGCAGAAACATTAAAGACATATCTAATTAAAACAGAACTTTTGAGGGACAATGTAACACAAAATAAACTTTTTCTCAGCTATCAGAAACCTCACACTGCAGTGTCAAAGGCTACAATATCCAGATGGATTAAAGTTGTGTTGGTCAAGGCTGGAGTAGATATGACTATTTTCACACCCCATAGCACTAGAGCAGCTTCTGCTTCAGCGGCCTTTCGAGCTAATGTTCCAGTGCAAACAATTCTCAACACAGCAGGTTGGAGCAAAGAATCCACTTTTGCCAAATTTTATCTTAAACCTGTGGCTAAAAACTAGTAAAGAGTGTGTTTTGAGATTGAATTGTCTCCCTTGGACTACATTTTTGCTCCAAGTTAACTATCTTTGACTTATGGTTGGAAATGTGTATAGACTAGTGTATTTTGCAAAGAACTCATGTGACTTAATGGACAGTTGTGCAAGTGTGTGGTGATCTGAGATGTTTGGATTCGCAAATATGGATGTGGATTCATTGTTGTTATCTTCAAATGAACTTTTTCATGTTAATTCTTATATTAATTGCTTAGCTTGGTTTTTTAACAACATGGACATTATTATTAATAACATTTGACATGTTTATGTTTCTTACTTTTCTTTGGAGGTTTGTTATTATAACATGTTTGCTATCATAGACTTATGTTGTTTTGCTATTTGAAAAATTTTTCATGTAATACAATGCTAGGAATAATACACTTTCAATTTCTTTCTGGATTTTTTCGTTATTGTTTTCATTTCGTGAACACTCTCTTTAAACCTCTCATGGGATCCCGTAGTACCTAATCTGTAGTGAAGACAGAATTTAAGAATTAAATGAGACTTACCTGTAAGTTGAAATTTGATGATAATTCTGTCTTCACTCCAGATGGTACGAAGGGATCACATGCCCGCCCTGTTTGGCACCCACCCTTTTTCTTTATGGGATTTAGCTTATTTTATATTATTGCTATTCTTATGGGGCCTGTTAAGTGTTCACTCATATGCTTTAAAGAATGACTGGTGATATGCGCACGCATCTCATGTGATCCCTTCGTACCATCTGGAGTGAAGACAGAATTATCATCAAATTTCAACTTACAGGTAAGTCTCATTTAATTCTTAAATTTTCGGTGTCTACTCACGAAATAGTTGACTTTTATTTTTGTTGATATGAACAGATTGTTGATTTAGAAAATATTTTTGTTGTTGTAATTGTTAGAACTAGAACAGAATAGGTAGAATAATAGGTTATAAATACTATGTTTAATTTTTTTTACATAAACAAACAAACACGTAAACTTAATTTCAATTTTATTTAAAATATTCGCCATAAATTTTTCTTCAACTGAAAGAACGCAAAATTCTCCCATTGCTTACTATTTTGATTTTTATAGACAAAAATCCGTTTTTTTTGTTCGAGCACTTTTCAGGGGAGTCTAGTATATTCCGATGACGTACGATTATATGTATATAAAAATATCACCACTGTTCTAATTTTGTGTATAGTTCTGCATGGTTATCACTAAATATCGTGACCTCCATTTAACCATTGAAGTAAAATGGTTACTACATTGTAACAATTTCCCGTCAGCTTCTGGGGGGCTTCGCCCCCCATACCCCCTACCGGAGCTTCGCCCCTGGACCCTGAGCAGGGGGCTGTCGCCCCCTGCACCCCCGGGCAAGCATGCCTATCCAAACCTAGCTACGCTGCTGGGAACTTTCGAAATTTTCCTATCACCAACAAGCTTTTTGATGTCATTCATTGATTCGCAGTTGTTGTTTTTCAAACCTTTGGGTATATGGGGGCATCGTACTCGGGCCTCAACCATCCTGCGCCGGATAGAGTTGGTAAAGTTTTTTTACAGACCAATATGTACCCATACGTTCACCATACATATCGTCGATTTTGCTTGATACTGAATCAAATTCTTTGATAGTATCCGAATTGATCAGCCCATCCTCGCCAAAGATAGACGACATTATAGGCGCTTTTTCTTTGTCGTTCATCCATGCTCTCGAAAATATACGCAAATATTTTATACAAAAATGTACAATAAAAAGATTAAAATAAACATATAATAGTGTATTTCTTAAGATAACATATGGGAAGTATATATAAACACCATATGCTTACATAACAATAAACACAATCGCGAACTGTAGTCACACTGATAATATACACACGTGTGTGCTTCTTCTATGTTACATACTGTATGCAAGCCGTCGGTCTACTGAGAATTTCAATGATCATTACTCATTCAAATCTTCATCAATAGTCATTACAATTGGCATGAATTACTTTCTTTAGATATAGGTTACTATTATTAGTATTTGCGGTAACATTACTGCGTAATTTCGTAAAATAGTTTGTGTTGTCGGTCGGATCTAGATCTGTACATGTAAGCTTGGCTTACACACATGTATACACTCTGCGTCTCTTCATATTTGAAATCGTCATTACTCCGGTATTTTTACTCCAATCTTAATGAAATTTTGTACAGAGATGCATTATGGTATGACAAACAACATATCTTATGTTGTCGTTAGGTTTTTGTAATATTTTTAATGCTATGATGTGTTGTCGGTAATACTGAACATACACACTCACGATATAAACCTGACCAGTCGCCGATCTCGTAACATTAAAACAGGTATAAAGTCTTCATTTTTATTCCAATTGTGACCGCAGATTTATGTATGGATAAAATATGTTTATATGAATATGAACCTATGACATTTTGTTGTATTTCACAAATTGATGACGCACGAGGTAATGACTTTAGTAGCTTAATGGGAAAAACAGGAAAAGGCAGCTTTCAGAATTCGAACTTGAACCTTTTCAAAGCAAACAATAATAGGTTAGACCATCTATTAATATCTGATGCATTGTTAAAGGGAACAACCAAATAGATGAAAAGAGACCTTCGAAATGCCACTGGCCCCTGTATGAGTATACAGGATTGTGTCCAAATGATATGAATTTGGAAATCCAAATTGAAATTTAGGCTCGAATATCAATTTTGATAATGAATTAGAATAGGTAAGAACAAAATAATTTTAGTATTTTTTGTGCTAAATACACCTTATTTCGAAATGGCTACCCTGGTTGGAGTTTGAGCTGAAGGACCGAAACTTTTTTTCTATCTAGTGTTATATGAGAACCTAGACTTTAATTATAGAAAACAGTAGTTAACTAATATCCAATTGTATACATTACAAAACTTAAAAAGAAAAATTAACACTGTGGTGTAAGTTAAATAATTAAGTTGGTTGTTCTCTATAGCGAACGGATCAGTAGTAGAAAAGTCAGTCACTGGGGCCGAGTGATTCCAATCAATGGATACATAGGTAAGTCGTCAAGTTTAAGAGAGAAAAAAACCATGTCACAATGACTATGCATGTATTTCATTTAGAATTGAACAGTAAATAAATGGTACATATAACGTATATTCAGGTAATTAGCACGGTTGTAAACGTGGGACATGTACGTTTAACATCAGGTGGATACGGAAACATGGCTTGGTCTAGTCAGTTGTCAGAATTGAGTTCACGGAGTTGTGTGTATGTTCCAGTTTAGGTTGACCAGGATTTGGTGGTCGAAATAGGAAATTGTGGGTCAGTCATCTCCGACATATTGGAGTACCGATGCCATTAAGGTATTAAAACAAAAGTTTAGTATACAGTTAAAGTATGGGGTTGAGGGATATAACAAGTTTCTGGTTTCCCGAGACTTGTCTATTTCCCGAGGCGGAGCCGAGGGTAATAGGCATGTTCGAGGAAAACCGGACATGAACATGTTCATTTTGGGGCAGTTTTATGAATATTTTTTAGAACCACAGCAAATGCAGCCTGTGTATATGGTCCCTTGGGTTAGTAAGCGATAGAGCCACGAACACCTGGGACCGAGGTTACAAAAATACGGGCCAACACATATTTATCTAGGGTAAAATGAAAATGTATACAATTATGGTAGTCTTGGTAAGGGCATATATTTTCTATGGTTTTAATGCATTTCTGATTCTAGTGTCCCATATTGTATAATTTTAGACATTACAAGGGCCTGATCTCGTGTTGGTGAGAATAGCGTCGAGGGGAAAATGCAACCAGAATGAAGTAAAACACTGATTGCCATACCTGTAATTACATGGATGAATTGATGACTAGAATCAAACTGATGCCTAAGGAATGTGTATACATGTATGGAAGTTTCTAGTTTGGTTCGGGAAAAATAGTCTGACATAAAATAAGATTGTCAGAACAAGACCTGTTCAGATTTATGTATGGATAAAATATGTTTATATGAATATGAACCTATGACATTTTGTTGTATTTCACAAATTGATGACGCACGAGGTAATGACCTTTAGTAGCTTAATGGGAAAAACAGGAAAAGGCTGCTTTCAGAATTCGAACTTGAACCTTTTCAAAGTAAACAATAATAGGTTAGACCATCTATTAATATCTGATGCATTGTTAAAGGGAACAACCAACTAGATGAAAAAAGACCTTCGAAAATGCCAATGGCCCCTGCATGAGTATACAGGATTGTGTCCAAATAATATGAATTTGGAAATCCAGATTGAAATTTAAGTTCCAAATATCAATTTTGATAACGAATTAGAATAGGTAAGAACAAAATAATTTCAGTATTTTTTGTGCTAAATACACCTTATTTCGAAATGGCTACCCTGGTTGGAGTTTGAGCTGAAGGACCGAAACTTTTTTTCTATCTAGTGTTATATGAGAACCTAGACTTTAATTATAGAAAACAGTAGTTAACTAATATCTAATTGTATACATTACAAAACTTAAAAAGAAAAATTAACACTGTGGTGTATGTTAAATAATTTAGTTGGTTGTTCTCTATAACGAACGTAACGCACCGGTAGTAGAAAAGTCAGTCACTGGGGCCGAGTGAGTCCAATCCATGGATACATAGGTAAGTCGTCAAGTTTAAGAGAAAAAAACCATGTCTCAGTGACTATGTATGTATTTCATTTAGAATTGAACAATAACTTAACGGTACATATAACGTATATTCAGGTAATTAGCACGGTTGTAAACGTGGGACATGTACGTTTAACATCAGGTGGATACGGAAACATGGCTTGGTCTCTCCAGTTGTCAGAATTGAGTTCACGGAGTTGTGTGTATTTTCCGGTTTTCGTTGACCAGGATTTGATGGTCAAAATAGGAAATTGTGGGTCAGTCATCTCCGACATATTGGAGTAACGATGCCATGAAGGTATAAAACATAAGTTTAGTATACAGTTAAAGTACATTGTATGGGGTTGAGGGATATAGCAAGTTTCTGTAATGTTATCTTCAAGAAATAAATCTTGACTTCCATGTAGTAGTAGCTGCAGGTCTAAAGGAATGAAGTTGTTTAATGTTCGGAATAATTTGATTCTCTGGTCAGCGTAATTATTGCATGTAAAGAAGAAGTGATGGGCATCCTCAATGAGATGCCCACATCGGCATTGCTGGTAATCTATTAAATAAGAGCGGAATAAATGATTTTTTAGGGTACTGCATCGATTTCCTAATCTTAAAGATATTTGCTTTTCTATTTCAAAATAATAAATAGATACGTTCGTAAGATTATTTAGAGACTTTTTAAAAATGTTATATGAAACACTATTTCTAATATTTATATCTAGCTGGTTCCAAAGTCGGATAGTAGATGGAAAATACGATACGTTTGAGAGCTGGAGACGGAAATTAGGTAAAGTAAAGTTGTTAGCATTTCGTAGATTGTAGGAAAAATTTTCTGAGACTATTTTACATTTTACAGTATATGTTGTGCTCAATAAAGGTGCCTCTTATCTGTTTGTTTTGTTATTAATAAACAGACATCCTATGAAACCATGATCCTGGTAAATTTGAATATGTGCAAAGTTTGGTATCAGTTTTTCTCCCATTATCTTGCCATTTTCTGTATTTTAGGGGTATCTGATAATGTAATGGATCATCTTCCCTTGGCTGGTATAACCTCTTTTTTTTTCATTGTATTCAGAACGTTTAATGATATAACCAATAATTGACTTAAACATCATAAGTACCATTTCAATATCTAATATATAATTTGTAATCAATCAATACAGTGTGTAAGTTTAACATTTCTTGTTTTCAGGAATACTCCGCTGGTGACTGTCCGAAGGTAAAGCCCTGTAAAACCGGTTGACCGGACAAGTTCATATCACAGATTTGACATACAGCTAAAATGCACTTAACATCACAGGTGAGCATTAAAATTTTAATTTCTACTATAAAAGCTTTGGTCCAAAAAGACTTTTTTAATCACTACATCATGAAATCATTTACATGTATTAAGTTTTATGGGTTAAATATTTTTAACATGTATGACACCTTGAATTATTTAAAATGCTATTGAACAAACAATAGCCTGCAATGATGTCAATGCTGAAAACTGTATAAGGAACACACTTAAATATGCACCAGATAGGCCAGAAATTGGTGGAAGAAAGGAAAGCCAAGGGAACCAGTGGAAATTTAGATGATTTGGGCTTTTTTCATATATATTGGCTGCCTACATCATATACTATTCAACAACAAATAGAACGATCGATAAACTGTTTGTTAATCAGGGGTGTCGAAAACCGCTGTCAATTTTATAAAGTAGATATATGAAATGTTCTTAATTCCCCTGTCGCAGCTTATTCTCGAGATATTTGGGAATACTCGTATTGTTAGGGAAAAAGAACTGTTATAATTGTTTTATTATTAATTATTTTATATTATTATTATCATCATTTTTTATTATTGATTTGGAAAACTTTTAATTCATCTTTTGATTAATCAATGGAATCGTACATATAAAATGTCTTTTATATTGCCAAGTAGTCTGAATTATTTTGTATGTACCCCTACGAAATAAAAATAAAAATAGTGATATCAAATCTAAATGTATTGATATAATGTCTTATAGGAAAAGTATAAATTGTTAAGCATGAACCGAAAATAATAACTGCATGTGTATAAACAAGTCTGAGAAACCATTAAACAAAATTTGGCTTTCTTGTTAATTATGCTACTTATATGTCAATGACCAATTACTAGTTTTCAAAAAAAAATAAAACAATTACGTTCTCATTTTAAGCATGCACACTGAATTTAATGTTGAATTTCTAAATTAAACTCACCTCTTTGGAACAGCCAGTCTCGATAAAGGTCTGAAATATTTCTGTTGCGTTAGCCGCGATTTCACCATGGTTGTCCATTTTAGAAAAGCTCTCGCATGCAATCCAAAACTCTAGGTTTTCTTCACTGTACTCTGTCTCAAGAAATTCCATGAATGCTCTTTGTCCATCTAAAATTGAAATATTTGACCGAGATTAACCGAAAGATTACCAATAGATTCGCTAATTACTCGCAGCCTCTTTATTTTCGCGTATTCCGTGTTTGCATATTACAGAGTTAGGTGGGGGTAGGTATATGTGTAATATGCAAATATAGAATACAATATTTCGCGTTTACATGATTTTGCAATATGTTCACAAATACATAAAATCGCGACCACAGGTCTTACTTACAATCGCAATATTCATAAAAACATGTTACATAATTATCGACGAAACATTTGAATTGACGTTCGATCTATCTCGCACACTTACGCGAAAATTTGTACCCCACAAAAATAAAGTGGGATACAGTACCACAAAAAAACCGAGAACCGACAATTTCCAGTTAAACATTTAACGTACAATTCAGCAATTTCCTTCGTATCTGTGTTGCGAGTTCGAAACACGTGTTGGTTATTTTCCAGGTTCTGAAGGTTTAGTCGATAGGTTTTTCTCCTGGTTCTCCGGCTTCCCTCTACATGTACATACTGGCAAGTCATTAAATGTCCCTAGTGGAAGTGGTTAAAATGGGGAGATATCACTTACTTAGCAAATGAGTATTGAAGTGTAGTGCCGACTTCTTGGTATCCCGATTAAAACTACATGAATACCGTATAGCCGGATGACATTTTCGCGATTTGGCGGCACATTTCTATGATCGCAAAAATTTGATCCGAGAAATAATGATAAACGGTTTAATGATATCTACCTTTAAAACAGATACCGCGAAAATTTAAAATCACTAACATATGATTTTCTCGTTTTAGAACAATTGGCGATTTTTTGTTCCGCGAAAATAACCGGCTATGTGGCTATTAGTTAGCTAAATATAGTTGAGGAATTTTTGCTTGTTTTGACCACGTGTGAAATATTGTCTCAGTTTTTATATTCTTAATGAACTTGTATAAAAATCAATATGTTCGGAATATTTACAGCATAAACAAAACATCTAAATGACGAATGAGAAACTTGTTATTCCTATTTAATTTGTTGTTTTTTGGGTTGGTTTTTTTTTATAAAAAGTCGTTAGATAAGTCAAACGCATAGAAACTGATTTAACCTTCCAGTGGATAATGATAAATAGCGGGAGATAGAGAAGACAGCGAAATATATATATACAAGCATAAAATTATCTTCGTTATAAGCTTATATATCAGGATATATCAGATATGCTCCGATTTTCCGCTACTCCCATTGTCTGATATACTGTCACGTGGAGATGACGTCTGATCTCAAATCTCAAAATTACCTGGGTATGTTCTGTCAATATTGTTTATCCCACACGTGTAATATAAATATATTCTGCTCGGCTGACATACTGGATTTACAGCGGATATAGAATGGGCAGAAAATCGTGTCTTTTGTAGCTTTAAAAATAATTAACTCGTGTGATCCAACAGGCACTCGTTTCATGTATCTAAACACTATGCTCTACGGTGTAAATCATAATTAAAAAGCATTTTAAGATGATCAAGAGTTAAAAAGAAAATAATAAGCTACTAAACCACGAACCTTTGAATGTTTGATTGAAAACAATTTGATATCAATTCTACACTAGAAAAATCAATCATTGTATATGATCTTATGCATGCTACACTATCCGTTGGAAGAGATATACTGAGTGTGTGAAATGAACTGCGAAAACCCTAAAATCACCATATATTTAAAACAAGAAAAACAATTGCTGAATGGAATATTTTTGACAGAAGTGTGACATATAAATAAATAAATAAATAAATGTTTGATTTTTCTTTAAATGCATTCAAACATTTTTCATCATGTCCGTCATCGACAGAGCATAAATGATAATCATTATTTGAACAATAATTAGTGTTTAATTGTTTATGTATAAGCCTAGTTAACACAAAAAGTTATATGAAATCATTTATTTTGCATTTGGTGCATGCGTAATCAGTACTTCATTTCATATAAGAGATAGTGCCACGGATTTTTTCGGTTTTTTCGGGAATTAATTATTTTTCATATTTTTAACTTGAAATAAAATTAGAAGCTCGAAATTTTCAAAGGTGGTAATAGTGTAAAGTAAGTAACTTTTGTAACTGAAGAAAAATACTAAATCGTCTGTTCCTGTTTTTGATACTGAAAAAATACCATTTGTCAGCGGTGGAGCATCTTTAATCAAACGATATTTAGGAGGTGTTCCATTATGGGTACTCGAACCTACTGAAACATAGGGCTGGACCAAGCATGCTTCAAAACTTAGTGACAAGTAATTAAAACCGAAAGCTTGTTTGTTTGTTGGATTATTTTAACGTCCTATTGACAGCCAGGGTCATGTAAGGACGGCCTCCAATGTATGCAGTGTGTAGCGTGTGTGAAGTGCGAGGTGCGTGTTTTGGGAGACTGCGGTATGATCGTGTTGGGTCTTCTTGTGTAGTGGAACTGTTGCCTTTTTTATAGTGCTATATCACTGAAGCATGCCGCCGAGGACCAAGCAACACACCCCACCCGGTCACATTATACTGACAACGGGCGAACCAGTCGTCCCACTCCCTGTTTGCTGAGCGCTAAGCAGGAGCAGAAACTACCACTTTTATAGACTTTGGTGTGTCTCGGCCAAGGGACCTAGTGAAAATTTTAAGTTATATATGTCGTTACTGGGCGAAAATGTTGACATGTTATTTTATGTAATCTATTGATAACCATAAGGTTTGATGAAATTAGCTGTGAAAACCTTTCAAATGGACAGGCAACCATGTATAATGCCTTATAAACGTTTGTTACAACACAACACGTATGCACTGTCCATCTAAACATACATAAGGTATAACATGACATTTATAAATGCTATGTCTTGTGTATATTTAGATGGAAACACATACCTAAAAATATCACTTTATAATTATTTGTACACTTTAACGTTGTATAAATGTGAAATGATATTGTACACCACACCTTGGCTTCATAGTTTGTCCTTATAATGATTTTTGGCAGTACTGCCATAAATCATTTTGAGTTCATATTTGTACTTGTAAAATCAAAACTTATGCTAATGATATCTTCAAAAAGTGTCCATAGCGTCACGTTAGACATATATGTATTGTGACATACATTTCGTTATCTCGCAGGTGTCGTATAGTCGATGATTTCCGCCGGGTACATGTAATATTTCTGCGATTTTGCAATACAGTGCAAAAATTTTATCCGCGAAATGATAACAAAAGTCTTAATCATATACTAGACTAATAACCAGATCGCAAACTATCACTACCGCTAAAATCTAATCCAAATCGAGCAAATCTTGACCCACAAAAATAACATGTAATGCGGTACATAATTCATTTCAATAAAATAAATAATATTTCTACTTACTTTTGTCCGTCAGGAAAAAAATTAAGTTGTATCCGTTCAAACTATCTGTAACTTCCTGGAAATGATATTTGTCGCAGAAATGTTTCTTCTCGTCGGGGCTTAACTTTCGTAGAGACGTCCTTTAAAAAAATATAACCTAATTTAAAACAAATGTAATAACCTGTCACAAAGAGCCTTATCAATACACATCAGCAATTCAATCAAAGAAATTTTACTTCTGACTTTTATCTTTTAGCAGCCTGTATGAAATTCATAATTATATCACTAAAATACACAATTAAAATGCAATCAAAATAACCTATGTAGAAGTTTTTCTTTTACTATGGATAAGACCGATTTCCTTGAAGCCATCGTGATTGTACAAGCAGGTGTGATCGTGTATCACTGAAAGCCATTTTATGTAGCGATAAAAGTGACGTTCCTTGAAAAAAGAGGCGTACTTGTTATAAACAAAAGGCAGCTAAACGTGTGCTTACCCCTGAGAGACGTTGATGAATAATTCATTAACATTCATTAATAATTCATGAATTATTCATGAATTTTATATTCTTCAATTATTCATGAATATTTTCATGAAATTCATGTACTAAAAACTTCATGAATAATTTAGAAAAAACTGTTTCATGAACATTCATGAATCCTTTCATTCATGAACTTTCATGAATCGTTTTATTCATGAAATCATGAACATTCATGAACAACCAACCCATGAAAATTCATAAAAAAAATCATGAATATTTTAAGAATATTCATGAATATTTTAAGAATATTCATGAACTTAAAACCATCATGAATAATCATGAATGTTTATTCGTGATAATTCATGAGTTATTCATGCACTATAACTGACACTAACAATTCATGAATATTCATGAAACGTCATGAACTGGAACAATTCATGAATATTCATGAACTTGAGTCGTGTTCATGAAGTTTAATAAATGCAATTTGGAGTCAGCGGCATCTAAATTTCATAAACTCTACTGGGGGTCCAGAATTGAAATTTTCTATCAAACCAATGACAATTCTCTTTGAATCAATTTAAAAGTTGATGAAACAATTCTTATAACAATAAGTATATTCCATATAACATAAAAAGATCACCAACAGTTTACTGTGTTCATCATATTTTCATACTGCCACAGATAAGTGCTAACAACATCTGTTTTTCATGACAGTGATACACAGCAACCATTCCAAGTAAATTAGTATTGGTCCAAAATAAACCTACAGTTGTAAAGCATGTTTTATATGGACAATTGAATTCAAGAACATTTGACAAAATTTCACAAACCAATATTTATCCATAATCATTATAGCAATATCAGTGTGCAACAATTTCATGTTGAAAAAGAAATGCAGATAAATCAAAACTTACTGAAATTGTTCATACGTGCTAAAGAAATCCAGGAATGGAATAATCCGTTCACTATGTGCCATAACTTCCTTTTTTAAGATGAATGATGTTTCCCCTTCCACATGCCAGCAGATACAACAGACATTTTGGATTGTGACTGTTTTGGCGGGTAATATATATAGAAGTCAGGTGACTCACATGTTCAGTTCAGTGGATATTCATTAAAATTCATCAAAATGAATGAAATAGCATGTCAAGAATCATTCATGAAGTTTTATGCGCAACTGATATTCATTGAAACATTTTCATTCATTTTGAAGAATTTTAATGAATATTAGTCATACATAAAACTTCATGGATACTTCTTGACACATTAATCCTGAATAGTCATGAATGCTTCATGGATTCATAAAACTTCATGAATAGTTCATGAGAGTCATTTGAAGAATATCCATGAACTTTTTTTCATGAGCCACAATCTGTTGATATTTTTGAAAAATCATGAATCATTCATGAGTATTCATGATGTCATGAATACCATCTCGAAGGGGTAATTTAACACTTTCCCGTTCTCATCGGTACGCAAATTTGATAACGTCATCGTCCAAGTTCGGAGGCATCAGATTAACCTTTTTATTTCTTGTAGAAACGCAATATTTATATCAAGAGAATCAGTGATTTTTCTATTTTAAGGTCATTTAGATGTCACAATTTTGTTTGCTAGAATAAATTAGTCCGCTCTAGGTTTCCTTCGAAAAAAGTAAAAGTTAGTAAAAAAGTGCCAGAAATGCCAATAAATTTGCCAACGTTATTCATAAATATAAAATTATTTATAAATTTATATTCGTGAATTAAAATATTGCAGTGTTATTATGATATATATCAATGAAAAGCTTAGTTTGCAAACAATGTGTTTTTATTATGTCTTTATTTTGTTATTCTATAGAAAAGTTCCTCAAATGAAAAACATATCCGATGTTTTTCGTTAAAAATGGCGTTTTTGTGTGTTCAGGTCTGGAAAGAAAATATCAGTTTAGATTGTAAATTCATGAAAACACAATGTGTTAATATCACAGATAAATCCTTTACAAATCAGCTTTAGAATTGAACCTAGGAGTTTAACCCTACTCAAACGAAAATCCCGACGTTACTTACAAGAAATAACGTTATGACGTTACGTTTCATTTACGGTTGCCGTAACGTCATGATCATGATCTTCAAGAAGCACATTGGGTGATCGTTTATCTCAATGAATCACAATATATATATATAATACTGCCAAAATTTACAGAGACACTACTTAAAATACTGTATGTATTTTGCGAATGAGAGATCTAAAAATAGCATCGCCTTCATATTATTATGGGATGCTGAATGCGAGATTTTAGCACGCTGAACATCGGTGATTCTGACCTCGGACGGTCAACGCTGCAGCCTTGGGAACTCCCTTTTAATGGAATCATAGTAATTGTTACCACTGTGTCATATATATATCTTAATCGGTCCATTATCCGATTTTCAGTGTGTCCTTGTTATTATGTCACGTGCTTGTGAGTCTCGGTTTGATTGTTAAATGATGCTGGACCTCAACCATGTTTGTTGTTTTTTTATACCAGATTAGGCATACATAACACACTGCAAAAAGGCCGTAAAGCATCTGTGAAAGCACATCATTTTTTTACGTGTATAAGAAATAAATCTTGAGTATTGTCCCTTGGATAAGTCTTGGGCGTCCATAGCATATTTTTTATAAAGTTGCAGCACTGGAATTCGAAGTATTTTTAATTATAAAAGTAAAAAAATCTTTTTAATGTGCACACGTGAAAAAAAGGCTCGAAAGATGCCGATCATACCGAGCTCTTCCGAACATCGTCATGACAATCTCGAAGTAACACGAGAGTTGTGAAACCAAGAGAAAATATCAACAATTTTTTCATAAACAAAACATGTGGTCGACCTCAGCAGACTAGAACGACAAAGAAAATAGTGCTCGCACATTGCAATCTTTGATACACACAATATCTTACGGCAATTTGTGAATTGGATGTTTCGAATACTCATTCTGTGGACATATACCAACATAATTTGCTCATATTAGTCAGAAGGAAAACGGAAACAGATAAATGTGCACTTACGCTAGTTACCTGAGTCACCACGTGCAGGTCGTGTCGAACGTCAGTCACGTGATACGATTCGGAATCCGACAAAACCCAAAGTTACTGAACATGGCGGTGATTGAAGGCGCTTTATTCAAAACCAGGAATATATGATTCCTAGATTTCAGCTCTCTTATAGGCCAATGTATGCTTTCGGGGAGCTAAAGCATCAAGTTACATGTCAATGTTCAAATATCAAATATTTAAGTAATACATCGTTACAATGAAATTAGCATGCATTTTGAAAATTAAAAAAACTTAATCACGTATATGTTTGACTGTAAAAACACTTCATTTTTGTGTATATAAGCACGTCTTTATATCAATATTATTTTTAGTAGAAGTTGTCTTTCAAGGAGTTATACTTTGGTGTAAATCATGTATTTTATACAGACATGCATTTGAATACAAAAAATGATTAACCAAACGTTTTCCAAATAAACACAAGGATAATGACATCTTTATCATATGCTATTGTGTGTTGAATATGTGTAAAATGTTTTAATAAAGATAAATAAAAGTGGTTCGTTTTCAGGTATAATAATGTATATCAAAAACATTTCTAAGTTAGAAGTAAGTAATGGGAAAAAAATGTTGTTTGTTACTGATTGATAAAAGATCAAATAACTGATAATAATTTGTTGTTGGATTTTTCTCATTTTGTTGTGTTAAACCAAATATGAAAAATTTGCTGAAATATCACCATTTTTGAGCTTAAAATCTTATTTTTTTATTTCCTGCGTACAAATCACTACATATATTGGATTATTTGATCCTGGTATGTATTTGTTTTTCGATTGTGGTCATTTTGATATCTCATTTGTCTGCTTCAGTTGAAAAATGTCGATGTTATGATGAATATTTTTCAATTTTAGTGAAATTCGAGATGGAGGCCATCTTGATGACGTCATAACCGGAACTTATACAATGTTAACATTTTTTGTTCTTTAAACTGATTAATAATTAGTCAAAAAACTGATTTGAAATGATAGTTTGCTGTTTGGAAACATTTTTGCTGCGTCAAGCCAAATATGAAAAAACTGCTAAAAAAAATAGCATTTTTGAGCTTTAGTGAAATTCGAGATGACGACCACCTTGGTGACGTCACAACCTGAAATTCATTTCAACTTATGCAAAGTTAACATTTTGATTTGTGATCAGTGGGTCATAAGGGTTCAGGAAAATATTAGTTCGGAGGATTGGGGGGGTGGCATGTTGGATCCTCCTAGCCCATGGCCTAATAGCAATATGCATATTTAAAGGGATAAAGACTTATTTACAAGGACTTACAAAAACGCAGTTTGGAAAAAAAAATGCAATGCACCTTCTTAACTCACTTCGAAAATTTATTTCAAAGAGCGTTAAATCTGGTGCAAGTCAACGCAGTTTGAAATGTTTTTTCAAAGTACGTTGAACAAGGAATATGTACCATATTTAACGTACTTTGAAAAAAAAAATCAAAGTACATTATTTTTTCAAAGTGGGTTTGTAACATAGGTTGTACAATCCTTAGTCAGCTATTAAATACCACTCATCTATGGACTATGTCATAGTAATTAAAGGCAGAGGAGGAGATACCAATTAGCCAATCACGGGCCTGTAGAAATTTCATTGAGAAACCAATTAGCCAATCACAGGCCTGTAGAAATTTCATTGAGAAACCAATTAGCCAATCACAGGCCTGTAGAAATTTCATTTGAAGATTATAGAGATAATAACGCCCATTATTAAAGCAACACAGTCAGCCATAGTGTGCCGCTTTTCAAGTCTTTTTGCTGTGCACCAAAGAGTCAAACTACCTGCTCATCATTTGCCTTGCACATAACCTTCAGTTTTACTATGACATAGCCCAGCGGTGTATATAATGCAGCGATAGTATTCCTTGGAATTTCGAGGATGAACACAGGATGTCGCTGAATGAATTGACAAGACATAAATAATAGGAAATGCTTTATTTTAAAAAATCATTAACGTCATGTGAGTGTTATTTTGAAATTTTATTAAACCCCCTTTATATATCTGATTGTCACCATACAGGATTTTATGAATCTTAAATAATACATCTTCATAGTATTTGGAAGTACATCATCACTGATAGTTTTCCATATATCTGCACTTTTTCCACCAAATTATGTGTGTAAAATTAATAGTTTAATATCGGTTTTCATCCATATTTTACAGTAATTATCTACAAACACGGAGCATATTTGCTTCATTTACTTACTTTTGCTTTTAACCAAGTTTTTTAAACATAATCTGTGCAAGTCTTGGAGTAAATAAGTAGGCCTAATGAATCGTGTTGTGCGTTACCTTTGTGCGCTATATGTTTACATATGTCAATGTGAACGCTCATCACAATGAAGTATGAATACAAACTCGAATGTCAGACCGGACTACTTCTCACTTCGATAGGTCTCCTCCTGCGTTCACACCTTTAATGCAAAACACAGTCCAATCCCTTTTTTGCAGCAAACAAAATTCGTTTGTCAAAAACAGATATATATACTCATTACATTCGTGTAGAATATAAAAAAACAGTTTTGCATATCACACACTATTTATGATTTTCTGGGGTACACATGTTGATAGTTCAATATTTTTTAATATTCTTATATAATTATTATGAATAACATTATCAAAGGTATTCCATAGTTGACATTTTCCGTTAATTTAGCATAATTTGGTATTTTTCACAAAAAAAGTCTCAAGGCCGTGTAGTGACTTTACCATGCAGATGTAACAATTAAAAAAATCGCATTGAATTGTTTGCAGCTATTAACTTATATAACGGGAGTTTGATATCAGGTTTCTACAAGAAACTAAACGTTTCTGCTTGATTACAAGGACATTTTCTACCAGAATCAACAACCTTCATGTGTTAGATATACAAACAAAGTACGACAAATTGTTACCATGCTTACATCTCGGACTTCATCCAAGGAATTTAACAGTTAATTTCCCGTATGCTACCTCAATTAACGGTGACTTCTCAACAGCAGATGACCAACCATTGCAATACTAAGACTGGCTAATAGGAACTGACAGTCTATTTATATCCATGGGGAATCTCCTTAATATGGCTGCTACAGTGACCAACTCTAAATGCTACACATAAATTAAATGACATTTAGAATACAAATTAAAATAATATGTTTTTACTCCGTTATTCAAAGAATATTTATGAAAACAAACATATGGTATCATTTAATGGAAATATATATTTGAACAATATATGAAAAAGTAGTCTGTAAAATGATGAAAGCTTTCGGGACCAGCCCAAAGACAAATATCAATTGAATATATATATATATATAAATTATGTTTTCAATGAATTAGTATTTGTATACAATGACAAGGTACACGTCTTCATAACAAGAGATTCGTCGAGTATTTACATTTACACGAAAATTATTGATTTCACAGTAAATGAATGGAAATTTCATTGAGGATAACTATGTACAATAGATATAAAAATCCATGAATGATATATTGGTAATAAAATATACTTGACCAAAAATAAACACTTTTTTACACGGAATTCAATTACCCGTGCTAGCAATCTGGACGGAATGTTATACAAAATTTGTGTCTATTACCACAGTACTCGTCAGTATGTATCAAACAGCATAAAAACATGATATCACAGAATAATGTTAAAGCAACATTGTGTCATCTATATTGCATAAGTTATAAAATATAGAAAACAAGACATTGTACATTAAATACACCAAACAAAATTACTGGTTATCGAAATATCAAAAATAATTAACATAAAAAAACACTCATGCGGCCTTAGAAAGACTTACAGCATTTTTGTGGATTTATATCTCTATTTTGTAATAACCACCGCGAATGATGAAAAATACTCAATGAAAAAGTAATATTGTTATAATTTAAAATGCTTATAATAATAAATCCATAATTCTGCAAATTGTTATGACGTGTATTACAAATACTAATTTTAGATGTCTTTGCTTTTTATTTGCATATATAATTTGTTTTGGAAAAAGAGAAACAAAATATTTCAGAGAAAAGCGAAAATGATATCTCCACTGTTAATTTGATAAATGTGAGATTCGTTCTGCCTCTAACAATTTGTTGTTGTTCTACAGCAGCAAGCCTATAAAAGGTATTTTTTTCATTTTTAATTTAAGTTATCTAATGCATGCGTAATCTTTCAAAGACTAGAGTAAATAATGTTGAGTTAATCTATCATGTCAATCCATCATTCACTCGTACATTTTTGTAGTACCTTCCCATATTTCAACAGCCATTTTACCATGGCATAATTACTGCATATACGCTCTAGTGAAAATCACAGATTGTTTATGAAAAGCTGAATTGTCGATCCTATTTTATCGATTATTTTTCCTTTTTGCCTTTTGATTTTTTGTTGTCCTCTTCAGGATCCTTGAATTTGTTCTTTTTTCCGATAATTTTCATGAGACCTTTACTCATGAAGTAGGGCTTCTCGGCAGAGCCGTCATGCATTTCAAGATCCTCCACTGAAAATGAGTAAAAAATATTCATATGAATATCTAGTTGAATTTTAATTACTTTCGTCGTGACCTCTATGAAATAAAAATGTCTCCCACATTTTTAACTTAATATTCCATGTCTTATTTAATTGCGTTAAATTGTTATTCTGATATTGCACAATTTTTGAGCAGCGATTTGTTTTAAAATGGCCACATTGGCTACGGGGCTTAAGGACTGGTTGTCATTTTTTTATTTTCGACGACATATATTTCTGTGTTACATACATTGAGCTAGCTAATTAGTCAACATTGTACGAACTAGAGTTGACGTATGATTATCTTACAATACTATGAGTGTAGAAACAATGGCCAATTGTTACATTTTTGTCGATACAATATAGAAATATAAGTTTTAATATGAAGATGTGATAACAGATAATACACTTTTTAACGTCCATCAGTCACCGTATGACAATCGTGAATTGCTATCTCAAATAGTGTATGTATAAAGTCATACACATTGACATTAAAAAGAGCCCAAAATTAATACACATTTGTTTTAGTAGAGGCAACTAATTTGTACTATGGAAATAATAAGATCAGAAATTACTCACAAAAGCAGAGGAATAATGTGTCGACTGCCATTGTATATACACTGAAAAATGCACAGGTTATCAGGAAGGTACCGATGATTACGATCTGAAACAAACAATCGTAAAACGCTATACATGTAGTTACAACTCGACAAGCACTATTCCTACTAGTCCATATTACAAGCTACTATTTGGATGAAGATTGTGAAGACTTTTCAAGGCATTACATTTTAAGTATGGAGATTCTTTGTTTAAAATCATTGTGCCGCGGTAATTTATCCATTTTAACATGGAATGTTTATATTGTACATGCAATAGAGCCCGGGCTTGTACGTAAATATTACATATGTAACTGCCTCCGCCAGTGATCGAACTCGGGACCTCTGGATTACTAGACGCTCAACCGATCAAGCTAAAGAGAAGTCCTCCCTAGCCGAGAGGTATATTGCGGTCAGTACGTAGAGTTACGTAAACAAGAATTATTAATAAATAATATCATACTAAAATTATAATAATTTAATGATATAAGCCGCGCGTTTTACAACCTTTTGTGATACCGGGTAGAATATCACTATCCATCATATGCAAATATGAAAGGGTATTTTTCTCTCAAACCTCATCGCTATTGTTACAAATATCGCGCTATTTGTAACATTTTTTCGGTAGAAAAAATTATGAAAATGCAACTGCAAATAAACTCACTATACACGAAAACTGCTCAATAATTTTAACATAAACCCCATTGTGTTTTATTTACAATTAATCACCTGCCAGGTTTCTGAAACTGGCGTTCAGATGTTACTGAGGAAGCAGTGTTTTTGATGATACCAAAAAGTTGTATTGCATGGGTAACCATATGAGAATATAAGGTAAAATCAAAACATACATACCACAATTGGTGTTATATAAAAATTAAGTGTTGGTACGTAACCGGAGAAAAAATTGATCTTTCCTTGGAACCAGAAATATGACCCAACACCTGAAAAGATAAAATGTTTTTTTGTTCTTTGGTGAGTTTGTTGGATGTCTTTGTTCCCATTTTTTATGTCACATTCACGTTTCCTCCTATTCTGATTCGGAAAATTAATACGAAACAAAAAGACACTGTGCGTATGTACATATACGGCATGTGAGTAAGACACACGTGTCGCTAAACGAATGATAATAAATATTTGTTTTGCTCTCTAGTTGTTAATAATAATCCCAAAAAAATGTGCCAAAACAACAATCCCTTATATCTAAGCTCTCGTCATAGAAATTAACGGGTGTGATAATTTGTCTGTGTTGTAATCATAAGGCACTAACTTAATAACGGAAGTGTGACCGAAATTTCGACGCATGGGTGATGTTTTCAGCTTGTTGGTAATTTGCGTTTTGAAGCTGTGAGTATTGGCTATCATCTCAATGTTTCGTATTGTTTCATCTTTGTTTTGAATACTTACCAACACCTGCAGTTACCACTAATTTGCTCAAAAATAATACATAATCGGTAAGCTTGTCAAGTACAACAGCCCTACAAAAGAACAGAAGAGCTGAATTATTCATCAACACTATCAAAAAGGCTTGTATTTGTAAATTGTTTGGAAGATTTATGATTATCCGTAACTGAAATTCAAAGTTATTTGTCATCCCAGACTTGCGAACAAGTAAGCGCAATTTATCGTAATCCAGATTTAAAATTTACGTGTTCCCCGATTTTGGAGCTTATATTATTTTTTTAATATTTTCTTTTACACAAATTTTGATATTATGATATTGTGTGAAAGTATATGACATGAATGACATGAATAAATGTTTTTCCACACTGTTTCTGCAAGTCTAAGAACTGTACATCTTTAAATCAGAATTAACATATCACTATGGTTGGAGTTCGTATCACAATCGTTGGCATACGCCAACCATAGAGAATCTATTGCTGGCAGTCTGACTTAGAGAAGTTACCTCAGAGTTATCAACAGAGTTACCTCCCTTGTGGATAGGTATCCATTGTGACGTCATTATTTTGTAAACAAAACTCACGTCGTCGTTTCTCGTTTCAAAATAGGACGTTAGTCTCGCAAACACATGACGTCACAATCAAAACCTGGCCGCAAGATCAGATAACCTTCTACTATGTAATTACAGAATATTTCACGTGCATTTTTTAATTCATTTATAATTTTCAGTGCGTCGATACAAATTTATAACAATGGACATCCTTAGAATATTCATTTACCTTACAACGTTCCGAAGTATCAAGAAGAATGCGTCTTTAGCAGCTGAGCAGAAATTTTTCCCGTACACTGCCACCTAAAACGTATATGGTACAATATATACATAGACTACCACAATGAAAAGTAATGTAAATTACAATTAGTTGATTCAAGGTATAATTTAAAATGATACAGTTTTCTCCGTTTTCAATAACAATTGAAATAAAGCAGCTTCCAAAATAAAAAATAAATTTTATAGAAATGTCTTCAAATGTTAAATATCGGTACAAAATGAAAGCAATACATACTATTATGTATGCGTTTCTGTTCAGAAACTTTACACACTTTTCAAGGCACCAAAAGCAGCATTTTAAACACCTGTAAGAACAAATAAACACATTATACATATGCATGTATATGCAACACAACAAGACCAGCATATTGTTGTTTGTTTATCTAAAGTTAGGATAACTTTGATAAAACAACAACAAAAAGCAAACAGTACAAAAGGAAACAAGCAGTGGTGTCGTCGTCATCTGCACATCATTACTTAATACAAACAAGACCAACACGTGTTTGTTTATTTGTTTCCCTAGGAAGTAATTACAATTTAATATTTATACGACTGACAGATTTTGATATTTTGGTATGGCATATTCATTGACATTTTTCTGATGCTTTAAAGTATATCAATACAGTGGTACTAAAGGCTCACTGGGACTTCAATAATGACTTTTAGTTGTGGCGATCTTTATAACATAAATATGTATTCAAACCAATCCTTATAATTCAATTTACTTAAGATAATCTCTACAAAAATCCTTGTTTTCTTTCTATCGAATCATTACGCCGTTATATCAACAAATCAGAAGCGACGTTACAAATGGCGACGCCATTTTTTTCCCTTTGATGGGTTGATAAAGTAAGTTTTAAGCCAATGAAATTGCTCGTATCAAGCCAAATTGAATTATATCAAGATATACATATTTCATGATAATCGGATAACAATGATATTTAAATTAAATGTGATAATCAATTGTTAAAGAGGTTTCCTACTTACTTCACAAAGAATTTGGCCAATCTGTTTTCACTGTCTTTAAGTTTGTGGTCAAGATATTCCAACACGATCCTGATGAACTGTACGATCGCAAGTATCAGAGAGCCGAATGCTAAAGATCCGGTGTGATATCTACAAAATAATAAAAGCAGTTTTTAACAACATATTTTAATTTGATTCGAATTTTTAGACTTAGCGTCCTATTGTTTTAACTGTTTGAAACATTTGAGGACGACCCCCGCTTTGTACAATTTGTTGCGTGTATGGATGTCTGTATTACATTAAATTCGGGTTTGTCACTTTGTAAATCTTGCCCATTTGTGTGAGTACTATATCACTGAACGATGCCGCAAAAAATCGACCAGAACACCTTACCCGGTCACATTGTATTGACAACGGTTGCCCCACTACATTTGTGCTGAGCGCTATGGGGTAGCAAAACTAAAAAACTTCATATAAAATACTTTCACAGACTACAGTTTTCTTCTTTGATGTTTTGTTTATTATTTTTTTTTTGACATTTTCTCTTAGTTTCACAACTCTCGTGTTACTTGAGAGATTGTTGCGAGGATGTTCCAAAGAGTTCGAAATTATCCGGCATCTTTCGAGCCTATTTTTCACGTGTACACGTTAAAAAGAGTTTTTACTTTTGTAATTAAAAATACTTTAAGTGCTGCAACTTTATAAAAAGTGGTAAGATTAGAAAGTTTATAACTCTGACTGACGGAGAAAAATATGTATAACACCAAAATTCGTTTCAGAGACATACCATTGCGTTTCTAAATCCGGGCAGACGCCATTTTGTTTGAACTCTGCTTTGATACAAGACGCCTAGCTACCGACCCCTATATAAAGCGCGTGAATCACACGTGCGCTCAGTCATGTACATATACACCTAGCGGTTGTCCACTGTGTATTACCTACTAATTCATAAATAAAACCCCTTAACTGTACATATGTGTAGGGATTGGTTTAGCAACAAACGTGTCAACTCTTCTAAACTGTCATTAAGATGTTTCAAAAATTGAACTTTCCTTACAAAGGAATAGAAAACCTAATAATAATCCGTCCACGTATCTCCACTTTTTGGATCAAAAAGGGAACACTGTCACCTCTGCTGGGCAACTTTAATTTGGCAACAGCACAGACCCCTGGGACCTTTTCAAATTTTCAAACGTATTTCAAGAGTATGCATTAATGTTGCTACATGTAACATTTAGTTTTGATAAAATTGGTTCGTGGGCATATTTCCATTGTTCGTGAAAGAGGTTCTTTGGATGAAATCGGACAATAAATACCTAAGTTATCGAGAGGAAACCATGTTTTGACGATTTTAAAGTCCCGTAACTTTTGCAAATATTGACGGATTTTGACCAGTATCAAACCAATCTAGAATCTTACTGACATGAAGCAATACACCAAATGTGGTTGAAATCAGACAATAAATTATACCAAATTTGGTTGAAATCGGACAATAGATACTACAGTTATCGAGCGGAAACCGTGTTTTTTGCAAATACTGTCGGATTTTAACCAGTATCAAACCCATCTAAGATTTCATTGATATAAAGCAATACTCCAAATTTGGTTGAAATAGGACACTTAATAATTAAGTTATCGCACGGTAGCCATTTTCCGGACGCTGACGCCGATACCGACCCCGACATTGATATAGTGATACCTAAGTGTCGCCCTTGCGTTGCAGGCGACACAAAAATGGATCTCGCACGTGGAAAGAAGGTATGAAATCATTCATTGCTTTTAATTCAACTGTAAAGATCTATAAATGCTTCTTAGAAACTGTATTTGAGAAAACATTGAAAGTGCTAATCATTTCATTAGTATGTTACACGTCAATTTATACGTCTTTGGTATATAGTACAGTAGATCTAGAGCAGGTCAGGTGTTAGTTGTTACACTTTGAACAACGAGCGTTCGACTGATTGCACGTGTGTGTGGTTCACGTGCTTTAAATAGGGGTCGGTACCCGGTGTTGTATTTAAGCAAAATGGCGACTGCCCGTCCTTAGAAACGCAACGGGTTGTCTCAGAAACGAATTTTTTTTTAAATCGAAATTTTTTTTTTATATAAACTTAAAATATACACTTTTTAACTTACCTTGTCAGCTTTAAGTATCCTTTGACGATAACCGATATTTCACAGTGATTGATTGTATCAGAATAATTTTAAGCATATATATAGTACAAGTTATTTAAATAAGCCTATTTTTATACATTTTATTCTACACAGTGGTAAATTGATATTGATATTTAGCCATGTTGCCGTGTCCAGATAACTCTGTACTATACAAATACAGAATAAGCGTATTTCCTGGAAGCATATTTTACCTCAATGCTCTCCAGATTGATCCGGTAATAGGGAAATGAGGGATATCCTTAGGTTTCTCAAAGGCCCAATAATATGAGGCAAACGAACCAGCCAGGACCATTTGACCGAATGCAATCACGAAGTTGTTCAGCCACAAGAACATGAATAACATGAAAACCTGCATTGGTATAATATACCTGTAAAATAAATAAAACATTGATAATAAGAGAAAAAGTATACAGAATTATAATTTCACATCATCCTAAAACACGAATAATACTACCACTACTTATACAGCTAATTGGAAATATTGAATTGAAAAGCTTTACTGATAACCGCATTTAAAACCAATATACTTTCGCCGATCAGAATATATTGACGCCCACTATCTCTATAGCAGTTTTTACAGTATCGGGCACTTTCAGACGAATTTACGCGTTCTCAGTTTTCCAATTTTTTATATAATGATTCAAAGTGTAATTCAAAGATATATACATTTATTTGAATTATTTCAAATCCATGATAAATAAATAAAAAAAGTTAAGTTCCACTACTTATAATCTATACAAAAAACAAGAAATAACAAAAATATACATGTGCTTTCGAAGAATTAAACTTCAGTAAAGTATCTTTAATAATCAACACGTTGCGAATACCTTTGATAATTCCATTAACTGGGATATATCTGCACCGTAGAATGCAGATGTAAGGATATATACTTCCATAATAGAAAAATAGGAACTGAAAATCTAAACCGGACGTTAGTCGATTTAAAAAACCAACAACATTGCAGTAGTAAGTTCATATTTATTACATGTAGAAAATACTCACTCGGTTCCACCGTACTTGACGAAATCGCACAATGATCCAAGAGTTGTGTCCTGTTAATTAAAGAAAATAATTATAACATATATCTTTTCGAGATGCTATTTCGTAATTCTAAGAGACAACGAATACAGTCAAACACGTTTATAACGAACACGACTTATAACGAATCCATGGTTATAACGTAGTGATGTCGTTGGCCCCCAGAGGTTCGTGATAACCGTGTTTTACTGTACATGTACGGACACATATATTACTGACTTAGTTTTCAGAAAAATGTTTATCAAAAAAAATGATAAAAGCCTATTTTATGTTTGTTATACTTGACAGTTGCTGCCTCTAGCAGCGCTTCCGCAGATATTCGATTACATCCTGACAATGTCACCTCTTTATCACAAGACAAGAGACAGAATTCCTCACTGAGAGCACCAGAATGGTGTTATCCGGCGATATCTGACCAACAGGACCGAAATATGTTAGCAAGCGGGACTTACGTAAGCAAACATTGATTAATTAAACAAATGAATTTTGTTAGGTAAACATACACTATTTTAGTGATAAGCAGGGAGTTTGTTTATTGCAACTATTTGGTCATGCAGGAATGTTTTTGTTGGCTAGCGTTACGTGAGTAAATTGTAAACATTTTAGCGGTTATTGTTTTGTAGTGCTTTGCTATCTAGACAAACAATCGTTAGTATAGCAATTATCACGATTTGACAATTGATCACTGCGCTTTTGTGTTCAAGATAAGCTTTGCGCTAATATTTGTTTAAGCCCAAATAAGGACATACAGAGTTAGCTCCCTAGTGAGTAGGTATCGATTCTTTCGTCATTATTTTGTGAGCGCATTTTACGTCGTTCTCTCTGAAAAGTATATGACGTTACGCTTGCAAACACACGACGTTACAAGCAATACCTACCCGCAAGGCCAGATAACTTTGTAATATGCAAACACAGAATATATGACGTTTTGAAAGTACATGCATTCGTCTCTTGGCAGAGGAGGGGGGTGTTTGGGAGGGGGTACGTAAGTGTAAGAAGAACTTACATTAGGAGTACAGGTAACCCGCTCCAGATAGTAATTGACACCGTCTGTCGATGTGTTGGTCGAATTATTGTAGTATTCAGCCTGTCCCATTGAAGCTATGAATCTGTTATATCGTCAAGTCATAATGATGATGAAGTTAACATATATACTACGCTGTTATCAAATGCCCATGTCAGAAAACCAAACCAACATTGGCGATAGATATTCAAAATAAAATTGTGATAAGCTTAATCATCTTTACAGCGATTGGACCATATTGCAAGACAAATACAGTATTGAATTATTTTGGGTAAGAAGGATCTTCTTTTGTTAAACTGATATGACAATGATTACTATATTCAAGGATACGCCACGCTGACTCCGAAGTACCCAACGACGCAGACTTGAAGAAGAAAGGGGAAGATTGGCCAAATGAGTGTGAAGATCATGTGACCGATGGCTCTGAAACATATATAAATCGACAAATTAATGATATATAGATAGCTAGATTTGTATGTCATAATGTCATATAAAGTAATTAATTCATTGATATGTAAAGACAAAATTTAAGTATGATTGCGTTAAATACACGTTTAAAAACTTCATTAACATATAAACTCTTGTGCGATTAAACTATGGGAATTTTGCAGGCGGCTAAAAATCGCAAAAAAAGCTGCAAAAATACCTCGAATAAACGGCATTTAAGCTACATAAATCGCGAAATTAGAAAAAAAAGCGAAAATGAAGATAGGCAAGGAAACACAAACTTAAGTTATCGCGAAGATAAGTTTGTGTTCAGTAACATAGTTACATCTTACCTGCTGGCTTCTTTGATCAGCTCAATTGCGATGCAAATTCTCTTCACCAGGAAAATGAATATCAGCAAGAAAATGATGATGAAGGTTGCTGTAGAGCATCCTGGAAAAAATAATATTATTCATTGGTTATCACAGCACGATTTGAACAATTCCCAATTCATTTACATTTACGACTTTGTCAAGGCATGTAAGCGTTTTTACTCCTACTATTGAAACAGGTAGATTGTTCATATTTATGATAAAAACATGAAATTAAGAATTATTTAAACTTGTTTTTGAGTAAAGTTTGTAAGACAGTAATATTAAAATGTAACACACCACATGTATATATACAGGCAGAATACCTTCAGGTCAATTTGAACTGAATCCTCTTCGCATAAGATTCACCTGAAATTGACCTGAAATTAAACTGAATTTGCCTGAAGACATTACGCATCGGAGATATATGAACAATCCCGAGAACATCGAATGATCTTACCAAACGCTAGCCAAGTCTCTTTGAGCTGGAGGTAGTAACTAAAGTTAAGGGCAAAAGCTTCAGATATTCCGTATGTAGCGGTAGAGTTCTGATTCTTTAATTCATAGTACTGGGAGTAACTGTAGTAACATGCTGTAATGAAACACGAAAAGGTTAAACAATACCAATTAAAAGTTAAACAATACCAATTAAAAGTTAAACAATGTCAATTAAAAGTTAAACAATGTCAATTAAAAGTTAAACAATGTCAATTAAAAGTTAAACAATGCCAATTAAAATTTAAACAATATCAATTAAAAGTTAAATAATATAAACAATACCAATTAAAAGTTTAACAGTACCAATTAAAAGTTAAACAATACCAATTAAAAGTTAAACAATATAAACAATACCAATTAAAAGGTTAAACAATACCAATTAAAAGATAACACACTGTAAACGACGTTATCGTTATATTGGCTAGATACAAATTTTAATGTTATGTCGCGAATAATATTATAAAACGTATGTTTTGATGCATGGCTGTCAATGAAAAAAACTTGACCATGAACAAATACACGAATTATTGTATACGCGAAATTAAAAGTGTGTTATCATATATCAAATTATACCATTTGTTCACAGAAGTGTCGCAGTAATTTTTCTTCCTATATCTAAATTATGAGATTATGATTAGATGAAACCCGAAACTCTTGTATGGTATAATAATGGAAGAAAGAACATGTAAAAAGATAACGCGATACATTTAAAAGTACATGTAGTTATGAAAGAGGATGTGACAGTGTTAGAAGCTATTTTTCACACCAGGAGTGCTTAACGGATTTTGCACGTTTGATTTTAAAATCAAAATAACATCTGTATAGTTGGTGATGGGAGTGTTGTTTAATCATATCAAGTATCACCGCATCCAATTCCATTGTATATGTCAATGCTAGATTCTATGATGCAAACATCAACATTTGTATCAGAAATCAGAGCTGTTTGATGATAGCAAAGCCCATGTATCTATGCCAGCCTTTACTAACAAGAGTTGTTTGAGAACAACATAGCAGTCAGTGTAAATTGTTTTAACATTATTACAACACTTGTACCAAAAACGCAACACAGCGCAATTTGGCATCCTTAAAACTTTTTTCTTTTAATAATGGCCGTCTTTGTAATTACTAATAAGTAAAAAAATAATAAAAATGTGTGGGGCAATTATTTTCTTACATTTTAATTGTTATCGCTATTTGATCTTTAATCATTTTTAAATATACATTTGTCTTGCTCGTATCTCGTCACCCGGAGTCTTGATTCGATACTTACCAAAGCCAAGAAGACCAAACACTAGGACGACACTGATCCAGACCATGACGCCCGCAATCCAACGCAGGAGGATGATCCAAATGAAACAGGTTACCATGGCAATGCCAGCAAACACCAGAAGGAGCCACCAAGAGGCCACAATATCCTTAAATACCATCTCTATATACTGTGTGGCGGTGTAGAATTTCGCCAGGTAACTATAAGAAACAAAAAGATAAATTTTCTAAAATACTCTCTAAAATGAACATTTGTATTATATGTGTAATATATTAATAAATCGAACTATGTATATAACAATGTCGGTACCCAGAGGTTCGTTATAACCATGTTTACTGTAGTATTGTGGTTAGATAATAAGATCAACTTCCTATTAATAGCTAGGGTCATATAATGACGACCTCCTCTATGCAATATGTTGCGTGTGTCAATGTCTGCATGCTTGGGAAGACTGTGTTATATTTAGGTTCAATTTCCTGGCAATAGGTTGACTCTTGTTTTTATAGTGCTATCTCATTTAATGCCGTCACAGAAAACCAACACACCTCGCCCGGTCACATTATTCTGACAAACTGAATCCCATTAGCTTTATGCTAACCCCGAACAGAAGATACCATAACCACAGACTATTTGTGTGTGTCGACCAGGAGACATAACTCAGAGCCCTCCGCACAGAGACGAGCGCTCAACTCATGACCGAAGGTAAGGGAGTGTCAAGAGAGGCGTCAGGAAGAATAACGTCAAAAAAGAATAACGGAAAAAAAGATAATATCACAAATTTAGTCGCCTTTTATAATGATGGAATGGACAACAAGTTAAAATTCTAACGTCCTAGATAGAACAATTGTGTCGATATGTAAGTGTTTTATCAAACATATGATAATTGCGATATGCAAGCGTTTATAACAAATATAAAATATATTTTAAGTGATCTGAGGATGAAAGCCAGATATAGTGTTCACTATCAAAAGTTCTTTATACATATAGTCAAAATTTTATCTTTTCAATATTCGCAGTCCAGCTACAAGGAAGTTTTTTGGACTGAAATAACCGCGTCTAAACGGCACTAATTAATGAAAGAAACCTTGTTGGAAATATTACTTTAGAAACTGACACTGTAGAACGATTCTCTCCTTTACTTCAAAGAGAAAATCGCGAAATTGTATCCCCACGAAATTCGACAACTATACAGTATTAAGAGCTATATATGTAAATTCATTTAATAAAGAGGAAATGGAAACTGTGGAAATATCTTGATATGCTTGATTGTTAACTTACTAGCTGGCATCCGTCATTTCGTTGGCCGTCACAGAGCCCCCGCTGGAAGTAGTCAAGTTGTAGGCACCGGATGTTTGTAGATTAGCGGCATAGTTCGTGATTTCCAAGAAGAAAGATGGTACACAACGGCCAACGACTATAAGGGACACATAACTGTTATAAACACCAGTAACACAAAAGTGTTCGATTTTCTAACCAATTATCACTTCGCTTGACATTAAAATACAGTTTCAATAAAATTTGTGAAAATGTATCACAACATATATGGTTATGACATGGTAATGACATGGTAGCTGGGTTTTTTTATTTATAAATTTATCAAAAGTCATATAGATACAAATATATCTATACAACTATTTTTGAACCTTCAATTTAATTATTAAATGCCAGCATCAAATATTTTATAAATTTTTACTCCCCAGAGTTTGCAATGGAATCGTTTTTATAGTCTGAATTCAGAGATTACTTGGCGTTTTTAACACAGAAATAACATAGCTTTCGCCATGATTATGATAATATTACATTTATAACGACTCGAGTGAGTTGATTCGACAAACCCTATACCACAAAATGATATCATAGATAAGAGAAAATGAATATAATATTTGCTCACTACCTTTTCTAGATTCATTGTTCAAAGAGAGATAACTCAATAAAAATGATAATGGAGTACAACTTACTAGGGGTATTCTTCACATAGTATGCTGCGCAATCCTCGTTCGACACAAGAGTACTGATTTGCTGAAACGAAAACCAAACTGTGAAAATGTTGTATCATTTAATATTGATTATGCATTTCGATGATATTTTTTAATTTATCATTTTAAAATGTCGTACACATCCGTACTTTCTGGCCATGCGACGTTTTGGATTCTTCTGATCACGTGACAGATTTGTCTATGCACATTACTGACCACGCAATCGATTTTCTTAGACAGGTTTGCATATGGATGCTTCTGATCACGTGATTTATTTGCCTATGCATATTTACTGATTAAGTGACAGATTTGTCTATGGATACTCCTGAACACGTGATTGATTTGTCTATGAATACTCCTGATCACGTGACAGATTTGTCTATGTATACTCCTGAACACGTGATTGATTTGTCTATGGATACTAATGAACATGTGATTGATTTTGCTATGGACACTCCTGATCACGTGACAGATTTATCTGTGGATACTTACCGACCATGTGACAGACGTTGTATCGACGGAGTCCTTACAAAGAAGACCGCTTGTGCTGGTAGTTGCAATGGCTTCCAAATAAACCCAGTAATCCGAAGTACAGGATGAAACACAGACCTAGATAACAAGTTCAAATAGTATATTTCAATGATGTTAATGGGTTTTATATTGCAATTGGGTTTTTATCTTAATGAATTAATTTTAACAATATTAAATCATAGTTCATACAAAGATTCTGTGCTAATCACCATATTTTGTGATGAATTTAATGTCATAATAATAATATGACTTAATGATATATGACAAGACAGTGTGTTTCTTTGAAACTTTCTGTTTACTATTCCTTGAATAATTATTTTCTCACGTTGTTTCATTTTTATTCTCTGTGTATCACCTGACAGACATAGATATGAACAGTACCTGTGGCGTAGGACAACCAGCTACAATAGCATTAGCTCCCATCTTTGCACATTGAAGGACATCGAAATACATTAGATACGGTTTGCCACTGAAAGGTAAAACGATTCTCATGTTATATTTACAAACCTAAACAAAATCGAAAGATAATATTCAGATGGTGTTACCTCATTTATGTCATAATAGCATAACAGATGATAAAAACAACCCCACGTAGCCTAACACTGTCAAACTTCTCTAATATCAGGTAGGTAGAACCCTTAACCATATAATGTTAATATCAGGTATCGAATACCAAATAAAAATACTCACATCATCGCAAATAGGATTAATACAGCCCGGATATTATATATGTGTTTTAGGTTGCATGACAGAAAGAAAGATACATTTAAAAAATACGGTAGGTCCTTTAAAAATACACATTTTTAAAGGGGGAGAAGAACTGCGAGAATCAAAACAAATGCATTCATATTCTTACAAATTTTTTTTAAAAATTAAAAAATACATTGATATGTTTATTGCCTTTTCATAGTTACCCATGCTAACGAGAAGGTTTGGTATAATTGGAATTGGTCTTGGCCAAACATAGAATGTCGTTCAAACACTGAGCTAGAATAATTCTAATTTTCATTTTAAACGCATTGTTAAAAATATATCAATGAATATCATAATATCCATATAGAAATTGATCAAAATGTTTTTGTTATTTTTAATAAAAATTTAAAAATAAAAGTAAAAAATAGTTGAAGTAAGTGGGCACCTCTTATACTATTTGATATATGAACTATTTTAAATTATGCAAAAATTTAAAAACCATTGATACTTAATTTAGATGCCAATCTGATTAAAATCATATCTTCGATTACGCTCTGATACTCTACGCTCCAGTACTGGAGCGTAGAGTATCAGAGCGTAATCGAAGATATGATTTTAATCAGATTGTTTAGATGCTGACAACTGATTATTTCTATGATAAATTTTCTATCATTAGATAAAAATTATATATAATCCACATCTCGACTCTTTCCTCCTATACAAAAATTTTCTGTCTAACCTATCTTCTCTGTCTCTTCTAAATGTTATATATGTCTGAATGAGTGTGAGTGTGTGGAAATATATGAATGTAAGTAAACCGTAAGGTATATATGAGTATGTGTGTGTGTGTGTGTGTGTGTGTGTGTGTGTGTGTGTGTGTGTGTGTGTGTGTGTGTGTGTGTGTGTGTGTGTGTGTGTGTGTGTGTACATGAAGATGTGTAAAATTATGAATATGAATATTATGTGAAATTGGTACAAATCAAAGACTTTTGTTTTTGTGTTTTATTATGTTAAATTGTTCTCTATCTTTGTCTATATTGTCTGTAAAATTGAAATTAATTTTAAAAATTTTTAAAAAATGTTTAAAAAAATCATCATTGTGATTCAGTTTATATATATACTAGTAAATTCCGCATTTGCATATTACAAAGTTACCTCCGGCTTTATAGTTAGGTATGATATTATTTTGTGAGCGAAATTCACGTCGTTTTCTCATATGAGAATGCCGTTACGCTCGCAAACACATGACGTCATAATCACGCCAAACCCACATGGGCAGATAACTCCAAATCTAATCAATTAAAACCTGAAATGTTATCTGATTGTATAGTTCCTAGAATGTTGTAAAATACACACGCTTTAGAGTCCAGTCCGCAGATGTTACCGGAGCTGTCCGTCGGGTAGATAAGTTTGTAGGGGTTCCCTCGGGTAAAACCTGCAACGTACGAAAGGAAGTAAAAAATGATAAGTGATGATGACATCAAATGATGCTGGTGTTGTGGACACTTTTCATTGATAAGAAAAATGAGAAGGAAGAGGAGGAGATGAGTAGAAAGAAAAGCTAGTCTCGATTATATATTGTTATTATTGATGATGATGAATTTTAGTTACAATGATCTTTATAGTTGATCTTTTGGCCACTACTTCAATTCCCGCATATGTTATATTATACATAATACCTTGTTGGTAATGTATGAAATTTCGACAAAATCCATCGATGCGGTCTCAAGTTATCGTCTGGAAATCAACATCCAGACAAGCGGAGACAAACACCAAAGTTTACTCTGGTTTCACTAACAAGGGACTTAAAATTGGTTCCAGGATCGTGAAACAATCTTAATATCAAGTTTAAGATTAAGCAACCAAATGGACGTTACTTTTTCTGTGATTGACTAAGTCAAACCTTCAGACAATTTTATAATTAGACATAATGTTATATGAATGTCATGAACCTGACACAGATAATACTTACCGAGGATGGAGCAGACGACCATTCCGGTGAGGAAGAAAAGGAAGAGAAGACAGCATATGATATCTGTACAAGACCTGAAATATTTAAAATGGAGCTATTATACATTCAGGATCAAGAATTGTCAAATATTTTACTCTATAAAATGAAATTTTTACTAGTCTAATACAACCATTAATAAAAAGGGTCACGGATATTTTCCCAGTAAACCATTTGAAAGATGTAGACCTTGAAAGAAAGTCCTCACGAATATTTCATGTTTTACAGTATTTACTTGTGACACTTACACACAGTTCGTCAACATAGTCATAAAAAATAGTTTGTATAATAAAGGTTTGGTGCTACTAGTTGTTAGAATATCAAATATATCGAATTATCATAATACTTGCACGATTATCTAGTTAGAGTTGAATTGGTTCAACATTTTGATTTGAAATTTGTTGAAAAACGCCTGATGCGTATACAGTGGTTAATATGTGGTTAAATGGTTATATGTAAGATGGCTTACCTATTCTTGAGTGGGCCTTTAAAGTTAGGGTCATATTTTCTCGGCTCCCCGGCTGAAAAATAAAACCCAATTTCAATCGATGAGAATAGTAAATTGGAAATATGGGTTATATTATACTAATAAAATAATCATTACGATTGGTTATGGTAGAAGCCTACAGGGTATAGTCACTGGGGCATAGTTAGTAAACTTCGAGATAGTTCACCCAAATCAGGAGTTGGCATACCATCACGTTTAGAACAGAAAACGAAATCATCTGATAATACGTTATCATGATGCGATAATAGACTCCTTATCTAGTTTTTATAATTTGCTGTAAGTAGCCTACCAGACATGAACATACAAATTAACATGTATATCAATAAATCCCCGCACACTCCATCTGTTGAGTAAAGCACATCGCTATCGACTTATCTGATATAACATTAAATGTAATTATGAACTTCATCAAATCTGTTTGACAGCAAATATCGTATACATTCACAAAGTTTCTGTGGGTCAATGACTTTCAAACATTTTTCAAAGCTGAGAGTGAATGGCATAAGTAATAATTAATAAGCAAACTTTAATGTTGATTTTATTTTTGCTGCATCCGTCATATCTGACCGACAATTTAATTTTGACCTGATTTTTTAGATTCTTTTAAAAACTATTGAAACCCACAAGTTTCAAAAATTTAAAGTCTAGAAAAAACAGCGAACAAACATAATTATATGCTGGTATCATGATATCTGGCTGCCGGATTTCGTTTGGAAAGTGCCTTGCTTTGGTCTTTGTAGAAAATGTATGCGTTGTAGGCATTTTAATTCGCAAAATCATAGAAAATTTCTTGATTTTTCATTATGGCATATAAGGGATGTAACTCTAACAGATCATAACGTATTATGTATGTATTTGCTACTAAGTGATTATGAATAGTTATTTCTGTTGTCCAATTGATGCTTTACAGATATATTTACAATTGCTGAATTATTTTGTGATGCAATTTGTATCTCTCTGATACAACAATGCTGAAACAGATTACATATTGATCATTGTGTGATTTGTCTCAGAGAGGATGCATACTGATATAAATTATCTAGTTTAAATGTTAAAATTTATTATGATAAAATGAAAAATATTTCATGAAAATGTATATACTGTACATATATAACCATCCATCATGTCATGCTTTATTGGATTTCAAGTAAAATGTTACCTCTTGCTACACATACAACTGTGTCAGAAAGCAAATTTTATTTTAAAATCTTGAAGTTTTAAGTGTGTTGCAGTATAACAAAAGAACACATTGTCAAATGAACCCGTGACTGTGCGGGGTGGTGGTGAAGTACGTGTATATTACAATGTTGATATTTACACAACCAGGTAGATCGTCGTTACCTTTAATAAGCTGACAGGTGGGTCATTGTTTATCTACCCCGCACGTACTTACACAACCGTGCATAAAGACCAATCAAAGATGATCTAATGATTTAAAATTAGATGCAGTTAAGCATCGCCTTACTATTGAAGTATTTATAACGGGAAAATCGTTTACGTACGTGACCCTAAATCGTGTTCCTGATTCACAAGACTAACCATAGATAGCTTAAATATTATGTTTGTTGCTTGGAGAGTAATGAAAGCCACCCTCTATAGCATTGATCGGCCTTGTCTCGGTATAACCTAAAAACCTGACCTCCTTGATGTGTATCACGGGTGCTTTTGTCCAGGGTGATTGCTATTGAAATCAATAATGATCAAGGTGACGTATTGGTTGATTGAGACACGAATATCATTTAAATAGGAAGGAATTCCGCCCCATTGTAGAAGTCGATTATGATTTACTAGTGCAGTAGGAAAAAGATATGTTGTTATACATGGCGTCACACAAAGATCTAAAAATGTCATGGAATAAAGCATGCACAGAACAAAACATTTTTACAATTTAATTTCCATTGATTCTATATTTATGTACTATATCGTTATGGTATGTAGCGTTTGATCGAAGCATGCAAACAAACAAACAAACAGGGCGCAGTTATTCTAAAAATGGTAAGGCATTACAGTTTAACTACAATTTTCAAATAAAAAATAATATAATTTCTTCTTATAATTTTATAAAGTACTTCGTTTTTTAAATAAAAAATTCGATCACTAATCAAATGATTAATCTAATCACTTTTTTAACAACCGGGCCCAGCATTCGACACACTACAGAATTTTTAGAACAGGGGGGGGGGGGGGGGGGGGGGGGGGCGAAAAAAAAAACAATAGAATTTTAAAATATAATTTAAAAAAAACGGTGAAATTTTGGCTTGTTTCTCTTTCATTACATTTCCGCGAATATATCAGTAAGTACAAACTTCGATATGTAAAATAATTTGAATACAGATGTACAACGCAAAAATTGCCACACCATGAAAAGGTTTGAAAGATGGCTTTACAAAACAAATCCGCATACAAAACATATATACGTTGGCAGAATGCATACATTCTGTTGTAGAAACAAAACAGAAATTTTCAGATGGAAGCGTCCTGGTCACCATCGACGGCATTTATCATGCAAATATAAGACAAATAACTGTACAAAATCATTTCTGAAAACCTTGCTGCACAAATCATATATTTTCTGTTCTTCGATGAATGTAAGTAAAAATTAGGAAACTTGAAAAATACATTAAATGATCGTTGATTAGCAAGAGAGTGGGACGACTGGTTTGTTCGTTGTCAGTCAAATGTGGTAGCGAGACGAGGCACAGAGTGTGCTGTTCGGTGTCTTTGACAGCATGTTACAGTGAGATAGCACCATAAAATGTTTCCAATATCGCAAGGAGACAAAACATGAGCATGCCACAGTCTTATATACACAAGCATATCACAGTCTTATATACACAAGCAACGTACCGCATATAAGGGGAGCCGAGTACAGTGAGCTTAATCAACCAACCAAAAGATCCATGCATGATGAAAGAATTTTGAAAATTTGCTTTGAAGTAAATTATCTCATTATTGAATTTCAAAATAAGCTTAGGTATATTATAGCTTTAAAGACTTTCAAATGGACAAAAAATCGCAAATGACAAATGACAGCGATTTAAACTTATCCACAACCAATGAAAAGGCAAAGTCAGCTATTCATTATCATACAAAGAATTTGAACATGTGTGAAACATATAAAGAGATTTAAAAAGAAAGTAGCACACTACATATAGCCGTGTAATACAAGACCAGAAATATCACTACATGTAATGAGATAAACAAACCATTGTCTGTTTTACAGAATACACCATCACAATGGCCCTATATACCAGTATATATTACAACACCTACACTTTGAAGGTTGTGTATAGTATACAGATATGAAGGTGTATTTTATTCGCTATGTAGACTTTGCTGTAGGGCAGACTAAATGCCAGGGAAATCAATAGCCATCTGAAAGAATTTCTTTACATAAACTGGCCAGTTGTATATGTAAGTCGCTTGGAGTGTATATTGTCCCATACAATCATTCCATGTGGTGGGTAGTCGACAAAATATCGAATCAATAAATGTTTTGAGGGTTATTAACTGAAAGTCCGGTCAGTTTGAACAGGATACGCTAGTAGCTTCCACTAATCGCTGATTCAGAAATATCTTTTGGATACGTAATGGTTCATATAAAAAACACTTTTTAAGTAGCAATTTGAATATGGAAACTCAAATTCACCTAGAAATCTAACGATATTGATAAATGCTGTTGTTTGATCGATAATCATTATTTGTTTTTTATTCCATTTAAAAGCCTAAACTAGGTCAATATTTAATTGGCGTTCTCTCCAGGTAATAAGGTGGTCGAATTTTATATTTAACTTTTCCGGATATTTGAGGATCTGACTATGAATGGTTTTGTAATATACAGGAAAAACTTGTTTAATTATTATGTATACTACAATTACCTTATGACAGGTTTACAAAGTGGTAAAATAAAATGATTTAATAATCAATTTTATATTACGTGTTTATGTACAATCACGGATGTAATTGTCAGTATCACAAATAGGATGTTTAATTAACGAAAACAGTTTCAGTTTCGTTTCTGTGAAATGGCGTCATAAAATACCCGTGACGTCATAGCAATGTTATTACATGTTTGCCTTATTGCGATATTTTATGACATGGCCATATACCCTAAAACAACAATCCAGTATTTATCAGCATACCCTGTAGATTCTACTTTACACAGTCATATACATATATCATTTGATTGTATTTGACTAAATTGTACCGCTTTGATGTTCACAGTTAAAATGAATCATTGCATAACAGAATACATTAGATATATTCCCTGTCCATTTTGTTATGTTAATGCTGTTTAAATAGTGACCTAGATGTTGCTGGATTAACATATAATCCTATTTATTAGTCAACTGTGATTCCTGATGATAGGATTAATGATATGAATACCTACATATATACACTTTTTGTATGTATACTCTACCGTTAAATGTATTTACAGACCAACAGTGACAGAGGTCATATAAATACAAAGCATGCATAGGATTGTCAAACTGTTCAGAAAGCCTAGCTAGAGAAATCGTTTATCGAACATTCTATACTAAGTAAAAGCGCCTAGGGTTTACAGAAGGGTGGTTAAATGTAGTTAAAATCCTTTTAATTAGCATATTGAATAGGTTCTTTTTTCATTTAGTCATTATTTACTTTGATCATTAATTGTTATTACATGTTGATAGGTTTTTTGTTTGGAACTGTTGTATTCAATTAAATTATCTCTTAAAGAAAACATTTTTGGAACGAAATATACTTATGACCAACGGAAATTTTATTTATTATAAGAGACGTACTTTTTAACCAGTAGTAAATACAGAAATAATATATAGTAGCGATGTGTAAATCAAATTTAAATTTCACCAGTACTTTCTGGTGAAATTAATTAAATGTTTTGAAAATTTCATGGTATACGTGTTTTAAACATATAACAGACCTTCATACAAATTACATGCACACGCACGGTTCTTGACATAAAAAAACATCATGCCTGTTTTTCTCCAATCTTTCAATGACGTTTTATTTACCAGACATCTAATAGTTCACCATAATACGTTAAGTACATATACATTACTGCCCACCCAGAGGAAAAACAACGTTTTGAAATCGGCTTAAAAAGAATTCTTTCATGAACTAAGCAATACGCCACTTTAAGCGAACTGCGATTAAAACTATCTATGAAAATTAGAACACGTTGACCTATTCCGTGGATGTTGAATTTGAAATTCACGTGAAATGTAATTGACGTATTGATAAATCAACCGTGTGTGGTATAAGTTTGGCAAGAGAGTTCATGAAAAAGGAGAAATAATTCACCCACTTATAATCGCCAAAAACATTTAACATATATATCAAAAAAATGTTTCAGTTAAGGAGTGTATCGTAACGGTACATTATATCAATTTACATCAATTACCCCATAACAAAAACTAATGAATAAATATATACCCATACAGTGGATTAAGATGTTTAAAAACATAGATAATAAATTCGGCACTCTTTAAAATTACCAAAAATATTTCCCATCTTCTTTCTTTTTTGTAGATAAAAAATGTATTAGTTTGAGAATGTACCTTCACCTTTGTAAGATTAAAGCGTTTCTCTTGTTTGGGTATTATTTTCACTAACTATAATTTTTACTAGTATATTTATTTGTATATTGATTTTTTTTTCTAAAAGAATTTGTCCTAGACTTTAAAGGCACCTATCCTCTACCCTGTTTCCAAACGGCTATGTAGAAATCAAACATGTAAATCTACTCTGTACACAAAGAAAACCAAACGACTTTCACGTAGGTAAACTTAGTGTAATAGAACACCTAATATCATCAATGACAGCATTCTATTCTTATAGACAAAGGGTATTGCGGTTTATCGTCTTTTGGAACAAAGAATACCGAAAATTGGAAGAAAAATAATTGCATTTGAACGATCATATGAAATACAAATGTAAATAGGTCAATTTGAGAGGTTGTATTCTGCTAAATTACATTAGTCGTATAAACATCTAGATTATATGATTTTCTCTTGTGATTATAAATAGCTCTCGATCTAGCTTTTATTAAAACTGTTATGAAAATTCTCACAACGTAGAAATTGTGTGTTAAAAAGATGTTTTCGTTTTTTAAAAATTTGATGAGTTTCGATCACACTTTAATTTCTACATAAGTGTGCATATAAAGATATATTATGTCTCAGTAATTGATAAGCACATGTCTGTTTAATATATAACAATACCAGTGATTATGACAATGACAATTGATATGTCAACTGAATAGTAATTTGTTTATCACATTATCACTGACCACAATGATGACAAAATCACTTCCCAGACCTCATCAAAGGAAACATACATTACCTGGCAAGCTGACACACATTGTTGTATACTTGACAGTGTCTATGCAATCATCTAAAGTTAATATACTCTTCTTTCTTTCATAACTATACTTTCCTTTTATTGTTCATATTTTAAATACGTCTTTTAAGAAAAAATGCAGTTGTGAATGTTGCTTACTTATTTATGTTTATTGAATTCATTAGTATTGGTTTGTTTGGTTTTTTTTGGTTTTTTTGTTTGTTTTTTTGTTTTGTTTTTTAGGTATTGTTTTGCTTTATACAGTGATTTTTAGTCTTGTTTTATAAAGTGATCTGAAGTTTTTCTTTTTCTTCTTGTTCGTTTCGTCTTCGTGTTATTTTCTTTCTTCCTTTCTTCACTTAAAAAATCTTTTATGGAAAATTCAGGTGTTGCAATTTTGTTGTTTACGAATTTTGTATTCTTATTTTTTATTTATTGATGTTTATTTTCTTTTTCTTTTATCGATTTATCTTTTGTTTGCTTGTTTTATCTATTGCATTTAAAATATATTTTATTGTGTAGTAAACATCATGTAACTTTACCAGTGTATTAGAGGATATTTAAATCTCCCTAGCTATGTTTGATAGTACATCATGATTTACTGAGGGAAATCAATACTCTAGAGCTACCTTTATTGGATTTTGTGGTGAGTTATTCCATCAATAACATCCCATCTTTATCAGCTATTCAGGTTCACACGACTGTTAAGTTAGAAACTAAGATATTCTAACACGGCTGCAACCTGTCAAGACAGATAACTACTTCTGCTATACTTGTACAGTACACTTAATAATGATAAGGACAAGTCGTGTGTCAGTTAAGTCGTCTTAAAAAAATTCCTGTGACGTCATCCATTGTGTTCAACAGATGTATAGTTTCACTATCCAATGATGGTCAGTTGGATAGTTTTGGATAGTTGACTATACAACAGTATTACCATTGGATAGTCAAATATCCAACAGTTCCAATACAGTAATAAAAATGCATGATTTTTAAGCATTGACAACAATAAAAAGACCCCGAAACAAAGGTCCATTTTACGGCGGTAGACATATCATGCAAGTAAACTATACAATACTTGTACATGTACGTATACGTATAGATAGTGTGTTAGGAATTAAAACCCCAAAATATTTTTGGAAAAAAAAAAGGATTAATAAATATTTCTTCGTGTTTTTCTACATGTGTTAAATGGTCTTCAAGCACGACGAACACTTCGTACAAATCAGAATGTTTTTCGTTTGGAATATCGATGATTTCAATATGAAGTCACGTTCGATTTCCATTTAGAATAATCCAGGTTTTAGTATCCTGAACCATGGCCAGTTTCCTTAGTGTTCGCATAACACCTCTCCTCTCCATAAGTGGGTTTTAATGTTGTCGAATTATAACCAATTTTAGAATTATCTTTTGAAGCTCTTCTTTAAAGGTGTATTTCGTTCCCAATCATGAATTGTATTCCAAAAACACTTTTACTCCTTTGGAATTTATAATTCTCTCCTTATAAATATCACTGAAAATATGGTATTTCGATGTTAAAATCTTCATTTGACATCCACTAGAATAAAAATCAAGAAAACTTTTTTGGGATCGTTGTATGTAACTAATGGTTGATTATCATTATAACTGCATTTTAAATCCATTCTTATTCGATGACCATGTCACTGTGATATGGCAAATGAAATGCACGTGTACCTATATATAAACCTTACCTGTGTGTGTTCTTTAAACCCTATACTAAACATAATTTACCTGTGTAACCAATTCTATTCCACTATCCAACAGTTGGACAGTTGAATTTTTGCAATACTTGATGGGGGTCAAAAGGGGATGGGATTTTTTTTATGTTTGATAAACCACGAGTTGGTGTAGAAAACTTCATATCTCGGGCCGAAGGGTGTTTTCTCTGGCCCATTCTACACCAACTCGTGGTTTATCCTATACATACAAATGTATATATATACCTGATGGGTTGTCTCAGTACCATCCTGCAGGGAACGAAAACTTTAAACATAATATCGCGTTTAATAAAGGTGTTTAAAGACCTTAGTCTAGATGCAAAATATACCATCTGACATATCTGGCTTTCTTGTGTACCAATTAACTCGACATGAAGATCTATATTTGACATCACCATATTATAAAGACATGGAAAGGGACTAGTATAGGTGTACCATGTTTTGTTGATTGATGATTATGCCTACATATACCTTCTTTTATAGCTTGTCAGCATCTCATCAGTACGACATCATTGGTTTGTAAAGATGTATAGTGATATCTACATTATAACAAATTGTATTTATAATGTTTATGGACAATAAGATATTTTGAAATGAAAATAAAACGGCATCGTTTTATCATTGTGTCAAAATTGTATTGACATCGGTGTTCACCGAATTCCCTGAGAAATCTTTTCACCAATGTGACATTAAACGCAACGTCATACCGAAGCTCGTCCTCGATATCCCAGGGGTTACTATCACTGTGATTTATAACGGCATTATATAACGATTGTGAAAGTAGCCCCTGGAGTGTCGAGGATGACACAAGCAATGTGACATCCGTTTGACCAAAGATTTGTATAAAATTCATTTCTTATCGTCGCGAACTACGATTGTTGATGAATAATATAACATATAGATAAAGGTGATACATGCTATCAAAACGGTTGATAAACTAGTTACACATTTTTATTCAGCAAAATGACAATGTGTATTTAATTTATGGTGATAAACACCAGTTTAACAGGCTAGATTACCATTCTGTAAAACAGATGTACATCATATCTCTAGAGTTTGAGCTACAGGTAGATATCAATCCTATATAATCAAAGAGCAATAAAAGACTAATAATCAGGTATATAAAGGTATACATCGTCCAGAGGCTGTATCGTATTAATGCAGTGCTATAAAAGACTAATTATGATGTATCTGAATACACAAGATATAAATGAACAGGTTAATACATGTATGGTCGAGAGGCTGGGTCATATAAATATAGCGTTATAGATTTATCTTATACATATAGATATAATCTGTAGGTAATATATAGTATTATCAAAGACTAATACGTGGGTATCCATATACAGTAGATTGGTCCAGAGGCTGGATCAATCACTAACTATGTCGGCTGTATGACATTACAATAATCAGGTATGTTCAATAAACGATAATCCTAGGTGTGTTCCGGATGTATTGATCACACTCCCTTGTGACCGTCGTTTATATATTGACAGAGCCAGTGCGATCTTGTTTTATCATTCAGTATAAAGATTCCGCTTCAATGGTAGAAATCTATCTTACTAAGCAGTAAATGGGTCTATATAAATATCGCTTGATTGAAAGGCATTGGGATGTATCAAGATTAAAGTGGCACGCAACGCTCCAAAGATTTCTTCATAAATTAATTTAATATACAATGTTGTTTGCTGAATAAATAGGTTTTCATGTCTGAAACTGTGATTTCAAGTTTAAAATGGTCATTTAAAAAGTTTTGCTATTTTTAAATCGTGAATATAAATACGTTTGTATAGTCTTTGTCAGCACAAGATATATTATCGGATCTAGCCCTTTAAACAGAGGCTTTATAGTGACTGTTTCGTGTGCTTTGTTAACAAAGTATATGTTTATGGTACATATTTCTGTGATGACATAAATGTGTTCGACATAGCATTTACATAGCTTCACGCTTCACGTGTGCATAAAGTCCAATCGTTACATTTCCAATACTAACATCATGACTTAGCGTATATCGCGATATCGGTGCCATAGCGTTAACTTTGGTTTCTGTGTTTGTTACGCGTTTATGCTTGAACAATATCACACATTAATATTTAATTGCGAAGGTGAGTGTCAATTACCCTATATTTACCTTAGTTTTAAACGCTGTGCTAGTTTGCAATATACAGTGTACAATATGTATTTCAATGGTTCTTGTACGGTTTTATTTCCAATGGAGTCTATATATAAAGGATTAGTTTATATCTATTATGAACATTTAATCATATATGAAAACACTGACCAGAAAAATACATTTCATACAGTACTTTTACATGTACGTTTCAATAGCAGATATCTAGATTTATGGTAAAGTTGAATTATATTGCGTACATTTTGTTTACTAAAACGGGATAAAATGTTTTCTCATGTCACAGGCATTTGCAGACCAAACAAATAATTTGACAGCAGATCTTGGTAATAATATATTATCAGCTACTATAATATATTTAATAAAACAAAATGCGTGTGCCTGTGCTTAGATCAGAAACATGTATGTTTCTGCACAAAATTTCGATGTACATTTCCCCCTATTTTCAGATAATTTAATTACAAAATCAGAATTATACACTGCATGACATCTATAATAATCATGATGATGATAATGAAATCATCTCTGACTGGACTGAATGAATTGATATAACTCGTGTCCAATCCTTTTGATATTCAACAATAAATTATATTTCAATTCATTTCAATTCAAATAATTCTCTTAACTAATAAGACAATGTTGCTTGACACGCAATTTGCGTTTTGAATAAAATTACTGGCGCAACTTTTTGATCTACACTTTCCGGTATTTGAAGACAATCGTGAGGGTGGTTAATTATAGTCGAAAGTTAAGAGTTGGTGGGGTTTTAAAGTTTATTTCGTTTTTAACATAAGTAGAGATATAAAGATGTATCCAGAAATCTACTCTTACCATCTACTTTCTTCTTCACATCCTTTCCATCCTCTTCCATATCCTCTACTTTGCTTCCACCACACATTTTTTATGTAAATCCGAAAAAAAAGTCCACCTAGAATGAAATATGTCCTAGCACAGTATGTCGTGTCCTGTAAAATGTCCCTTACCGTTTAAAGCTTTCTCTACCTACTGACGTATTAAAAGTCCCATTGTATTTCATGTGAATGAGGATTCATTAAAAGTATGTAGGGCACCCTAAGGTTACATGCCGTTACTTTGAACAAATGAAAATATATTCATTTTTTTACAAACATATCGGTGATTAATTTAATCATGTATTCCTATGATGTATCGGAAAAGATATGTCTTAATTTAAAACATTTAATTACTTATTTTTCATCATTGATTCATAAAGGTAAGTTGTAGTTACCCCATGGTGGGCCCCAAAGTTTTTCGCCGCGATTGTTGTCGTTGTTGCCAATGGAAGGCGGACCCTGCAATCACGTGACGCAAGGTGGGATTTTAACACAGGTAAATTGATCGGGTGTGTGTAAACGGTACGTCACGATTTCACACATATGAGAAATTAAAAGCTATTCCTGGAAGTATCATAGGCGTCAGTGTTCAGTAAGATGGCCGAGGAGGACGAAAGCAAGAAATACGGTGAGTATATATAAACACCCACTGTACACTGTGATCGGTATTATTTATCTGATAGACCGAAATCACCAGTAAACATGTGCCATGATGTGGGTCAGAGTACCCTTCCGTATATAAACAGAAAATATGTACTCAAATTAAACAACTTCATGTTGATATATCATTACAAATTTAACCACGCTATATTTAAAGAACAAACTAGGGTTTTTGTTTTCATCTGGGCAATAATGTTGATGAAGCTGGCGCGGGGTTAACAGGTGCTCTATGTATAATTTACGAATAGGTCAGAAGTTCCGGTAACTTTAAGGTTACGTACTTGTTTATTTATAGCCGTTTGTTATGGTTGAGTCACGTGTCACCGATATTTGACTAAGACATTATAAAAACTTTTTAATCACGTTTAATTAACGACATTGACAATGTTGATAAGGGCTTATTAGTTTCGATAGTTTGAGTCGGTGTATCATTAAGAAACTGATACATATATTTGTATATATATATAGGAAAATTAAGATTGATAATATGTTAAATTTGTTAAATTATATCCAATGTGTAATTTAGAATTAGGTACATGTGCTTAACATATTCATGTCATTAAAAGTAAATACAGTTTGACATGTATGTAAATACATGTTTAACTTTTGTGTATATGTACAGATGAATTTTATTTAGACAATGGAGCTATTATTGAAATAACAGTTAATTTGAATATTGAATATTTGAAAACAGGAGAAATATTTTATTATAAATGAAAAGAATCAATGAAAGAATCAACTATCAAAAGTTCATTAATTCTGAAGGGATGGTATATTAAGAATAATTGAAATGCAGAGAACTTTGTTATAAATCAGCTAAATATACAGATGGAATAATGAAGTTGAAAACATTGTATTGAAAATATTTGGTAATTGGAAATTATTACAATTATTGAGAATAAATGAACACTTCAAATGAACTACAATGTATACCTTGTATTGATTCTCATTTCAGGTGAAGCAAGAAAACATGACCCTAAGTTTAAAGGACCCTTAAAAAATCGGTGTGTATGCATGATTATGAGGCATTTTGTAAAAGAATATATTTTTGATGATGATTTTTTTGTTTTGTTTTGTAATAGGACTGTAGATTTATAGTTATTAGATATTATTACACAAAGTAAGCCTGTAAAGGCAAATAATTTGCAACACAGATGAAATGAAGAAATTATGTGATAGTCATGCATATTTTCAGTCTACATTTGACAAAATAAAATTGAATTACAGATTGTTGTATATGAGAGTTTATATAATTATATATCAATAAATTCCTTTTTTCAGATCATGTACAGACATCATCTGTTGTCTGCTGTTCCTGATTTGTATTGTGGCAATGATCGTTTGTTCTGCTATAGGTAAGTATCGTCATGGTAACAATTTTATTAAGCAGTTTTATACCTGTCATATATATCATAGTATGTATCATTAAATTGTGATATATACCCTGGTAAGGGTTTTACAGCCAACACAATTAATTCAGGAATCGATTTGGGAGTCTTGATATGAAAACAAAATTAGACTTAAATGGTGATCATGTTAATGCAAACTTTTTCATCATATCTTATATATAGGAACTTGCAACAGTTGAAATTAAGAAAAAAAACCATAGCATTTACATTAATGAAGCTTAATTAACTCATTCACCCCTGGCGTTTCATAATGGACCCCTGGCGTTTCATAATGGACTGTTCTAGTTTTTGATTTAGGAGAGTCTAAATGTGTCTTCAGGGGTGATGTGTTAGATATGAGTCAAATTAAAAAGTTTGAATTTTTTCTAAACTATAGTTGCCATAAGTAACATATTAATGTTCAGTCATTCTTTATAGATTCAAGTTATATATGTCTTGATAAATTTTAGATGTTAATTGTTTCTAACAATAAAGTCAGTGTCTCAGTTGACTTTTAATTAATTCACAATTAGACAATCATGATCAAGGTCAAGGTCATATTGTAGGTGTACTGAATCAAACTAAGTTGTTATCCGGGAGAATGTTTTCATATTTATCCAATCAACTCACAAAACCATCATGCTTATCAAGGAACCAATTCATGATGTCATAAAAATACAAACCCATAATAACTTTATAGTTGGTATTGGGCGGAGGGATATGTTATGTGATATGGTACAGAATGTCTATGATGGGGCGATGAAACATTAGAACATGCTATCACTGATTTACAAGTATTAGATAGACATTTGCTGCATGGAATGTTGGCGAAAAGCCGTCACAGGTTTTTCTTCCTGGTACAAATGTTGTCTAACAACTCAAGGTCTCCTAAGAAATATAATCGAAAACTTGAGAAAGACGTGATGCATTGCATGCTCAACAGACACTTGTGTGCTATTTATAGATTTAAATGTTATCCATATCACACTTCTTATAATTATGTATATTGTACTTCCCATCAGGCTTGGGTCAAAGTTTACATTAAATGGAAATGCTCAACAGACACTTGTGTGCTATTTATAGATTTAAATGTTATCCATATCACACTTCTTATAATTATGTATATCGTACTTCCCATCAGGCGCGGGTCAAAGTTTACATTAAATGAAACACCCTTGAATTTTGACACGTTCAGATTCTAAATTGATGCATAATTGTACAACAACACAAACAAATCATATATACCCGGTAAAATTATTTGTCTATATGATAATAATTACTAAGTCTTGTATATGTGTGGATCTAATGCAAGGTTTTAACAAAATCTAAAATAATTCATATATTCACAGGATAAAAGATTAAAAAAAACATGTGATACTTCATTAACTGATTTCATCATACCATGAAAGAAAACATTATCTACCATATACCACTGTTATAAATATTGAAACACCCATGTGTGTGCGTACTGTGTAGATTTAAATCCCTAAAATAATCAAACATGATATTAAAAAAGCTGTTAACATATTAAAGTAGTGATACAATTATATACAGATCTGAAAGGAATATCCAGCAAATTGATATTTAGAACCTGCATTTTAAATACATGTATTAAAAAAAAATTATGTTGATGGAAATAAAAATATTTCAGCTGATGAAGAATTTACAGCTGTTTCTACATATACATATATGCAGTATGTTACGTCGATCATATTGTAAGCAAGCTTTTGTAATTATTTGAAATGCTTGCTAGATTACTCATTATTTGGGATAAACTTGTGATTTTTTCAACATTTTTCTCATATATGTACACACATCAAGTCTAGCATCCTAGATACTCCAGGGGTTCCGATCACTTACGATCTCTACACCCCTGGACTATCTATAGTGAAAGTGAAATTGAAGGCAGCTCAGTGGAAAACATTTGACCAATCACAGGCTAGCAAAAATTTCCTTTGAAGACTACAGAGAGAGCGACGCCTAACATCAAAGCCACACAGTCAACCACAGTGTACCGTTATACGGCTCTTTTGATGTTCATCAAAGGACTAAATTACCTGTTCTATTCTGTTGCCTCCAGTTTTACTATGAGTTAGTCCAGGGGTGTAGAGATCGTAAGTGATCGGAAACCCTGGAATATCGAGGGATGCAAGTGCCACATTGTTGTTGACATTGTATAAAATATAATCCTGACTCGTCTTGTTTGAATATTTACACAAAGTTAAATACAAGAAGGACTAGAAGCAGTTTAACACTTGTCTGCTAGGCCATTCACGACCAAGAATGTGTGCTATAGACTTCTAATGTTAGTTCATGGTGATAAATATGATTGGGTAACAGAGCTCTGTCATCACTTCAAAAACACATCCAGAAAAGAAAGAGTCAGGATAAAATTGATAACAGTACATTTGAGAATTTGATAGACCTTTATAATGATAGAGAAAAATGAAAACCTATCAGTCAACTTGCATTTCACTACATTAAAGGAATGTCAGACTGTCACTTTCAGTCTAACACTCCCTGGTGTTTATATACTAGGCTTCTGCTAGCAATCTTTGGTTCCACTAGTACTAGTCGTCATGTCAGCTCGTGATATTAGATAAAAAATACTAGATTATCTCCCCCTAGTTTCTTTTACGTTTGACCGGTTGTCAGCTGATATATGATCTGGACTGAATTCATATACAAAAAAGAGACTAGATTATCTCCCCCTAGTTTCTTTTATGTTTGACTGGTTGTCAGCTGATATGTGATCTGCACTGAATTCATATACAAAAAAGACTAGATTATCTCCCCCTAGTTTCTTTCATGTTTGACTGGTTGTCAGCTGATATATGATCTGGACTGAATTCATATACAAAAAAAAGACTAGATTATCTCCCCCTAGTTTCTTATATGTTTGACTGGTTGTCAGCTGATATATGATCTGGACTGAATTCATATACAAAAAAAAGACTAGATTATCTCCCCCTAGTTTCTTATATGTTTGACTGGTTGTCAGCTGATATATGATCTGGACTAAACTCATATACAAAATCTCCCGCTAGTTTCCTACCTGTTGTACTTGCTGTCAGGCCATCAACTGATATATTATTAATCTGAGCTGTATTCATATAAAAAACGTACTAGATTATCTCCCCCTAGTTTCAGACTTGACCCTGGCTATAAACTCATTCCTGAAAGTTCATAATGAACGATTCCAGCCTTTGATTAAGAAAAGTTTAAATACATCTATAGGGGTGAATAAGTTTTAAATAAGACGACACTTAAACAAACTAAATCAAACAAATGACTTCATTTACTTGCTGATATCAATTAGACAAGTTAAAATATTTGATTAATTTTCTCACCCTAACAAATCTAATATAAGTTTCTGAATTGATAGTAGTGCCTTGTATACAATGAATTATAGACATATGTTACAATATCATTTCTATCATTGGCTTGTAACATGTTGCATGCTATATATTGATATGTAGTTATATCGTCATCTGCTTATAAAACCTTCCCATGATGGGTGTCTCTCCCTTAATGTTATAACTGAATAGAGCCACCTTTAACGGTAAGGAGCACCTATATATAAAACTTTAAACTTCTTTTGACCTTTAAAATGGTGGATACATATCAAGGTTGAATTGAGTAGATGTATAGATATCTTTACCTTTTCTATACTTACTTTTATATACACACAGTTTTTGAATGGAATGTTTATAGATTTCAAATGCTTTTATCTTTCTTTTATGATGATTTATTTCTGATCTACTTTTTGAATCTGTTCATAGACATGTATGTATAGCATCATGACCAAGGACAGGCATTATTTGAAGTAGCTATATAGACAATTACAGACAAAAAGGTACAACTATGTATCCAAACTAGTCACCAGACCATAAGTTGTTGGTAGGTTTTCTCAGCAGAGTTCTAATACTAGATTATCTCCCCCTAATTTGAAAGTCTAGAATCAGACATGTCATATATATATAGACAAAAAAGAATATGATTCCAAATGTTAGGGATGTTTTTAACATTCTAGAGACTGTTAGACTGAGTTGGGAGTAAAAACTGAGATGCATTTCATGTATCGCTCAGTTGATGTTGGCAAGATTTCAGTGTTTGCCTTATCAGTTTCAGTTATATTTTTAATAAAAGATACTAAAGATATAAGAATCTACACCCGGTCACTGTACTCTGTGGCTTTAATACGATGTGGTTTTAACAGCAGTGCTATGGCTAATAGGTGTCAGTTAGATCAAAACACTTCAGATGGAAAAACTTTTTATATATCATATCCAACAACATCCAATGGGAAAGATCTCTTCATACAGATAATTAATGCTTTAGATATCTAGCACATTGATTTGTTTGATTTTTTTTTTAAATTTAAAGAGGAAGGCAAGTAAAGTTATGATAGTTATATCAACGGTTAGGTTACACTATGAAACATCAAATTATGAAATACAAGTTTAAAAAAAAGCTCCTTTCTCCCTCTAACATGATGCTGATATAATCGGTAGTTTCTTTAATGCTGACGCTCCGTAATTGAAGCCTGAGAGAAACTCTAGGTCACACATCAACAGACTTCTATTAAGTTCTTAAATATCTGTGGAAAACCTAGAGTCAGGTGAACTAGAGCAGGAAGTCGGTCAATACCGGTCTGTCGGCAGTTATACATAGTGTTATAACTGCCACAAATCTGCTGATCACATACAAAATAGTCATACTTAATGCTGAAGCGTGTGAACAAACAAATCCTTTTGTATAGACATTCTATTTATCTTTCAAGTGTGTATGCAATTAATTGCTTTTGGCTGAATTGCGTTTGTATGCATGTATATAACAATGTTTATATACATGTATATGTACACATAGTAATCTCAATTAAGAATAAGATTTCATTTTGAAATCATAAAATATGACAGGCAATTAATTAAGACTTTAAGTAATATTTGATTATTATTAATGTACATTGTAATAAGATGTAGGTTTGGGTTTTACTAATTAGCTTACTGTACCTGGTGAGTGAGTTGAGAATGCGGTATTATTTGTTTGGTCTCTTTGTGATAAAGGCTCTTGCCTTCTATAGTGCTAATCCCACTGAAGTGTATATTGTGCTCTAGACATCTGTCAGTCACATTACACTGACAACAAAATACACCTCATTGTCCCAATCCCGTGATGACTACAATTTAGGGCTCTAATGTAGCTTTCAGTACATTTTTAGTATACAGTGTATTTAAATCTGCCCTAGCGACTACTCTGTATAAAGACCACCTGTTTAATAAGACCACTCTCTAAGGTCCCAAATGGCTATTTATAACCCATTTTTACCTGTGTATAAAGACCACTTGGCTATTTAAAGAAACCACCTTTTCTTTGTCCCTTGGGCGGTCTTTATAGACAGGTTAGACTGTATTCAAAATGATACATTTTCATAATGGGACTAATTCACGTACCATGTGATACCTGATAACATTTATGGGAGACTATCGGTATTGTTTCTATTGGTGATGGAATGATGTTATTAAAGAGGATATTCTGTGGTAATATAATTTCAAGTTAAAGTTCAGGTTTCTCTATTCCGCTGGCCTTACGACCCACAGGCAAAACATACACACATACATGGTTACAGTATACAGAACATGATAAAGTAGAGTGATTGTTAAGCTCTGCATAATTAAACCATAGCATACAACTTCAACGGGAAGATTACAAAGAGTAGCATATATTCTATCACCATTATTGGAGATACAAAGGCAATATGTCTTTGGGTCAATTTGACCTGAAAAAATCTTGACCTGAAATTGACCTGAAATTTACCTGAATTTACCTGAAATTACCTGAAGACATATTGCCTGTGCACTACTCCTGCACTAACCTTATTAGGTATTCACAATGTACATTTATTAGTTCTATTGTTATATAAACAATACTTTCATTTCAAACAAGAGTAGGAATGTTTAAAAGTAAACCTGGAGTACTGTGCATCAATTGTATGAACCAGACGGTAAAATACAATTATAATACATTTATTTTCTTTTTCTTTCAGGCTATGCAAGAGGAAATCCGGCAAAGCTTGTGTTCCCCACTGATTCTGCTGGCAGTATCTGTGGCTATGATAAAAGGTATAGTCTTATTAAAATGACCTGTTACTGTTATGTTGTCCTATATAAATATATTTGTTAATATATATGACATGGATCAAAGTTGGACAACATAGACTGAACGGAACATTTGACCTTAGATCAAGGTCATAGGTTTAAATGTCACTTTAGAATGAAGCAGAGTTTAGCAAAATAATTTAAAAAAAAACAAGACAAAACAAAAAATTGACTCACGGTATAAGGCCTTAGGTCAGAATCAAGGAATAAAATCTCTTTCAGGTCAATGGCAAGTTTTACATTATGAAACTATCCTAGAAGCTATAACATTATAGTTATTTAAAGGATTAATAGAATCTTACATGAGTCTGTGAAGTAGACAGGGATATCTCAACTCAAGTGAAAGATTTTTGCTGGTCAACCGGAGGCTTAGCTTGCCGAGGGTTGACGACCAAAATCTTTCATGAGGGTTGGGATATCCCTGTCCACTTCACAGACCCATGTTTGATTCTTTTTCTCCCATACATAGTAGAAAAATGATGAAATTCCACTTGGTTTCCAGCTATTTCATCGTGCCATTATCGCAGAAACGTTGTTATGCGTCAAAATTGATGACGTCATGATCGTCATCTACAATGTGCGCCGCAGTTACGCAGCATGTATTGAGATGTCACGTTATTGTCTAGCGCATGTGAGCTGTCTAACACCCCCCTATGTAAGATAGAGATGTCTTTTCCCTAGTAATCACGGGATATCCCTATGAAGTATGGAAGAAACGGATATCTCATTGAGATTTAAGAATATCAAATAAATGAGTTGTTTCAGTGAAAGGAAATATGACATCATGATCTCTTTATATTTGTTTTACTGTAATATTAAGAGTATTCTATATTATGGGTTACTTTGTTCTTTCAGTGTGGTGTCCAAACCAAACCTGATGTATTTTGACTTACTGCAATGTTCGAAGGTCCAGTCCATATTCCTAGGCTGTCCCACACCCCAGGTTTGTGTTTCCACTATTACAAAATTTATATCTTGTATAAGTGATCCTAAATAAGTGTTTGTTTGATATGTATTGTGAAACATCCAATGAAAATCGCTCCGGGTTAATTTATTTTAAACTAGTCATTTACCGCTATACAAATATATTACATTGGCGAAATTATTTGGTATCGGATGTATTGTAAACCAGACTTCTTTCGTGGCTTCTAAACTTCGCGATTTTTTATAAAGATAATTAAGTCTTCAAAGATTTATTTTCACAGAAATTGATAGTCGAATAAAAATACCTTTAAATATAAGGGAGGTTGGTAATAATTTTCCATGATCAACTTTTGTGAAATTACCTTGATTGCAAAATTTGCGAAAGTATATCGTATGTGAAGGAAAGTTGTTTTATTGTATGTGATAAATAGGATATTAGGTATGATTTATAAACTTTAATATTGTTTCAGGTGTGTGTGGAAAGTTGTACGACAGATTACTATGTGTACTTGGAGTCTATAGCAATAGAGACAGCTGGAGGAGGTCAAGATAACACTGAACGTAATAAACTTCTCTGTAAATACAATGTGGACCCGACCTCTGGCACCGTAAGTGGCTCTGTTATATAATTGATACTTTGAATAAAGGTACAATGTATAAGTTACCGTAAGTGGCTCTATTGATACACTGTAAATACCCTGACCTCTGTAAGTGGCTCTGTTATATAATTGATACTCTGAATATAGGTACAATGTATTAGGTACCGTAAGTGGCTCTGTTGATATGCTGTAAATACAATGTGGACCATACTTTGGTATGAACATAAAGCTTATAACTTATAAATCAGCACAGGAAATAATAAATGTAAATAAAGGAGGTCGTGGTGGTAACTAAAAGTTGCTGGTCGGTGAAAATTTTGTGGATACAAAAAGTTTTCAACAGTGCTCCATAGACGATAGTAGATAACAAATGGATAGAGGATGGAGCATTAACACCAAGGTTCTGGTACTAAAAAAATTTTGTTTGGTTTACATGTTTTGGATGGCTCTGCAGGTTCTGATGACGGTTGGCCTAGCCATCAGAAAAATGTAAATCAAATATTTTTGTACGGCATCTTTGGTGTTGATGCTCCATCCTATTTCCATTTGTTAGGAAATGATAAAGATACAAAAAATAATGAAATATCCTTGTTTAGAAACAAAAATTAAGCCTAAATATGCAGGAACCCATCTTAAAATTTAGAAATCTTGTTTTTTACAGAAAACTATCCAGGAGCTGGTATCTGATGAAGACTGTGCCGCATACTATCTCCCAAACACAGCCAGTAAGTGTACACTGTTTCTTTGGTACAAATCATAACAAACACAATCATTACAAAACATAATTATCTATCATCCATTTTTGTCAAGAGTGGGCGACAAGATATCACTACTCAGCGCCGGCGTCGGGAAATGCTTAACTTCAGTATTTATTATCTGATTTCATCCATTATGTATATAGTTTATATCATGAGATATTATATGGCTCGATATTTTCAAAATCCATTAATTTCTAAAATGTGAAAAAAGATAAATCCATAGTTTCCATCATAACTTATTTTGCAAGAGTTACAGGACTTTAAAATCGTCAAAACAGATAAATCCATGGTTTCCCTTGATAACTTTCATGATAGTGTTCCTATAGGGATTTTGATAAATTTTCACACAATAACGTGGATAAGGCAAGTCTCCGACAAAGATTGTATAGTATTAGAGAAAATTGACCAAGATCATCATGGTATAGATTTTGAAAATTGTTGATAAATTTTTTAACATATGTTTGGAGTATGGTTATCAAGGACAAAAAGGCACATGTGTACTAGGATTAGACTATGTAGATCACAGGTGTCCAGATAGCTCAATCGGTAGAGCATCTGGCTGTTGTTCAGAGGTCTCGAGTTCAAGCCCCAGCCTGCAGGCTAATGCATTTTCTCCTCTCCTGCTATATATGTACATTAACACCATGCTTGGGATAGTTTTATAGTTGGTATTTCTGATTTAACAAGCAGCACATTGATTTGTATTTTCAGTTGTTGGTCGATGTGTTCCTTCCATTTTCCTTACCATTTTTGACAAATCTAAGGAACTGGTGACCTCAGGCAACTACAACATAACGACGGCGGGAGGCACAGCTGTCACTGGGAACTTGGTAGAACAGGCCAGCGAGTAGGTGTCGTTATAGTCCAATAATGTGTCCAGGATCAGGATCGTATTAGATACCATATATATATAAATGCCAGGATCAGGATTCAATAATGTGTCATTTATTTGTACTGTAAACCAGCTTTTTTTTAACCTGCGATTTATTTTTGCAAATTTCGCTCTCAAGGTAAATTTACCAAAATTTATCTCTGTGAAATGATATATCTTCCACAATTCTTGCACTATCTACTTCAAAGGTGTGATACTTCATCACTGCAAAATTTATTTTAAATGGAAATTTGTAAAATTTAGCAGCCGCAAAAGAAAATTGGTTCACAGTAATTGATCTTTATTATATAGAATTGTGCATATTAATCATGTATTTACCATAGAGGTGTTAAATTTTGCGAGTGTAAAATTTCGCGATCTGTTTTGAACTTATTAGTGGGGTTAATTTTTTGTGAATTACCTTTCTAGCTTTTCAAAGTCCATTCTTATGACAGACTATGATAGATAACTTTCGCGAGATATTAAATTCAGCGATTTTTGATTGACCTGTGAATTTAGCGAAATTAAAACCCTGGCGAATATTAACCACTGCAAGGTAGATCTCCTTTTCAAAGGATCAAGGGATACATGTTTGTTTTAGTGGGTTTTATACCTGGTTCTTTGAATAATTTTCTATACCATACCTTTCAAATATTAAATATGACCAAACAAAATTACAGTAAAAATCAGGTCTCATTAAATTTTCTTAAAAATACCTTACACTAATTTCGCTGATATCAAGACAGATTTGCTGTTAAAGCATGTAATTAGGACAAATATCATATTTGTTTCAGGTATCTAGCCACGTTTTTGTCAGCAACCCAAGTGGTGGAACTTGTATTCAAAGACATTGTATCGGCCTGGTATCTCATGCTTATGTGAGTATGGTATTAGATATTTCTACTGAACAAGTCAATCTTTGTGTATACAGTCAAACCTCGATGATTCGAACTTCGATGAATCGAATTTCTCGCTGTATCGAACTTTTTGTCTGGTCCCGAATTTCTTCACTATATAACATTACTAACTAACCCATGTATGAATCGAAGTTTTATGAATCAAAGTTCTCGATGTATCGAACTTTTTTCATGGACCATTTGTTATAGAATCATAGGTAACTGACACTCGATGATTCGAATAAAAATTTACCTGTACAGATCAGGTGTTCGCCGATACCCCCCGGCATGCTGTCACACCTAGCTGTCTCGCGACGGCCCTTCGCCGGACAATAGGGATTATGACAGCTTGTGTTGCTAGCTTGATATCATCAAGATAATTAATATCACTATAATCAGGCCGATACCGGTGCTTTGTTTTTACAAGCTGCGTTATTAAATCATTAGTACGGCAAAGATACAGTTAATCGTTTTTGATGTTCGCCGCCGCCATTGGTAGCGGTTTGTAGAATTTACGGAACGGTAAATAGCGAGCCACATTATTAGTAACTCATACTCAAAACTGTTACATTGCACAACTTTAGCATAAATACTTGACCAAATCGATCATTCTAAATCGAAGTATTTTGTAGGTGTTGTAGCGTTTTCGGTTCCTCCTTTTTAGTTTCGTTTAACGATGTGTATTTGTTTTTATATTCATTCCGTAATATTAACCATCGCTTAAATAGTCACCAAACGAACACTTGTACATGGGTTAGGCCTAGTACACGTAAGTCTTGTTTATAATATTCGTATGTATTGCGAACGATATCAATACACGTGATTAATTGCATACTTCGTTTTTATTTTGTTTTGCTTGTGGTACAATGATTATAAAGTTTACGGAACGGAGACGACATGTACACAACTACCACAGTTGATCATGTTAAAAAAAAATATCGGTCTAATTTCAACCATGAATAATTTGAAGTCTCGATGTATCGAAGTTTTTCTGACGGTCCCTTGAACTTCGATACATCGAGGTTTGACTGTATATAGATTCGCTGTTGGATCTAAATGACACACTAGTCTATTTTTTATATTTAACTAAAGAATTTACTTACAACAATCATTGTGGTAATTGATATTTCATATTCTTGTAATATTGTGAAATATTCATGAATAGATTAATATTGAGATTTTTAAAGACAGTCGTTGGTTGAGATTATTTAGTTGTTTACCTGTACAGCTTAAGGATTATTTATTATTAACTTTTTTTACCTGTTGTTTACCTGTACAGCTTTAGGATTATTTATTATTAACTTTTTTACCTGTTGTTTACCTGTACAGCTTTAGGATTATTTATTATCAACTTTTTTACCTGTTGTTTACCTGTACAGCTTTATGGGGATAGCCATGATATTTTGTTTTATCTGGATCGTCCTTCTCCGTTGGTTTGCCGGTATCCTCGTCTGGGTTAGCATCATCGTTGTTCTGGCTCTTCTTGGCTTTGGTAAGTTTACATGACCTTCATGATAAAAAGATCTCCTTTAGTACGTCGATTACAAATGTGATAATAAATGCCGTTATCTTGTGTTATGTGTCAAATGTGTTAAATAATAACCCACATATGAACGTTTTATTGTAGGGTGTTACTATAGTTACTCGCAGTATTATGATCTGAAGAACCAGAATGTTACAGCAGAATTTGGCGTGTCGGAACTCTTCACTCTCAACTTTAGTTACTACCTCGGACTGAAGGAGACATGGCTGGCATTTGGTATGTATATACCTCAAGAAATAGAGATACTTGTATCATTCTGTCTTGAGAACATGTCTTTGCCTCTTTAAGAGATGGGGGCTTATGGAATCATTCTGGCATAGGTATTGGGGTTGATCAGGTTAAGGTTTTGCTGCAAGTACTAAATACTGTTATCCATAACAACTGACATTGTTTTCTACAATAATTTTGGTTTATAATTGTTGTGATGGGTATGGACAATCATTTAAAGGAAGAATAAATAAATTTTGACAATTTTAGCAGACATGAGCTGAAATTCGGGTTTTGGTGCAAGTCCAAACACAGGGACCTGGCATGATTTTTTTAAAAACTAATAGAGTATACATATATATTATAGTATCAAGGGTATGAACTTGGCAGTGGAGAAAAACGGACCTATTTTTAAAAAAACGTGATTATTTTAATAAATGGGTTCTATACAACATTGACGGATATCTTACCTTAAAGAGAAATAATGTATCTTTCCATTGAGTGCTTGATGAACAAAATTGGCCAAGTATTGACGAAGTTATGGCTTGATGAATCGGGAAATTTACGAAGAATATGCTAGGTAGACATTTCCCTGTCCGGTCGAAATGTCGTCTCGGCTCTAATGGGCACCTCAAAAACCAAGCCAAAATCACAAAATCTACGCTTGTGGTGGTAAACAGTACCCATAACTGTGTTCATCCACAATCTCCTTTACAGGTGTCATGACCCGTACTTTGTAGAAACTTCATTTAAACATCGTGTAGCTAACTTACTTAACCGTCACCGCCATGTTCATTTTTCTCTCGGAACGCTTCTCGACTTTACATATCGTTACTGCATTATGCAAATTATGTAATGTTGTGCTTGTGGGTAAACTGGAGAAGCGTTCCGAAGAACAAATGAAAATGGCGGTGACGGTTAAAGTAAGTGAGCTACATGATGTTTAAATGGAGTTTCTACAAAGTACAGGTCATGACACCTCCAAAGGAGATTGTGGATGAACACAGTTATGGGTACTGTTTACCACCACAAGCGTAGAATTTTGTGATTTTGGCTTGGTTTTTGAGGTGCCCATTAGAGCCGAGACGACATTTCGACCGGACAGGGAAATGTCTACCTAGCATATTCTTCGTAAATTTCCCGATTCATCAAGCCATAACTTCGTCAATACTTGGCCAATTTTGTTCATCAAGCACTCAATGGAAAGATAAATTATTTCTCTTTGAGGTAAGTTATCCGTCAATGTTGTATAGAACCCATTTATTGAAATAATCACGGTTTTAAAAAAAATAGGTCCGTTTTTCTCGACCGCCGAGTTCATACCCTTGATACTATAATTATATATATGTATACTATTGGTTAAAATTTTTCGTGCCAGGTCCCTGTGAGTCCAAAGGCGAACTTAGTTATTCTCAAACAGCTCTAGTTTTATGGATCAATACTTTGTTTATATTCCCATAAACTGAGAACTGATAAGTGATATGTCTGTTTTCAGGTTGTACAACTGCGACATTTCTCCTGATATTCCTGCTGGTGCTCATCTTCTTGGTATCGAGAATTTGTATTGCCATAGAGCTGATCAAAGAAGGCAGTAGGTAAGTCAGCAGGTTTATAGACATATATAAACATTCAACTGTTGAAATTGAAGTTTTAGTATCTAAATTAGATATTCATAAATAACATGATTGTGGAAATTTAAATAAATATATAATTATCCGGTATTCAATTTCTTTAAAATATTACTTTCTTCAAGGTCACCCGTTTTATGAGTGTAAATGAAGAATTTCTAGAAATCAAAACATCAATACATAGACATAATATTGATTTGCTTTTGATAGATCAACTTCCTCTCCTCTAGATCTATATGTAAGAACACTGACTAAGATCTCAGGTTTCAATTTACAAATTTTATACATCAATCATTAATGTTGTACATTTTGACATCAATCTGCAAAATTTAATTTCTTCTGATAAATTTACAGTACTGTTGTTTTGTTTCTGATTTCAGGGCTATCGGTAATATGATCTTCACTCTGTTCTGGCCCATCATCCCATTCCTCATGCAGGTGGCTGTGGTGGCGTATATGGGCGCAAGTGCCATGTATCCTTGACAACGCTATGTCACATGCTATATTTATTTTACTGCATGTCTGATCTGTAGCATATTTCTATTTATAATATTACTGTATTGTATGGTGACACAGAAAAGTCCACAGTTTATTTAATGATATACTTGATGATGAATTGATGTAGTTATGTTGATGGACCATGTTTTATTATCATGAAATGAATACCAATAGATAAATCAGATGACTTTTCATCTTTAAAAAAAAAAAAAAAGATATAATGAAAATAGAGTATATTTTATGATGAAATTGTTTGGGCAATTCAACATTTAGGACACTTTACATACCTGATATTCAACTGGCAATAAGCTTTCTCTCAGCAATAAGCCTCCTCCCCTTTTCATCAAGTCTTTTAAAACTAGGGAAATGTCTATTGATAAGCCCCCTACTGATCTTATGAAGTCTTTTAGACCTAGTGAAATGTCTGTTATTAAGTCCCCTCCCCTTTTTATCAAGTGTTTTAGAACTTAAGGGAAATGTACGTTAATAAGCCCCCTTCCTATTTTCTGGTTCTGTTACTTGTAATTGATGGGGTATGAAAAATTCTCACCTACATTCAGTAATATGACCCTCCTCTTACAATTTTATCATTTATTTCTAGAGTACGGGGTAGGGATAGAGGGGTGGGGGGGATCCAGGGGGTGGGGGGGGTGGGGGGGGGGGGGGTGATTTAGATTATTATCATAAGATGATAAACCCTTACAACTGGAATGAATTACAGTGTCCTTGACCTTTGAAGCTACATCGCAGGTATCGGAGGGCCTGAGTATTACTCAAATGGTACAGACATAGCCAACAGTATCAACTCCGTCCTCGACCGAGTGCCCTGTACACCTGATGTAAGTATCAATGCTGTTTTAGATCAAATACACTGTACTCATCATCCAAATACTGTAAACGGCTACTAAATTTTGCAATTTTTCTTTCGAAAAAAGTTTGTTATGATGAACATTTGCGGATTTGAATGATGTATGGAAATTTATATCAATTCAAGAGTTGTAGATATCATTTTGCGAAGATATATTCTAGCAATTTTACATGCATCGCAAATTTTGCAAAAGTAAATTGCATGCTTAAAACAGTTGATTTGCAGTATACGTATATCAGTAAATTAACTAGCCATGTATTCTCATTGACACAGAATTCTACAGTTGGATCCTTCTGTGACTTTGTGAGGTACGGAGGCACGGACTACATCATCGCCATGGAAGTCTTCATGCTGTTTATGTTTTTCTGGCTAATGAACTTTGTTGTTGCCCTTGGACAAATGACCTTAGCTGGAGCCTTTGCCTCTTACTATTGGGCATTTGAAAAGCCTAAGGATATCCCAGCATTCCCTCTAATGTCGGGATTGTACAGGTCTATTAGGTAGGTTTTTTATTTATTATTCCCTGCAAAACGCAGGGGATATTAAATTGGGCTCCGTCTGTCCATCCGTCCAAGATTCTTTTCCGGGCTATAACTCAAAAACCCTTCAACGCTGCTCCTTGAAACTTTCTGTATACATCAGACAAGTGCCCTTGTTGTGCCTTTTGCTATTGTGGGCCTTCCATTTTTGGAATTTTTCTCGTTATTATGGAAACTTAGTCAAAAATACCAAATTACTGTTTCCTTTTTTTTTCTCCGGATCATAACTCCAAAACCGTTCAACACTGCTCCTTGAAACTTTCTGTATACATGTACATCAGAAAAGTGCCCTGTTTGTGCATTTTGCTAAGGTGGACCTTCCATGTTAGGTGTTTTTTTTCTGTTACCATAGAAATTTGGTCAAAATAGCAAATTACTGTTTCTTTTTGTTACCTGCTGTTATTTTTACCCCAGTTTTACAATACTCACAAACATTAAAAGTTACACTTGAATAATTGTTGCTTTGACCTTGATGTATTTGGGTTTTTATACCAACTGCGGGGCGTGATGGATAATATCACGCTTTGCGGTTCCTTGTTATGTCATTATCACAAAAAAATTAATTGCGTGCTGAAAAAATTTTATGGCGCTATGTCCTACATAGAATGAAGTACTGATTGTGCATGCACCAAAAGGAAAACAGATTATATTATTTTTTGTGTCAATTAGACATATATACACAGATAATCATCAACCATTGTTCAAATGATGAGTATTATTTGTACTCTGTTGGCAGTGGAGTATCTTTAAGTATCATTTCAAATAATAAATATCATAAATAGGGGAATCACATAATAATGATGATGATTTATAAAATGAAGAAGCTATGCACTGAGCCAAGACATTCCATTTATTTTGTTACAGATATCACCTTGGAACGTTAGCTTTCGGGTCCCTCATCATTGCTATCATACAGATGATCCGTGTGGCTCTTGAGTACCTGGACAGTAAACTGAAGGGTGCAGAGAACAAGGTGGCCAAGTTCATGGTCAAGTAAGTATTGAACAAGGTGGCTAAGTGGCACCCGATTTTGAGGCCTTAAGTTCTCTTACTTTGATTAGATGCAGATGAAAATATATCTAATTACTTAGCATTATACATATATATTTGTAATAAAGTACTTTAATTTTGAAGCTAAATAGAAATCTCTGTATCTCTTTATAGTCTTATTCTTTGCACCTGGTTTAATTAAGCAGCCATTTTTGTTGGGTCCCTTGGGTGACCACTTAACACAAGTTTGACTGTCATTTCTTCATTTTGTATTTTCAGGTGCTTGAAATGCTTCTTTGCTTGTTTAGAAAAATTGATTAAATTCCTCAACAGAAATGCATATATTATGGTAAGTACTGTTACAGCTAGAGTTAAGAACTATTTAGTAAATATAATGCAATTAATATTGAAAAACTATTTAAGCTAGGAGTCAGACAGAAAATGTACTGTACTTGACCCAATCAGCTTCCTTCTCCCTTTTCAAGTCTCCAAGTTCAAGAATTAATTTTAAGTTCAAGAATTAATTTTATTATGAAGTCCAAATTGTGTAGTTTCTTTAATTTGTTTTCTTTTGTGAGTTGATTTGTTGCTTACTTTGAGCAATAATTATGTGAAAGGTCTTCAAGTTATAGTTGGTTTTGCACTTAATTTGCTGTTTTTCAGACTGCAGTTTATGGGAAAAATTTCTGCACAGCTGCTAAAGATGCATTCTTCTTAATCATGAGAAATGTTGTGAGGTAATAATGATTGAAATTAAGACATAAGATTGATAAAGTTTCTAGATTTTATTGACAATTAATGCAGACATTTATCATATCATGAAATAATATTAGCTGGTGTAATTCTCTACAAAGTTCTATCTAATGAGAAAATTGGTAATACCATATAGCTAGTTAGTTTATCCTAATTTTCAGGTTCTAGTTAATAAAAAATCAATTTTGAAGAAGTAAGTAGAATTTTCTAGGTATAGCAGTAAGAATGTACATTTTATGGACTTGATTTCCATAACCAAAGCAATATCCAGTGAAATAGCAAAACTATCATCTCAACGAAAACTACCAGCTCATAATTACATGGTAGTACTTTGAGGAATTTTAAGATAATCATGAAAATATCTTATCAAAGAAAATCCGCACATTTTAGATAAGATAAACACAGATAATTTTTTTCACAAAACTTAAACTTAATGGTCTTGACCTTTGTTGACAGAGCGGTGGTATTGGACAAGGTCACTGACTACGTCCTCTTCCTCAGTAAACTCATGGTTACCGCGGCGATCGGTAAGTCTGTATTTAATACACTCACCCCCAGAAGACCTTTGAATTTGGTGTATAGATCTTCAGAACAAAATTTTAATGTGATCTAAATAAACCTGCTTAGACTAGGAAAATCTTATGTGACAATATTAAAGTAATATTTTCAATAATGTGATAAATATTGCGAAAAATATCTTCAATCAAGATCAATGCCATGTAAAAATATTTAACAAGACATTTAGTTGCGATGTTCATGACAGATTTGGAAACCAGAAGAAATATCTTTAAATAACAAATTAACAGGTCAAAATGTTTATCCCGGCCAGATTTGATATACAGTTGTTTGAATGTTTTCATTTCAAAGTATTTTATTGTCAACAAACATATTATAGATTACATTTAATTATATATATATGCAGGTATTTATTCACAAATGGATAAGGCAACTGTTTAGGCCTAGTCTGTATTTGCATATTACACTCACTAGAGTTATCTGCCCTTGTGGGTAGGTATTGATTGTGACGTCATGCGTTTGTGCGCGTAACATTATACTTTTCCGAGAAAACAGCATGAACTGAGCTAAAAAAATAATCACAATAACAATTGATACCTACCCACAAGGGAACTAACTCTGCAATATGCAGAGACGGAATACGAGTCCCTTAATGTTGCTTGGGTTATGTGTGAACTAATGTGGAATTATTTGTGGAGTTAAAATGCACTTGATTCTGTTTTACAGGTGTTGGGGCCTATTTCTGGTTCCAGGGTAAAGTCTCTCTCTTCACTGAGTTTATACCTGTTCTTAACTACTACCTCACTCCCGTTATTGTAAGTATATCACTCGCTGCTGCTACAACATGTCACAACACAAATATATCTCAGTTACCAAAAACACACACCATACGACAGGATGTACATTCACACTGCATACATGTTACCTTAGCATAAATATTTTAGCAGAATCAAAACCAAATGGTCAACACTTCTATACATTTACCATCTAGCAATTTGCATAGTACATCAATATATAGAGTAAAAATAACTCAGATATCCTAGCATAATCTTACATTTGGAAATGCTTAACTTTTAAAGTTTACTGTAGTTGTAATTCCAAATTTAAGATTAATTTCTAAGGGACCTAGGGATATCATACCATATAAGACCTAATAAGCGCCCATGTCCCTTTAAGCACCCCGCCTTCTTTTTGAGGCCTCAATTTTAATTGCCCAGGCATAAATAAAGACCAAAACTACACAAAACTGTCAAGATTTGCAATAATTTCGTCTTAATTCATTTTTTTCAATTTTTTAAAACTGAGCACTTATTGGGTACAATACGGTAAGTTGTCTAGTTTTAGTTGTGATCACTGATGTCGCCATGCTACAGTGTAATATTTCTGACTCCTTGTGTAGGTTGTGATCCTGGGGACCTATCTGATCACCTGCTGCTTCTTCAGCGTCTACACCATGGCTGTTGACACACTGTTCCTTTGTTTCTGTGAGTATTTTCATACTAGTTAAAGGGCTAACAAGCTTGTTCATATAAATGACCTTGACCTCCATTCCAGGTCAGCAGGGTTTAGATAGCCTAAACGTCTTTTTTTAACATACCATAGGAGGCCCATAGACCTGAAAATGACCTTGATCTTCAATCCTTCTGATAAAATTATTGAACTTAAATTCCTCCTGAACCAACTAGAGCTCATGGGGTTAAAAGTTTTTAGGACTCTACTATTACGGCCATGGCCGAGCTCTCTATTCAACAGCTAGAGCATATTAAGTGGATTTTGTAGATAATATATTATTCACTGCATGTTAGTTGTTTGTCTTCATCTTAAGTTCAGAGGTCAACAAGGTCATGTCATTTTAAAGGCATAGGTCATTGTAGTTGAATTTCATAAATTGATTTTATTTTCAGTGGAAGACTTGGAAATGCATGATGGGAGTCCAGAGAAACCATATTACATGAGTAAAGGACTAATGAAGATATTAGGGAAGAAAAACAAGAAGGAGAAAAAGGTCGACAAGGACGAAGCGAAAGAAGAGGATAAATGAGCCAGTCAGTCTGATTTGTTGGAAGTAAATGATGAAATCCATAGTGAGCTTAATTAATCAAACAAAAGAATTAGCTTATCAATCAGTTTAATTGTAGTTAATATGGTGTTGATGGATTCAGGTGAAGTTTCTTTTGAAAATGTATGAATAGAACTGAGTGTATTTGAATGTAATGCCACTGTTTGCACATAGAGAAGTACGAGACTAAGATATTTTCTTGAAATTAGAACAAAGAGACTAAGATATTTTCTTGAAAATTAGAACAAAGAACAATTTTGCACATATAAATATATAAGTACATTTTCAACATGCATTTGCAGAGAGGCAACTTACGTCCAGGTGATGGCTATGATTTGGTGCTCATTGTCTGTAAATTAAACAGAGGCCTAAAATTATCTGGTCTCAAATCTTGTAGTGCAACCAGCTCTAGTTTAGTAGTATGTAACTGTAGTAAGTTTGACCCACCCCAACTTATTTTAGCCCAACTTATTTTAGGATTATCTACATAAATTGTACAAAAGAACCAACATCAATTCATGGTCAATATCACCATTGACTTGATTCCATTTTTAATTTCTTTAGGATTTAATTCTTAATTTCTTTAGGATTAAATTCTTCATTTCTTTAGGATTAAATTCTTCATTTTTTAGGATTTAATTCTTCATTTCTTTAGGATTTAATTCTTCATTTTAGTAACTAAGGATTATATACGGACTCACGGTTACATCAGTTAAACATGTTTATATCAACCTCTGGGGTCTACCGAAATTACTTCATTTATAAGCATAGTTCGTTATACACATATCACAAATATGTGAAACTATACGGGGCATGAACATTACAAGATTAATGTAATACCTTGATGTTATAACCTTAGATATTGAGATACAAAGTTACTAATTGTTCAGTAAATAATAAATGACAACAACCAATAATATTACTTAATAACAAATCTTCATATAATTAGCTATCAGTGAATATATATATAAAACTGAATTGTTGAAAGACCCCAAAATATATAGCCTCCATATTGAAGTTAGAGGAAAGAAAAATGGTGACTGATGCAGGCTTACTGACAGTAGTTCTATCATTGTCGTTTATAAATTTCATTAAAAACTAATATGTTGTTTGAACAAGCTTTTGATTTTGTGAATGGTTCCAGGAGTTTCTATTTCTATCCTGCTCATAGCTATGATGTTGCTTTAACATTCTCTTACTCTGGTTTGAAATGAAATCAAAAGTGTTGATATTTAGTCAAGATTTGCAAGAAAAAAGAGATATGATTATTTATATTGCATATTTAATTCATTCATTTCAAGATATTATACAGTTTCTTTTGATATTTCTTTGCATTTGATGCATCTACATGAACCACTTCCTTTGCAATGTCTGTCAATAACTATATAATTTTAATAATATATAATGCCATATACATGTATGTTGGTTGTTTGGTGATGTGTTTGTAAGTTATATTTTTATATACATCTGAGAACTTCTCTTTATTACAAATGTGTATTACTATGACCTCATTTATCCACATTTTATTGAATAATTCTAATTAATGGAACTTATTGTTTGGGTCAAAAGTAGGTCACCCTGATTTCTGTGATTCTTTTGTTACCTTTTACAATGATTGACTATTTTTCTCTCTTTGTTGTTTTTGTTTCATCGAATATAAAGACAAGTGCCATCAATATTTTTCAATAATTTGATCAATAAATTGCAAAACTAAGAAATTTTTAAAATGTTGATGTATTATGCGGTGTGATAAAGTTGTATTTATGGCAATGTCAAAGTCGTTTATAAATGTATGTGTCTATGATAGTGGGTGAAGGGAGGGTGGAAGTGTCTATGTGTGGGGGAGTGTGTGCGAGTCTATTGTATTGAGGGGGGAAGGGAATAAATCCAACATAAACCATTAGTAACGTATTCTCCACCACTATCTACAAACTTGTACTTAGTCCCAAAATCCATTAAAGTAATTTTCTCTATCAAAGTATTCACTCTTACAATTTTTTTTACAAGAATTCCACATTTTTTCAATTTTTTAGGATGAATTTACAAAAAAGTTATCGATCTTTCCTTTTTACTACAAATATGTAAATAGCTTCAAGGAGCTTCACAATGTATTTCTATTGTATGTATACCTGTCAACTAAATTGTTAGTATTATCATGGCATTTTATTTCTGGTCATTGCTTAAAGCATTTTGTTTACCAAAATCCCTGAGACGTATACATTTCTGAATGAAGATCAAATAATTCCAATGTTATTTATAATAATGTCTCATATCTTTCCCAGAACCATAGATTGGACTTTAACTCACTCACCCCTGAAGACACATTTAGGATCTTCTAAATGAAAGATTAGACCAGTCCATTATGCAATTTTAGGTGTGAATGAGTTAAAATTTACAATGATTGCTTGGTGCATAAATTTGATTGTTTTGTTACATTGCTTGTAAAACACAAACATCTGTGATTGTTACTATTAATCTACATTGTTGAAAACCACAAATGTGTTTCAGTGTTCCCATGATTCTCAAGAGAACACAGATATTTTGTATAGCTAATTATTTTTTGGTTCCAATTTAGAAAAAATAAGGAAAACAATAGATGTATTTCAATCTAAAGTGAGAAAATGATTAGAATTACAGACTAATGATAAGATTTGAAATTATTTCTCTGTTTCTGAATGTTTTATGGATACAATTTTCACTTAAATGATAACTAACAGAGAAATCATGAAACATCATCCCCGCTAAAATTATCGGTACAAACTATACAATATACTGGTGATCAACCTTTATCAGAGGACATATTGTTCTGATAACTTCCGTTTAGAAATCATGTCAAGGTTGTATTACAATAAGTAAGTCTAATTATGTAGTTGAGATACAGGTGTACTTACCTGTAGGCATATTTGATGACATTATGAAAGCATGATGATGTCATTACCGTTCCATAAATACCTTAATGTACATATAGCTACAAGCTGTTTAGATTTGTGATGTCATTATTCTGATTCAGTCCGTTATCACATTCCACTTTATACATTCCTATAATATTTTTGTACTTAAACCATATCTGTTTACATCCATGACAGATATGTGTTGTAATCATAATGTTAATTAATCTATGTTAATCAAGTACCCAGCAAATGGCCTTTCACCCTGTTTGATCCTCACTCAGTATATGTGTATCCAATGACTTTTACAATAACAATTCTAATATTCAAATTATAAATTATAATTGAAGATTTCTAAATAAATTATATTTGTTTTGAGACATTTGTGATAATAAATTAATGCAATTAATATATGTTTACAGTTAGCTGATTTAAATATTACTGGATTAGAAAATGCTGTTTTACTCATTTACCTTTGAAAAGTCATTAATGATTCGAACTGTTTCAGTCTTTGAATTAGTATATTTCAGATTTGTCTTCAGGGGTTGATGAGTTAAATAATTGATTATCCACATATGATGCTTTAGCACTCATCAAATTTCTCATTATTACCTTCAACTCAGAGACGATAAATGGCGACTCTTCCTAATACTGCAACGAAAAGTAGAATCAAATGCTGACTGTTACAAGAAATCATTCAATTATCTTGCCATACGTACTCATCATCATTTTGGTAATTGATGAGTTTGGTGTTGTGTTGTAATTTGATCGTTCATATGTGAGATTTTTCAAAGTTAAATAAAAAATGTAAACAACAAACCAATAACAGGATTACCATGTTTGCTGTAATTAGCGCCCCTCCCCCAAAAAGCAACCCTCCCCTTTTCTGGAGAAGAGTTAAAAGTTGTACAAATGGCCCATTTCCATGGATTTAACCATATTTTTCAACATGCGACGCCTCTTAACATCAGCATTTTATCCCATATTACATGAACTTGTGATTCTTTTACATGACTTTGTGAATCACGGCATAATAATGAATCTCAAAGGATAAAAGGCATATGCACGTTTACTATAACAGATATTAATGTACCATGCATGTGTACAACGAAAAGTGGAATGATCCCTACTTTTTTTTTTGTTCCTGTATATGCTACCCCGTAAAAGGCGACTATATTTAGGATTTTGCTCTTTTGGAGTAACACATAGAAGAAAGGTGACTAAATTTGTATCCTATACAAATGAGCACTACAAATAAATTTTGCAACACATTTGACGTCACATGTGGCACGTTTTCCAGTCATCGCTCATATTGTACCGTTCTGTCAAACATTATGGCTACATGTTGGTAGATCTGGCCTTCGACTGCCACTTGCCGAAGGGTTTATTGCACTCCATTGTGCTGCTAAATATTTGTTTATTTTCCAGTTGGAATAACTTCTTTTTCTCATATATACCATGCATGAGTACAGAAATATTTAAAATATGGCAGACTTTTTTCGTCCACAACTTACATATTTTGCCCCCCCCCCTCCCCCCCCCCTCCCTCCACCACTTTTTTACAATCGTCTTAACGTCCCGAGTGCTCTAATTATGGCGAATATTGTACATTCAATTAGCTGTCTCATTTTGTTAATTGTTGATTATGATTGATGGTAAATATAGTGGATACTTTATTTTTCTAATGGTTATGTTACATAATTATACAAATAGTGTATTCATTTTCACACATGTCGGCAAGATTTTCACTTGATTGAGGCAAGACCCAAGTACATTTGTATAGATCATCATGCAGGCTTACTTAAAAACTGCTGTAAATGTATCTATTTTAGGGCAAAGAAATTTTAGTGTAAATTTTTGTTTTTTTGCTTAATTGTGAATTTTCACCCCTTACAGTTATTGATATACTAATGACATAGAAATGTATACAATCAGCTGCTGCCAATACATAGTACTAAAATTTATAGGCACATTTAGTTACACTCAATATCTGATACCATTTAATTCTGTGATAATAGATCTAAATCTTTATAATTTTGATGCATTTTCATTACAAGACGTACTTTTCATGTTTTTTTCTACAGATCTTCATTTTTTTCACCAATACTGCTTAAAATGTATTATACAAATGAGATTGTATTTATCTAGAGATTACATACATGTAAAATGTTATCCATTAGAGTATCTTTACAATGTAGAAGAAACTTTTCATCATCTTTATACTGCTTAGATAATGAATTTAATAGAATCTCTTTCTCTAATCTTTGTCTAGTGATGTCCTGTATATGTATAACTAAACATCAGGATATACCGATGACTTGATTTTATATAAGTTACGGATTTGATATTGATATGTGATAATATACAGAAGACATTGTACATTTTATGTAATAAAACCAAACTAACTGTTTGTCTGCATTCTGTTTTTCATTTCATTTACTGAAGGGGCTACAAGTGGCTCCAGTCTAAGGAGTTCAGCCTTATCACAACTAGTTTTGTGAGTTCAAAATGACCATGTAGGGCAGTTATCAGGTATTGACAGTAGGTTGGTAGTTTTTCTTTGGGTACTCCACGTTTCAATCATGCACATCTGCATTTGACTTTAAAAACACACAAAAAAATATTAGTCACTGCACAAAACTTAAGTTGTGGTTGCTGTCATCTTTGTCTTGAAATGAGGATTTCACGGATGTCTGCATGTGCAGTACATATACCCGGTGTTGAAAAGTGAGACCAATAAAACTTTATTGATCACAAAATATGGATTTTAACATTTTGTAACAGAACTTGACCGCTTGCCTGCAACACAATCTCAAGCATAAACTATCTCCAAGGAAGGTGTCCATGAGAGCCTTGGGGATTTTGACGCATGGAAACAGAATTTGAGTACAACTATAACTGATTTAAGATATGGCGTCAAAAGCTTTTTAAAGATGGATGTACAAACATACATTTTAGATCATCATGTTTCGTCCGTCATCAGTTAACTTTTCACTGAAACGGTTTCTTCTCAATAACTGATGTCGAGGGTATTGATATTAGGCCTGTGGCATGCTCTGATGAAGGGCTATCAAGTTTGTTCAAAAGAATTACCTTGATCTCCATTCAAGGTCATAAGGGTCAAATAGGGTAATACAGTACCTTTAAACAAAGTCTTGTCGATAACTAACTTGAAGAAACCTTGAGACACGATAATAAGACTGTGACATGCTGGAATAAAGAGCTACTTTACTTCCACGGTCTCAGAGGTGAAATACATGTAGATTAAAATGCTGGAATAAAGAGCAACTTTACTTCCACGGTCTCAGAGGTCAAATACATGTAGATTAAAATCTTCAAATAACTTCTCAGTAAGTTAAAGACCTAAAGTATTCAGAAATTGGGCCTGTAGCATGTTGGATGAAGTACTTCAAATTTGTTCACTAGTGACTTTGACTCGCTTGGTAAATATATCAAAAACTGGCATGTTCATCTGAAAAGTTCTTAGTATACAATATCTTACCGTAATTGTTTTGTCCAAGAGCACTTGTAGTCAGATGACCATTAAGGCCCATTTGGCCTCTTGTTTCTTAATAAACCATATAAAACCTCTATTATTTGTACATTGACGTGATTTATTAAATAAATACAATGGTTACTACCACATACAGTAATTGTATATTGATAACAACATATTATACTACAAACAAAAATTTATTTCACTTGAAATTAAATTTGTTGGTTTTTGAATTATCCAGAAAAAAAAATCCTTTTAATTAAATCTATTGTTTTAAAATTATTAAAAAAAAAAAAAAAAAAAAGCACATGACCTCCAAGTTATAGCATCCATATACCAATAGAAGCATAAAAGCAAAATCAAAAGTATGTACATAATATGTATATTAATATTTTGAAAATACACTAATTTGTATACATCAAAATAATATAGTTTAGCTTATACCTGAAGACACATTTGGACTGGTCTGGTTCAAAAACTGAAACAACTCATTAAGAAATTTTAGGTGAAGAAGTGAAAGCACCACCAATAAATGCATGACTATGGCCTTGACATCTTACAAGTTCAGTTACACAGACAGAATATGTCAACATAAAATATTGCACTGTTGTTCTATGAAAAATAAGCTTTCTTACATCCATAAAGATACCACTTATTAAATTAAAAATATCTTAAGCACTTGCTAATTTTAAATAACTCTGAAATGATTTGTTCTTAATTTTTCTTTTTTTTTTTAAATTCTGTTCAACGCATGGTAAAAACTAAAATGTTCCCAATCCAACATTGATGTGTATCATGTCCGTTGTGGAGTACTGGATTTGGTCTTTTTAATGTAGTGGTAATTTGGTAAAATCTTGGTCAAAAAGTCAATCTGGAGATTCTGAGTCTGCAAATCAAAATAGAATTAATTACTAACAAAATATTCTGTGATAGGTTGATCATCTTATCATGAACATACATTTATACATTATATGATTGTAATAACAAATTATTGTATGTATATAGTAATAATTATAAAATGTAGTTGTTTATACAGAGGATTTTTGACCCTTGCAAAAGTATGTATTTATATATTTTTACTAATTTATTCTAAGACTAAGACCTTGAATTTCCAAATTTCTTGAGAGACATTTTCTATTATAGATTGATTATATGAATCAGCCATTTGTAGGTGATGTTATAAAATAATGAATATGTCATTTTTTTGGTTATCAAAGAATTATCAAAGAATTTTTAAGCTAATCAAAATACCTGTTACAAACAAGACTGAATTAAAATTAATTTTTTGTGAAGCATAAACCTAGACATTAACTTACAGGTGGCCTTTCCCTCTGTACCCGCCGATCACACGCCTTGCCGTAGATCACAGTGTTGTCTGGTAGTGTCTCGTGACTGGTGAGAGTACACATAGAGCCTATGATACAGCCTGTCGTTAAACCAACTTGACGGCCTACTTTTGCTGCAATGGTAAATACATTGATTTATTATATGTTATTTAAATACATGAAAGTGTAAATCATCTATAACTGTAAAATTAACTAATACCGAAATACCGAACTCAAAAGAATTTTTTGTTATCATTACCGGTAACTTTTAACATGAAAAAGGTTCCCTGTTGACAGTATGAAGACTGCCTTCATTATTATATAAGACCACTTTCTTTTGAAACCAAATGGCACACAATTCGAGCTGTATAGAATAACACAGTTGACTCAGCTATGAAGACATTTTTTTTTTCTTTTTCCTTGAGAGGTTTTTATACAAAACATGAAATGAATATTAAAGGAAATTGTTTTTTGAAATATGGATCACCAGGTTATAAAATTAAGAATCACTCTCTTAGCTAGGTTATAACGATACTTTTTTAACATCCTCTCACGAGCTTATAAATCCTATATAATATAAATAAAATTCAGAAAATGACAAGCTCACCTTTAGCTTCAACAACATTATGGTCACCAATCTTAGTTGCCTCTACATCTTTACACAAGTTAAGGTTGAATATATAGGTCTTGTTTCCATCAAAGTTAAACTTAAACATGCACAGAACTGGTACTCATTTTACACCACTAATCAAAGCAATATAGGTAAACACAATTGATCTTCATGTATCAAAATTAATCTGATATAAATATTTGTAAGGTCAAATTCATGCATAAATATATCAATTCGCTCTTCTAAATGAGCCATTCAAATTAAAAGAACAAATGAGCGTGAGCAAATAAGACATATATCATGAAATCATGATAAAGGATACAACATCCGACCTCAAACACATTGTTATTGCCAATGATCATCACTTGTTGTGTATTTGCATCTGTTCCGGCTGGGTTTCTGCAAAATGAATTAAAAATTTACAAATCAACAATTACAGATTCAAACTAAGTAGACTGTACATATATATTTTGTAATTTACATTGTAACCACACAGATACACAAACATTAAGTTAGTAAAACATAATTAAATATATTAAGTCTACTGTAAACAATTCTTTAGAACTCTACCTATTAAGACTAAATTTTTGATAATATATGCACAGTAACAAAAGTTAAAAGAACAATTTGTTTATCAATTGTACCTATTGACAATTGTAACAAGTTCTTCAATGATGTTATTTTCACCAATAATGATTGGCCCATCGTCAGCAATGATGCGTGCCTTGGGATGAATGACCGAGCGAGCACCTGTAAAAAACAACAACATAAAATTCTAAGGAATTCCTAGGTTGATACAAGAATGCAAGACTGAGGAGAATGATAGATAGATACATTATGTTGCATATAATGCATGTAAGCAATGTACAGGGACATCAAAGACGATTTAATTTAATTAAGGAATTATACAGCTACAGAGTTTAAATGCACCAGTCTTTAAAGGAAAGGACAAAGTTTACTATGAACATCCTCTTTTTCTCTTTACTTACCAATAGTTACATCTCCAGCTATTTCACACTCATCACAGACAACGGCACCATGGGAAACAAGTGCCCTGCAGAAGATAATTATTGTTAATTTTATGTAATGTTACATTTTTTTATAATATAAGCTGTATTACTTCTGGTCATTGGAACAATTATAAACAATTAAAAACAATCAAAGAATTTTGGTACAAATAAAAAGTGTCAGCTGCCACGAGAAAATGCAAATTGCTGTATTTTAGTCTAGCAGAATTGGAGTTAATCATCGGCATCAGTGACCAAATATAGCTCAATTGATAGAGCATCTGGCAGCGTGTATATGTTCAGAGGTCCCGTGTTTGAGGGTTGGTTTAGATCTGGCTGCTATACATTTCCTTCTCACCTATATATATAGCTGTTACAAAAATTACAAGCTTGCCAGCCCAAGTTTCAATTATTGGGAGTATACATGCTTACCAGGGGGATATGCAAACTAGATAGTGGTTGTGTCTTCAGGGAAATCACTTGGAGAAAAGACAAGTTAAGTGCTCTAATTTGAATACAGTGTATAGCTATCAGGGAATTTTAGTGCAAATGCTATGATTGATTGAGTTTTACCTGTTCTGTTCCGAAAATTGAGATCATTCCAATTAAATGTTGATCATGAGCAGCAGGCATTTGTGAAATCGTGTATAAGCTGAAAATTTCCTATTGTTACATTGATTTTTTAAGTCGTTAAATCCATTGGTCATGGAAAGTGACGAGTACCTCTGATTACATAGAATGACGTTATCTTTTAATATAACTTTTAATCAGTACTGCACCATAAATTTTGGGTAAGTTGAATCGTCAGTATAATTTGTATAGTAATGACCCAAAATCTGGGCTGTGAATCACATGATCAGACATGTGACTTCCGGTACTTTAATATATAGTCATTTAATTTGTTAACCCACTGCTGATCAGTACACATGGACAGTTTAACGCTGACGATAAGGTTTTAAAATTTCATTCAAGATGGACTTATGAAAATACCTTCGTTTTGGGGTGTATTGCTACATCATTTTTATAAAATCACTTGCTTATAACACACACTCCCTTTTAAGCAAGACAATTAAATCTTCCTTGACCAAATCTGCTTTGGCAGATGACACGCTTTACGAAATGAAATCATGCGTAAGTTAATGAGATATTAGTTGCAATATTGTAGCTCAAAAGACTTTTTGACAGAAAATGGTGTCGTCTTTAGAGCTACAATTGGTGCCTATTACTGCTAATAGAGCAAAGTAATGATTATGCAAACCATTATAAAACATTTGTTTGCATTTTTTATCGTACTTGTTTGATATCGCTTACCTACTAGGCAATAAAACTGAACCACATAAAATATCAAATTCTCATCGAGGCATTATTTTTTTACATAATACATATGAAGGTCTTTCTGAAGGGAATTTATACGGTAAGTCCACAAATTGTGCATTTGATGTCTTGTGAGTGGTACGGTAGATATTCAGAATGGTAGTTATGTTTGTTTTGGACAAAAATAATATGTAAATGCATGTATACGCATAAAAATAATTGGAAACCTACAAAAAAGTATAGAAAAACTATGCCCGAGTGATTTTCGGAGGCAGTGCTCCACTACGACACATAGGGACCAATTTGTACCCGGCCGAAAGGTATAGTAGGCCGGGTACATATATTCGTTCTAATGAGATATCTGCAAAAATTGTAAATATGATGAAAACATGTCCCAGACGATGAAAACATGTCCCAGACGAATTTAGGGCACCTGGCCATATATTTTATTGGTTACAGTTTAAAAACATGGATTAACTGCTGATCTCTCATATAGGCTAATATAAACAACTTTATCCTTTTTCAATTCATATAGATTCCTGCATTTGCGTACAAAATGATCCCTCAATATTTGACAAATACAGGACTGTTACTCAAATGCAGGATTATCTCGCATACACGCCGGGAGTGTCCCCAACCTGTTCACAGCACTGACAGTCTCTCTCGAGCTCTCGCCGAGAGTCTCAGTCTGCGAAAAGTCGAACACGGAAAACTGTAGCTGCGATGACGTAGCTCTGAACGACGGACGGAAGATGGGGACCGGAGTGGAGGCAGGGTATGATTATTCGTTCTAGGAAAACTGAAACTTAACTTTACCCATAGTCATCTATCTACCAAATTCTGAGTAAAACAGGGTATAAAGTTAACTTTGGACTATTCTTACTGAAGGGAAATATAATTGTAAAATAGGCATTTCATAAGATTACAGAAATCATGAACAGTTATGAACCTACTTCGGTTTTGCAGACATTTTCCCTGTGAATGTGTCGCTTATGTTACCAAAAAAGTATTTTTTAAAGTAACAAATACTTTTATTTTTTATTTCAAAAGAAATCAGAAATAGACATGAAATAAAGAAATGATACCCTTATTTACTTCAGAGACCCATAAGAAAGAATTTTTGTATTGATTTTAATGATTTAAACGGCCTCGTAATAATTTCTAAGTTTAGATCCTAGTCCGGATAACAAATACGGACTATATATTTTATGATAATGAGGCGCGTTCAAAGGTATTGGGCCTACCACTGATTAGCTGGTTATAAGTTTCCCAAAGTATCAAGGAAATAAACGAATTCCATTCTTTATTTTAAACACAAAAGTGCCAATAAACAGGAAATTCAACTTTACAAGGGACACTACTCTGCCTAACCGGAAGTTACTATTATTGAAAACATCGATGAACACGTCAAAGGCACACGGGGCTGAGTAATGTGACATTTAAATATATTTTGGAATATCTGGACTAATTGTAAAGAACATTTTAAGCATGCAGCCAAACGCACAGCAGCCGCAGCCACAACAAAATGACCAGGCCACTTGGTGGTTCAGAATTCTCGTTAAATCGATCGGCACGATAGGCGGTCTCAGTAAGTATAATGGTCAGCTGTTCCTCAGTTCTTCGTTCTGACAGTTGTCATTCAGAAGTCAGATTTTTGAGTCTGCGATTATGATACATTTTAGCGGACTTTGTAGTAATGTAAATGTTAACGGATGTAATTTTTTTTATTTTTAATTTAACTTTTATTTTTTATTCTATTGTATTGCAGTTTTAATGACATTTCCCATACTCAGTCATTGCCATTTTACCAATGTGTCTAGAAAATAAATAAAAATGTTTACAATTTATATCATGAGTTAAAAGAGAAAGTTTCAAACGGTTTATTTTTCATTTATTATTTGAGTATTAGACTTTATTATTATTTTTTATATATTACAAAGCAGTATTACTAAAAATTAGTTGATATTCTGAAATTTAAATAGGTTGATTTCATACATATGTAAGAGGGGTTGAAAATACAGCATCTATTTCTATGTCATCCAGGGATAGAAACTAACTTTTTCAATAAACTAGTCTAAAGGATTAGTAAGAAATATATTTAGATAGTCCTGTGTCATTGGTACTAGTCCTGAGGCTAAGTCACGAAGTGACGAACTGCGAATTCGCCGGAGGTTAAAGGTGTGGAAGGGGGGGGGGGGGGGGGGGGGGGGGGGGGGGGGGGGCTGGGGCCCCCTTCTGCTGGGGTGGGGGTGGGGGGGGGGGGGGTGGGGGGGGGGGCTGGGGCCCCCTTCTGCTGGGGTAGGGGCCTCCCCCGGAAAAATTTTAAAACCTAGATGCTCTGAGATGAGCTTTAGCATATCCTGAGCTCTCAAATTCTGCACTTTTATGTTCTTAAAATGATGATTTTTATTTAAATGATATAGATGATGATTGTTGTAAGTTAGCGATGTGTAACGCTATCTTTCATCGGCTGATGCAATCGTGGTTTATCCGATGAACGCATTCCTTACGTAAAGGGCTACGGAAAGCACGTTTCAGAAAGTCGTAAACAACACTCATGATAATGTTTATAACATTGATGTCCATATACCACAGCCCTGTGGCTGGTTCTCCTAATAGAGGAGGGATCTACTACTACTACTACTACTACTACTACTATTCATTCAGATGTCATTCTTACGAGAGCATAAGTATTAAACTGATATGATAACTAGTCCACGGGACTATCAGACAGACAGAATTGACTAGTCCATCAGATTTTTAACTAGTCTCGGACTAACGGACTAGTGTTAGTTTCTATTCCTGTCATCGTTTTGAAGACTAAAAATTAATTATAATTTAATGTAACCCAGATCTGTGTAATACATGCATGTGTATGTAATGGCCCTTGTCATGTACTATATCCACCTAAATACAGCATTAAAAGGTTAAGATGAGTAGTAAAAAAGCATGGCTATACTGGGATTTAAACCCCGAACTAGAACTTCTTAAAATCTGTAAACGATTTGTTTTTATTGCAGTTGCCATGATAACTGGAATAGTTACCTGTATATCATTATCTGCATTATGTATTGTAGCAGGAGTTTTACAAATGTAAGTATATGTATATATGTTTTGAAAAGAAGTAGATAGCATCTCAATCTAGGGCTTTTTTTTTCAACATGAAGTAGATAGCATCTCAATCCAGGGCTTTTTTTCAACATGATTTGGGGCCGGAATTCGGCCCCATTCCCCATGGCAAAACCTCTAAATTTTTCCCAATTCAAGCCTTGAATTTCCCAAAATGAAAATTTCTTGAAAACTATTCAAAAATATTACATGAACTTTCTGTGAAATTTGTTTTTATTTTTGAGTTAGTTCCTTTGCACATACCATAATATAATAATGAGTCTATAATAAAATATAACTGTCAAATCAAAGCAGTTTTTGCTGAATACTATATAAATCTCTATTTGGCAACATAATTAACCCAAGAACTAGTTATGACCTAACTGCTTTATTGCACAAAAGTTAAAAATAAACTCTATGGTAAATAATAGGCGAAAATAACTATACTTGCTAATTTGCTACAATATATATAGGTATTTGGATATAGATATTTTCTCTTTACTTTCAGGTTAGCTGGATTTATAACTGTTTTATTTGAAGCACCATGCTGCTGTCAATTTATAGAATTTGCAGATAAAGTTGGAAAATTTTCTGACAATAGAGCCCCGTGGCAAAAGGCAGCACTTTACTGTGGGTAAGTTTCCCAGCATATTTAACTGAGGCAAACATTGATGTATTCACTTGAATTACTTGAACAATTGGACATGATACCACAGGTTGAAAATCCATGAAAAGCATGTTTTTAGCTCACCTGGCCCGAAGGGCTGGTGAGCTTATGTCATGGTGCAGCGTCTGTCGTCCATCCGTCCGTCAACATTTCCTTTAAAACGCTACTAGTAATAGAGTTCTGCATAGATTCTAACCAAATTTGACCAGAAACATCCTTTAGGAAAGGGGAATAGAGTTTGTATAAATTTTGGCTCTGACCCCCCCAAGGGCAGGAGGGGCGGGGCCCAATAGGGGAAATATAGGTAAATCCTTTAAATTGCTACTAGTCCTAGTGTTCTACATGGATTGTAACCAAATTTGGCCACAAACATCCTTTGGTAGAAGGGGAACAGAGTTTGTATAAATTTTGGCTCTGGACCTCCGAAGGGCAGGAGGGGCAGGGCCCAATAGGGGAAATAGAGGTAAATCCTTGAAATCGCTACTAGTCATAGAGTTCTGCATGGATTGTAATCATTGGCTAGAAACATCCTTGGGGTAGGGGAATAGAATTGGTATAAATTTTGGCTCTGACCCACCGGGGGCAAGAGGGGAGGGGTCCAATAAGGGAAATAGAAGTAAATCCTTTAAATCGCTACTAGCCATAGGATTCTACATGGATTGTACCCAAATTTGGCCACAAACATCATTGGGAAAAGGGAAACAGATTTTGTACAAGTTTTAGCTCTGACCACCTGGGGGTAGGAGGGGCAGGGAATTAGAGGTAAATCCTTTAAATTGCTACTGGTCATAGGGTTCTACATAGATTGCACCCTAAATTGGCCAGTATAAAATTTGGCTCTGAACCCTAGGGGGCAGGAGGGGCAGGCCCAATAGGGGAAATATCGGTAAATATTAAAATTCCTTTAAAAAAGAAACAATGAACCTGTATTCAGAACATAACTTTGTATTACAAACCAGGTGAGCGATACAGGCCCTCTGGGCCTCTTGTTTTTTAAATTAGCTATGAATAAGAAAGTTTTGTCTATAATTTTTTGATCTTTTAAATTTTTCTGATGACCTGTCCTTTGTAAGGTCCTTGGATCCCTTGTTCGTGTTATAACAATTATTTCTGTAATCTGAAGGAAGGAAGGAACACACAAATCTTATTGTCAAATTGACAAATGCATCTTCTTCTTCCATATTTTAGCTATTTTACCTTAATTTGTAAAGTCCCAAATAATGATGGTATGCTAAATTCAAGTTTTACTATTTTCCAGTATGTCGCTGGCCCCCGTGCTGATGTGTTTCGGGATGTCAACTGTATTTGGTAGTGCCCTTGTGTTTGTCTGTGGTGTTCTGTATGGCATGATGTTCCTGGGCAGAAAGTAAGTATACCACATATTTACTGAATTTAACTCTATGCTGTGCTCAGTGAATTGTGCAGTTTTGTGAGGGTTGAAAAAATAAAAGGTGATGATTCAAAGTTCCCTTATGCTTTTAACTCCAAAATTCTGTGATAGTTAAAATTACTTCAGCGCCTTGAGCAAGATTAAACAATGTAATTCATCAGAATATTTGCACTCATTTGTGTTACTATTTGGGTAACCTGCTCCTTGTCTTTTGTCACAGAGCTGACCGAGATGCCATGAAGGCCAAGGCTCGGGGTGATGACGTTGAGATGCAGGCAACTTTAATGGATAATGAAGAGAGAGTTGATCTACATGTACCTGACACTCAACCAAAGTGATTCGTGTCTCTAGTAGTTCAATAGATGAAAGGTCAGCCACATTTCATACTATATCCATATTTACATTTTAAGTTGACATTGTCCAGTGCATGACTGCCAGTCCATTATTTAGCATAGCATCATTATAAGTGTGACACCACAGTTTCCATTGCAGGTTTATGGAAGGTAGATGTTGAAATTAGTGTTCCATCCTTGGCTATAATGAGATGTTTATACATTATAGACACAAAATGTACAGAGTATAAGGTTACACCTGAGTACAATATTGACTATAGTCTGTCGGCAACATGAAGATATAGAAATCCCCCACCAACTACTAATTAATTGTCTGAAATAATACTGTTGCTTATAATACATGGGAATTATAGAAATATAAACTGACTAGACAATGGCCAACTCAACAAGAAAGGCTAGCATGCCTATTGAATTTGTCCAGCTGGCATCCATCCTCCCATAATTTCCAACTGAAAGCGGTTCAGTATTTAAAAATATCATGCAGAAATATCTATGACTGTTTGATGCTGTTTTATTAAGCACTTCACATTCTGTGAAATACTAGCCATCTTCTATCTGTTATCATAAATACTATCTGTTATGAAAATAAGTTGATGATTATAATCTGACATTTGACTTTTTTCAGATCTGATAACACTCGTTTCCTGTGAATGACCGGCAATATCAGAGAGCAGGTTCTTTTTTCCAGGGGTTGTTGCTGGGAACTAAAGAATAAACGTACTTAGGAGGAATTTTTAGCTAGAACTAATTTAATTTCTCATTACTACACAAAAAATCCTTCTTATGAAATAGGTAGGTGTGCCAGTACTCTATACTCATATGTTTCAGAGTGTGTGTGGTCTTCAGTGCCATGGGATTAGGGATAAGGGAGATAATCATGTGATGTTTAGCTTAGTTTTCTCATCTAGTCACATAGTATGGATTAAAACCTGTATGATTACAATTATCAGGTATTCAATGTTTACAGTATAATTTTAATTTACATATCAAGAAAAGTACATGAAGTCTCTCAACAAACTATATATTATAATATTTAATTTAATAACTTACTGCAAACATTTTTTAATAGAGCTGGTTTTGAAACAATACTTCTCTTTTAATTTGTTTTTAGAATTATTTAATTATATATTTTCAAATTTTGTAATTTAAAAATAAAAAGTCAGAAACCAATTTTTGTCACAAGAAAGGTTTTATACATTTTGAATGTATTGACACATGGATTCCCTTTCTATACAGTTTACATGTATATAAATATTGCTAAAATGATCTTCATTATTGCCTTATAAAACTTCCTATGAGTTTTCACTTACCTAGAAACCCAGTACCACGTACTCATAAATCAATCTCTATATTAACTCCATAGTGTTCGGTCATATGATGTAATGTTCAATTATATGCATAGTGTTCTGTTGAATTTTGCTCTGATGATGTGCATTGGTGAAATGAATTACTAAATGATAAGTTTGTAGCATGTTACAAACAGATTGTGTTAAGACCTGTACACTATAATTCAGGACCCATAACCTACTGGGCCTAGTTCTGACCAATTAATGTTTTTTTTTTTTGTGTTTTTTTTTTTTTAAATCTTATTGTTATTTATTTTACATCGATTGTGAAACAAGTTAAACAAATCTTTTTGATGGCCCGGATGAAAACACATGAGACTCTAAAAAGGGGAGGAAACCGGAGTACCCGTAGAAAACCCACATGATTGGGCAGGTGACCCTGATCTTTTCATGTCTGTGCGTAGTATCGAGCCCTGGCTGACTAGGTGAAAAGCGAGTGGCTTTACCACTTCACCACCAGATCATCCCATATTTTAATGGATAGTTTGACTACATATTTTTAGCTGAATTTAAACAGGATACAATTATTTATACATGTATAGGCTTATCATTGCTTTCATGATTATAATTTTATAAAGTTTCTGGCATTATATTATGATTACTAATTTTAAGCTCTTATTATAGCATTCTTTAATTATTTTTGATGAATAAGTTTAAGCAGCTCACCTACTATCAACATAACTTCTGCATTAAACAGTTAGAAGGAAGCACATTCTGAAAAGTTCTGAAGATATCTATTAGAATGCAAAGAACCTGTATCAAGTAAGTTTATTTTCAAAAATGTCACTGGTTAGTTATTGGTGTTTGTAAAAAGTTATTAATTGTTGATTCAATATGACTCTGATTTACATATATAACTCCTGTGACAAATGATCATGAAAATTTGACATAGAAATCAGGGCTCACATACCTGAACTGCTAGTCTCCATTCTTAGCCCTATACTCTGCTAAGCTACCGCTTTGTATTGATTATGAAGACGAAGTGAAACAAAGGGAAGAAACTTTGATTCATCGTGAATGACGGGTCTGGTCATGAGATAGGCTACATGTATAAGCTGAACCTAGCCATTAATCAAGGCAAAATACCAATGCTGTAATTACATCTTGTCATATCAAATGTTGAGTTGTCTCCCCCTGGGAGGTGGAATCTTGTTGTATGTCATTAATATCATTTATTTGCGAGAAAAATTAAAAAAAAAATTTATAATCAATTTGTTTTAAAGACTCAATATGTTATAACTGCTCTGTTTATTTATGTTTTATTTCTGTGATCTGTGATATTCAAGTTGGACCAGTAAACTCTCTGATAACATTTATTTCCATTTGTGTCATATCTGTTGTTATTATGGTCATAAATTTATTAAAGGGATGCAATTATTTTTGAAAAAATATTATTTTAATATTTTATGGTCAAATAACTAATCAGAACTGCATTCTCCCCTATTAAGACTTATTATTTTTGAACACTTTTTATTCAAAGGCTGGAAAAGTTCATAACGAAATTTCAGGGGTGAATGAATTAATCTTGAAGACCCCATATTTGTAATTGTTATTAAGTTTGTTATATCAAGGCCAGAACAAATGATGAATACAAAACTTAATGCATTTAAATCATTGTAAAAGTCATGGCTTTGTAAAATATTGCATTAACTATTTGATACGATATTGATACATGTATCTGCTATTCCATTGCCATATGTACAGAATCCTTTTGTCAAAAGCACGACATGTTTTATATTTATGTCTTCAGGGTGTTCAAAAACATTAGAGGATAGTTCTGAATGTATGTTTAGAAAGTATTTATTTTAACAGTTGAGCTGATGTGTAATTGGAAAAGTGAGAACTTTAATGTATTTTGTAAATAATTCAGATTTTTCATCCTAGCACATTTTATTTTACATTAATGGTACATAATACATTATGCTCATTTATGTATATAAAAGATCAAAATCCTTTCAAAAAAATAATTTAATGAAAAAACTAAATTTTGTGCTTTCTGAATGCCGATATAAAATTTATGTGTTAATAATGATTATGCACATTGGATGTTTAAAAGGAAATGGTCTGGTCATGAGATAAGCTTAAATGTTCTCTTCTGAAATATGATGTTATGAATTCCATGTGAATTGTATTGTATGTATCAAAAGAACAATCAGTTAATCATGAGGTTAAGATGTATATTTAGTGAATGTTGAACTATGAAATAGCATAGATAGACTTGCCACCAGTTTCTAGAATATTAAAAGTACCACTAATATTTGGCTTGATTATTTTGGTCTGTGCAACATGGTTGATTCTAGTTCACCATCAGGGGGACATAATCTAGTATCAGAATGAACAACTGGTGGCCATTCTAGTAGGTTGTGTTATACATTTTATATGGTGTAGTTGTGATGACAATGTTTGATGTAAAAGTGTATTATAAAAACAAAGCTAGATATAATACGTACTTTGAAGATTTATTAAACATAATGTATTAAATGTTAAGGTTACATAGTACATGTTAATGTATTGTGAAGTTTTTTGGTAGTCTTGCAGTCCCGATTACATTGTAAAATGAATATGTAGGTATGTATCAATGTACGGTAGATGTGTAGTTGAGGTTAAATTTTACGATATACATGTACCCGATACATACATGTAGTATTTGATTGATGCTTAGACTACCAGAGGTATATGTGTATGTGAAATGTATGAATGTAGGTAAGGTAACAAACAAGATAACAGTGTAGTGTTCAGTCATGTAATGCATCATGTAGATTTATGAATGGTTATTTGATAGCATAATTCTTTGTAAATAATTATTATACTACACCACAGAATCCATTCAAACTACAATGAGTTATTGTCAATACATGTACTTATGGTAAGTATAGATTGATGTATTTACGGTATACCTGTATATGGAAGTCCAGTGTCTGTTCACTAAAATGTTTGTGTCTAGCTAAAATCGCTCAAAAGTGTACCATGGCCCCACAGACTCCGAGCACAGGGGATTGTAATGATATTAGTCTATTATAACAAACCCCTGTGCTCCATGTTAACAAGATTGATCAACTGTTTGCGAGTAAATTTTAACGTAATGGATAGTTTTCACTGATAGCTATTTTTATCCCATTTTCTACTTTAAGTCGAAAACCTGGGAAAGAATACTTCTATACAATATCAGTTTAGCTGTTGTTTCCTGAATCAACTAAGAACTTAGTTCAACTTATCAATGAATTAGAATTTGACTGACCTAGCTTACAGGTGACTGTGTTGTTACTGTTGTTTATGACTACTGTGCTAGCCATACCTTTGTTAAGTAATGCTTTGTTGTTGGGAATAATTGTCTTCTATATGTTATTAAGTGTGACCAAGTGCAATAAAGGGAGATAATCTAACTTAGTCTCTTGATTTGTTTTTGAATCCTATCCAATTGGACTACTGTAAACCTACTTATTTTAGCGGTTGTTTTACTTTAAGCACTTTTCATGATGTCTTCATTTGAAGCACTAATTTTTGTAAAAGGGTACATGTATTTTCGATATTGAACCATCGAAGTGCACTAATTTAAATCCATGCTAATAAAACAATTTAGTTTTTCTCATTTGTACTAAAATTATGCGTTTACAGTATTCAGAAAATCCCAGTTGATATTTCTAAAATAATTCTGTTTGGCCTCATCTCCCATTCTTTTCGGGTTATCACATAGTTTCAATGGAGTTATCACATAGTTTCAATGGAGAATTAAATTTTCTGTGACACCTTTCATTGATCTCCAGTAATACGTTCATGTTGTCAGAGACTGAATCACATGGCTACTCATACAATGTGATTTGATTGTGATGTCACAATGGAATACAATACCAATGTTTAGGGTGCATGTGACGGAACAATCCTGAAGTAAAACTATAAAACAGTTGACGCCTCGAATCCCATGTGGAGCTAACTGTTGGTCAGTGGTTTTTCTTTGGATACTCTGGCTTTCCTCCAACAATAAACCTGGAACATCCTGAAATGACCCTGACTACTAATGGGACGTTAAACTGATCAATCAAACTTGTCAGACTAATGATCAAAAACACCGGTGTAGCATGGTGTTTTGAATCATGTTATATTGACCCCATGGGGGTCAAAATACCATACTACACCAGTAATTCGGCACGTGTAAATATTGCTTCTCGTTGTGATTCTGATGGATAATAGTGATATGCTTAATAATCATAGTGATTGCATGATTTTGTTACATTTCAAAACAAAAGTTCATAGAATTCTGAATGAAAGACATAAAAAACATGACAAAATACAGGCTTCTTTATTGAAAAATGGGAAAAATAATCATCAAACAAAGATAGTTCACTAAACAATGTACACTATCATCTGATGAATTTCATACTTGTATTATCTACTATAATCTTTAGAGTACACCATTTACAACTGACTGGAAACAGTGTCCTAAAGAATATGTCAACACTCTAGTAGTATATAGTCCACCAATGAATCAATTGACTACTTCAACCCTGAAGACACATATAGGCTCTTCTAAACCAAAGACTAGACCAGTCCATTATGGAATTTCAGGGATGAATAAGTTAGCCAAATATATCTTTCACAGTTTCTATACCGGTATTTCAATCTTTCTGTTTAGAAACCGATTCATTGAGATTAAATTTTGAAGATTTGTTATATCTATTACTTTTCAATAAACATATGGGTCATTCTACAGAAATCGCTATATTCTTGTCCGCTGTGGTCCATGTAGAAAGGGACCAGCTAGAGCAATGTAGTTTGATGTTAATAAAAGCAGATCATAGTCTTCTTCATTGGTAAATAAACAAATATGTGATTTATGTAGGAATTTTTCATTTTACAGCAATTTTAACACCGAAAAATGACCAATTTCTATTGTCCGTATTGCTATATAAGAACTCATACCATCAGATTTATTGACTGAAACGCTTAACTTGCTATCAGACAAAAAGTTTTTGATACATTTATAGTTATCTCCCCTTAGATTGAAATTTAGATATTGGGCATGTCAAAAATTTAATTTAAATAATTATAACTGACATTCTAGAGACCAGTGATCAGGGTTTTCTTTCAATCTTCCAACATGAAGCAACATGATAATAAGACTTTGGTATTTATATAAATCTAATAGAGATCTGAAAGTAAAACAGAAGGTTAATTTAAAAGTAAATATTTGATCCAATATTTGTTGATAGTGTGTTATGATGGTCAAGTCGACATTGGGACATATTAAGGAGTTGACTGTACTTGGATCTCTTTTGATTGTTGTTGAATGATAATATAAAATATTTCAAATTCAGCAGAACACATTTTACAGTATTTACACAAATCCTATTTCTGCAACATTCAATCAAGTAAAAAAATAATATACAGCCAATCCAAACCACCAGCTTTGATGTAATAGAATGGGTGTGAACATCTCTAACAGAAACCATTCTCTAATTTGATTACCTTTCTCTAACACATTGTATATTACACAAATATAATCTCTTAATAGCATTATATAAATTAAAAGTAAAGTTTTTGAAAGAACAAAATCATTTAGAACTTATAATGGAATGAGCTATGCTTAAACAATAAAAAATAATAATAAAAAAAACAATATCACATTAATTTCATGGGCATCATGAGTGATAATTTCTTTCCAAATTTAAGGCTATGAAATGTCAGTGCATGATCGTTACTCCTTGACTTTATATATAAACTTTCTAATAATAGGAAATGTTTTCAAATAATTTCAAGCATCCATAATTAATATTATTTCTCCTATTTTTCTTAATTTAGGAGATAACATAAAATAACTGAAAATATTCCATTAGTTAATCATCTATGATGCCCTTATATGGATGGAATAAAAAATAAATTTCAGACTAAAGTGAAAAGAAATTTGGCAAGATCATACGCAAAAAAGTCAGAGAGATCTTTGGACTTGTTAAAATGAAGTTAAAAAAGCAACATTATTGTATAGGCCTACACTGTGTATGTGCATTAGACTGAGAGAGGAGGGCATTTAGATGACCTGATCAGAATTACTTACGATACAATGAGGCTATCAATAGTACGTGGAAATAGAAAACAATGTAAACAAAACATGTATATGGTAGTTTAACTAGTGGATAGCATGAATCCAACTGCACATGACATGTAAATATTGCACAAATTAAACTTAAGTTTATGGCAAATACTTATATGGCAAAATACAAAATAAAAAATACTTTTAGTTTATGTCAAATACTTATATGGCAAAACACCACATAAAATACCTTTTAGTTTGTGGAAATCACCAAATAAATAATTATCGACTTTAATTAACTAATAATTAAAGAGTTTTCTATAGAGGAATTATCAATATACTCACAGTAATAATTATACAATATTTCCTTCATAAATGTATGCAAATTGAATCAAATGGAATAGGAATGTACACCATAAATATTCTTAATGAAGAGATGATTGCACAGGAATTGAAATCAATGAAGTAATATTCTTACTAATAATTTAAAAACAAATATTTTGCACAAAAAACATACATTTTTTGGTTTTAATTACAAGTATTTCAATAAACAATATTCTTTAATAAATCGTATGGAATGATGAAAAAGATAAATATAAAATATTATGTAGTTTCAAATGTAAATCAAATTACACTTATGGAATTATCAATGCACAATGCATTTTTTGTTGTACCATCTAGTTGTGTATTTTTGCAATGCCAAAATGCCTCAAATTCAATTTCCACAGATAGGAATTTCCAGCCTGGTGGTAAGTTATACATGTATTAAATAATTTAAATGCAGATGATACTTATTATCTTATTTGATTAAATTTCCTGACCATACAATAGTCCTACAACATTGCGATATTATCATCCCTGCTAATTTTTTTTTAGTATCTAAAGTATATATTATGTATCTCAAATTACTAAATATAATACTGCTACCATAATATAATCTACATCATTGTTAAAAGTGTAAAACATACAAAACAAACCCTTAGTGTGTTACAGAGATCAATAAAGGAATTGTTGTGACAAAAAATATCACAAATACTGTATAATCTGACCAACAGAAAATGGAAATGTTCTACAAGTAAAACATATTCTGTACAACAAAGGTATCAAATGTTCCTTTTGTATTATATAAAGTTTTTAAAAAAATCACAACCTATTATATAAATACATGTTACTTGTCCATTATTCGTTTTTAATGAGACTCTAGTGCACTCCATTTAGTATCTACATGAATATTTACAATAAGTCTCTTTGGTCAATGCTATGAAATATATAACATTTGTCAGATACTAGACTCAACTTTATATAACAGGAAAACCCTTATTTTAAATATCCGTAAATATTAAAACTCACTGAGTTAGAGTGTTTATATATCTAGAAGATGTTCAACTGCCCAAGAGCACTGCACATCGCATGAGTCACTTCAAAGATTCATTTTTTTTAAATTTTGAACAATGTAGTATTATGAATATTTTACAAGTCTGGTAGAGATAATCTTATTAGCTGTTCTCCCTTGACACAGTAAATAGGTATACCGATTAAATAAGTTGCCCTCCTCTTGTAATATATGTTTATTTTCCCTTCGTATCTATTTAAGTCAGTTCTGTTGTCGTAACATCCAGATTTATCTCCCCGTTGTACAGTAAGTAGGTAGACCAACATATAGAGTTATCTCCCCTCCTACAGTAATTTGTAAAAGTAGCTATATATAGGTAGACTAATTAAATGTGGCACTCTAGATCTCCTGTTGTAACATATACCGGTAGTTATCTCCCCTTCATTCAGTAAGTAGATAGACCAATTATATAGGTCACTTTACCGTTGTTAACATAGAGTCATCTCCCCTTCATAAAGTAATTAAGTAGATAGACCCGATTACATGTGGCATTCTAGATCTCCTGTTGTAACATCCATAGTTATCTCCCCTTTGTGCAGTTAGTAGGTAGACCGATTAAATGAGTCGTTCTCCAGTTGTAACATCCAGCATCTTTTCCAGTGGTATAGAACTACTCACTGAGTTTTCCTCCTCTGACGGTCGATAGCGGCCATGCATTTTCCTACTTTTCTTCATGTACCATGCAATGTATCCAAGGATAAGTGCGATGAGAATGACGATGATGATGACAGAGGCAATGATGACTCCTGCACTACTGTCCACAGGAGCATTCAGCGACAGACGAGTCTCACAGTATAAACCTGTAATGTACCAGTTCAGTGAATGAGAGATTCGTGGTATATGTATAGTAAAAGATAAGTCTCTGGTATTGAAATGTAGGCCTTTGAAAATTCTTTGTCTTTAAAAGTTAGTTGCAAATAAGAAAATTAACCATAAAATAATGACCATTACCTTAAACATTTAAAAAAACAAACCTACTTGAGGATAACTGCCTGTACTTTTTTTAATTCCTTCAGTTATTTCTTATATAAGCCTTATAAAATTGTGCAAGAACTATTAGTATATGTCTACGCTGTGTCCCTAAATTTGCTTGTAAATTAAAAATATGACAACCATATCTAACCAACATACCAGTGTGGGTGTCTGTACAGACACACAGGTATCCTCCATCTTTATTGGCACATGTTGAATCTCCTACACATCCATGGTCGGACTCGCATTCGTTGATATCGACATCACAGAGGGCGCCACTATACCCTGTTCCTGTACAGACACACGTAAACGATTCCTTCTCATCCACACAAGTTCCGTTATTTCTACAGGGCTCAGAAGCACACTCATCTGTCAGCAACTCACATCGGTCACCGTAGTAACCAGTGCCACTACAGTCACATGTGTACCCATTGATCTCGTCCAAACATCGGCCATTGTTTAGACATGGGTTACCAAGGCAGTCGTTGATTGGATACTCACAGGTGTTGCCTTGGAAACCAGTGTTAGTACAGTCACAGACATAGCTATTGACTAGATCCTCACACAGGCCGCCATTTTTACATGGCTGACTAGTACAATCATCAATGTTCTGACCACAAGTTTGTCCGGTCCAGCCTGCTGGACAGTTACAGCGGAATGATCCGATAAAGTTCAGACATAAACCTGAAAAAATTATCAAAACTCTTGTACCATATTTTCCGAATGATAAGCCAGTACTTTTTTTCTCTGAGAGTGTGGCTAATAATCCAAAGTGACCTATATGTGGACAATCACATTTTGAATATACACTCTGAAAATTATTGAATGATTGATGATACAGTTTTCTTAAGACAAAAATGATAAAAGAGAATTTTATGAATGGATAATTAAGCCATATTATGATACTAATTGCAAAATAATTATTAAAATCATTTTCAGTTTATTAATTATGATGTGTAATTACAAAGTCCAACCTTGCATACCATGCAGAGTATTTTTACTTTAAGTAATAAAGTGAAAAATTTCGTCAGGGCAAAAAAAATAAACAGAGTATTTGAGTTTGAGTAAATGGGGTTCAAATATATTGAAATATGATCTCGTGCAATGAGCCCCTTGTATATAGCAATAATGGAGCTTAGCTTGGAAAATGGCAATCAATCTGCAATGCATTTATTTTCAAGTAATTAGAAATACATGAATCCATGCCCTAAAATTCTCACCTCCATTAAAACATGGATCCACTCCATCACACTCATCCACATCCTGGTCACACCGATGACCTATGAACCCTGTGTCGACGCAGTTGCAGGTGTAATTACTGACGGTGTTGTCACACAGTCCACCATGTTCACACGCCGATGCACTGTCACACTCGTTGACATCCTCCTGACAGAGGTTACCATGGAAACCAGTCCCGTCACAAGCACATGTAAAAGAGGTAGTGTATGTGGTACACTCCACGCGGTTGTCACAGAGGAGGCGCTGGCAGGTCTCATTATGCCAGCCACAGGTGTCCACGACGTCAGCACAATCACACAGACCCTGGTAGTGGCAGACCCCGTTATTAGCACACGGACTACTGAAGCAGGAATCGATGATGTCATCACAGCGAGTACCGCTGTATCCAGGGTGACATGTACATTTATATTCACCGACACCGTCTACACAAGTTGCCCCATTCTGACAGCTGTTGTTCACACATTCATCTATGTTCTCCTCACAGTGTGTCCCTGAGAACCCGGTCACACACTCACATCGGTAAGCATCACCAGTCTCCAAACATTGGCCATTATTCTGACATGGAGATGAAGTACATCCCCGTTTATCTAGTTCACAGTTTATACCCTGGAACCCTGCAGTACAGTTACACTGGTACATGTTCACCAAATCAACACATGAACCATTATTTACACAAGGTGAACTGGAGCACTCGTTTGTTTCATTTTCACAACGGTCACCATAGTAACCCTGCTCACAGGTACAAACGAAGCCCGGATAAAACTTAAACTGTGACATGGAACTCTCTACACATGTGGCGCCATTTAAACATGGATTTGAAAGACATTCGTTGATATCTGTTTCACAGTGAATACCATTGAATCCCTCCATACACACGCAAAGATAATCCATCTCTGGAAGGGAAGAGTTATAAAAACATGAGCCGCCATTTTGACATTGATTGACTTGACATTTGTCGATGGGGATTTCACAGTTTGTGCCAGTGTAGTGTTGACTACACCTACACAAGTGGGAGGCCTTATCGTTAATACACTCCCCACCGTTCTGGCATGGTTTGTCCACGCAAAAGTCTGTAAACTGACAAAAAGCACCATAATACCCAGATGTACACTGACATTCATATCCTGTTTCCTTGGAGACACAGGAAGCATTGTTTTGACAGTCATGATTAAAACAGAAATTAAAGTTTTGACATTGTCTGCCTGTGTATCTCTGTACACAAGAACAATTATAATCCCCGTTATCCGGGTGAGGAAGACATGTTCCCCCGTTAAAGCAGGGGTCGGAAGCACAGATGTATTTATACTCGCACATCTCGCCAAAATAGTCGGTGGGACATGTGCACTTGTAGCCGTTAATGAGGTTCAGGCACGTTGCTCGATTTTGACACGGTTTGTCAGCACATTCATCGATGTCGTGTGAACAGTTTTTCCCGGACCAGCCCGGGAGACAGAGACATGAGTAATTAGAGGGGAATATGTCTGTACAGTTTATAGTGTTACCAGGGACACAGTTTGTCTCCTGACACATCCGTCGTACCGACTCACAGTACTGACCTGTGTACCCCGCCGCACACTCGCAACGGTAGGTCATGTGACCATCCACACAGGAAGCTCCGTTCTGACACTGATTGTCAACACAGTCATCAATGCTCTTTGCGCAGTCCAGGCCGTACCATCCAGGAAGACATGGACACTCGTAAGAATTCCAGATGTCAATACAAGCTGCATTAATTGGACAGGGGTCAGGGTCACACACATCGTTACCATGACAACCTAATTCGACCTTGTAAACCCCTGCCACTGTGAGGCCAGTGCCTAAATCAGTGCCATCAATATAATCCAGAGCTTTCCCGTTGAAGCTGATGTCTCGTAAACAGCCAAGAAAGTATCCAATCAAATAGATGGAACCTGTAAATAGTTACATTAGACCATTAGTTGACATACGATCACATACTGTATTTGATCAAATAAGTACCCCTGTAGAATAGGAGGTATTATTGCTAATGAAAAAGCATCACCAACATAGCCTCATCAACAGCTTTTGTAGATGACAAAGTTTAAGATAGCCAATTAGGTTCAAACTGTCTTTAATTCATAAATTGTTGATGGAATGATATTCTGGTGTAAGCCTAAATTATAAAGGATATGGTAAATATACCTTGTTGAAACGGTTTAGCTCCAATGTAGACTTCAATGGTAGGAGCCATCTCAGCAGAGAAAGGATCGAATGTTGTGTTGAGGGTTTGTGACATGCCATCCATCGCAACAACGATATCAGCGCCACGCCTCCTCCACTGCACATGGTGAAATAGGGCATCAGATATGATTACAGGGAACTCTAAAACACTTTCTGTGAAATGAAAAAAAAAATGTATACATAGTTTTCTGTATTAAAACAATATTTTTGTATTTGCCATGTTTATTAAACCATGATATCATATTGAAGAAAACTTTTTTTCAATAATTCTTAATATTTTTTAAGAGTTCTTGATGAAATACATTATTAGCAAGCTCTTTTTGCAGGTGAAACGATTTGCAAACTTGACTTTAAATTAATTTAAATGAATCAATATTCTGTGAACTGCTATTAGAGTAGTTTATCCATCATTGTTCAAGCAACTCAAGCAATTTATGATTATTATAATATTTAACGATATGCAGCAAAATTGAAAAGATATCATTTCCGAGAAAAGGCCTGGCACAGCATGCAACTTCTTATGAATATTACCTTGATCATTGAAAATAGCCACAACTTGGAGAGCCTGTCTGTACAGCCTGAACTCCAGACTGCCCATCAACTGACCACTTCTGGATACAAACTGGACATACATCATGGTGGACGTGTGCTGTCTGGTCTTAAAGTCCAAGGTCCCCTCATCTCCAAATGGAAATATTTGACGGTCAAGTTGAAGATGGGCATAACTGTTCAGGCCATTGTAGGAGGCAGATGCAACTTAATGAAATAGTAAATCAATGAAGCAACATAATGCACATGGTTATTGAATGGTATTCTTACTAATGGTTAGATGAGTATAATTGTAAAATGAAAACCTGGCAAGGAATACTGTCGGAGAAAATGTCAATAATAATACTATTAATATTTATAACTTACAGCCATTAGATAATGGATCCATGATTTTTTGGCAGAAAAACTTACTACACATATGTATATGCCTTTCACATAAGCTGCCACCCTGAACAAGCTTGATAATAAACCAAAAGCTATAAAGACCACTTGGCTATAAATACCATTCCTTCTCTATCTTTAGACAGGTTTGACTGTACTACATAAGTACGGCCTTACCTTGTGTACAGTTGTCTCCCTCGTAATTTGCTGGACAGGTACACGTGTGGCTATCCCATCCTCCAACACACGCTCCGTTGTTCTGACACGGAGACGGCCGACATGTTTCCTCTCTCGGACAGCCCGGAACAGCTAGAGGTGGATCATTACCAAATATGGAGGCCTGATTTGTCTGGAGGTCAACGGCGTGATTGTTGATGATTAAATCCTTGATGCAGCCTTCAAAACTGTGGTAGAGAATTTAACCTTTATGTCTATTCAAGACACAAATGTATTTGTTCTTTTGAATGTCAAATATATATGGGAACACATCAAAAAATATGCTATATGGCTAAGATTTTCATGTTTTCTCAAACAAAAAAATACCAAGAGTTAGGTTTCTTTGTTGTTGAGAAGTCCTTTGCTGATTATGAATGAAGTAGCTTTCACAGTTGTGACCTTCTGTTGACCTCATTGTTACTGAGAAGAATTTGTTCCTAGTTATTAAAGTTTTAGCTTACTTGACATCAGATACTCTGAAGGAAAGTTAAGGTCATCATTAAAAAGATCTGCTTGTCATTCATTTAAGCAGGTGAGCGTGAGGTACATTTACTTTGAACTTATAATTTGTTGTTGGTCCCATTGGAAATTGATGCTTAGCATTATACAAATATTACTTAGTCCAACCTCTCCAAGATACAGTCAAACCTGTTTATATAGGGCGCCAAAGGGACATAGACAAATGTCCTTTATAGACAGGTGTCCTTTATAGACAGGTGTCCTTTCTTTAGAGGTGTACATCCTTTATAACAGAGGAGTGTTCAGGATGGCGAGCGCTCGAAAGTGTTAGCGGGCGCTCGCTTCTGAACGGACATGAACAGAGCCCTGTTTAGGCTTTTTTTTAAAATAAATATTTATTCTGATAATAGTGCCAGAGCAAGTGCACCAGAGACCACCATGTCAAATGCATGTCTGGGAACCAGCTGCCGTTCAAGAAATTCTCTGTCGTGCGAGCGCTCACCATCCTGAACACACCTCAGGTCTGACTGTAATATGGTTCTACAAAATTTTCTCAGGTGACTTGACCTTTCACACTGCCTGCTCACCTGTCGTAAGTAGGAAGTGGTGTTTCTCTCACACGCCATTTGTTTACACCTGGGTGATCATGCAGTCGACCGTAAAACACAGGCATCTGAATCGTCAGAAAATTACCCACAGTTCCACTGGAGGTCCCTACAACTCCCGTACTGCTACTGGAAACTGGAAAGTATCATGTAAATGATAATAAATCAACAAACTACGTGTCGATTTCTGAGTAATAAAATGTATCTTTTATTATCTAATCATATAATCCAAGAGTTATAATTAGTACATACATGCAAAATTCATATTTATCAACTTCAAGACACAAACATGTTGAAGATGCTTTAATGGCTGCTTAAGGGCAAAATAATGAGTCCCTATACATGATTCTAACAAACAAACAAGTCAACAAGTAAACAAACTAAAATTACAGAAATATGCTTCTATGGTTGCTGTATACAATAACAGTCAACATCATGAACTCGAAAATGGCTAAACACTGAGTTATCACAGTGTTAGTCAAACGTAAAGTTTACAAGAATATAAGGTGAAAAGTTCAGTTTGAATGAACAAGGTTCAAATGCAGTCACTGTAGCAAATCCAAAGCCTAGGTACTTACCCTGAAGTCTGTACTGGCCAGCCCCTAGCCTCATGTTGATATAGAACCAGTCGCCATGATCCAGGTTCTCACCGACCTGACTCAGGTACTCAGAGTTAGAGGCCAGGATCTGCAATCTCAGCTGTCCTTTGTCCAGTATCAAGGCCATGGACTCAAACCCAAGCTAAAGAGAGTACCAACATGTCCATTGTCAAATATGAAGAGTTGTATGTCAGATACACAATTATATATAGTACAGTATAACTTGTCTAAACCGAACCCTGTATAAACCGGAAACTTGTCTATACCGATTAATTTGTTTGGTCCCGGCAAATTTCTTAATAAACTATAGTACCCAAAACCTGCATAATCCGGAACCTGTCTACTCTGAAAACCGGAACTGTCTAGGTAATGTTACTATACCTTTCTTTGTAAAATTAACTTTGGCAAACCGGCAGCAATGTTTTCACAACATGGGACTGATCATGAGGCATCTAAGGGGATTTACCTGTACCGGTATACTAAGGGTTAGATAGTGACAACTTTTCACTTTTCATTCGACGGTTTTGTTACATGTACATTGTATTTGTGAATACTTTTCACGGGCAATTTTAACAATGAAACATACACATAACTTCTGAGAGTTCATTTGAATGTAGAACACCGGGAGAAATGGATCGTACATGTACACCTCAGAAACCAAGAAAAGGAAGGATGGAATTCTGTGTTCTACCATGTACATATGTGAGAATAAATGTTTGTGCTGTAATAAAAAAAATTCTTCTGATAATTTCCATGTGAACATATTGTGATAAGGTTCTATTCTCTATAAACCGGGCACCTGTATAAACCGAACAAATAGACTGGTCCCGTTCACATCCAGTTTAGACAAGTTATACTGTACTGTAAATCAAGACCAGAATTTCATTTGAATCAGAGATAATCTTAGCCTTAATTTGATGCTGGCATTCCCACAAAATTGTTCCATGAAAAGGTGTTCAAGAATGGAGAATTGCAGAATTTATCAAATATGCAGAGAGCTGTACTCAAGTTTAGGAATGCATACATTGGTGTATTTGAAGTTCATTTCTCCAAATACAATACAATCTACACTATACTTCAAGTATGGATCTATTTCAATTTCTCAGATCAGTAAAGACTTTTAAACAAATAGTTGCAGTCAGTTAGGGTTCATGGGACCAACATCTACACTATGAAGACTATAACGTCGTTAGAGCATATAAATCAGTTCAAGTGATCTAGATTTACGTACTGTGTAGGCTATGATTCCTGAAGGACTAGTTGCCGACACCCAAAGTGACATCTGTGTGATTTCCTGGATTCCAGCAAAATGCAGCATAGATGCTGGAACAAAGTGAGCCTCATTCTGATGCTGGCAGAGACTATGATCAAACCCAACTGGGCAGTCACAGTATCGTCTGCTCCAGGCATCATGACAAGTGCCACCATTTTGACAGTATTCTGATGAACAGTAGTCATGTGACACACATCCAGCCAATGGGAGGGCAGATGACAAATTAGAAGACATCAAGTTGATTCTGTTTCCGCTGATGGTCAAATCCTGAAGTAATGATATTGAATACATATAAACCTTCAAATAACTTTTTTACTGTGAGAATAGTCCAGAAATTAAAATTGAATATACATGTAAATGTATGAAATAAAATGTAATATTATCTTAGATGTAGTTCTGTTACTATAACAGCCAATTTTAGTTGATTAAACCAGTGGGATATTACCATATTTAAAATCTGTTAAAGATGTTAACAATTTTGCAAAATATAAATGCTTTTCATATCTATAATAATTTGAAAATTATTGCCCAATGATTTAAAAAAAAAAAATGGCCTCTTGTTTTGAAGCCACATAAATTAGAAGTTAGCAGGGCTACAATCAGATCTCAACTTTGAATTAAAGAGCGATGATCTTCAAGATATTTGGTTGCCACAACTATTTTTTGGATGAATATTTACCCGTAAGCATCCCACATATCCCTGTGGCATGGTAAGCTTGCTGCGCTGGTATGGTGTCAGGGTTGGCAGACCCCCCACAAACAGGAAGTTCTCCAGCAGCCATTTTTTATCAGACTCTGTAACTTTCAATGAAAGCTGGCAGGTTCTTGTATCATAGCAACTGTCCGGATCCAGAGTGATGTTGGTAAAGGGTGATGAAAGTGATACCTGGATCGTGTGGTCATAAACATCCAGAACAGGGGAGGTAAGCGGGATATGACCGGTCTTTATCTCGTCGCCAATGTCTAATGTCACTATCAAGGCTTTCTGGGACAACTCCAGGCTGACATGCTGGTAGGTACTGTCACTATTGACCTGTAAAATAATTTAAATTTAAATTTGAACTTATTAATAATTAATTTAGTCATTAACTGCCACTTTAATTCTGTACCATCATAGCAGAGACCAAAATGTTTCTAATAATCTAGATGGCTGAATAAATAACATTTAACAAATCGCATTTGTTTTAACTCTAAACAATTCTTAGTTTCCACAGATCATTACAGTAAAACACTGTTATAACGAACCTCTTGGATCAACAAAATCAATTTGTTATACACACATTACAGAATGTTAAAGGAACATTGACAAGGGATAAAATCTCTACATCTAAAACTAGTTTTTTCATGTTATATTGATATGTCAATTCATTTTATGCTGCAAATTGGTCATTTTTGGTTTGGCTTTATCCATGAATTTGCTGTTATCATGGTCATTATAAATATATCTCATGAAATATAACATCTTCTATTTCATTCAACAAATTTTGAGAATGAACTAGGAAGAAAAATTTGTGCTCAGTGAAAACACATTTATTAGATTCGTGGTACATTTTTGAAAATGATGAATTCTATCTTTTATTATTTCTATCAAAAGGAATCCCTTCAATACCTATGGGAGCAGGGATGTAAACAACTTACCCCTGAGGTAAACAAGAGAACTCCTGATGTTACAGATGTGGTGAAGGACAGATGAATTGTCACAATGTCCAGTGTCTTCTGTGATGAACTGACCAGGGAATGCAGGGGAGGAAACTGGACGTAACTCTTGCTGTCAAATGTGGCCGAATGAACGAGCTGACAGGTATCTCCAGATACACCATGTTGACACTGACAACGGAACTGGTTAATGGCTGGTTCAGTACAGGTACCGCCATAGTGGCATGGCGATGGGGAACACTCGTCTATATCTTCTTGACAAGTTGTACCTAAGGTAAAATGAAAATTCAAAGAACAGAGATAATTTCGGTGCATAGAACAAGATTCCAGTGCTCATTTCAATTTCAAATGAGATTTTATGAAATACTTCTGAACATGTGTTAACATTTAATAAAACTACAATTTACATTCAAAGAATTTCAATTTCAAAATATGAATTTTCTGCAACTCTCACCTGTAAACCCTGGCGGACATAAACATTCATAATTGTTTACTAGATCCTGACAGGTGGCGCCACCGTAACATGGATCCCCAACACAGTCATCAATGTTTATTTCACATGTAATCCCTAAAAAACAGACAAGAAATCATTTCACTAACACATCATTAATTTTGCTCATTGCTTTTTTTTGGATAAATTATTACTTCATCATTTATAATTTAACGGGAATACGATTGTTATATTCGGCCAGGTAATTCTTTATGCACTCAGTGGCATGAAAACTGTTTGTTTTGTATTTGAGCAGAATATTTTCCATCATGACAAATATACGATGTTGATTAGGGGATCCCAAAACTTAAACCTGATCTGGAACAAAAATATTCATCTGTAAACACTTAACAAAGATCAATTATGTGTTTACCTGTAAATCCAGGTAGACAATGGCAGGTGAAACTGTTGTTACCATCCACACAGGTCGCATTGTTAACACAAGGGTCAAGGTCACATTCATTGACCTCAATATCACAAGTGACACCTGGTAAGTATGCGGTCAAGGTCAAACAAATACCATAAAATACCATAAACAGTACAAATACTTTGATTTTCAATTGTAGGGAAAATCTGGTATAAACTGTTGACTGTGTTGGAAAAATCATAAGATTTTATCAGCAATAATCAGACAACCAACAGAGCAACAAATTACAGATTTCAACATTTTATGACCAGATAATGCGAAAGCTTCTTCAAAAACAATTTTTCAAACAAAATTATTTTTAATATTCAGCAATAGTGAGCGATGGGTCATTTTCACATATCTAAGGACTTTTCAAGGTCAAAGACCAACAGTAATTCCATCCTTTTCTAGGTCTGATGTATATTCAAGGATCTTTAAGGTCTTAAAGACTTTTTAAATGATCTTATTTCAAAGCATTCTAAAATTCCTAAATGCTTAATTATTGAAATTTTAAGCTACATCCATGGACTTTTAAGGTCCTAAAAGAGTTTTCAACCTGTTGTACAGAAACTTTGAGTTTAATTACAAATTATTTGAAAATTTTCGGTTTTTTGTTATTACATACTTGTTTTAAAACTAAACTTTGAATGAATGACCTACCTGTATATCCTGGTGGACAGATACATGTGTACCGATTGACCCCATCAATACAGGTGCTGCCATGGAGACAGGGATCAGGGTCACACTCGTCAAGGTTGACTGAACAATTTACCCCTGTGAACCCTGGTAAACAGGTACACTTGTATGTGTTGACAAGGTCGTGACATGTAGAATTGTTTTCACATGGTTGACCTTCACACTCATTGATGTCAAGGTCACACAATGAACCTAAAATAGAAATATTTCAAACAGCATTAATATTTTAGTCAGAATGAATAAGTCAAAATCAAGCAATTCATTTTAGTGATTGCTCAGAGTATTTTATTTAACAAATATGAGAATTTGATACTATAAGAATATTTGTGCTCACCTGTATATCCAGGTGAACAAATACAGGTGGCGTTTCCTGCCTCGTTACTACAGGTAGAGCCCTGGTGACAAGGAGATGGATTACAGGAATCTACAATGGTATCACACAACAGCCCAGTTGTCCCTGTAAAAAAGAACACGCAATGTCTTACATGTATTTATATAACTAATACATTATGATTTTCACGGCAGCATTCAATTTTTATAAAAAACAAACAATTTTCCATGGGTGATAATTGGGGTGGTTATCTCGTTTGTCTTTCAGATATACCTAACCAGTCAGAGTTCCATTCTGACCTGCACTAAAGTGAAAAGATAATGGGCCATATGCCAAATTATGTGGGTTTTCTACAGTAAGCATACTAGTTTCCTTTATATCTAATCTATAGGACCCCTAATGTGTGCTATTATTAGGGCCACGAAAAGCGATTTGTATCAGTTGTATAACTTATTTTGCATCAATGTAAAATAGAGATAACATATAGCTGCTTTCTACATACAAAGAATTTGACATAAAAAATTTAAATCAGAATTTGTGAGAGAGCCAATTAACCTGGCTGACAGCTACAGACAGGAGGCCCTCCAACAGTCTCCAGACAAATGCCGTTGTTCTGACATGTGGTGACGTTGCATTCTTTTACATCCATCTCACATTTAGTCCCTTCCCAGAATTCTGAGCAGACACAAAGGAAGCTGCCAGGCAGGTCCACACAGGTGGCTCCATTCTGACAGAGGAGCGGGTCCAAACATTCCTGTTTGTTATCCTCGCACCGGTTACCTGTCCATCCCGGGGGACACTCACATCTCTCACCTGTAATTAACATTTAACCAATACATTTACTAATTAGGAATGTTATTTATTTATACTTATCACAATTTATGTTTATTATTTCTACTGGAAAATATGCTACTCCTACACATATTTTTTTCACTTCATTTTAGGTTCTCGTACCCAATGAAAACCATTTTTAACCTCAAACTATATCTACGTTATATGATATTCAGTGTCCTCCAAACACGTGTATACCAATTTTCAATGAAATCAAACCATATGAAAATTGTATCCATTGTAGGAGTCATGGCAGCCATCTTGGATTTCTCAGAAAAAAACTCCAAGCCCTATCCCACAAATACATATCAGCATGAAAGAGTGAAAGATTGAAAGATTCTCAATTCAAAGCAACTTTGCGTGACATAGTTTACCTTGGTTGGTGTTGTTACATGTTCCTCCATTTAGACAGGTGAGTGTACATGTGTGTACCTCTGTGTCACACACCTGTCCTGTGTAACCAGTCACACATGTACACATATACCCTGCCTGACCATCTGTGAACTCCACACAAGTTCCCCCATTCAGACATGGACTGGACTCGCATTCGTACACGTCACCTTCACACCTGTCGCCAAGGAAACCTGGTGGACACTGACAGGTGTAGTAGGGTGGAGTGGTTAGGTCCCCTACACAGGTGGCACCATGGAAACAGGGCGACGGGTCACAGTAGTCGGTACGTATCTCACACACCAGACCAGCGTAGGCAGACAGACACTGACACACAAATCGGTCACCTTCATCCACACATGTCCCACCATTCTGACAAGGGTTGCTATGACAATAATCAATGTGCGTTTCACAACGGCTTCCTGTCATACCAGTGGGACACTCACACCTGACAAAGCAATAATCATAAGTGAAATACCGGATAATGTATGATTACATTTCTTGTATGAACAAATGAATTTTGGAAAACAAAGCTGGACAAATCACCTGCATTTGACTTAATAGGGATCTACAATCTGTAAGAATCCCTTGGCGTCAATATTTTTTAATCTAATAGAGACTAAGAAAATAAAAATATATTATGTATAACTTCTTACTTAAATTGATTTATGATGACTTTAGCTGTTGAAGTTTGAATTTTGACCCATTAAATGTTCATCGTTTTAGATTTTTAGACATCATGTGTGCTTAATGGGTTGAATACCATACCTGAATGTGTTGACATCGTCCACACAGACTTGGTAGTCTGGACATAGTCCAGGTCTACAGTCGTCAATATCTGTGCCACAGGTGATACCGGAGTACCCCGGGGCACACAGACACTGGAAACTGTTTGGGGTCTCATCCGAACAGGTCGCTCCATTCAGACAAGGGTTACTCTCACACTCGTCGATGTCAACCTCACAGCGTGGCCCTGTGTAGCCTGCGGTTATCAATAGCAGAAAGAGTATCATAATAATACTGACTATGAATCAATAAGGACTGTAGGTCTACTTATACTTTAAGAGATTTATCATATATATACATATTATATTAAGTTGCAACACTTCAATAATGATAACAATACATTTTGAAACACAACTTTTTCTTTCTTTTTAATATCATGAGACATTATAAAAGTTGTAATTTTAATTGAAAAAAGAACCCTGAGAAAATCCAACAAGGTTGATATTTAGCAATAAACTAACAATGTGCAGAGCCTCCAACTATATTCGATGAAGAAAAGCATTGACAGACCCCCAGGAGTCACCGCTCTATCACTATAGTAGTTTCGTACGTTTCCAACGATGGCAGAACAGGTACAAGGTGTCAAACAAGGCGTAACCACTGCAATATCCCATTTTGTTTAAAAGTTTATCACACTCAATTTTTTTAAATCATACAGGGTGTTAATGCTTCACATTGTTTTTGCTGTACCTACCTGCGACACATGTGCAGTTGAAGGCATCAATTTTATTGTTACAAGTTCCACCATTGCGGCACGGTGAGGAGGCACATTCGTCTATATCAAACTCACATAGGTCGCCATGGTAACCAGGCTTACAGTAACATGTGTAGCCACCTACAATAAGTACATCAAAATTTTAACAAAGTAAACTTATTTCTGTAAAAATTCAGCAATAAAAAATCAATTGAACCAAGAAATCTTTAGAGAAAATGGGAAATCTTGTCTGGAGTAACTATTATCATGAGCAGGGGCACATAAATCACATGTGGGACACTTGCCAGGTACTGCCGGCTGGTTGGTATTTTTTCTCTGGGTACTCCGGCTTTCCTCGACCTCCTAAACCTGGCATGTCCTTACGTGACCTGTTCATAGGATGTTAAAAGTATGAAATCCAAAGTCGGGTCCCCCAACTGGCACGTAGAGAGCATGTTGACTCATATGTCATATTTTGATGTGCCAATAAAGAACAGTAGTTCAAAGAATTCTAGTAACGGTCAACCACAAATTTAACCTCAGTCTATGAAACATATTTATTCCCTCCCCCAACCCCTAACAAAACTCCATAAATTATTAGTTTTCTGTAGGTGTTTGATCAGGTGCACAATCTAGCTTATTGCTTTGAGTCTTTTGTGTATAAATCAAAACAAATGAGAGATTGCCTTCTATTGAAACTGCAGATTCAAACGAAAAATTCTTTAAAATTCCATTTTTGGACAAAAGATTTTTTAAAAGCTAATGCTTTGGAGCCTGCTTGTTGGGTATTTCGGTAGCATTAGTTTCTAAAGTTTAAGGTGTGGGTTGGACAATATAAAATAAATTATTTGGTTCTGAAGCCTCTTAATGGTCCTGTGTTTTGTGTCCCCTCTAGACCCTCGTAACATTACACTGAAGTGATTGGGTCTAGTCAATAGCCCCCCTTTACTTTACAAATGGCACAGTCGAGTGCATGCAGAATGTCTATAAAATTGTCCCTTCATGTCTGATCTCATAGAGGATACACTTAGACTGTAGAACAACTAAATCCCTAATGGCTTTCTGGTACAGAGCCACGTCATGGAATCAGCAAAGTTTAATAAAACTATAGCCTTTAACATGCACATGAAACTTTAGCATAATATGTAAATGGTCTCCGATGGTGTTTGGTATACATATATCTCGTGTGACTGGCGTACATTATCCTCTCGTTAAACATTAAAATGTATATGATCACCAAACTCTATGCAGAGTATGCAATGTTCGTAAAGATTTACATAATAGTTATGGGTATATAATGGAAATTAGATGTCTAGAATGGATATTGAAATTGATCACAAATCATTCTCGGATGAAATCATTTATTGCAAACTACTGAAAATCAACCATCTTTTACATGCGAATCATTTTTGTGAATTTTGTACTAAAGGAAAGTTCATGGAGGTTTATCCCCAAGAATTAATATCATCTTCCTTAATTCTATATTGTATTGAAATGAATAACAGTTCTTTTTTTTTTCTTTTTTTTTTTAAGTATTCAGAATTGGCTCGTCATCTACATAGCATATGTTTAGAATACAATTTTTAAATTCTATCATAGGACATCTCCACTCAATTGATTTGAAATGGAAATCACAAAATTTTGAAGCTGTGAAAGACAGTTGGTTTACTACCATGTGAACTGTATATATTTAATCCACCATTATAGAGTTTACTGTACCTGTAGGTTTATCCACACACAGTGCATTCTGTCCACATGGGTCCCTGTTACAACTCCTCACCACTGCCTCACACCTGTCCCCGATAAATCCCTCCACACAGGTACAGGTATAGCCATCAACACCCACGTGACACGTTCCACCGAACAGACACGGTCCACTGAGGCAGGGGTCCAGGAGGGTGTCGCACTCAGGCCCTGTAGCACCTGTACAGTGGAAAGTAATTCTCAGTCAAGTATCAATTTTTTAAGGCATCTTTATTAACAAACTGTAGGTTGCTGAGTGTTTCCACGATTTCATCATTCTCTTACAAACTACAGCTTGCCATTCACAATTTTAACTATAAACAGGAAAATTAAATTTTTAGTGTTTTTGAAAGTTCATCTGCATGATTGTACAAATTTTCTAAATATTTCACATAAAAAAATTTCATGACTATAGCAATGTCCCGAAAAATCACAAAAATATCCTACATGCAAAAACAACCAGTCTAGGTTAGACAGACTTAAATGTATACTATATGTAGGTACCTTCCACACAGGAACAAGTGTAGGCCCCGTGGGTGTTCTGACACGTCCCATACGGCTGACACGGTGGACTGGTCTGGGTACATTCGTTCACGTCCTCCTGACAGGTGAGTCCAGTATAGGCCTGTGGACACTGACACACACCACCCTCACATCGCCCTCCGTTCTGACAGACCGGGCATGGCACAACACTCTCACAGTGGTCACCGGTGAAACTGAAAGTAGATAATATTGTCAGATGAAATATCATAATCATACTGTATTCAAGGATGTGATTGATCTGCGATCCGCAAAGGGAGAGAATTTCGCAACAAAAAAGGGAAACCCTTCCCCTAATAATAAGGTCATTTTATCTTTCAGATCATATCTGGCATAATTTGTTTCTCATAAATATTCTTCAATCAGAGAAAATCCTTAGAAATGAAGAGGAAGCACATCCTTGATGTGCATTAAGAATACTTGTTGGATTCTGCTATATTATTTATCAGCTAAAACATTGACTAAACCAAAATGGGGGCTGGATAGGATGGGACAGAGTGGACATGGGTAGTATTATTGTGCCTATAAACTATAATGTTGCACTTATATGATATTCCTAAGATTCCGGTATGACAATACTTGATTGTGCCTTTATTTAATACATGTAACATTTTGATAAGGCAGCATCATTTTATAGAATGGTTGTTGATATAATTGGTAACCTCTACAGCATGCCACAGCTCTGAGCAATCTCAGAATACAAAGTTTGCCATTTAATCAAGGCTCAATAAGTATACAGAAAATTGTGAGATGTTACAGCCATGCCTCATTGCCATTGATTACCTCCCTTACATTGATTATCTCCCTTTCATTGATTATCTCCCCTTATTGACCTCCCCTGTGACCAAAGCCTAATTACACCACCGATGCTAGCCTAGCCAAGTATATTGACAGTTTGGTGAGGCGTTACAAACAGAGCATACAAATTTACGCTTAGCCATAAAATTGCTGAGGCTCTAGTAAATACAACCTCAACCTTGAAGTGCAATAAACAGATGAAAGATCAGGAGAAGAGCCTGAATCTCCACGGACACCTTCCATCAAACTTGTTCACTAAATAAGTAATATTTTTATCCTGACAGCTAGATATTCCTTATTAAGTCTTAATGTACATATTAAGCCCTTCCCGGTGTTTCTTGATAAGCTGTAAGCCATACAATAACATTACTTATCATATCTATGTTTTAATCAAGAAATCCCACAACTTTGCCGTGTCATAATATTAATGGAAACCAGCAGATTTAACTAGATCACACAAAGAAATAAAAACTTGACAACAAAAATGAAATATCAAAAGTAAATGATTAACAATTTGATCTATCTACAGGCTAATACAACCATGTATAATGTATTTTTAACATATTTCTAATTTATTTATAGGAATCAAACCATACAATAAATCTATAAAAAATTAGAATACTTCAGTGATAACTTTTATGAAAGGAAATGCCTAATTATTTACAGATGAGAAATATAATTAAATTAAATGGCTGCTTTCAATCTTTACAACCTCACAGTACAGAAAATGAAACTGTCTGGAAGTCTAAAGCCAACTGTAAAGTGACACATTGATTAGTCTAAGGGACATTAATCCCACCACCATGCCAGGGAGCACGTCAAAGTTTTAAGTTATGCAAGAGGAAATTCCACTAATCTGACTGTGAAATCGGAACCAGTGATCATCGCATTACTTCTGAGTCATATGTGCTACAGTGACACCCTCCAACACCCTCCGCTCATTTAACACTGCATTCTTTCATTAAATCTTGTGTCTTCCGCAATGAAATTCCGGAGATCAAAGGAATTTTTCCTTTGAAGTTCGGGACTACCAACAAAAAAGCAATTTTGCTCGTCCTTCATAATTATGGGAGCTGTCAATTGTTACTATTTTACATCATCTTGTCCACGCTTTGTTACCTCCAGACACTGGTGAGTTCCAGTTTGACAAAAGTCTTTAATACCCAGCTATCAGATCCATAAAGGAATGAATGTGTATTTGACTTTTTTATCCAGTGAAATTGCTTTTGTCTGCCTCAGCTCTTAATAGTCTGCCTCTTTCCTTTCCAAAACATGAATACATTAATGACTGATGTTGTCTGGTTTTTCAAGAAAAATTTCTATCATTTTATGTCATTTTTGCATCATTGAGCATAATAGAGAAATAAAATATATGATTTTTGTTTTATTGAAAAATTATTTAAATAGCCAACATATCACCTTTAGAGAACAGTCCGGGTATTAAAAGGAGAGAAGTTGAGATCTAATTTCTTACCACAAAGCATTTAAAAGATTAAGTTGAATATTGTATGTTAAAATAAAGGTAATTAAAATTTAATTTAATTTTCCTTTTAACACCTAAAACATATTTTTAAATCTTTGGAATGCAATTTACTACATTCAATTGTGCCCTATATAGAACTAAGTAGATCTTTTTGAAGGGAATCCATATCAAGATGTTTAAAGATGCTTCACCGCAACATGATATTCATCATTTGAACAAAAATTGGTAATTAATCGTGTGGACATATATGTCTAATTAACACAAAAAAATAATATGAAATAATCTTTTTTGCCTTTGGTCCATGCGCAACCAGTACTTCATTCCATATATGATATAGTGCCAAGGAATTTTTTCAGGATGCAATTCATTATTTTTAATATTTTTATCTTGAAGTAAAATTATATTAGAAGCTCAAACTTTTCATTGGTGGTAATGGTGTAAAGTAAGTAACTTTTGTAACTGATGAAAAATACTTACTCATCTGCTCCTTTTTTGATAGTGAAAAAATACCATTTGTCAGCAGTGGAGCATCCTTAATAGTTTATAATTTAATCAACACATCTACCAATAAAATTTTATTTAAACCTTAACAATGGTTTGAAGATGATCTATATGGGAAATTAAAAACCTATCTTCATTCACATTCTAAAGATTATGCAAGGACCGCAGATAGTAAAAGACTCTTTAAATGTTAGAACTTGAGTGATGAAAATTTTTTATCAACCATTGTCACTGGTGTTACTGATCAAGATGGAGGATCTGATAACATCAGATTTATCTCAAGTTATTTACCCCTGAAATATTAAAATGGACCATTCTAGCTTCAGTTTAAGAAGAGTTCAAATGTGTTCTAAGGGGTGATACAAGTAATTTGAGACTAACCACGTGTATCTCCGATCACTAGATTTGTGGTTTGTAATAAACGGACATAAAAGTTCTCTCGGAGAAAGAGAAACATAAACAGATGTTATGCAATTCACTATAAACAAAATGGAGAGTATAAAATGTCAATTTTTTGTATTTTCTGGTAGCTGCACTGTGCACTAATTGGTGGCTGCATGTGCAATGTAAGGCAGTTTACGAGGACAATACAATATCGCCTGTGATCACTAGAATACCCCCCTTAACAGAACCGCCTGGATCCCGAGTCTATGGCTAGCGATCAGATCTAAATTTCATTCAACACAATGACAGATTTCAAAAAACAAATGTGTGACATTGAAATTTAAAGCCCCTTCATTGTCATGCTAATTTCAATTACCAGTGTGCATGCATGTTAAAAGTCCATGACAATTCACCTAAGAATTTCTCATACTAACTATACATTCAAAGCACAATGTGTACGCTTATAATGCTACAAATTATATTTTTCAATTAATTTGGAAAGAGGCAAGAAGGGTACACACAAAATAATTGGAGAGGACCTTTATAGGCTTTGCCTGTTGTCTAATCCATTTATCAATACAATAATATAATATCTTTCTCTGTAATTCCTGTATAACGTGTATTGTTTAATAAAATATTTTGAAAGAAAGAAAATAATTTGTAATCAAGTGATAATTTACAAATTAATTCTTACTGGAGGTACATTTTAGAATGTTTTTACTTTTGACTAAATTATTATAAATAAGTCTTAAATTGTATTTAAAAACAAATACTGGTATGTAATAGGGTCAGATTTTGTAACCATTACTAAGTATTTATGGTACAATGTACTACTATCGATAAACCGCTTCACTTTCCCATGTATGATATTTTGCGTCTACATTATTTTCAACATATACATGTACAGTGTATATGCAAATACATTTTGTGATCAAGGGCTTTTATACATTTACTCATGAACAATTAACAATTTTGATTCGTGTTTTGAGCTATGTAGCGAAATACCACAAAAATTTGTACATGAAAAAAAATTGGTTTACAGTAATAAAGTAATTATTTGACTTACCCAGGTGGACAAACACACTTAATGACAGAGTTTTCAATCAAACAGGTGCCACCATTGATACAGCTATCTGACTCACAGGTGAGCTGTCCATCCAAAAGATCTGTAACATACAAATAATTATACCATCAACATTTAAATTCATCAGAAATTATTAGATCTTGGCCAAGGTGTTACGAAACAGTGGAAAGCCAAGTAAATACATAATACAGTATTAATCCAATATTTAATTTTAAAGATGCTCTACTGCTGACAAAAAGTATTTTTTTCTCTATCAAAAACAGAAACAGACGAATTAGTATTTCTCTTCAGTTACAAAAGTTACTTACTGAGCACTATTACTACCATTGAAACTTTGAGCTTCTAATTTTACTTAAGATAAAAATATTAAAAATAGTTAATTGCATCCTGAAAAAAATCTGTGCTACTGTTTCCTATATGGAATGAAGTACTGAGTGGGTATGCACCAAAAGCAAAATCATGTATTTTATATAAATTTTTGTGTTAATTAGACATATATATACACGATTAAACAACAATTATTGTTCAAATGATGAGTATCGTTTTTGCTCTGTCGGCGGTGGAGCATCTTTAAGTGCCCCCCCTGCCCAATAACAAAAAGTAGCCCTTCCTCCTTTTTGGGAGACGTTACCTTAGGCGATTCATTTACCTTGAATTAAATGTAGAATGAAAATCAAAATATAAATACCATAAACTTTCTTTACTTTATTTCTTTTACAAATTGATTTGTCACTGGTTTTTGCAATAAGCTTGTGAAAGGTCTAAATGGTCTTAATTATTATGGTCAGTCTATCAATATCCTCCATTTTGAAGTTTCCTGGGTATACTTATTAAAATTATCGAATATAGTGTTAAGTTTGATACCCAATAGTTAGTTCGGTGAAATACTTTGAATTTATTATTGCATATAATAAAATATATCAACTTCTAAAAATAAAACACACAAGGCTCATGCTAAATTAACAGATCATAAATGATTAGCAACAAAACACTTTCACATTTAAGAATTACAAAACCAAACTATTGTTTTGAAACCTTTCTTTCTAAACTAATTCAATGAGCCTGAATTTGGCTTTCCTCAAAGAGTGAATCCCAAGATAATATCGGCCCTGAAATAGACATAATTTGGTTAGACGGCACCAGACCCTGGGAATGAAAAGCCAGACGAGAACGGTTTACGCTTCAGTACATTGAGAACTGTAGGGTATCCATGACATTGAGCTCCGTAACTCGATCACACAGCTTTTGTCTGGCTTCAACACATACATCTTCACACATAATCAACAACTTTAATTTCATCGTAATTAAATTAAAATCCTACAAAAATAAACTTCACCAAAAAAAACAATTAATGTAGTTACATTGCACTTCTGTGCACACGTAATTATAACCAAATGGATTTCTACACTGTCAACCCATTTACATGTTAATTTTGCTGAAATTTAATTTGTTTTTTAAAACTCGAGGGATCTTAACATGACAACTGTAAAGACACCATTATACCTAGAATGTTTTAACAAAAATGAGAAGAATAAATCTCGGAATATAAATATTGCTATACAGTTACATATAAATAGTGTCTAAATGTGCTGAGCTGTTGAAATAGCCCTGAGTATGTCCATGTAGCCATGGTAACTGGTGACAACCCGAATCCCACTTGCCCAAGTAGCCTCATGCAGTGTTTAGTGAGTTGTCTTCAGTGCATACAAGATTAGTGTCCCAATCAAACAGTGTGAAGAGCCGGAATGAGATGTGTCTGTCACAGCCGCCAGATGCTTCGGGGACCGCCTTCTGAGTCATGTGCTCAAATGGTTTATGGTTGAAAAGTAATTAAAAAAAGGACCAAGAAAAATAGTTTTAGGGTGACCAATGCCTTAAAAATGTGCTTTTGTTTCAGTGGTTTTTTTTTTTAAACATTACAGTCATGGTAATTTATAACGCTTTAGCTACAGTGACACTATATCTATATTTAGTTACTTGTTAATAGTGTAAATATTTAACAGCTATATATCTGTAGTGTAATGCGAAGTGATTTCCAATACATTATTCAGGGTACAATCATCAATTAAATTACTGCACATGACGACCTCCAGACGTGCTAGTCAAATTACTGTACACAAGAACATTACAGAGTTAGGACAAAGGAATTCTAAACACAAAGATCACAATGATGAATGCAACTAATTCCTTTGTGTTAAGTCTTAAAATACATGTATTTTCTTCAACTCAATCTTTTAAATTGAAATTTAATACGATTCACTAAGATCACACAATTATTAAAACTATAAAAACAGAGCTAGAAAATTCATGCTTTTCCTCATGAACTCCATGACCATATTGAACTAGTATGATTTTTCAACATTTAAAGGCCCCAATTCATCATCATTGTAAGTCACAATTTTTTTGATAAAAATTCTTTTTACCCCAAATACCAACCAATACATAATTATTTCTTTTGACTATACCTAGTCACTAAAAAGCTTTCCGCTTTCAATTTTGATATTGATAAATCTGTAATATTACATATATAGTAATACTTATATAGTTTATCGAGATTTTTTCCCCCGATTTGACGTATAAATTAATGTTGCAATTTTTCATCGATTGCATTTGATGTTCTGATAATTAGTAAAACAGCAAATACAAAAGATTTAGGATGTAGACAAAGAAGATTAACCAACATGGCACTGATTGTAGTCTGGTATATTCTTTTTTTCTATATAAAATCTCTATATATTCCACAATGATTTAATTTATAATCGTGAAGTCACTGTGTCAGACTATACAATGAAATCTCCCATATATTGTCCCCCATCATCTATCTATAATTCCGAATCTAACGGGCAAATTGATGCCGACTTCCTGACATTTTATTAGTTCTCTCCCAATTATCCCTCCTGCAAAATGCCATGCTTGGCCAACATACCATTAAGTAAGTATATGGTTTAATGTATAGGAATGGTGATGAAGCTTAATGTGGATATGTAGATGGCTGGGATTGTGGTCGATGCTGGACTCTAGTTGGTATTAAGATCTGACGTAGGGTTTCTCCCTATAACCTAATTTCTTGTTTGTATGCTGAGCCACTGACCACTGTCCGGCCCCACTGGACACACAATCAGATTACTACTACCTCCCTTGTGGATGGACAATTAGATAAAGACACAAACGGACACAAAAGTTTCCTTTTGAAGGTCAATCAAAGTCGGACACATTTGCCTTTAAGATAACTGAACTTAATGATAAAAAGATATGGGTTTCTTTATTATATACTCATCCCAGAGAAATGTTCACTTTCATCCCTCAAACACTAGTACATGTACTACATTGTTACCAAGTGAATGTTTTGGAGACAAAAGTGGAATATTAAAGAATGGCTATCCAACAGTGGGTTATCTCCCCTGGTAATGCTCCGTTATTGTCTTTATAGGAGCTGATTCAACCAATTTACATAACATGTATACATTTCTTAGTACAGCAGAAAATGGAAATGGTCAGGAATGAAATTTGTCTCGCTATAATACATTGAATTACAATGTGTTAACTCATTCACCCCTGAAGACACATTTAGGCTCTTCTAATTCAAAGACTAGACCAGTCCATTATGAAATCACAGGGGTGAATGAGTTGAGGTGCTCAATTTCTATGGACCATGAGACATGTAGGGATAAAAATTTGGTTAATTCAGCACTTGATCATGAAATTGTGGTTGATCAGCTACCTTGGGATAATACAAACAGTTATCTCCCCTTAAAACTACATTTCTAGGTAATTTGATGAATCCAGAACAAAAGAAGACCAGAATAGCTATTATAAAGGTGTTAAGTGATATATGTAGCTAGAAAATTCTGCTGAACTCACAGTTTAGAAATTTACATAAACTGTGCAGAGAACTTAATCATCAATCCATGCTGTGATCCCAAGACATAAATCTTATTTCTGTGAACGTTTGTTTATGACCTCTTGCCTGTATCTCGTTAAGAATTAAGCACAAGTAGAAGAATAATTTTGCAGATATTCTTGATTTAAATCGTCGTAAAATTGGTTTTGCACACTCAAGTTACAATTTTGAAGTCATGGCTGTATAGACTTAATTAATTTTGAGAATATTTCCCATGAATAGGTAATGCCAATAAAACCAAGACAACAGTAAAATTTTAGTGCCATAATACAATGAATAATTCAAGGACATGACTGTAGATCTATTTTACAGTATAAAAATTCACAGTTTATCCACGGTTTAGAGACAGCCATATAGTTTGTCTTTGATCCCCATGAGACACATAATAAATTGAACATGAATCCATTTTTGGAAGGTAATTTTAAAGTTTAACAGTGAGCTACATAGACTATAAACTATAAGGGCTTTAATTAAAATCACACTATTTTTTTATTTTATACAGTAAAACATTTCTTTTAACATAAAAACTTTATTTGCGCACCGTTTCTGTACTAAAATAAAATTTGAAGTTGACGATGTGTAAATTACATTGAAAGAGAAGGCTTAAAAAGTCCAGACTTTGTTTTGGGGCTGTGGATCAGAGATCACCTCTGTATAAAGACCACCTGCATTATAAGACCTCTATTTGGTTCCCAATGGCAATGGCCAGTTTAAACACCATTTGGCATGTCTTTTATCAATGGCTTATATTTTTGTCTTTGATTATGTCCCTTTATTTTTTTTTTAAATCCGATTTTTTAAATTTTAATTTCTTTAGGTGCAAATGGTGTCCATATCAGATTTCTCAAAAAAATTCACAACCTCATCTGCATTTACATATAATTAGCCATTACCATGTGCAAATTCAAAATAATTCCAATGGCATATTTGCTTACAAGAAATCAAGACAGAAACCAATTGTGAACATTATATATATATATGGACAAACAGACGAACCTATTTTAATTGCCATATTTATTTCAAGACAAATTCGCAAAGATTAACATTTGCTGATATAAAAATTGAATTTTCTACCAATATAAAGGATGTAGATTTTTATTCACTGCGATAAACTTTCGCAAATTCAAGTGGACTGTGAAATTTGTGAATGAGAGTTGATTTACAAAATATTACTCATGTCTACATAATCAGAGTCTATTGTTTGTAAGTCTATACCGACTCTAACAAGCACCAACAAAGTTCAGATAAGGTCATCAGAACAATAGCCATGATAAAGTAACAACCATTCTCATCAAAATGAATCGTCTAGTATAATTAAAGAATTGCTTTGTGACAGCGGATACAGAGAACCTTTTAACTTGCTATAACTTGTAATCAACTCCGACTTTATCCTGGTAAACAATAGAGAATCAAGTCGTAAGGAATATTGATAGCATGGTAGCGATTTTCTACTTAGCTAAATGACCTTTACAAATAAACGACTCAGCGATATATCTGCTCCCTATTATCGACTGACCAGTACAAAACGGTCTGGCCTCACTGAGGACATTCACTGGACAATACAAACAATACACCACTAAAAGAGGCGGTGAAATATGAGAGCTCCCAAGTCTGAAATCATGGAGGCTGGTCACACGATTGCCGAGTCAGAGCTACTAAGTTCCAGATCTAACTGAACACTTGATCATCCAGCCACTCCCCGCTGGCCTCAGTATAAATGTAGCGGTTCTGGACATGGTCTCAAACAGCAGGGACCCGAGTTAGGTCAATTTTCTTATTTTGTCTTAAAAAGGCTATAGCTAGTAAGCAATCTATTGGCTACATAAAGATCAAGACAGTATTCATCTGAAATATTGAATTATATATGGGCAGCACAAGGGTTGTCATTGGCTTGTGTCTATGACCCCTGCAAATCTAGCCCCTATAAAACAAATTAAGTTATACAAGACACATTTTTCACAAATCAGACTGAAACTGCAGTGTGGCCAATTCTGTATGCTAAATCTTGAAGAAAAAAGAAAAAGGTTCACAGTCCACGGTGCTATGATTATTATATTCATTGGACAGAAAGATAAACATGATAATCATTACAGGATTCCTCCATTCTTATGCTATGTCTTGGTGGTAATTTAATATCATGTTCAATTCATGATCAAATGTACTAATATTCCAAACCTCATATGTTGAATTGAAGCATACCAGCACTTGCTATTAGTTCTGTACTTAAACATGTATAGAGAGATATAGGCTACATTAAGGTAGTATTAATGGAATACAGAAACCATAACATACAACAAGAATTACACGTAATTATAAGTATCGCCCGTACTGCAATGTTGATTTATTACATAACTATAATGGAATATTTAAAAACGTCTGAGGAAAAAAAGTAAAGTTTAGCATCACTAATATATAAGTTTCACAGGTTCTGAATCCAACATCCTGAAATGAATCCTGCAGCAATAAGGTGTGTTGAGGTGATAATGATGTCCTTCAGCTATGTCTAAAGTTTGATTAGGACTGTGGACATGAACATTTTCAGAAATAGATACAGCTAAAAGCAAACTTTAAAGTGAAATGTTGACGACAATGCCACCGCCGCCTATACAAAAACAATAAAACCTGTTTCATCCCCATTTCCTGCCAGGTTAAATTCAGTAACCTCTTATGAATGTGATCAAACTCTCAAATCCCATATTTTAGCAAACACCATTTAATTAAAATGCATAGTGATTGCAAATGTCTTTCATGAATAAATAACGAATGGCAGCATAATATAATAAAGAGTCGCTATAGATCACAGGGACTTGACACAATTTTCATATACTATAATACATATTATTAGGGCCGTAACAAGTAGCCGGGTAACCTGTTAAGGATCGGGTTTTAGTCATAACTGGGTTGGAAAATGTGTACCAAAACCCTGATGCAGTTTGAATTTTTTGCAACTACGTATACTACAAAATGATAAGTACAAATAAAGTATTTTAGAAAGGTATCTTCATCTGATACACATTTTCATAGTTAAACAGTGTTTCAGTATTTAATGTTACCTTGTTTCACATGCTGCTTTAACATCTACTCATGCCTGATTGTCACTCGCAAGAATCCACAAGGTAAGCTTGACTTACGGCCATGTACAGTAAATGCTTACGTACTAGAGAACATTGACTGAACAACAGAAAACTATTAATTTGAAATGTAGATATTGTAAGCAATTAATTGTTTGCATACCATAATTTAACACTTTGCGTAAACCAATCTTTCTGATCATGTGCACAAACATTGCAATGAACATGGCTTCGGTGATCAAAAGAGAATCGATGAAAGGCCCATATTGATAGTATCGTTTACATCTTCTGGATATTACCATAACAGTTCAAATTAGTATATATTAAGTAATGAACGATTCCTCTAAGATTGTTTTTTTTATGTCTAATGTTCTAGCTGATACAATACCCTTATAAGCTCCAGGTAACCGGGTACAGGTCAAGTTCCAACAGACGGGTACTCAGGGCAAAAATTTTGTACGCGTCACAGCCCTAATATTTATACTGACTGTTGGTTATAAAACTGTGTCAAGTCCCTGTGATGCAGAAAGTGATATGATGGTTTAGGATTCATATTTTGTGACGATTACAAATGAGGGAAAAACACCTAACTATGTAATCTCTTTTAGCATTTAATTACCAAGAAATATTACTACAAAGTTTAATTTCTTAGATAGAAACAAAACTGAAAAAAATGATCCTTCAACTCTAATAAAATTCTTATTTTTCAAATAACAGTTTGCAAAAATCAATGTATCCAAAATAGCAGTAAATGAGATTGGAACAGTCATGAATAACTCAATTCAGGTCCCATTGGTAATATCATGAGGAAAAACTTGTAAAAATCCATACTTTTTCCATTGTTAATTCAATTTCTAAATCATTAAAGTTGAAGCACTGAAGTGAGCTGTGTATAATAGAAAAGGTCTCTATATACTTCAGTAAGAATAATATTTGATTGGAGCCCCATATAGCCTTCTAGATAGAACAGTAATAGAGTAGGATTCTTATTAGGCTTTAAGTCTCAGAACTCGGGATATGGGATCTCAGACACCATGTCATGGCAGAGTGGTTCTAGTGTTCCCAGGGATCAATCTAGGTTTTGGGGGAAACTGCCCCTTTTTCAAAATAGGGGAAAAGTTTGGCGAAATATAGGGGAATTTGAATCTTCTTATTTTGGTCCAAAATTACATTTATTTTGACCAAAATGTACTGTAAAACAACTTATTTTATTTTTAGATTTAGTAAAGCAAGATTTTAAGCTGAATAATGAAAATTTTGAGTTTATAATCAAATATGCAGTAGCTGTATGATAAATATGAAGAAATTTGCAAATACATTCTAACGTAAAAGTCTAAAAAGAATTTAATGAAAAATAAGTCACAGGGGAAATTGTTACAAAAACGGTCATTTTTTGGCTTCAAATGGGGAATTTTTAAACTTCAGGGGAATTTCAGGCCAGAGGGGAATTCATTCCTTGAGGGGAAATTTACCCATAAACAGTAATTATATAATAAATCAGAGCTAGATTGATCTCTGGTTACCCTGACATATCACCACAATCTTTGGTTTGTGAGTTCAAAATCCACATTGGTCAGTAGCCAGGTACTGACCACAGGTCAATGGTTTATTCTCTGGGTTAATTTCTCAGACTTTCCTCCTATGCTTGTCATATTGTAAATGAATCTAGCCATGAATGAATGCCATCAAACAACAAAACTCCTTAACCCATACCAGTATAATACATCTCAACTAAAATGTCAAGATTTTAATGCATGCATGGCCCTTCCTTGAATTCTCTCTTTTAATTTATTTTTCTCCCCCCCCCAACCCCCCCCAACAATAACCAAATGTTGATACAAATGCAAGCTGATCTATGATGATGGAGTTGTTCAGCTGTACCATTTAAAATATTCACCCCTAAAGACACATTTAGGCTCTTCTGAAACACAGAATAGACCAGTCCATTATGAATTTTCAGGGGTGAATGATCATGAGTTAATACCCAATCTACATATCTAGGGACAAGACTTAGGTGATAGAAGCTCTTCATTACCATGCGGTTATAGTGCTCTACTACATAAATCTACTGTACTAGGGAAGGATAGAGCTATATAGCTACTGTACTGTAGAGATAGCCTACATGATGGCTATTTCATCAAAGTGTCAGTAAAGGTATTTGACATTTAAAGATTCCACAGAATTACATCTCCATACTGCATTGGCAGATCAAATGATTTTTGCTCCATGAACATTTTTTTGAGTCGCAGTGGCTGAGTAGTTAAACTGTCCAGACATATTACCACAAGTCCTCCATCTCTGGGTTGCGAGTTTGAATCCTATGTGGGGCAGTTGCCAGGTACTGACTGCTGGTGAATGTTTTTCTCTGGGTACTCTGGCTTTCCTCTAGTAGTAAACTTGGCATATCCTTAAATTACCCTTGCTAGCGCTATTAATAGAATGTTAAACTAATAAAACAAAATCCCAATATTTTACCATTTATCCCCTACCTCTGTATTACGAGTCCTTGATTGAGGAATTTGTCAATACTAAACAGCTTAGCTTTGCAACCAAAACCTCACAAAATGTCCGTATCTGTTAATAACAGGGTGTAAAACAAATCAACCAAACACTGAATATGGATTGGGAATCCTTTCATCATTATTTTTGTTGAATTTTGGTGAGATGACTGTTTGATAGATAACAAGTTCCAATTTACAACAGAAACGATGTCAGTCCTATCATACGTACTGACATGCCTGATCGTGAAGTGATCATTACGAGACAGAAATTAGTAGACATTCAGATGGAGATTGGCAAGATAAAATGAGCGTTCCAAAATGAGCCATCAGATTTTGTGACTTGGAATTTTGAAGATCTATCAAGCAGCCAGGATTAACTTAGACAGTTATACTTTGATGAGCCATCAGAGTATTCTACATTTCAAATTACAATGATTTACAGCAGTAATATTACATTGTTTTCCTTCCACAATGCTACCCTATGGAGAATTTTAAGTTTAGAATTTCCTTTAAGTTAAGAGATGTTCGTCAAACTGGACCTGAATTTAAAAAAAAAAAAAAAAATAAGAATGGGCCTAATAGTGCAACTTTAATGGTGACTGAAATTCAAAACAACATCTTTGAATATCAGAGAAGTTGAAATATCTGTCATCAACTGACAATTCTAAGACATACATATGTTCCCAACCAAAAGGAGTCTGCTTTGATTTTACTGGTATCCACCATCCCCAAACTTAATTTGTCTCTCTTTGGCTAATACCTAGACTCCTGTCGCCATTACTCTCCACAAATATATTCCCTGTGGACCAGAATGAGCAGATTACGTGGTAATATGGTATTTGGAGGAAACGTAACGTTGCTTGGTATTTCACAAAACTCTTGTTATACTATCATACAATTAGATGACGGCACATGGAAATTTAAAAACCAATTATTTTATGTACGGCTGTATACTCCCAAGAATTTGGCCAACATTTCTCTAGAGACAATGGTATTTGTACAACGAATGGCGATGGAACTGAAATAAAACTTATTTACTGGAAGAACATTTTTTCTGGTTTCGAACTCTAACTAAAAATACGACGACAAAAGAACACTCAGGTAATCAGGCGAGGAGAAATCCAATTAATGAAGCACATCTGAAATAGATTGAGTTTTTTATTCTACAGCACAATCTGAGAAATGTCACAGATACTGAGAATAGCATTTAGGAAGACAAAAAATTAGGGAAGAGAATTAAAATCAATGTCTCTTGAATGCCCTAGTTTTATGTGCAGACGGGCAGTGTTCACACTTGCGAATCTCTTTGTGTATCATTATCTGAGTAAGTAATCGAAAAGACGTGAAAATTAAAACAAATATCCTCTCGTAACATCCTTTAATAGGGTAATGGCCAATTTTCTTTGGATGGGAGCTGCGGAGACGATTCTGTATGTGATTACAGAGCAGCGGTGCAGAGTGATTACCGACAGTAATTCCATCACAGGAAAAACTGGAGGCTACAAAGGGACCTCTCTGATCTCTTTATCTGAAGTGTAGAAACCAACACTTGTGTCCTCATAAACATTACAGTCACTGCGCATACATCCAGAAGACTAATGGAAAACTTTCTTTTACAATTGTTCAAGATATACGATTGCAAATGGCTCATCTGCAAAAAGTTCATGAATGAAAGACAAATACAAGGTCTGATTCACCTGTACATGTTAAACAAACAAAGACTAACTAGACTGCCACACCTGTACAAGTTAAGGAGACAAAGACTAAGTCTGACACACCTGTACAAGTTAAGAAGACAAAGACTAGTTGTGACACATCTGTACAAGTAAAGGAGACAAAGACTAGGTCTGACACATCTGTACAAGTTAAGGAGACAAAGACTAGGTCTGACACACCTGTACAAGTTAAGGAGACAAAGACGAGGTCTGACTCACCTGTACAAGTTGAGGAGATAAAGACTAGGTCTGATACACCTGTACAAGTTAAGAAGACAAAGATTAGGTCTGACTCACCTGTACAAGTTAAGGAGACAAAGACTAGGACTGACACACCTGTACAAGTTAAGGAGACTAGGTCTGACACACCTGTACAAGTTAAGAAGACAAAGACTAGGTCTGACACACCTGTACAAGTTAAGGAGACAAAGACTAGGTCTGACACACATGTACAAGTTAAGGAGACAAAGACTAGGTCTGGTACACCTGTACAAGTTAAGGAGACAAAGACTAGGTCTGACACACCTGTACAAGTTAAGGAGACAAGACTACAAAGTATCTAGGTCGACACACACTGTACACAAGACTAGGTCTGAACACCTGTCAAGTTAGGAGACAAAGAAGACTAGGTCTGACACACACTGTACAAGTTAAGGAGACAAAGACTAGGTCTGACACACATGTACAAGTTAAGGAGACAAAGACTAGGTCTGACACACCTGTACAAGTTAAGGAGACAAAGACTAGGTGTGACACACCTGTACAAGAAGTAAGGAGACAAAGACTAGGTCTGATACACCTGTACAAGTTAAGGAGACAAAGACTAGGTGTGACACACCTGTACAAGTTAAGGAGACAAAGACTAGGTCTGACACACCTGTACAAGTTAAGGAGACAAAGACTAGGTCTGACACACCTGTACAAGTTAAGGAGACAAAGACTAGGTCTGACACACCTGTACAAGTTAAGGAGACAAAGACTAGGTCTGACACACCTGTACAAGTTAAGGAGACAAAGACTAGGTCTGACACACCTGTACAAGTTAAGGAGACAAAGACTAGGTCTGACACACCTGTACAAGTTAAGGAGACAAAGACTAGGTCTGACACACCTGTACAAGTTAAGGAGACAAAGACTAGGTCTGACACACCTGTACAAGTTAAGGAGAACTAGGTCTGACACACCTGTACAAGTTAAGGAGACAAAGGCTAGTCGTCTGACATACCTGTACAAGTTAAGGAGACAAAGATAGGCTAGGTCTGACACACCTGTACAAGTTAAGGAGACAAAGAGCTAGGAGTGACAAGCTAGCCTGTACATGTTAAGGAGACAAAGACTAGGTCTGACACACACCTGTACAAGTTAACGAGACAAAGACTAGGAGTGACACACCTGTACAAGTTAACGAGACAAAGACTAGGTGTGACACACCTGTACAAGTTAAGGAGACAAAGACTAGGTGTGACACACCTGTTCAAGTTAATGAGACAAAGACTAGGTGTGACACACCTGTACAAGTTAAGGAGACAAAGACTAGGTGTGACACACCTGTACAAGTTAAGGAGACAAAGACTAGGTCTGACACACCTGTACAAGTTAAGGAGACAAAGACTAGGTCTGACACACCTGTACAAGTTAACGAGACAAAGACTAGGAGTGACACACCTGTACAAGTTAACGAGACAAAGACTAGGTGTGACACACCTGTACAAGTTAAGGAAACAAAGACTAGGAGTGACACACCTGTTCAAGTTAATGAGACAAAGACTAGGTCTGACACACCTGTACAGATTAAGAAAACAAAGACTAGGTCTGATACACCTGTACAGATTAAGAAAACAAAGACTAGGTCTGATACACCTGTACAGATTAAGAAAAACAAAGACTAGGTCTGATACACCTGTACAAGTTAACGAGACAAAGGCTAGGTCTGACACACCTGTACAAGTTAATTAACATAAGGAGTTAAGGAGACAAAGACTAGGTCTGACACACCTGTACAAGTTAATTAAATATAAGGAGTTAAGGAGACAAAGACTAGGTCTGACACACCTGTACAAGTTAACGAGACAAAGACTAGGTCTGACACACCTGTACAAGTTAAGGAGACAAAGGCTAGGTCTGACACACCTGTACAAGTTAATTAACATAAGGAGTTAAGGAGACAAAGACTAGGTCTGACACACCTGTACAAGTTAACGAGACAAAGACTAGGTCTGACACACCTGTACAAGTTAAGGAGACAAAGACTAGGTTTGACACCCCTGTACAATTTAAGGAGACAAAGACTAGGTTTGACACACCTGTACAAGTTAACGAGACAAAGACTAGGTCTGACACACCTGTACAAGTTAAGGAGACAAAGACTAGGTTTGATACCCCTGTACATGTTAATTAATATAAGGAGACAAAGACTAGGACTCCCACATCTGTACAAGTTAATGTGCTAAAGACTACTTCCCACACACCTGTACAAGTTAACGAGACAAAAACTACCCTGGTAGGTCTCAATCACCTGTACAGCTAGATTAACGAGACAAACATTTGACTTACCTGTACAGGTTAATGAGACAAAGACTAGGTCTGCCAAAAGGGCTGACACACCAGTTGAGTTAACAAGATTAAGGCTCAACTTATCTGGCCCTGATTTTTTGAAGCAAAAAGCATTGACTCAAATCTTAAGTTTTCTCCTTATATGCCGTGTGTCCAAAGTTTTGACTTAATTCCTTTTTTATTTAAGTTTGTATCGAGAAATAGAGGGACCGTACAGTTTACGAAATAAACACTTGACTTACCTGTACAGGTTAACGAGACAAACACTTGACTTACTTGTAAAATTTAACAAGATAAATATATACTTTGACTTACCTGTACAGGTTAACGAGATAAACACTAAGACCAGGTGTACCCTGTGATAGACTCTGCCCATGGTTTGTTTATCTTCATAGCTATGTCTTCCTCCCTACATCTTTCTTCCTCTCTGTTCATCTCACCTGGGTCTCTCTGCAATAAGTTAAACACACAAAATTTACTTACCTCATGATGATACAGATTTTAACTCATTTACCCCTAAAATCATAATTTGAGACTGGTCCAGTCTCTGATTTAGAATAGCATAAGTGTGTCTTAAGGGGTGAATGAGTCAAAATAAATTTCTAGTTCTTTAACGAAAAAAACAAACCTTAAATTAAGCTGATTTCAAATTGGTTTGCCTTTCAACAACATGTCAATTTTCATCATATGGAATTAATGTTATTGAGAAAGTTAGCTGGTTATTTTGTAAGGGAGATAACTCTATATAAATGGTCTTTTCCTAGTTCCTTTTCTTTGCAAGTTACCTCTCAATGGTTATGGTACTTTCTTTTTTACAATCCAGGAGCCATAGGCAATTTCTTGTTGAGAGTGGCATGTGATCCCATAATTATTAATGAATGAAAAGCCAAACTACCAGGGGGGTAATCAAAATTATCTCCCCTGGAAGCCAAGACTTGATGTGGGATGCTTATATGCACAGTGAACATGAATATATGTAGCATTTTTATGTCACAAGCAGTGCCCCTAATAAAAATCCAATATTTGAAAAATATTACATGACCCAACAGTCCTTAGAATATGTCCAACCATGCAGGGTTACACCAACAGGATTTTATTCTCTATGCCTACAGCCTTTATATACAAAAGACAAGAGATTTAAATCTCCCCTGAGATTGGATCTGCCCATATCACCATCCATAAATATCAAACTGAGAAGATTTTATACATAAGTCTGTCTGAAGGTCTAAACGACTACCAGTAACACATTAAATACAAAATCTATATGGGACAATATGTAGGGGTGTTGTAGCGATCACAAAGAGATATATAGACAGATTTATCGGTTGCCATGACTACAGGGACAAAGCTTGATGTTTAATAAAGCCATCAGTATAGTCCAAGGATAGTGAATGATGTATGTTCTCAACCTTCAAATACTAACAACGGAGATAAATCCTGTCTTCACACATTGATCTACCTTTAGCTAGAAGTTACACCTCTATGATTCCAAATTTGGTAAATCAAAATTTTACGCTGTATAACATATATCAAACTTTTTGCTTGGTACCAAATTTTTTCACTTAATCAAGTGTGCATTTCAGATGTTTCAATGTGTATTGTAAACAATATTTATAGTTGATTTAATGATAAACATAATTGATTTAATGATAAACATAATTGATTAAATGATAAACATAATTGATTTAATTCTTCATTTTGATTTTGTTCTATTTGGGGTAAATAAAATAATCATAAAGTTTAAGGCACTGAGACTACATAAAACATATAACTTTATGGTCATGGTAAAACAAAACACGGATCTAGCATATCAAAAAGCAAATAAACAACTTAAGAGAAGACAAATATATAAGATACACTGTTGCATTCTATACTGTTACCGTAAATTGGGATATTTTTGCATCAGGAAATTTTGGCGTTTTTGTATCAAAATAGGAAGCAATCGGCCGTATATAACGTTAGTTCAGTGCAGACGAGAACATTCCCAAGAATATTCACCCAACTTACCACGTTTATAAGCGGTAACAAAGTTAAGATTATTATATTCTTTTTAAACATATAATTTTCTCTTTTGTGATAACATTCACATTACCTGTAACAATAATATGGTCCAGCGATATAACAAACACTATAGGCAGATGTACGGTTATAGAAAACGACTTCTGGTCAATGAAATCCAGATCGCAATGATCGATATTCGGTGGTTCACTTCTCCAAACAGAACCTTTTCTAAACCGGCCAAAATTCCATGCACCGACCATGTTCGATTTGGGGAAGTTCCACTTTATACATGTTCACACAAAAGAAAGACTCGCACAGGTAATGTTGTTATTTTCAATTGACAGCACATGCCTCAAATGTATGTTTATGTAACATGATTAAGTAATTTTCCCGAGAGTATATATGTGTTCATATATCCAATATATGACATGCATGTTGATGTTTTCAAACAAATAAATTTGTAGCCAAATTTTGGTGTGTTAAATGTTGGTGCTTTCATGCCAAACGCCAAATAAGTGAAAATATGTGACCACATCCAAAATATCCCAATTTACAGTACTGTGTAACACATATGTACACACATGTACTTGATTAAAATATTAAGCTTGGGTTTACGCAATAAGAGTTTCCAACACTGCTAGGAAGTGCATGCCATATTTAGGCAGTGAAAGACCACTGGAGTTCCCAGTGAAGAACCACTGACCTACGATAGTACCTGAGTACATGAGTATGTCACTTGAATTTCAAATTGAAAACCCAAACATGGAAGGGTACAGTGGTAATATGCTAGTACATATCTTAGAATAGCCATAAATTGAGCGATTGCATATTAAAATCATAACTGATAGTATTGAATACTAAAAATGTGAGAAAAACTTGTCACACTCTCTGAGAGATTGAAATTCACCTTCTCCAGCAAACTGATAGCTATAGCATGACCAGGAAACATTATATAAATCCTTTTTCATTTCATTTGAAAGATCAAAGCACTGCAACTTCAACACATCTGAAATCTAACGAATCTAGAACAACAATTTTAATGAACCTGGTCGATACAATTTCATTCGCAATATCAATTGAATAGAGTAAACAAGATCATTAAACGATTATCCAGTTTTCTATTCTTTATTAGCAATGTAGCACTGTATACCTCAGTGATTTGATGCCCATATAGGCTTCAGTGATTCATTATTTTCACAGCTAACTTTCAATTTGTCAAAAAGAAGAGAAACGGAAACAATCATGTAAAAACAATTTGAATTGATTTGTTTTATCAGGAGACTGAGTGAGATAGGATCACAAGTGATATGTCATTGTAGAGGACAGAGACATCTCTAGCACTGACAGGGAAGGCTCTGATAGGTTACTGAAACATCTGCTGTCATTCAACTTTTCAAGAGAAAATGGAAATTGAAAAACTTAGGTATTATATTACAATATGATTAAAATTTTGAAAAAAAAAGATAATTACTGCAAGGATTTCTGTTAAATGTATTAGAGATGTGTTTAATATGGCCTCCCTCAATTTGCATATATAGACAATTAAAACTTTGATTCAAATCTGATCTTGTTGATTTGACCTTGAATCAACGTTTTTGCTTTATGTCCATTTAGTATTAACAACCAGTTCATTTCAGGATGTGCCAAGTTTATAATTACAGTCAGAACCTTCGTACTCAAATATATCCACACATGGGATTTCAACTCTAATTATTGAGATGTGGAGCTGGTCATGGTAATACAATGAAACACCTTGAATACTTGTTGGCCGCATTCAATAACAGTTAAAACCCCTAATTATTTTCATTTTTCAGTTTCAATGGCAAAATAACTTAATTTTTACATAACTGATCAAAATGCTAATGATTTATTGGCCATTTTAGGATTTAACAAGAGGCCCAAGAGGCCTTGATGGTCACCTGAGTGCTGCTACAGTAAGAGCATTGCAAAGTTGGTTCAAATCTATGAAAATGATTTACGAATTAAAATAAACTTCAAAGTTGAACTTTGGTATTAGAATTTTTATTTTTTGTTTTTCGGTTTGATAGTTATTGTATTATGTTACTAAACCTTACGCTTGAAATTCCAATTCGCTTTGCTAACGTTAAACAACAAAACCAAACTAGAAGTCAGTCAGTGTCAGTGATTTTATGAAATTCACTTTTTAATCTATGGAGATTATTTGGTTCCATCAAACCTGTGAATTCAGAAGAAGATTTTTGAAATTTTAGCCATTTTGACCCATTTTGGCCCCGCCCCTCTGGTCCCTGGGGGTCAGCCAGGACGACCAATATGGATACAGTGTTAAAATGCTATTTCAGGCTAATAATTCTAACCCAGTTTGACTCATTTCCTATTAAAACTAAGCAAATAAAGTGCATAAATGTGTTTCCTATATAGACTATAGTAAATTTGACCCCCTCTCCAGGGGGAAACATGAGACCCCAGGGTCATATTATTCATAATTTTTGTAAAGGACCTTAAGACCTTTCCATCTATGAAGAGTATTTGATTCTACCAGTTCCAGAATTTCAGAAGAAGATTTTTTGAAGATTTCGCTTATTTGGCCCCTTTTGGCCCTACCCCTAAGGCCCCTGGGAGTCAGTCATGGAAAATTTGTTAATATGATTCAATGGCCATTTCATAGGGATAATTCTGACAACATTTCACTCATTTCCTTTTACAAATGACCAAATAATGCTCAAAAGCTCAAGACTTCTTCTCAGGTGACCTTACAAAACCAGTGTATGGCAATCGTCATAAAGATTAATTGGCAGCCTGTAAGTAATATATGTAAAAAAGGACAAGATGATCACAGCCATACAGGAGCTCAAAATAATGACAGTCATACAGGAGCTCAAGATGGTGACAGTCATACAGGAGATCAAGTTGAGGACAGTAATACAGGAGATCAAGATGGATACAGTCATACAAGAGATCAAGATCGATGGGGACAGTCATACATGAGATCAAGATGGTGACAGTCATACAGGAGATCAAGATGGTGACAGTCATATAGGAGATCAAGTTGATGACAGTCATACAGGAGATCAAGATGATGACAGTCATACAGAAGATCAAGATAGGGACAGTCTTACAGGAGATCAATTTGACGACAGTCATACAGGAGATAAAGCTGAGGACAGTCATACAGGAGATCAAGATGGTGACAGTCATACTGGAGATCAAGTTGATGACAGTCATACAGGAGATCAAGATGGTGACAGTCATACAGGAGATCAAGATGGTGACAGTCATACGGGAGATCAAGTTGATGACAGTCACACGAGAGATCAAGTTGATGACAGTCACACGAGAGATCAAGTTGATGACAGTCATACAGGAGATCAAGATGGTGACAGTCATACTGGAGATCAAGTTGATGACAGTCATACAGGAGATCAAGATGGTGACAGTCATACAGGAGATCAAGATGGTGACAGTCATACTGGAGATCAAGTTGATGACAGTCATACAGGAGATCAAGATGATGACAGTCATACAGAAGATCAAGTTGATGACAGTCATACAGGAGCTCAAGCTGATGACAGTCATACAGGAGATCAAGATGGTGACAGTCATACTGGAGATCAAGTTGATGACAGTCATACAGGAGATCAAGTTGATGACTGTCATACAGGAGATTGATGGTGATAGTCATACAGGAGCTCAAAATGATGACTGTCATTCAGGAGATCAAGATGGGGACAGTCATACAGGAGATCAAGTTGATGACAGTCCTACAGAAGCTCAAGATGATGACAGTCATACAGGAGATCAAGATGATGACAGTCATACAGGAGATAAAGCTGAAGACAGTCATATATGAGCTCAAGATGATGAGAGTCATACAGGAGATCAAGGTGATGACAGTCATTCAGGAGATCAAGATGGTGACAGTCATACAGGAGATCAAGTTAATGACAGTCATACAGGAGATCAAGTTAATGACAGTCATACAGGAGATCAAGATGTATACAGGAGATCAAGCTGATGACAGTCATACAGGAGATCAAGATGATGACAGTCATACAGGAGATCAAGCTGATGACAGTCATACAGGAGATCAAGATGGTGACAGTCATACAGGAGATCAAGATGATGACAGTCATACAGGAGATCAAGGTGATGACAGTCATACAGGAGATCAAGTTGATGACAGTCATACTGGAGATCAAGTTGAGGACAGTAATAGAGGAGATCAAGTTAATGACAGTCATCTAGGAGATCAAGATTGTGACAGTCATACAGGAGATCAAGATGATGACAGTCATACAGGAGATCAAGATGATGACAGTCATACAGGAGATCAAGGTGATGACAGTCATACAGGAGATCAAGTTGAGGACAGTAATAGAGGAGATCAAGTTAATGACAGTCATCTAGGAGATCAAGATGGTGACAGTCATACAGGAGCTCAAAATGATGACTGTCATTCAGGAGATCAAGATGGGGACAGTCATACAGGAGATCAAGATGATGATAGTCATACAGGAGATCAAGATGGTGACAGTCATACTGGAGATCAAGTTGATGACAGTCATACAGGAGATCAAGATGGTGACAGTCATACAGGAGATCAAGATGGTGACAGTCATACAGGAGCTCATGATAGTAACAGTCTTACAGGAGATCAAGTTGATGACAGTCATACAGGAGATCAAGATGGTGACAGTCACACAGGAGCTCAAGATAATGACAGTCATACAGGAGATCAAGATGGGGACAGTCATACAAAGATCAAGTTGATGACAGTCATTCAGGAGATCAAGATGGTGACAGTCATACAGGAGATCAAGATGGTGACAGTCATACGGGAGATCAAGTTGATGACTGTCATTCAGGAGTTCAAGATGATGACAGTCATTCAGGAGATTAAGATGATGGCAGTCATACAGGGGATCATGTTGACGACAGTCATACAGGAGATCAAGTTGAGGGCAGTCATACAGGATATTGATGGTGATAGTCAAGCAGGAGCTCAAAATGATGAATGTCATTCAGGAGATCAAGATGATGAGAGTCTTACAGGAGATCAAGATGATGACAGTCATACAGGAGATCAAGTTGAGGACAGTCATACAGAAGATCAAGTTGAGGACAGTCATACAGGAGCTCAAGCTGATGACAGTATACAGGAGATCAAGGTGATGACAGTCATTCAGAAGATCAAGATGATGACAGTCATACAGGAGATCACGTTGAGGACAGTCATACAGAAGATCAAGTTGAGGACAGTCATACTGGAGATCAAGTTGAGGACAGTCATACAGGAGCTCAAGCTGATGACAGTATACAGGAGATCAAGGTGATGACAGTCATACAGGAGATCAAGATGATGACAGTCATACAGGAGATCAAGCTGATGACAGTCATACAGGAGATCAAGGTGATGACAGTCATACAGGAGATCAAGGTGATGACAGTCATACAGGAGATCAAGATGATGGCAGTCATACAGGAGATCAAGTTGACGACAGTCATACAGGAGATCACGCTAAGGGCAGTCATACAGGAGATCAAGATGATGGCAGTCATACAGGGGATCATGATGATGACAGTCATACAGGAGATCACGCTAAGGGCAGTCATACAGGAGATCAATCTGATGAGTAATACAGGAGACAATCTGATTAAAATCATATCTTCGATTACGCTCTAATACTCTACGCTCCAGTACGATGATGACAGTCATACAAGAGATCAAGCTGATGACAGTCATACAGGAGATCAAGCTGATGACAGTCAAACAAGAGATCAAGCTGATGACAGTCATACAGAAGATCAAGCTGATGACAGTCATACAAGAGATCAAGCTGATGACAGTCATACAGGAGCTCAAGATGGTGACAGTCATACAGGAGATCAAGTTGAGGACAGTAATACAGGAGATCAAGATGGATACAGTCATACAAGAGATCAAGATCGATGGGGACAGTCATACATGAGATCAAGATGGTGAGAGTCATACAGGAGATCAAGATGATGAGAGTCATACAGGAGCTCAAGCTGAGGACAGTCATACAGGAGATCAAGCTGAGGACAGTCATACAGGAGATCAAGATGATGACAGTCATACAGGAGATCAAGGTGATGACAGTCATACAGGAGATCAAGGTGATGACAGTCATACAGGAGATCAAGATGATGACAGTCATACGGGAGATCAAGATGATGACAGTCATACTGGAGATCAAGTTAATGACAGTCATACAGGAGATCAAGATAATGACAGTCATACAGGAGATCAAGATGGGGACAGTCATACAGGAGCTCAAGCTGATGACAGTATACAGGAGATCAAGGTGATGACAGTCATTCAGGAGATCAAGATGATGACAGTCTTACAGGAGATCAAGTTGATGACAGTCATACAGGAGATCAAGTTGACAACATTCATACAGGAGATAAAGCTGAGGACAGTCATACAGGAGCTCAAGCTGACGACAATCATACAGGAGATTAAGTTGATGACAGTCATACAGGAGCTCAAGTTGATGATATTCACACAGGAACACAAGCTGATGATATAAAATGTACAGGAGTTCAAAGTGACGACTTTGATATACTGTGGATCAAGCACATGGCAGCCTTACATGAAGTGGCATATTATTATTTGTTTTTACCAAGACTCAAAATACAATTGAATATGAAAATGAGTAAAAACTTCCGATTTCATTCTTCTCATCACTTATAATTACATGTAATGGCTATTTATGCAATAATGAACTTCCTATTAAAACTAACACAAATGAAAGATTTCTAACATATATCTTTTAACTATTGTACTGATATTTAAATATGAACTATCTTACCGTATTTAAATTCACTGGTGAAGCTCCATGAATAAAAGTCAGGGTAATATCTCCATTTACACACAATTAAATAACGGTATAAAATAACGGGAATATTATACAGACAAACAATCGCTGAGGCTGTACTCCTTTGTCACATCCCGTTATGTATCTCTGTGAATCGTGAATTGTACATTACCATGAACAAATCGCTCCCCACCGTTAGGCTTTCACCTCTTCTGTATAGGAAGACGACACTGACTAATCACAACATTAGGTGACAGATGTTTCTCGTGTCTATATATCAACATCACACTGGATTTCATCAATAAAATCACCCTAACTCTCACTCGTGTTTTATCTTCAGTCTATAGAAGTATAGCTAGATATACACTCCTAGAATTGAATCAGAAGTATCTGAACAGGTATACAGCCCTCCAATTTACTGTACAATTTGTCTAACACCTTGAAATAACTGTGATTTTACCATGCGTCACTGTTGACCAGACAATCCCTCAATGAAGATGTATCATAAATATCTCACCAAAGTTGGTGACACATCATACAACACTGAACCAACTAAAGGTCTCTTACTTATAAAAACAGAATTCCTTCTCCGTTCATTTCTAATCTCCAACTTATAGAAATGTACATGTATGTGAAAGAAACATGCTCTAAAGATTAAGTCTGGAGAGGCGCATCATAAAACGTTATTGAGATTAAAAACCGCACTTCCGTGTTTCTCTTTCGAAAACTTATATATATATTGCAGTCGTAACAGTTTCTGACAGGTTTTTGGTACCTACATCTCAGAAGCCATAACATACACGACACTGGCTTGTGTGGATATCCATTATAATAGAACACACAAAAGGCTTACAGAACTCAGACTCTCACTATCCCCTAAAGCACAACACTTCTGAGTCTTCATTACAACGTGAGGGTAGCTTTTTGTTAAGATGCCGACGATAAATGAAGCTGTTTCTTTTGCCACTAGAACTGACTGTACCCTTCATTGATCGATACAGCGTGGTGTAGTAGTGCTGGGGGTCAGGGGTCACAGGTCAGGGGTCAATCACAGTTGCTATCAAGTACCCTGATTGATCAATACAGCCAAGTATTGTCAGTTTTGATTCATACTCATCTATCCCAAAAAATTCATAATGGACTGGTCTACAAATGTAGTCTTTGATTTAGAAGAGCCTAAATGTGTCTTCAGGGGTGAATGAGTTATCAGTTAAGTATTGTGTTTGTAACTTTTTTAATATGATGACAAATTCTACTTAAGCCATATATCACATAAATATGCTTCTTTAATGGATACAGTTAGGTTTCTTTAAAATATTGTTTAATAAATGTAAATTATCTATGTTGATCGAAAGACAAAATACATGAATAAAACATTTTCTAAGCATTTTGACAATTCCTTTTAAAATTACAGTGCTGCTTTTACTGATAGTAAAGACTGATTAAGCCATTTCTGAGGGTTGAATTTTCCATTATGATTTAACGACAGCTGTGATATGTGGGTGTTATACATGCATGTATTCATTTGTAACACCCTAATTTAAGATTGTCATTTTGTACATACAATGTATACACATTTAATTGATACTAGCTATAGTAATAAGTCGTTTTATACCTTTTACAACTTTTACTAGCTCTTTATACATGTAAGTGTTAAGACTAGTGATTGCATTGAAATGAAAGCAAAAACTAGCCAACAATTCACAAATAGATAACAGAATGATAAAACTGACAAATCTTTGATGTGATGGTTATATACCTAAGAGTTAATGCCACACTATTAAAGTGACTTCCGTCAGATAAACTCGACTGTGCAGGTATTTCCCATTGTCATGACATCGACAGCTGGATGTGGTGACATATCCTAATTGGTGGTCAACCATTGTAGTACACCTGGAGTCTTACTGAGTCCGGATCCACTCAATGTTACTCTGTACATTTACATTCGTTTTTATTTTGGGGGGATTAAATTTTTCAGGTTGAAATATTTGGAATTGGAGTTAGATGCTATATCACTCAGGCTTTATCTAAATGCAAGCTTTACTTTAATATATATATATATATATATATATATAATTATCAAATCCTACCTTTAGTTGAATTGGTACAGTGGCATATTTATGCCATTATCTAACCCGGATCTTATGCCATGATGAGCATTCAGCATCCACATGAATTAAAACAGTAATAAAATCAAACACAAAATAACTCCACCTGAAGCACATGAACCATACACAATAATATAATGTCCACAGTATCATGTACAATTAACAATAACACATCATTATTTGGTTCAACAAAAATACAGACAAATTTCTTAATTATCTCCCTTTTGGAGCCTCTCAACTGCCTTAACATGCTTCCTACTTCTATAACAGTGCCATGAATAATGGATGAAATCCAGTGATCAAGGTCTGCCTTCAGAAAGCAGCCCATCAACAGTGTATAGATCTACGTAAAAAATATATGATAATTCTCAGGGAATTAAACCGCTCTTACAGAATTTCTGTCCCTGCCATTAAACATATTCAGTATAAACCTTTTGGGACCACATTCTGACCTATGGATTATACCAACCGGTACCTTCTTATTCGGAACTTGTTATGAATAAAACATATACCAATAGACAATGTATAACAATACTGAAGATACATGCATACAGTAGTATTCTTGACTATAAAGCGTAATTCCATGATACATATTGCCAAAAATTAAGTGTCAAAAATGCAAAGACCATACAACCAACATAACAGACATTTTCTTGTAAGATGTTCCAACATGCACAAAATGCTGTGGTATATTCTATAATGCAGCAAATTGTGCCATAAAATACAACGATCGAGGCCTTGGCGGTGGTATCCTGGAAATTAGACATTAAGGTGAACCATATTCAATTCTATAATTAATTAATTGTCCTTGGTCAATTAAGCATTATTTGGTAATGATTTAGAGTCAAGATGAGTAAATTGAACTAGAAGCCCCTGGAAGATGGTTATATACCTGATATCTTCCTCTGGATGGTGCAGATGTTGTCATGCATTATTGATCAACTGATCATTATACTGACCAGATATCTGCCAGTTGTTGTATTGAACAAGTACCAGTTACCAAATTGTATGTGTGTGCCATTTTTTGGCATCTAATAACATTTCATAACTACATATCTGAAAAAAACATTATTTAAATTGAAATGGACATGCCATGCATGTGCAATGGATGCAGGTACTGTGTATATTTTTCTAATATGATGTTCACTTTTGCTTAAAATATGGAGAATATTGGAAAACATGGTGAAGTTTACATGTGCACGCATGCATAAATTACCATATAACTCATCCTCATCATCATGCATGCATGGACACTGGTTTCATACCGTTTCAATAAGAGGTTTTTAACATTGACTGTAGTAACACCTTGCCGCCCTAAATTTGGCTTTTAGATCACATAAGAAAGTATATTGATTTTATAGAAAAGTACCCCTTAAAAAGTATGTCTTATGAAGTTACCGTACTTACAATTTAAGCTAAATCCATTCTGAAAATTTCTGTATACATTATACTATGCATTCTAAAATGATTTTAAAGGCATTATAACAAGTATTCATGTAAAGTAAACTTTTGTCATTCATTTAAAGTCAAGTTGTCAACACTTTGAATCATCATAGTGTCCAAATGAATAATATATCCATTTGACAATATTAACCACATTATCTTTATAAGGAGTTACTGAAACACTTATTTTAACATATGCATTAAAATGATATTGCATAGCTGTAACAACAGCAACATCATTTGAAATGTGTGTGAAATTTTTGAAAGAACTGGAACTACATACATTTATTTATATAATAGATAATATGTTAGATATTCCATTTCCATTTCAAACAATTTATCAATGATTCGCACCTCGTTGGATTAAAATTTGACCTTTGACAATACACAATTATTGCAAAAAGATGAATCACTTTGGATATCGAATTAAAAAAAAAAAAACAAGGGCAATAACTCTAAATATGTAATCAACTATGGTTTAGATGCAGGTGCCTCCATTTTCAAGCTTGACAAAGACACATCTTATACATTTGTTCACTACAATATATCAAAAGAATGTTCATATCTAATGATAATGATAATTAGTTAATGTGAAAATTAATCATATAAGGCAGAGTCCATTGACACAACGTCCAACCCGATTGATTACAACAGAAAACTATAAAAGAAAAAATAAAGAATAAACATAAACATGCAATGCAGCAAAAATCTACAATATTAAAGAATAAAGAATCCGCGTAAAAATGCATATATAGACCATTATAGATCAATATCAAAATGTTCATCGGTTTTATAAGTTGTTTCTGACTGTGCCTGCAGGCCTACCTTTCTATATCTGCATTCCCACGATCAAATTAAGAGTTACAATTGGGTACATGTACTGTTGAAATACCAATTTGATGTCTGGAAGTTGTCACTGTTTACCTATCAACTGGCATAGTCTTTGTCTGTCTAACACCTGTCACACACACGTGTGATTTAATTTCTGTTCCCGCAAATAAATTGAACGGCTTTATTGATTAATTGATCTGGATCTTTGAAATGTTTTGTTCAGACGGACTCATCAATGATTCAAGCGTCTGTATGAGTTTAAAGGTAAACAACATAGAATGGAGGTTAGCTTCAAGGCCGAAAAGTTTTGGAAATAACAGCTGTTTGGTAAAGCAATTAGAAACAAACCCGATTGGTTTTATTACATACAATATATATATGATATTTCAATATAATTATTGCTGCATCGGTACGTTAACCTAATGAACATGTACTGTGTGAATTTATAAGATTTGCATGGCTTGGCCCCCGCCGCCCGGACCATGGGGATTTGTAAATAGTAAATATTATATGTCGTCCGTACTAGTTTGCTACTATTATACAAATATATTTCCCTCAAAAGGACCTGTAAATGCACGTACATCTGATTAAAAAAACTACTGTAGAATTCACCTGGGACTACTAGAATATCGAGAGTTCCATACTAAAATCAGAAGTATATAAATATATACATGTATGTAGAGATTGGAAACTCCGTCTTTGTGGACAGGCAGATCTAGAGGGACCTCTGGTTTATAGACATTTTGCCTTGGCTAACTTCTTTCAAATGTATTCTTTTAAACATGATATCTTTGCATCAACACAAAGTTTAAACATTATATGATGATGATGAATATCATGGTTTGATGTGATCAGTTTTCCCGATTGCATCCTCGATACTCCAGGGGTTCCGATCACTAACGATCTCTACACCCCTGGACTATCTCATAGTAAAATTGAAGGCAGCTCAGTGGAAAACATTTGACCAATCGCAGGCCAGTAAAGATTTCCTCTGAAGACTACAGAGAGAGCGACGCCTAACATCAAAGCCACATAGTCGACCACAGTGTACCGTTATACGGCTCTTTTGATGTACATCAATGACTGAATTTCCTGTACTGTTCTGTTGCCTCCGGTTTTACTATGAGATAGTCCAGGGGTGAAGTGATCGTAAGTGAACGGAACCCCTGGAGTATCGAGGATGTCCCGATTGATGTTATTTAATATGATTTTTGAAAGAACGAAAATAAGCAATTTTACCTGGTTTTTCGAAAACCAGGCATTCAAACCCGATAATCCATTTTGTTTTATTAATAAATAAGTTAAAATATTATTTTTCCTATTCAAAATCATACCCAATTTAAACCATCTGAAAGTTACTGAACTTTTACAACATATTGAAGTTATTCTTTTATATTCAACTATTTAAAAGTTTATCTAAAAAAAACCTAAGCACATACAGAGGTACATCTGCCGATCATAAAATTGGAGTAGTTGCCAATCTTTATGTATATTGATATGTATATGTTTCTGCTAAAATATGGGAGACTGTAGATTGGTATGCTCATATATATCTTATACTATAAAGACATTATATAATTTTGAAAAAAATGATCATGATTTTGGATCTACAAAAATCATGTACATAGTAGGTCATTTGATCTGCATCTAGAGATCTAGAAGTCCCATCATTTTATTTTAGAAGTCCCCTGTTATTTATTTATTTATTTATTTGTTTTTGTGTTGGAGACGTAGAAAACCTGTGTCAGGATAAACATTGGCATATATACATATTATCATACTTGTTAACCTTTTGAAATTCCCATGGGGTAACTTCATGTGTTTAAACTAGTATTAAGAAGAAGAAAACCTCCTATGAAGAAATTAATGGTTGATTTTTGCATATTTTGACCAAGCTGTTCTTTCTGATGGTAAAGTCAGAATTTTGACATTTTGAATATTGAAGAACTTGGACTTGCTAAATCGGCTAAAATAGGGATTTAAAAATCGGGGTTCTCCTTCCAAAGATAAATTGGGAGGGTTGGCAAATATACGTGCAAACAAAATTAAGGGGAGATAACCCAATTATAGTGTTTAGTCATATTGATATATATAGTGTCCGTTTTAACTGGAATATTTTTATGATCTAATCCAATTTTCTGCCTGGATTATTACCCTTGGATTTTTTGTTTTCCTAATATGATATATATTAGACAAAAAGTAATAATATATATTAGGCATGCACAGATTTAGCAGACTAAGACCACTCATTATAAAAATGCATGATTCCGTTGTCATGTTGAAATTGTAAATCTGAACAATAATTCAAACCACTTTGGTCTTTTTCAGGGTTTTGCCAATTTATAGGGATTAAACCGATATGACTTTTCTGAACTAAAGACCTACATGTAGAAGATGCAGGTGAACCAATATCTCCCACAAGTGTTCCTTCTCTTCCTTCTAACACTTGTATTATCTCCTACACAAGTTTATGGGGATTCGTCTTTCACTGATCGGTTTGAGTACAGTCAGATCCTGCCACGCATTGCCTCTGCCCAACTCCTACATGAAAGCGTAATCAAAGAAGAACTGGTCAAAGCAATTGGCTGGGACAAGATATCAACATTGACTGACCGATGGGGGACATTTCTGGAGCGAATACAAATTGTAGATGCAGTAATTGCGTGGGCCAAGGAGAATGATACAGTGTCAGAGGAATGTACAGATGCATTAGGGCTACTGTTAAATGGTCTTGGAGCTGAGGAACTGTGGGCCTTAGAATGTAAGTACAATGTAGATGTGGATGCTTAACCTATTGGGATGGGGAGGAAATGCATACCAAAATAAATGAACACAAAATATAGAAAAGAAATATAATGAATATAATTTTTGCAGAAATCATTGGTTGAAAATTAAAATTAAATGATTTTAAGATACATTATCTGTAATTAATTTTTAAAGATAACTGGGCCCAGCTTCATGAACATTCCTTAAAGGCAAAATATAAGTTAAGTAGCGCTTCCTTAAAATCCGTAATGCTTTCCTATGGAGAATTATGTAGGTTAAGGGATTCCTTAAATTTAAAGATGCTCCACAGCTGACAAATGGTATTTTTTCATTATCAAAATCAAAAGCAGACGATTTAGTACTTTTCTTCAGTTACTTACTGTACACCATTACCACCTTTGAAAATTTTGAGCTTCTAATTATAATTTTACTTAAGTTAAAAATATGAAATATAATTAATTGCATCCCGAAAAAATTCTGTGGCACTATATCCTATATGGAATGAAGTACTGATTATGCATGCACCAAATGCAAATTGAATTATTTTATATCATTTTTTTGTGTTAACTAGACTTAAAAATACACGATCAAACACCAATTATTGTTCAAATGATTAATATTATTTAGGCTCTGTTGGCGGTGGAGCATCTTTAAGAAATGTTCATGAAACTGGGCCCTGGTATTGTAACAGTGACCTACACAAGATGACCACTATTTAATGGATTATTTTATTAGCCCACCATCATCAGATGGTGGGCTATTCAAATCGCTTTTGTCCGTCGTCCGTCCTTCCGTCCGTTAAAAATTCTTGTTATTGCTATTTCTCAGAAAGTACTGAAGGGATCTGTCTCAAATTTCATATGTAGGTTCCCCTAGGGCCCTTGTTGTGCATATTGCATTTGGGACTAATCGGTCAACAAGATGGCCGCCAGGCAGCCATCTTGGATTTCGATACTTAAAGTTTGTTATCGCTATTTCTCAGAAAGTACTGAAGCGATCTGTCTCAAATTTTATATGTAGTATGTTTGCAAAAGTTTGAAAAGCAGAGAAAAGATCCCTCTTTACATTGTCAGACACAGATTCTTCTTTGGTGGGCGCCAAGATCCCTCTGGGATCTCTTGTATAAATTTCATCCTAAAAACTGTTGCTTTTAGACCTCGTAATGGTGATCCATTTAGCTAGGGTAGTGTACATGTGTAGCCTGAACTCAACTGGTCACTGTGATTGGTGACAGTTTTGTAAATGGCGCTGTGAAATAATTTGACAAAGTTGCTAATAACTCCCTTATATGGAGCTTTGTAGTTTGACCTTGTAAGACTTGACAATTACCATACCATATTTGACCCAATAAATGCCCATGTCCCTATAAGCACCTCTCCCCTTTTTGAGGCCTCATTTCAATTGCCCGGGCATAAGACCCAAACTATCCAAACTGTATAGATTTGCAATACATGTAATTTCGTCTTACTAAGCACCTTTTCATATTTTTTTTTGGGGTCGGATACGGTATGTATACTTTCATGCATGTTAATGTTTTGAATTGTGTATGGATCCTTATGATGTTAGTAAGGCCCCGTCCCAACAGTGGAGTACTACAGATTGACCTTGTAATTTATAATATCTATGCATATATCGTAGGCTAACATGAATCTCTAGTCATACTATATATGTGGTTGTAGGTTACAACCCCGCCCCCATCCCATTACTCCACCCCGTATCCAATGTAGTTTTACAGTTTGACCTTGTTATATAAATTATCCTGTCCTCAATGTGGTCTATAAACTCCACTCCCTTCATCCCACATTTCCTCTCCTCCCCCCGCCCCCCTCCCCCACCATCATTTGCAGTTTGACCTTGTATAAATGACCTGGTAACTAATGTAAATGTAAATTTCCAGTCCTGGATGCCATTGGTAAGCCCCTCAACACCCCCCCCACCCCCAATTGAGGTACTACAGTTGACCTTGTATAACCTGGTAGCTATGTTATGTAAATTTTCCAGTCCTAGATGCCATGGGTAAGTCCCTAGTGGAGTACTACAGTTGACCTTGTATAACCTGGTAACTATGTATACGTATGTAAATGTAAATTTTCCAGTCCTAGATACCATGGGTAAGCCCCTAGTGGAGTACTACAGTTGACCTTGTATAACCTGGTAACTATGTATGTAAATGTCAATTTTCCAGTCCTAGATACCATGGGTAAGCCCCTAGTGGAGTACTACAGTTGACCTTGTATAACCTGGTAACTATGTATGTAAATGTAAATTTTCCAGTCCTAGATGCCATGGGTAAGCCCCTATTTGAGTACTATAGTTGACCTTGTATAACCTGGTAACTATGTATGTAAATGTCAATTTTCCAGTCCTAGATGCCATGGGTAAGCCCCTAGTGGAGTACTACAGTTGACCTTGTATAACCTGGTAACTATGTATGTAAATGTCAATTTTCCAGTCCTAGATGCCATGGGTAAGCCCCTAGTGGAGTACTATAGTTGACCTTGTATAACCTGGTAACTATGTATGTAAATGTCAATTTTCCAGTCCTAGATGCCATGGGTAAGCCCCCTAGTGGAGTACTACAGTTGACCTTGTATAACCTGGTAACTATGTATGTAAATGTCAATTTTCCAGTCCTAGATGCCATGGGTAAGTCCCTAGTGGAGTACTACAGTTGACCTTGTATAACCTGGTAACTATGTATGTAAATGTCAATTTTCCAGTCCTAGATGCCATGGGTAAGCCCCCCAGTGGAGTACTACAGTTGACCTTGTATAACCTGGTAACTATGTATGTAAATGTCAATTTTCCAGTCCTAGATGCCATGGGTAAGCCCCCCAGTGGAGTACTACAGTTGACATTGTATAACCTGGTAACTATGTATGTAAATGTCAATTTTCCAGTCCTAGATGCCATGGGTAAGCCCCCCAGTGGAGTACTACAGTTGACCTTGTATAACCTGGTAACTATGTACATGTATGTAAATGTCAATTTTCCAGTCCTAGATGCCATGGGTAAGCCCCCCAGTGGAGTACTACAGTTGACCTTGTATAACCTGGTAACTATGTATGTAAATGTCAATTTTCCAGTCCTAGATGCCATGGGTAAGCCCCCCAGTGGAGTACTACAGTTGACCTTGTATAACCTGGTAACTATGTATGTAAATGTCAATTTTCCAGTCCTAGATGCCATGGGTAAGCCCCCCAGTGGAGTACTACAGTTGACCTTGTATAACCTGGTAACTATGTATGTAAATGTCAATTTTCCAGTCCTAAATGCCATGGGTAAGCCCCCCAGTGGAGTACTACAGTTTGACCTTGTATGGCCCGGTCAGTATGACCAGTGTGTCGATATCTCGGCCATGGTCAACGATACTGACCTCAACAAAATGGTGGACATCCAGGGAAAATATTACCGACTAGAAATCCATCTGGATCTCAACCTGCCACCCAACATGTTTGTGGAGACAGTAAGTAAAGATTGAATATAAAGAATCATATATACCTTCATAAAAATGCTGTACTATAACATTGTTATTTTTTTGTGACAACTTAAAGTGAACAGTCGGGCAAGGATGGCTAAAGTCGGTAAAAATGGTGTGAATGTATCCAGTATAATTTCTTATGAAATAGAAAAATAAAATCTCTCGTCAAATCTGTCTGCTTACGAAGAAATTAATTTAAAGTATGGGAATTCTAAAACGTCCTCCCAGCTCACTATGTCTGTGGTTACATTTCCACGCAGCCTCGCTTTCAACGCTTTCAACTTTTCTTTACTTTAATGGTAAGAATTGGGAAACTAAGCAGAACTTAACCGTCGTATTAATATGTGAGAACTTTTGGAAGGCCAATGAACGCATTTAGACTGGTTTTCTTTGCCCGACTATTCACTTTAATTCTCGTTTTCATGTCAAACAACTTAAATTGTTACAAACAATTTCATTCTAACAAGAAAGATTTTATGTAAATGGTTCAACTGGACTTGAGTTTCAAATATTTTTACTACTAACAGTTGATTTTGCGTTAATTTTTTTGCACTGATTAGTGTTTGGCAATTTTTTGTATTGTTTATAAATTATGCAGAATTTCATTACACGTGATCAAGAATGTGATTTGCAGTAGGCTTTTTCACTGACTTTTCAGGGATGATTTTAATGACATTCAGATGTTCTTTGAAGTTAATATTTCTTATCCAACTGTGTTAGTGATGTAGTTTATCTAGCTGTTACGCATTCAAGATTTCATATGTAAGGATTCTTTTTGGAAGTAATGTATTTTACATTAAAAAGGTTAAGCATTAATTATGTATAGTGGAATTATTGATGGCATAAAATTTAAAATCAATCTGAAATGTTGTATATGTATATTCGGTTTTCTTTTCTTTTTGTTTACTGATTTTGTATATTATTTTCAGCCATTATTAGCCATTTATTTGAAAGACTTTACCCTTGGAGTGTGTGTGCCCTCACAGTGTAGCAATAATGATGTCATTGGAGTTTCTGCTGCAGGTAAATTAAGGAATGTCATTCTCACTCTGTAAGGTTGCGATCACATACACTGTCCTGAAGAAGACCCTAGAGATCAATCAAGAGAGGAATGTGACTATAACCCCTGGAGATCAAGGATGAAGGAATGTACAATATAAATATACTATAGCTACCTGAGTGCTGCAGTTGTCAAGTGGTTTAGGTGTTTCAACACATAACCGTCACAGCCATTAACCTCTAGATTGGGAAATCAAAATCCACATATAGGACAAACTGCCAAGTACTGACTATAGCTTATTTGGGGGTTTTTTCTTGGAACTTTTGTGTTTTCTCACCAAAAAAATATTCACATGAAGAGATATTGCCTGTCTTTTGTACCAATTACATAGTCTATTTCATAAAATTATTACTTGACAATAAAATTACAAATGACATTCCTAATTTCAGCAAATGCTGTGCTGAATCCTATTCTACCGGGTGTATTAAAGAATGCCACGATCCAAGGCGTTGACAACCCCCACTCTGCTGTGTTTGAAGCTCGCCCAGAGACGATAGTTGCACTGTAAGAGACATTATACATTAATCTGCTGTCCTTTAAGATTAATTGTCTCGTCTGCTGTTTCTACATCAAAGGCAATCACACCCCTAGCTACTGCGTGCAGGATTCATTATCCTGCCATAGATTTTAAACATTACATCATCACATTATTTTGTAACGGAGTGGAGGAAAATTAAGAGGTCTTTGTTGTTTAAAAAGTTTCAGGGAATGATACGATAGATTCATTTTTTAGATTGAGCTCTTTTTTGTTGCTTAAAAATCTTAAATGAATTGTTTGATGTATTGCAAATTTTTCATTTTTTTTTTTTTTTTTTTTTTTTTTTTGAAAATTTGATTGCATAACTCTTGTGAGTGTTAAAAAGAGGCTCCAATATTTTTGTATAGTCTCACATTCTAATATCGCTGTAAGCATACTACTTTGATGTGCTTTGATTTATTCCATTAACCAAATTTTAACAGACGACATCTCATTCATGACTAATTAATACTTGCCTCAATTACAGTATTATATAGTATGGATATTGCGATTAGTGCAATCACAATGATTGTAATACAATGTATAAGTCAATTCGTAGTATCAGAACAAGCTTTTTCAAATAGTAATAATTTTTAGGTCACCTGAGAACGAAGTGTAAAATTTTTCCTGGACCATTACAGTCCCCAACCCCCACCATCCATTGAGTACTTCAGTTGACCTTGTACTAATGGTAGTATGTATGTAAATTTTACAAGTCCTTAGGATGCCTTGGTTAGTCCCTAGTATGAGTATATAGTTGACATTGTATAAACTGGTACACTAGTATGTAAATGTCACATTTTCCAGTCCTCTAGCATCGCCATGGGTAAGTCCCTAGTTAGAGTAACTTTAGTTGACCTTGTTATTAAATCGGTCAATATGTATGTAAATGTCAATTTTCCAGTCAGGATGCCATTGGTAAGACCCTTCAACATTCCCCCCCCCACCACAACAACAAATGTGGTATTCTGTTGACCTTGTATTACCTGGTAGCCTATGCTATGTAAATTTTTTCCAGCTCCTAGATATGCTCTGGGTAGTCAATAGTTGAGTTACTACTGTTGACCTTGTATAACCTGGTAAACTATGCTATGTAATTTTAAAAGTACTAGATGCAATGGGGAAGCCACCCAGTGGAGTACTACAGTTGACCTTGTATAACCTGGTAACTATGTATGTAAATGTCAATTTTCCAGTCCTAGATGCCATGGGTAAGCCCCTAGTGGAGTACTACAGTTGACCTTGTATAACCTGGTTTACTATGTATGTAAATGTCAATTTTCCAAGATGCCATGGGTAAGCCCCCTAAGTGGGTACTAAGTTTACCTTGTAAAACCTGGTAACTATGTAAGTAAATGTCTGCAATTTTCCAGTCCTAGATGCCATTAAGCCCCTATGGAGTACTACAGGCCATTGTATAACCTGGTAAATGTATGTAAATGTCAATTTCCATCCTAGATGCCATGGGAAGCCCCCCAGGGGCCTTAGTTGACCTTGCCATAACCTGGGTAAAATGTATGTGTAAATTCAAAAATTTCCAGTCCTAGATGCCATGGGGAAGCCCCCCAGTGGAGTACTCTTCAGTTGACCTTGTAATAACCTGGTAACTATGTATGTAAATGTCAATTTTCTTCAGTCCTAGATGCCATGGGTAAGCCCCCAGTGGAGTACTACAGTTTAAGGTATAACCTTTAACAAAAATATGTAAATGTCAAAATTTTCCAGTCCTAATGCCATGGGTAAGCCCCCCCTGTGGAGTCTTGCATGTTAACCTGGTAACCCCCTTGGGATGCCATGGGTAAGCCCCAAAAAGTGGAGTATTTTACTATAGTTCATATCAGGAACAATGGGATTCAACCTGCCAAAATGTTTGTGGAGACAATTAGGTAAAGATTGAATATATCTATTTATTTTTCAAGACCCTTGGCTAAAATCGTCAAAAATGGGTTAAAAAATTAGCCAGTCAAAGCATGCTTACGAAGATCGTCATATGGGAATTCTAAAACGTCCTGGCCAGCCACAGGTGGTTAGATTTCCACGCAGGGCTTTCAACGCTTTCAACTTCATACTTTAATGGTAAGAATTGGGAAACTTCAAACTTAACCGTCGTATTAATATGTTTTTGTAGGCCAATGAACATTTAGACTGGTTTTCTTTGCCCGACATTCACTTTAATTTTCGTTTTCATGTCAAACAACTTAAATTGTTTACCAACAATTTCATTCTAACAAGAAAGATTTTATGTAAATGGTTCAACTGGACTTGAGTTTCAAATATTTTTACTACTAACAGTTGATTTTGCGTTAATTTTTTTGCACTGATTAGTGTTTGGCAATTTTTTGTATTGTTTATAAATTATGCAGAATTTCATTACACGTGATCAAGAATGTGATTTGCAGTAGGCTTTTTCACTGACTTTTCAGGGATGATTTTAATGACATTCAGATGTTCTTTGAAGTTAATATTTCTTATCCAACTGTGTTAGTGATGTAGTTTATCTAGCTGTTACGCATTCAAGTTTCATATGTAAGGATTCTTTTTGGAAGTAATGTATTTTACATTAAAAAGGTTAAGCATTAATTATGTATAGTGGAATTATTGATGGCATAAAATTTAAAATCAATCTGAAATGTTGTATATGTATATTCGGTTTTCTTTCTTTTTGTTTACTGATTTGTATATTATTTTCAGCCATTATTAGCCATTTATTTGAAAAGACTTTACCCTTGGAGTGTGTGTGCCCTCACAGTGTAGCAATAATGATGTCATTGGAGTTTCTGCTGCAGGTAAATTAAGGAATGTCATTCTCACTCTGTAAGGTTTGCGATCACATACACTGTCCTGAAGAAGACCCTAGAGATCAATCAAGAGAGGAATGTGACTATAACCCCTGGAGATCAAGGATGAAGGAATGTACAATATAAATATACTATAGCTACCTGAGTGCTGCAGTTGTCAAGTGGTTTAGGTGTTTTCAACACATAACCGTCACAGCCATTAACCTCTAGATTGGGAAATCAAAATCCACATATAGGACAAACTGCCAAGTACTGACTATAGCTTATTTGGGGGTTTTTTTCTTGGAACTTTTTGTGTTTTCTCACCAAAAAAATATTCACATGAAGAGATATTGCCTGTCTTTTGTACCAATTACATAGTCTATTTCATAAAATTATTACTTGACAATAAAATTACAAATGACATTCCTAATTTCAGCAAATGCTGTGCTGAATCCTATTCTACCGGGTGTATTAAAGAATGCCACGATCCAAGGCGTTGACAACCCCCACTCTGCTGTGTTTGAAGCTCGCCCAGAGACGATAGTTGCACTGTAAGAGACATTATACATTAATCTGCTGTCCTTTAAGATTAATTGTCTCGTCTGCTGTTTCTACATCAAGGCAATCACACCCCTAGCTACTGCGTGCAGGATTCATTATCCTGCCATAGATTTTAAACATTACATCATCACATTATTTTGTAACGGAGTGGAGGAAAATTAAGAGGTCTTTGTTGTTTAAAAAGTTTCAGGGAATGATACGATAGATTCATTTTTTAGATTGAGCTCTTTTTTGTTGCTTAAAAATCTTAAATGAATTGTTTGATGTATTGCAAATTTTTCATTTTTTTTTTTTTTTTTTTTTTTTTGAAAATTTGATTGCATAACTCTTGTGAGTGTTAAAAAGAGGCTCCAATATTTTTGTATAGTCTCACATTCTAATATCGCTGTAAGCATACTACTTTGATGTGCTTTGATTTATTCCATTAACCAAATTTTAACAGACGACATCTCATTCATGACTAATTAATACTTGCCTCAATTACAGTATTATATAGTATGGATATTGCGATTAGTGCAATCACAATGATTGTAATACAATGTATAAGTCAATTCGTAGTATCAGAACAAGCTTTTTCAAATAGTAATAATTTTTAGGTCACCTGAGACGAAGTCTCAAGTGACCTATTCTAATCACCTTATGTCCGGCGTCATCTGTCATATGTCTGTAAACAATTTACATTTTCGACTTCTACTCAAATACCGCTGAAGCAAATTCAATGAAATTTTGCACAAAGCTTCTAAGGCATAATGCCAATCAAAATTGTGAATTTTATGGTCCCAACCCCCCAGGGGGCTGTGGGAGGGGGCCAAAAGGGGTAAAATTGACTATAATTTCAAAAATCTTCTTCTCCACTCACAGATGTGATGGAATCAAATACTCTTCACAGATAGAAAGGTCTAAAGGTCCTTTACAAAAATTATGAATTATATGACCCTCAGGGATCTCAGGTTTCCTCTTGGGGAGGGGGTTAAGTTTACTATAGTTTATATAGGGAAAACACATTTTTGAGCATAATTTGGTTATTTGTAAAAGGAAATAAGTCAAATGTTGTCACATTTATCCCTATGAAATGGCCATTGAATTAATAACAAATTTTTCATGACTGACTCCCAGGGGCCTTAGAGGTGGGGCCAAAAGGGGTCAAATAAGCTAAACTTCAAAAATCTTCTTCTGAAATGCCGGAAACTGGATAGAATCAAATACTCTTCATAGATGGAACGGTCTTAAGGTCCTTTACAAAAATTGTGAATTATATGACCCTGGGGTCTCATGTTTCCCCCTTGGCAAGGGGTCAAGTTTACTATAGTTCATATAGGAAAAACACATTAATGAATGTTATCTGCTTATTTTTCATAGAAAATTAGTCAAACTGGGTTAGAATTATTAGCCTGAGAAAGCATTTTATCGTCATATCCATATTGGTCCTGGTGACAAGGGGCCATTAGTAAAAAGGGTGGCTAAAACTTCAAAATACTTCTTCTGAATTAATCTCCTTTGATGGAACCAAATCTTCAGGATTGTAGGCGATTAAACCGTGAATTTCATATAAAATCACTGACACTATAGACTGACTTTTATAACTACTTTGCTTAGTTTTTAGTTGTTTAAACTGGGTTAGAAATATTTTATGCATAAGGTTTGGTAACATAATTCTGAAGTAATTCAAAATGGCTAAAAAAACGAAAAATGGAACAAAAAAGATTTCTAAAAAATGTTATTGGTAAAATGTATTTTAATTCGTAAATAATTTTCAGAGATAATTTGAAAACAGCCAAACAGGCAATGAGAGTGTCTGATCAAACTGGAGCAGTGTATTAGGTATGGTATGTTACTTAGCTTTGTCAAGGCCCTTTTGGATAAAATGGTTTCTTGTTAATACAGTAGCTGTAGGCCACCTTTTTTTTTTCGTGACTATAAATTTACATATTGTGATCACAAATATGTATGTGACCCTTTTTACATGATTTAATTCATGTTTATATGCAATCAAATAAACAATGGTGGTTCTTTTTTGATTGAAAAAATCAAAATTCATTACCTGAAGTATGAAAATATTTTTTGTTAAATTTTTTTTTTATATGACATTTTGATTGATATGTATGCTTATTTTGTCTTAAATCACTCGAAGCATTAATTATGTCAAAAATTAAAACTTAAGAAAAGTTTGATCAAAATACTCAAAAAAACTTAAGTTTTGATTGTCACAAAATTGGGTGTTTTTAACAATCATAAGCCTGATGTTTTTTGAACTGCTTTAGAATCCATGCTTAATATCATTAAAATTATCAATAAATATTTCCATGAAAAAAAATCATAAAATTTGTAGCTTGTGTTTTTTTGTTTTATGTTTTTTTTTTTTTTTGCAGGGCTAAACTTCTGATTTAACTTTTTGTTTTTTGCTGACTGTAAATCTGGACTTTTACATTGTAATCTTGATGAAACCATATAACCAAATTTCTTATAAAATCAAAATTCATTACCTGAAATGATAAACCTTATGACCATTTTGATTGATAGTATGATGTGTTTATAATACACAAAGCTAATTATGAAAAATAAAACTGAAGAAAATTCAAAAACTCAAAATCAAACTTCAGTTGATTGATCACAAAATGTTTTGAACAATCTAAATATTAAACTGCTAAGAAATACTTAATATAGTAAAATTAATACAATTTTGAACAAAAAAAAATCATAAATCAATTTGTCTTTGTTTTTTTGTTTGTTTTTTTTTTTTTAAACAGCAACTTGTAATGTTGTGATTTGATGCCATTGCCAACACTTTGAAAGCACAATATTTTGAAAAACAACAACATTATACATATATTTACTTATATACTGGATGTATGAAAATTGGTAAAAACTTGATTCTCTTACATAATAATCTACTCCCACCCATTTGATTTCTAGATTTTGTAATTATTTTAATTTATATGCATTTCAGCTGTAAATAAAAAGAATATTTCTGAGAATGCAGTTGTAATCATCGTCTAGCTTGACAAGTGAACGATAATGCCCTAAAAATTCCGAAATACTTTGTTATTGTGATTCAATATTTTGATTATTCTACAATATATAGGTTATAAAATCATATGTCACTTTACATTTAATGTAACTAATGAGTATTAAATAAGATTAAGAAATCAGTTTCTTTGTTTACTCAATTTTATGATTGAAAAGGGCCGTGGTGCAACCACGGTGTAATACTGCTAAAAATAGACCTTGCCTCATTAAGACCTTTAAACGACAAATTTACCGGTCCACAATTTTTCTGAAATTTTCACAATATTTACTTCAGGTAATGAGCCAACTTTTTAGAAAATATTTTTGGTGCACTCAAACTGGAAGTGGGTGAATCACCATTGTTAATAATTGACATGGCCGAAAATAATACCCAAAATTTCGATATTTTCTGTCATTAAAATTTAGCCAAAATTTTATTTGTCCCATTTTGCCTACATATTTGTGATCATAATATGTAATTATTTATATTCTTCAGAAAATAATACAGTTTTATGACATAAAACATTATTTTAATAACTTTTTGGATCAAAAAGGGAACCCTGTCATACACCTCTACTGGGCAACATTAATTTGGCCATAGCACAGGCCCCTGGGACCTTTTGAATTTTTTAAACGTATTTCAAGGGTTTGCATTTATATTGCTACATATTACATTTAATTTCAATAAAATTGGTTCGTGGGCAAATTTCCATTGTTCGTGAAAGAGGTCCTTTCAAAATACTTCTTCTGAATTCACAGATTTGATGGAACCAAATAATCTCCATAGATTAAAAAGTGAAATTTATAAAATCACTGACACGGACTGACTTCTAGTTTGGTTTTGTTGTTTAACGTTAGCAAAGCAAATTGGAATTTTATGCATAAGGTTTGGTAACATAATACACTAACTATCAAAATGAAAAACAAAAAATAAAAATTCTAATAAGAAAGTTCAACTTAAAAGTTTATTTTAATTCGTAAATAATTTTCATAGATTTGAACCAACTTTGCAATGCTCTTTCTGTAGCAGCACTCAGGGGACCATCAAGGCCTCTTGGGCCTCTTGTTAATACAGTAGCTGTAGGCCACCTTTTTTCGTGACTTATTAATTTCATGTTAATATATGTCTCAAAACTTTTTCATGATTTTAATTCATGATTTATATGCAGTCAAATAAGTTCCAATCTATTTGTGATTGAAACTTTTTCATGACATTTACATTTTGAGTATGTACATGTTTGTTATTTTTTCTTTTATACCATTATACACACTGCATGTCATTTACTTTCTGGTCTTGATTTCTCGAAACAAACTTCAGTCAAAAACTTAGCCAGACTTAAGTCATAAAGTTTGATCTAAGTTATATAAGGGAAAAAACTTAAGTTTTGACTTAAGTCTGCACTTGTGTTTCGAGAAATCATAGCCTGATGTTATTTTATTTAGAATCCATGCATACGTCATTAAAAATCAATAAATATGTCCATATTATGTAAATGGATATTTATGTTTAACATTTATCGTTTCACAGCGTCATTGCGTCCTTCCTGGCGTTTTTCTTGCTGACTGGAACACTGTACGACCTCTTGATCAACCAGCCGTCCATAGCAGCAGATACAGACCAATCAGATAGTATAGAGCATAAATCCCATGTCAATACCAACGCCCAAGATCTTAATGCCACCCTGGTTAGCTACTCAGAGAGCAACGAGTCAGAACTTCTTAGTGATGGCAAAGAGCTTATTACTGTGACGATCCGGCACAAAATCAGGAGTTATGGTATGGCTTCTTGATATCAATTACTTTAGTTTATTTATTAAAGGCACACATCTTAAAGATGCTCCACCGCTGACAAATGGTATTTTTTCACTATCAAAAACAGGAGCAGACGATTTAGTATTTTTCTTCTGTTACAAAAGTTACTTACTTTACACCATTACCACCATTGAAAAGTTTGAGCTTCTAATTTTACTTCAAGTTAAAAATATGAAAAATAATTAATTGCATACCTAAAAAATTCCGTGGCACTATATTCTATATGAAATGAAGTACTGATTGCGCATATACCAAAGGCGAAATAAATTATTTTATATTATTTTTGTGTTAATTAGGCATATATATACATGATTTAAAACAAATTATCGTTCGAACGATGAATATCATTTATACTGTCGGCGGTGGAGCATCTTTAATGGAAATGGCTTTTAATTTATAAAATGGGAATGTGAAACAAGTTATTTCCATTGTGCAGAGCCACAAAAGGTTAAATGTTACTATTTATTTATTAATTGTTAATTTAAATCTTACTGTTAATAATTCTTAATTTTCTGAAATATTTGCATAATATTATTACTTGATTAGTGCGACTTTCTCTTCACAAACAAAACCAAAAGAAAAAATTCTGAATTTTAACTTCACAAAGAAATTCTAGTGCTAAATGTTTTTCACAAATATTAAATATTTTGTAACACTTTATTTTATTATTTTGTCCCAATCTCATTAGGTACTATAGGTCAGTTTTTAATGGGGTTCTCCATGTATACCAATGGCTACAAGATCCTGAGTACAGAGACGACTGCAGGCCAGGTCAAGGCCGTCAATGGTATCCGTGTCCTCAGTCTTGGCTGGGTCATCTTAGGTCATACATACTACTTCACCTCCTCACTCTGCAGTAAGTTCATCAAAGCTTTTGCAATCATTTATTAAAATTTTAATTTGCTAGCCCAGTGGGATTAGTGGTTTGTTAAGCATTGAATGTATACACATATTGTATTTTTCTTATTCCTAAAACTACTTTTTTTCTTATTTGACACATTCAACCCTGAAATTTCATAATAGGTTGATCTAGTCTGTGATTTAGAAGAGCCTAAATGTTTCATCGGGGATGAATGAGTCAAACCAAATTTCTAAAAAAATCTTAGTTTTTCATGGATAGTTTGTCAGTCTGATTCTGAATGCAGAGATGTAATACAATTAGTTCCTAAGAAATTCTAAGTATATTTATCGGGTCTGCCAATTTAGTACATTTATTAAGTAACTTAAAACTTCTTTTTATCATTAATTGTACTTGGTTACAGAAAATCTAGTTGTTGCCCAAAAATGGGCTCCACGATGGACCTTCCAGGCTGTGCTTAGTGCCCTGTTTTCTGTGGACTCATTCTTCCTCCTCAGGTATAAGTAATGAAACATCTTAAATGTTTGATATAATAACTTACATATGAGTTATTTTTTAAGATCCTCTGATTATATTGATTATTTATAATACATGTATCTAAATGGCACTTTATTTATCAATTGAGAAACAAAGATATATAAATTATACAAATCACCTTTGATGACCCGGGTTTATGCATGTTAAGTTGTTTGATTGAGTGTGGGGTAAGGGAGAACCCCATGTGATCAGGCAGGTGACCCCTGACCTTTCACCTCTGTGCCAGGGATCAAACGTCAGCTAGCTGGATGACAATCGACTGGCTTAACCAATATACCACCTGATCACTGGATGACAATTTAATCTAATTGTATATTTAATCTTGCTCCAACTTCCTTCTACCCTCCTCCTCCTCTTCCTCCTTCATTCCTCCTCCTCTTCCTTCTTTTTTTTTTGCCTCTTCCTCCTCCTCCATATTCCCCTCCTCCATATTCCCATCTGCCAGCTCTTTCCCCTCTTTCTCCTTCCACTGCTCTTCCACTTTCCTACTGTTGCTTCCATTCCTGCTCCTTGCTCTTCTGCTCATGTTGCTCAGATTATAATGCTTTTACATTTATTTATAGTGACAAGCAGAGATTTGTTCTATTGTACTGTAGGTCTACGTATATTTCAGTGGTATGTTAGGAACTTACCTCACTCTGAAAGAAATGCAGAAGAAAAATGGCAAGATAAACTGGCTGATTTATTATTTCCATCGCTTCTGGAGGTAAGTTTACCATAGCTTGATTGTGCACTACCATAACAAATGAATTCTTTAATATGCTATCTAAAGCTTTGCTTTCTTAGACACAAGTGGTGATTTCCACAAGTGTTATAATCAATTCTGTGTTGTCTAGCTATTATGATATCTCTATAACATTTTAGATTGACTCCAGCCTACATGCTGGTGCTCCTGATGTATATAGGCCTTTTCCAGTACTGGGGGGACGGACCATTCTGGCCCCAGTTTGCCCCTGGGTATGACATATGTGTCAAACACTGGTGGAGAAATCTGCTCTACATACAGAACTTCTTCTCGGTCACAGAACAGGTAGGAATTATTGATACTTGTAGAATTCACAGTCACAGAACAGGTATGAATTAATGATACTCGTAGAATTCACAGTCACAGAACAGGTGGGAATTGTTATTACCTGCAGACCAAATAACTTTGGAACTCTTTCAAATCTCTGGAATGTTTATTTGTTTTGTTTGTTGTTTTTTACTCTATAGACAGCAAGAGGTCATATCATCATCAACAACCTATGAATGATTATACTACTAACAGTACACTGCAGATGATCAGTGAAGTGTAGCAAAGTGCAATCAACCATGGTTCTGCAATGATGCGGATCATATAAAGATGTGCTTGGATTAGGAATTGAGGAAAGCTGGAGTACCCATACAGAATCACCATCCTATGGTCACTTGGCAACTGCTGCACATGGGTTTCGAACTCACAACCAAGAGATGGTGGGTTTGTGTTGGACACTAGCTTCTAGGCCACTGAAGCCTCCCCAGCTGGGAAAAAGGGTAGCCATGGTGGCAAAGTGGTTAGATGTCTCAATATATATCCACCAACTCTCCACTTCTTCGTTACGGGTTCGAATCCCATTTGGGGCAGTTACCAGACACTGACTGCTGATCGGTGGTTATTCTCGAGTACTCCGGCTTTCCTTCACCAACAACCCTGGCACATCCTTGCATAACTCTAGCATTACTTCAAAAAATATCTAAGTCTCAATGTGAAGGAAAGATTTTGCCAATTACTTGAAAAATTGTAATGCATTAAAATTAATATCATTACATTTTTAATTACCCCATGTCTGATATAATGGTAATGTACAATCATTTACTTTTTATCAAACTGCATGTTTCTTCATGAAATACTTTGATGAATTGAATGGAAAAGCTGTATTTTGTTCTCTTTTGATCAATGGAAAGGAACATAAAATATAACAAACCATATTTGTCGTAATTAGCACCTCTCCACCTATATGCTACCTCCCCTCTTCTGAAGGAGTTGAAGTTATTCAAAGAAAAGAAGGCATATAAACATTGTATGTGGTGACAGATTAATCTACCATGAGCACAGAAAGAGTTAATAAGCATTCCCTTTGTTCAATTTTTTAAAGCGCCCTGGGCGCTGATTACAGTAATATGGTACATATTTTATTTGTATATGATTTGTTGTAGTGTATTGGGTGGTCGTGGTACCTGGCCAATGACATGCAGTTTTTTATCATCACCCCACTCATCTTGATACCCCTATACAGGTAAGGGTCTCTGAGTCACAGGTTAGACACCCATATGGGTCAGTTTTCAAGAACTGACCATAGATAGGAGCTTTTACTCCAGTTACTGTATTCAGTCAAATAAGCACCCCTCATCCCTCTAAACTTATTACAAGGTAGAACAAATGAGTCATTTGACAAATGAATACATGAATACTGTACACCATTGTTTCCCCATTTTACTAAATGTACATATAGTGATTTAAATTTCAAAACAAGCAGAGATTAACTTTCACAGAATGAAAAAAAATGATAACAACATCTTCAAAATATAAGTGTGGTGAATATCTTAGTGGAGATAAACTTTTGTGAATTTATTTTTGATTGGAAAAGTTTTAGAAATAAATCGCACAAGAAATAAAGGAATTCTTTATTGTTTTTTGATAGAGTAGGACAATACCTATTAAAGCTCAGAAGATCATAAAAGCAAATGCCTGAAATCAATTTAATTGAGGTTATGTACAAGTCTAGGTATGTAGATTTGTAGTTTAATAAGAGTAAAGGAGATCAAAATTCTTCATAAGTGTTATGAGATGAACAGGAACCCAAATGATTTGTAGTTTAAGAGTATAAAGGAGTAGAGAGATAACATTCTCCCATACTTCACAGGGATATCCTGTGGTTGCTAGGGAAAATATATCTCTATCTTACACAGGGGGGGTGTAAGACAGCTCACACATGCTTTTGACGCATAACGACATTCCTGCGATAATGGCGTGATGAAATAGCTGGAAACCAAGTGAAATTTCACCATTTTTTCTACTATGTATGGGAGAAAAAGAATCAAACATGGGTCTGTGAAGTGGACAGGAATATCTCAACCCTCATGAAAGATTTTGGTTGTCAACCCTCGGCAAGCCTCAGGTTGACCTTCCAAAATCTTTCACTTGGGTTGAGATATCCCTGTCCACTTGACAGACTCATGTAAGATTCTATTAATCCACTAATACCGTTACTTATGAAATGAACCAGAACTTAAAAATACTACCTCTATACGGTTATTGATATTTGCAACATCGCTGTTTGACTACAGAAAGCCAGTGGCAGGTTACATCATCATCGGTATACTTATGATGGAGCAGTTCCTGTTCCGTGGCCTAATCTCTGTCTACTACGGCTTCAAGATGAACATACCTGACCCCCAGTAAGTATTACATAGATCACTATATATGTCTGGTAAAGAAAATGGTGAGAAGGAAAGATGAGAAGGAAGTAGGTGATATTGTATGACTAGTTATTTCTGCTGGACAATAAAAAAAATGTGTTTTTCAATTGTTTACAGAACATTAATTTCCATAGATTAAAATTTCACAACAGTATATATGATGTTTATGTGGTTATAAATGTTGTTTAACTCATTCACCCCTGAAATCCCATAATGGACTGGTCCAGTCTTTGATTTAGAATAATCTAAATGTGTCTTTAGGGATGAATGAGTTAAACTCACTTAATCCATGTTTTTTTTGCAGGCACCAGTTGGATTGGTTCAATGAGATGTACCAGAGACCCTACTCTCGAATCAGCCCCTACCTTATAGGGATTGTGACTGGACATGTTCTATGGAAGACAGATCGCAAGGTTCAAATGTCAAAGGTGAGATCAACTACCTTATTTAACTTAGTAATCGCACATTGTAGAAATTGAGGGCCCGCATAATGGGATCAGATTTAGACCTTTCACAAGTCATTTCACAAAGTAAACCTCAAATCTGTTGCAGAAGAAATGAAATAAAGGAAATAGAGAAACTATGTATAGATCCAGTCAAGTATGAATATGCCCAGATTCAATGTCACTCGCGTACATACCCTGGTACAAAAGTCACAACCAAGGTTCTCTCTATTGTGTCAGCTTTGATTTTAAGTGCAGTGGTTTTGGATTTGCAGTAACATAAACCCTAAAAGCATATTTATGTGAATTTTAAATTCAAAGAAAAGTCCATTTTGACTAAAAAAATAAATCAAATGTACTGTTTTAGCATCAAAAACATCTAATTTACAAAAAAGTTTGAATGATTATACAAAAAATATCAGATTCAACCTTGTGATTTATCTTGATACAGCTGACGATTTTGATTGGCTGGACTGTGTCCTTGACCTGTGTGACCTCTGTTGTTTATGGAACCCTGGAAGAGAATAAGGGCCACCTGAACTCCCTACAAGTGGATGGTGTGTACAATGCTCTCAGTAAAACAGCTTGGAGCCTCGGTCTGGCCTGGATCGTATTTGCCTGTAACACAGGATACGGAGGTAAGGTAGAAAAAAACATTTCTTTTTGCATATTACGGAGTTATCTGCCCCTACAGGTAGTAATTGTTGTGATGTTACATGTTTGCGAGCGTTAACGTCATACATTTCATAAAAAACAACAGGAATTTTGCTCACAAAATTATAAAATCTGAATGGATACCTTCCTGCATGGGAGGTAACTCTGTATTATGCAAAGTCGTAATACCATATTGCTGGTTAATTCCATGGGTATACAACGTTTTTTGCAGATTTTCCAGTCATTACTATCATCACAATAATTTGATCTGATAAAATTTGAGAAATGGATGAATTATATATCACCTTATAGTCTTACTCCAAATGGAGAAATTTTTGACCTGCAAAAGTAACCAACTATTTAAGATTTTGCGAGACAACGTTGTTGTCATGGAAATTTTATCAGCGAAATAATAAGTGATTGTTATTTTAGCCTGAACACAAAATTTAAAAAAATTTGATTGTCTAATCTTATGTCAAAATCACAAATCTTTTGTCCGACAAAAATAACTTAACATAAAGACTGTGTCTCAGTGGGGCTTTAGTAAAACTTCAAATAATCTAAGTATTCAAGTTAGCTGTACTTGAAAATGAATATATATTTTCTTTGGATCAACAAAACACTTCAACTTTTAAGATGTTTATGAGTTATAAACAAGTTGGGAGGTACCATTGTATTATTGAATACTTACATGTATGTTTATTAAAGAGATTTTAGATTGTTCACCGTGTATTGGAGTAATAGGAGATACGACACACTTGGATAAAATCTGTTTATATTTGTAGGCATCATCACCCAGTTCCTGTCTTCACCTTTATGGGGACCGTTTGGTAGGCTAACCTACTGTGCCTATCTGATACACCCTATAATGATGTATGCCTTTATTCTGAACCAGCGCTATCCTATCTACTTCACTGATGTCAATATGGTAGGTATACAAGTATTGTTTACATTTTCTTCAATTTATCGCCAAACAACATCAGAAAATTTTCTCTAGTCTGTCCACCTGTAAAGCTGTATAACTGTGAATTCTGTTTTCCATGTTGTTGTCTCCTTTTACTCTAGTGATATTTTCTAGATTATATTCAGGTGGTATATCCTTAGTATATAGGGCTTCTTTTCAGTACTTTTTACTGTTTCCCAATTTGCATTTAGTTATCTCCCCTTACTTCAAATAAGATGATGATAATAATTAGTTACTTGTACATACATACATTGTTGTCCAAATATTACTATTAAAGGTAGGTTTTGCCCAATGAAATAGAAAGACTAGGAAATTGAAATTTATCCTGTACATAGATATAATCTTCAGATCATTTTCGATGCATACAGTGAACAATATGGGTGGTCAGTTGCCTAGCTTGACCAGGAAAATACTCCTCTAAAAATAGAGCGAAGTCAAGCTTTACATAGAACATGACTATTTTTTTCCACAACAAGGCCACAACATTAAACGGAAGCGTGCAACAAAATGTCAGATAGAAGTGACCGTCTTGCCACGGCATGTTTAGTAAAAAAAAAAAACAAGAACAAATCGAGGTGCAATGGATTGTTTATACATATCATATAATCTAAAATACTTCATGTTACTAACATACGCTCGCTAGCTTAGTACATCAAACATATATGTAGTTAGTCTGCCACTGTATGTATGCTGGCATATGTGTTGAAATTTAACTCACCAGGTGCAACAGCCACGAGCCCCAACAGAATCTGGGTGAGTTCCGCTTGAAATGTGGCTTCAGTTTCTTCTATTGCTACATGCCATCCCTGAATTTCATTCCCTAGAGATATTCTAGGATGCTTCCGATTCCATTCTAATATCCTCCTCTTTGTTGCTGATTCAGATAAAAAAAAATTCTCACACGCTTTCATTCAGCAATTTTGTTTACTTTTAGTGCATAACAATGCGCATGCACGAAACTTCGACAACACAATCCATCGCAGCTTCATTTCATACTATCCTGTCAGCCTGACGATCGTAATAAATGAAGGATTTCCTTCAATTTTGTATTCAAGACACATTTGTTCAACCTCATTCGCATTAAGAAATTATATTAAGGTATTTTTTATATGTTTTTTCACCTTTTCTTCCGTTTATCGGATTTTCAAAATTATATTTATTTGGTTGGGCAAAATCTACCTTTAAAGGGGCAATTCAGTCTAACAGTACATTAAAATTTGCACATATCTCGGAAACAAATCAGTTCTAATAGAAATTAGATTAGTTTTTAGTAGGTTTTACTGTGATATGCCCGAAAAGCCCACTGTAGTGAAAGGTATGTGAAATGTTCAATCTCGCGATCGCTTACTGTCCACCATTACACATAGTGGTCGGGTGTTTTGTATGACGAACCTGGCCCTTACCAGTGTTATAAAGAACTTTTATGTTTGAAAGTTGTCCAGGTAAATAGGGCTCCTTTAAAATACACATATACACATTTCCCTGATTAGCATTTAGTTGTCTCCCCTTACCCCTGATTAGAGATTAACAAGATGTACTGTAATAAAAAAAATTATTTTGTGTTTTAATGTCCAACAACTTTTCATATTTATTCAATTTTGCAATATACAGTTAAGACACTGCGTTTTGCTTTCAGTTGAACATTTTTTATTGCAATTTTAAAATTTTCACAAATTCTTATTACCTGCAAAATTTAACAATTTGCATTTAAGATACCGCATTTTACTTTTAGTTGAATCCTTTTTGTGGCAGTTTTAAAATTTTCACAAATTTTTATCAGCCGCAACATTTAATTGTATGCAAAAATATTGGTTTGAAGTGGTACTAAGCTGTACGATATATGTTTGTATGATTGGCCTGATATGCTGAGTAAATACGACTTGTCTTCATTACGTGTTTTCTCTGTTTCTAGATTTACATGTTCTTGGGGCACTGGCTGATGTCCTATGGCCTCGCTTTCTTTGTCTCCCTGGCGTTTGAAGCTCCGATGATCGGATTGGAAAAAGCAATTTTCCAAAGAACAAAACGGCATTAAAACATTCAAACATTACAAGTCAAAGCGCCACAGGGAGAGACTTTGGAGTGAAATTTCATTAGGGAATCTCAAGCGTTCAGTTTGACACACTAGGTATATATGTGTCAACCATTTTGTAATACAGTTACCAGTTACTTATAATGTTTGTTTTATACTCCCCATCCTCGATACTCCAGAGCTTCCGATCACTTACGATCTCTACAGTGTAGAGATCGTAAGTGATTGGAAGCCCTGGAATAGTGTAGAGATCGTAAGTGATCAGAAGCCCTGGAGTATCGAGGATGTATGCTCCCCTGCAACAAAGTTAGCAGGGACATTATACTGATATCAGCTTATCAGTCTCTCAACAAAAAATCTTGTCCGGACATGAACAACTCCACTTTAAGTAGAGGACCAATTTCAATGCAATTTTATAGCAATGTTGGGGACCATGTGCAGATGTGTATGAATGTTTTCTTGTGTCAAAATCTTGGTTGCCATGGTAACCAGATCAATATACACAGGTTTAATGAAATGGCAATAACACATGTGGATGTATATAATATGTCTTATACATTTATAATGGTTACTATGATAGCAACAAAATGGAGGAACATTTTGTTGCCATGGTCTCAATAAAGGGGGTGCAGGAGGTATTAGACTATCATTGTCTTTCAGTTCTGGACTAGTTCATTTTAATGTGATTATTCAGTATGTTTTTACAGTAAATGCTCGCAATGTAAGGAAGTGGCATATTTCACTTTCTTTTTGTAGAAACTAGAAATCTTACATATATTGTTATGCTGTTTTATATACATTTTATTTAGTACCTTTTGTCATAAGGAGTAAAATATGCACGCATCAGAATCTAAAATTCAATCAATGATCTGCAATTGAATCTGTTATGCAATTATATACAAACTTATACATCACTAGAAAAGTTTATCAGTATATATATATATATATATTTACCTGATGTATACAATTTTTACCTCACATTAGATATTACTGCTAGTTTGTACTGATGTTAGTTTTAATATGAGATTTACTCATTTTACTGGGTATATATTTAAAATAAAATGATTTTTAAGAATATTGAAGTCTCATTATTTTTGAAAAAAATACCATCATGGCACTTTAATATTCAATAAGGTAGTGTAAACTAACTTACTTTTGAGGCGACTCAATTTTTCGCTTTCTTGCCTGAATGACTTTATTGTTTCGGAATGTAGTGCTTTAAGAAGAAAAAATAATTTTGATAGTTCATGCATATATTTTTCAATCTTTATATAATTGACTACCACTCGGCAAAAAAAGCCCAACAGATATATTGACAACACTGAGGAAGACAGGTGTTTTAAACCCAGGAAGTCGTGCAGCTTGGTTTTCAAGAGAAACATTCAAAATTAATCCTGTTTGAAAAAATTTCCTCTATCGTTTACACATGAAGAAAAAAATAAGAAAAATTGGTTCGATGCAAGCCTGAACGACTCAAAGCTTAAGTGAGTCCAGCGGAAGATGGTTTAAGGCTACCAATCCAGAGATGTGATTCGTCCTATCAGCAAGGGAAGTAATTTCTAATAAGAAAAAAAGTCCCCATAGTATTTAAAAAGGTAATTTTATGAGATAACATCTGACATGATTTGTTTTCATGAATATTCTTCAATTAAAGAAAATCCTCCGAAAAGAAGACGATTCACATCACTGAACCTTCAATGTTTCACAAGTGTTGGTTTCTTAGGACCCGGTCCCACTGAAGAGCGGATTAATTACGGATGAATTTAGTTTATAAATTTTGGCCGTTCGTTGTCATCCGCAACAAAATTGACTTAAAATAACAAATTTTCAAGTATAAATTACGGATATGTTAATAACATTCTGCGAATTTATTACGAACAAATGCGGATATTTCACGAATAAAAACGAATACGATAACGGATGCTCTCCCGTGTGGGGTACAATCGGTAAGATTATCCAACAATGCGGATACGTAACAAACAATTACGAATATATAACGCATAAATTGAGGAAACAGATCGGAAGTATTGCGATTGTTACGGAAATATTACGAATCTATTAATAATGCATTGCGTAGATGTAGCGGAAAGAACGGTTGCATTGCGCATGTTGGGCATCTGAATTACGGTAGGAAAAGAAGCGCACTCGGGCCTTTGGATATCGCTTTTCACAACAAAACGACTGCTACAAAGATAAGCAAGCTGCAATTTTCCTCCTACATCCTCCAGATACAAAGAAGGTCCAGTGTGCTTCAAATTCAAATCAAAGCAAAACACTTTTTCTTTTATGTCTTTGAAATAATTTCATGACTTGAACAATTTGATTGATATGTTGTTGATACCATTGTTATGTTGCATTGGTACATGTATTATTGCCGAGGAACCATTATTACACCTGTACTTCTCGACGGACTGGAAATAATAGATAAATATGTCGATTTTGCCATATTTATACAGTAGTTTTGGTTTACGCAACACGTTTGTTATACATTCGCAAATTATTCTCAAATCAAATGCAAAACAGACGCAATACAAACGCTGAACTCAATATACATTCGCTACAAATTATTTTGATTCGTGATGTCAACGTGATAGGTACGCTATATATTCGTTTTACACACTGTCCCAGTTCGCTATAAAGCCGTGAAACCCTGTCAGTTGCGGATATCAACGAATAACGGCGGATATACAGCGCATATAATAAGCATGTATTGAGTATATATTACGAGCGAATAGCGTATCTAATACGAATGATTTCCGCAATCAAAATTTTGTGCAGTTCAAAAATCCTGGGAACGGAAAAACACGCCTTTGCGGATAATTACGGACGTGTGCGGATGTTGGGCGACAGATACAAGTTCGTTTTACGAATATTGCCTATGCTCAGCGAATATCAGCCAATTTTGTGCGCAATGCATACGCAAATCTTCCGAAACGCCAGTGGGACCGGGCCTTTAGATCAAGCTCCACATCTCAATCCTGACTGAGGAGTAAAATGTGGCAAAGACTTGACAGAATCCACGATACTCCAGATGTTACTGCCCTGTCGTTATAAACAGGCTATTCCAATGTTACTATATGTTGTAGCCAACCCTAGACTAAGTCATAGCAAAACTGAACGCATTTCAGGGGAAATAAAAAAGAACCCTCCTGATAGGATGAATTGCATCACTGGATTGGCAGCCTTAAACCATCTTCCGCGGGATTTTTTGTCATTTGAGTCGTTCAGGCTTGTATCGAAAAAATTCATCACTTTTTTTTTCATTTATAAACGACGGAGGAAATGTTTTCAACATAGATTAACTTCCTGGGTTTGAAACACACTCTCCCTCCTATCCACTCTCTCCCTCAGTGTTGTCGATATATCTGTTAGGCTTATTTAGTATGTTGTGATATTTACTGTCAAGTCATCCATAAAAGCTTTGTCGAGTGGTAGTCGATTTCCAGATGATGTTTTATTGGTTAATTTGACTTTTGGTAGTAGATGAACTTTTAGTTAGATTGACTCCTTCATTACTGTCGACATTTCCATTGGGCAATCCACCCCTGAACTATTTCAAAACACAATTGAAGGCATCACAAGAGGAAATAAACACTGAACGAGGAAGATTATTTAGAGAGCGACGCCCAACAACAAAGCAAGACGTGCTGTTATATTCAATCTTTTGATATACACCAAATTACTCATACACAAAGCCTTCAAATACTATGACATATTCCAGGGGTTGATATTGTGACAGTGATAACTTAACCCCTGGAGTATCAGGGGTAGGACAGACATGTGTTGTGGTTTCTTTGGAAAGAACTTTATCACCTCATGGAAGGTTCTAACTTATTTTTATTTACTGATATTTGTATGAAGGAAACCTCTTTTATCATTGAAGTCCGAATTGGGTCACAGGACGTGGCGAAGGCGAGGTCACATATCATGCCAGTTGTTTTAGGTCAACAGTTATACGCCACACAACAAAGACAGTAGGTCCATGTGACACTCAGATCGGTTTGTCCCAAACATTCATTATTTTTATGAATGGGCTCGGGATTCACTGGATCTGGAAACTAGTTGACTTACTTTCCATTTAATCATCTCAGTGTCTTTAACCTATAAACGTTATACTCTACTGACTTTGGGAAATGACACCACATATTCCCTTTAAGTATTCTATAGTTAAAATTTGGATGTAACCATTTCGAATCTAAGTAATGCCGATTCTCGGCAATGAGTTTGGAAAGCTACTGATGTCTAGGTATCTCTAACTCGGGGAATCGAAAGAAAGTAACATTTAAGAAAAAACAATTGTTATTTAAGTGCAGCTATCTAACGAGTTTTTGTTTCGTGATCGCTGGGTATCAATGTGAACTGTTGTCAGAATGTTGTGAACGCATCCTCTTTTGCTCCCGCTGAATAACTAAGAATGCAAAATGTCTTCCTACCATCAATGTTAGTCTTTGAAATGCAATTTTATTTTATCAACAATGATAACTCTAGTTATTTTGCTGGCCTTACAGTTTGGAAATATTTAATAGTAGGATGTCCGATATTCTGATAATAGATCGTGTGTACATGTATCGTGATTAAGATAAGGCTATGCCATTATGATGTCAACAGAGGAACTTTCACACCCACTCCTCATAATATTGGAACTCCAAGGTCAGGAAGCTCTGTTATCAGACAGTGTTCAACCTTCGACACTATCGAATTTTACATTTGTGCTTACTAACCTATATTTCCCTAAATCTCTTAACACAAAAAATGTAAAACTAGGTAACTATCAAATATTTGAACATTTCCATTCAATAACTTTAATTCTACTCTTTCGTATTTCCATTAAATAGCTTAATTGCCAATGAAATCTAGGTCATATAATCTGGTCATGACGTCACACGACGGCCTTTTAGCAATGAACTGGCGTGAACTTTTCACCTTTGAAAATCATGTTTTTACACATTCTTATCTCCATAAATTCTTTACAAACATGCAGCGCAGCGCGAGCTTTGGTGCCCTTGTGCTCTATTGTTTTGGTAAGTTATACATGAAACAAAAAGGAAAGCTGACTTTGGTATCTTTATTGTCTTATGATTAAGAATAATTAGTGATATTACCATAGAGTTACTAAGAGCTACGACCTAGTGCCTTCCTCTTTCTCCTGAAAAGGTGAGTATCGTATTGAAACCATTGGCAAGCGAAGATGACCTTATTGTTAACACAAGTCATCCGTTGTGAAATTGTGTCTCTTTGCTATGTCATAATTACTAAACACAATGTATCATATACACTATGTGTTGTTGATCCAAAGGTATAATTTGACAATTTACACTGTGATCATGTCAGCAGATCGAACCGACTGTCACTTTGTCATAAAAACATACGGTTTTGGGGACGTGGATGTGGCACAGGGGTAGAAGACGCTGGCACTTTTGGTTAAGCGATTGGGTGCTGTAGATCGTGAGTTCGAGAACCGGATCGGGCACGAGTCAATTAATTGTCTTTATTTGTTAAATTGTGTGTCTTTGATTTCTTTAAAGATGCTCCACCGCTGACAAATGGTATTTTTTCACAATAAAAAACAGGAGCAGACGATTTAGTATTGTTCTTCAGTTACAAAAGTTACATACTTTACACCATTACTACCGTTAAAAAGTTTGAGCTTCTAATTTTAATTCAAGTTCAAAATATGAAAAATAATTAATTGCATCCCGAAAAAATTCCGTGACACTATATCCTATATGGAATGAAGTAATGATTGCGCATGTACCAAAAGCGAAAAAAAATATTTCATATTATTTTTTGTTTTAATTAGGCATATATATACACGATTAAACACCAATTATTGTTCAAATGAAGAATATCATTTATGCTCTGTCGACGGTGGAGCATCTTTAAATATATATATTTATAAAAAAAATTGCAATATTGCAAACGTTTAAAACGGCGGATATTTTTTTTGCCTGCGACATTCATGAATTCCATTGCAAATATTACATATTCGACGATTTTCTTTGTTCTTTTGTAAAAGACTATTAAACTTTCATTTGACCTACATTCTGAGTATCGCGTCGACCATTCATTTACATCACATTCAAAATTCCATCAATAGCAATAAGTATGACAGAAACCAAATGATATAAAGAATATCCGTTGTTTCTTTATTCTCAATGTCTTTTTAGTTTTATTAAGTCATAGACAAAAAAAATAACTTAATTAACTCAATAAGGTACTTATCAGCCATGTGTATTTTTATTTAATTTTACAATAAAGCAAATTGGTTTGAGGCGCATTGATATCTTATCCAATAGTTTAGTTTGGCCAATGACTGTAAGGTTTTTAAAATCTTACGCGAAAACGTTCTTGGTGTATGACGTTATTTAAAATACTTAACGTACAATTCTTTCCGTCTATGGAAAAATAAACTCAAACTTCTAACCAATAGAAATGAGTGTAACATATGACATTATATTATTATTGAATAACAGTTTATATTTCATCGTGTGGGATGGAAACTTTGACGAATGCAAAGCACGAGTGAAAAATATCAAAGTTTCCACATCAGGAGATAAAATAAAACTATGATTCATCAAGAAACAAGGACTAGTCTCTATATTACATTGTTACGTCTCCACCAGTCTACACTAGGCAAATTGATAATAGTACATGCATTTGCATCAGCAGCGGTTTTTTTACTGATTTAGTTCCCCACATGTGTGACAAATTTTGAGGAAAACTTACATAAAATAAGTTTATGCAACATAACTATGCTCCAACAATAAAAAAAATGAGAAATTGATAGGAAATATGCTTGTAATATTGTATTTTGATATACTGATATTTTAAAGAAATGAGCGGGGGGTATTCTCACCAAAACGATATTTTCACTGTAAATGTTGTTTTCTGATTGATCAATATTGAGTGAAAATATCAAAAGCGATGTTATTTTCACTGAGGTAAAAATACTACATACACTCTGATAAATGTAATAATAAACCATAACCTCTGATATGCTGTATTTGTTTTAGTTTTCCTGGTAAACAACGTTCAATCACAGCCTTTGCATTGTGGAAAAAAACAATGTGACAATCACCATGACGTAAGTACGAATATCTTTACCTTTTAAAACCAAAAACAAATTATGTCAATCATCATGTTTCAGCGTCAATTACTTTTCATATAATTCACAAGCAAAATTACCAACGGAAAGTTTTTTTAATAACAATAGTAGTTGACCCGTTTACATGTAATTCTCAGCATTATGGTCTCATTAGTAATCTGTTATATCAATGTTGCTATTCACAATGTAAAAATTTTGATGGATTTTTGTTCCCCTCGTTGCTTTGATATATGACAATTCACAATAATACTTTTGGGTATTTTTTACATCTGTTGTATCGACAATATCTTGATGTCTAGATAAAAAAAACACTTATAGTCACCACCTTATATTCATATTTTTTCCATTGTTTTCATATTAAATCTGACTTTCTGGTCAACTCCTTTTTATACCACTGTAAATTGAAAATATTCGAGAATGGAGCGAAAAACCGACGTTATCGTGACATTACAATATAGACATTGACGTTACGTATTGAATCTCTGGAATCGTTCATTAAAACGTATTTTATTTTATCAAACATTTGTCTATAAAATTAATGATAAGCCTTGCTGTCACTATTTTCTTTTAAATTTTATTTGGTTTTGAATTAAAAGTTTGCAAACTTTTGTGATAATCCGGTACTCGAATTCACATAGTTTGCAAATGATTCTTCATTTCCCGAAGGAATTAAAAAATAGTAACTGTAAAAAAAATGTTTGCGTCACTGATAAGCATCCAATGTTTAGTCTATTTTCTATGCTTATGTCGATTTTTGTTCAACATTTTTTTCTTCTATTTTTTCTTTTTTTTTCAGTCATGTCAGTATGTGAACAACGACCACTGGCACTGTGTTGGTGCTGTAAGTATTCGTTATATGGTGATTGGATGATCTTTAACAGATTCAAATATGATCTAATTAAAATTAATTGAGCTTTGATCAATTCTTAAGTGATCTCCAAACTTCTTCCGTCCTCGCCCAGTGGTTTATTGTATTATTTATGTCTCCCATAGAATCACTGTGGTTCGGATTGCGACCTTCATCATCTTGTACATGAATGCTGTTGTCACACACAGAACTGCCTAGATAGTAAGTGTAATTTAGGATATTAAAGTTTTAAAGGCACACTACCTTTCTGATTTTTGATTTTTAAATTGAGAATGTAAAACGAGACTGATAATTGTTGATAGTCGCAAAAGTTATTAACCTACCATTAATACTACACTTATCATCACCTAAAGGATAATTTAATTTTAATAAATCAAATGTTTATTTTTCTATAACGCGGGTCGTCTTTTGTTTCCCGCCGTCGTACTAAATACCGCACGTTAGCTGACGATCACTGCGCCAGACAGCAAATGAGTCAAATGAATCTGCTCTGTTAACATATATTACGCAGGAACATTTGTATGGTGCCCCACTAATCTTTAATATATATATATATATAGCCAACCATTTATTTTTCTTGTATATGTTTTGTTTCGGAACGGTAGTGGGCTTTTAAAGCTTGGGCTTTCCTCACTACATTCCTTAAAACTTATATCTATATGTCAGGAAATCACGTGGACTGTATATGTACCAGATTGTATTTTGGTAATATTGCATAGCCATTTATTTTCGTAAATTAAGATTCCGTGGTTTTCACTTTAAATAATAGAGTAAAGTTAAATTTCCACCAATCAAAATTTAGTAATGATAGTATCAGTACACTTAATTAGCAAAATCTGTCTAAAATAAAACCCGGATTTATTTGCTTTCCGTCTTCATCGCATAGGAGTATTTATTATGTGCTGTATGTTGTAAAAATTATCTTTATTACATTTTATGACATACGGTTCTTGTTTAAGGTATTAATCATCATCAAGAACAGCATACAACGCAGGACCCGTTTGCAACTTTAGGTAGGCAATGTCAATGGTTGTGCAAAAGACAGTTATATAGGAAGAGTAGACTTAAGTCTATTATGTCTTTACATATTAAAAAAAAACGTTATCTGCCCTTGCGGATAGGTATTGCTTGTAAAGTCATGTGTTTTTGAGTATAGCGTCATATTGTTTCAGAGAAAATGACGTAAGTTTCGTCCACAACATATTGACGTCACAATCGATACCTCCTTGTATAGTAAATTACACAAATTTGTATGTCTTCGATATTCAATATATAAATTTTGCATGCAAGGTTTACGACTGCAATTTCTCGCATATTGGCGCGAAAAAAAATATGCGGGTCTATTGTTTCCATTACGTTAAACGATAACGTCCCGCGCTAACGTTATTTCATTGGGAAGATTGCAAAGAATTACGTTACATCACCACTTGGGATACCATTACTGCACAAACGTTATCGTGATACATGAATTAGTCACATTATAAAAGTTATGAAAATAATTTATTTTGTAACAGATCCCTATAAAACAAGAAGGTAATATAATGTTACTATATTTAAAGGTGTCCAAATGGTGTGTGGTCCTGATATATGTAACACTCGAGAGGAGCCCGTAAGTGTATTATGTTCTAATGTAATGAATTGAAAGGCTTTACGTTTTGAACCTTTTGAATCTTGATTCATGAAAAAATATCCATATATCTTTTACACTTGAGCACATTTGAGCCAGTTCTAAAGCTGGAATTACGTATTATGAATTTCCATGGATGAATAGTTAAAACGAAGGTAACACTGACATCTTCTTATTAACAAAGAGTAACAGGGAATTCTGTCTTCAAAACATGTTCCAGAAATTTTAGAATGTCCCCAATGTCTGGTTTTTAGTAAGGAAATCCTTATTCCCTGATTTACTTGAAACAGTATTATAATAACTATAGCAGAAAAGAAACATTTCATATCCTTAGAATTTGCATTGCTTACCGGTGGAAATGATGAGGATATTCTCTTATTATATTTATGATAAAATCATATTTTGATTCGTCCGGTGCCAATAATAATAGACAGTCATTGTTTAAGTGTCTTTAAAAGAATAATATAAAAAACCACCATATATATAACAAATAAACAACAACGACAAAACAAAACCCCTTCAGTGACTTTTTCATTTCTTAACCCATTCGATAACCAGATTTGATACTACATTACTGAATTTTTAATTGCATCTATTAATTACATCTTCATTTTTTCAGTATTGCGTTTTGAAACACCACCAATTCCATTGCGACCATGTAAGTTTATTTATTTAATCTAAATTCACAGTTCTAACATTTGTGTGTTTGGGCATTGTTAATACTCATTCTAAAACACTTTCCCTCCCTGCAGCAAACGGCCTCTCTGAGAGGATATATTTTTGCCTTTAAGAACTAATAATTCAATTTTGTGTCTAACGAGCATTTGCATTGGCTAAAACTTTAGCCCATAAAGTCAATGTTTATAATCATTACTGTCATTCTAAATGATTACTGACAAAGTTTTACCTCCTATCACAATGTGAACCATTATATCCTTCCTGGCTGTATTCCGTCTCTGCATATGACAGAATTATCTTCCCTGTGGGTAGGTAATTATTGTGATGTCATTAGTTTGTGAGTGAAACTCATGTAACTTTTTCTGCAAACTATGACGTTATGCTCGCAAACAGATGACATAACAATCAATATAACCCACAGGACAGATACGTCCATAAAATGCAAAGACGGAATACAAACGAAACGACTGATATTTATGTTTTCATCTTGTAGCATTGTGACCAAGCCCACTTATGTCAGAATCAGCACCCTGACCCTGGAGGAAATTTTCCCGACTGCTGCTGTACTGACCAAGCCTGTGTGGATCATGTTTTAAGTAAATATCAAACTTAAAGCTGACAAAGCAAGATATTTTTTTTTTCAAATTTCGTTTCTGAGACAACCCCTTGCGTTTCTAAGGACGGGCAGTCGCCATTTTGTTTTAACTCTGCATGGATACAACAACGGGTATATAAAACGCGTGAACCACACACACGTGCAATCAGTCGAAAGCTCGCTGTTCAAGGTAAAACACGTTGCAGATAACATTGTCAAACTCAAAATAAATATTTCACTGCACTCACCTGACAAGTTTTCATCGAAGTAGTATTGTCAGATTAGATCTCAAAATATGTCAAATACGAGCTAATAAAACACTTCAATATACATTAGATATTACACGCACATGTACATGTGTGTGCCTTCGTTAGTTTCTCGTCACTTGTTCGGGACAGGTGGTCACGTGAACGTGGCCAGTCGAGTACATCGGGTACGAAAGTATACGTGGAGATATGTGGACGGATTATTATTAGGATTTCTATTCATTTGTGTGGAAAGTTCAATTTGTGAAACATCTAATTGACAGCTTAGAAAAGTTGACGTTTGCTTGCTAAAAAAAGCCCTACACATATTTACAGGTAAGGGCTTATGAATTAGTAAGTGATACACAGTGGACAACTGCTAGGTGTATATGTACAAGACTGAGTGCACGTGTGTCGATTCACGTGCTTTATATTCAAGCAGAGTTCAAACAAAATGACGACTGCCCGTCCTTAGAAACGCAAGGGGGCTGTCTCAGAAACGAATTTTGAAAAAAAACTCTTCATATCTTTTTTTTTAATCTCAAATATATATTTTTTAACTTGCATTGTCAGCTTTAAGTGAAAACCATTCATCAAACTTTCCAATCTACTAATTTTTCATCTCTGACACAAAGTAATCTATGAATAGGCTATAACCGCCACAATATGCATATTCTGCATTTGCATATTACAGAGTTATCTGCCCTTTCGGGTAGGTATTTGATTGTGACATTATGTATTTGGGAATGAAACGTCTTACTTTTCAGAGAAAAACGACGTGGATTGTGCTCACAAAATAATGACGAAACAATCGTCACCAACCCGTAAGGCACCTAACTCTGTAATATGCAAAGACGGAATGGTCCTATTTGACGAGCACACTGCTAACTATGTCAATGTCATGCACGTATTCATTGTCATTAGATCAACCATCCACATCGAATGTTCCGGCAACCGTGACCAACACAATACTATTCTGTTTCAGACACCACGCATGTTGAAATTCATGGAATACGTTGTCCAGACTGTCCTAATGTACAGAATAACGAATGTCATGGTGATCCCCATCATAGATGTTCACCACACGAGATGTGTAAAGCGATAGTTGACAAAAACGGCGTAAAGTCTACCCATTGTCAACAGGTAACTACATTACCTGCCATAGCGAACGCCTCGACTAAAACCACTTGCTCATGAAGACCAATTTCTTGATATGATCGACTGATCTTTATAGATTTGTTTGACAATACTAACCTTTGTGAACAGATAAAAAATACTTGAGTATTACTCGAGAAATGGGGGAGAAATGTAACGGAGATGGACTGGGTAGGCAACAGGACAACAGGCAAGTGTTCTTAGGTCTCGGGTTGGACTTCCGTCTCGTTACCTCTCTCATCTCCTGTTACACTTTAAACAAAATTCTGAAATAGGACCCGTTTCGATGACTACCACTTTGAATTTTCAGAAAAATATCTGGTTATTAGGATCCGTAAAACATGACTTTCATGTACTGTGAGTTAATCTTATCGTCGTACAATAGCCCTGCGGATAATTGAGGATTTCACTGGATTAAGTTGAATTATAAGAATTATCCGGACTAAATGTTTTTGGAGCAATACATCATTAGCATGGAAATTTATTCAAATGTATCCTTAACAGTTAAATTGTTGAATATCTCCCCATTTTGATATTTTTTTCAGATAAATGGCTGTCTTCTTGAGCAAATAGGTAGCATTTTTTCGTCATCAACTGAAAAACGGGTCTGCTGTGATACACAGTTATGCTTATACAATGCAGCGTACTCCAGTGAGTATAATAAGCCAGAAACCCTGCCATGTAGTTCAGTAATAAAGCGAAATACTCCAGTAAGTAAAACAAGCCAGAAACCCTGCCATGTAGTTCAGTAATAAAGCGAAATACTTTAAAATAATTTTAAAAAAGCCAGAAACCCTGTATGTGAGGGAATTGGTACGCTTGCGCGGGAAATTTTTTATTTGAAGGAGAACTAGCGTATTGTACAATGGCGTGGCCATTTGGAAGAGTTACTTTTGTTGGTTTCAGTGAATTCCACCACCACTACTGCGCCCTCTACTACGGCAGCTCCAGCGGTATCACACGCGACAACTCTTCCAACCACGACACCCACGCCACTGTACTGTCCAAACTGTGGCGACGCATTTACCGGAAACTGTACACAGAATTCAAAGTGTGCTTCAAATGAAGGGTGTATGTTGCTCGTAAACAATGGTAAACTTCAAACGGGATGTGTTGAGGTGTGTTTACTTTCTTCTTTTGCCTTAATAATGTATTTAAGGTTTCCTCAAGTTACAAACAATGAAAACAAAACCTCTTTCTTAGAAAATCTTTTTTTCTTACTGAGATAATGCTTTTTTTTTCTTTCTTAGATTATGTTTTTTTTCTGTATTTGCATTTTACAGAGTTTGCAAGAGAGTTTGCTCTGTAATATGGAAAGCCGGAATATTTATTTTAAGAAGAGCGAATTGTATTGAGACTTTTAAACGCAATGGTGGACATAATATTTTACATGGCGTTTTTTTTCTTTTCAATACAAACCTGTCTCCAAACTTTAAGTCTGATATTTTGAGTCGTCATTATTGATTGACATGATTAAGTTCTCACATTAGTTTTACATCTTAAATTTTCCTTTTTATCCACGACAATTATCTTGACGTGCATTAGAGGGAAATTAACCCCTGCGACAAAAGCTGAAAATAGTTATCTCTGTAAAAACCATAATGGCTGCCACTTGGTAATAAGTCACTATTACATGTCTGATTTCAAAAGCTTATATGCGAGCTGATATTAAAAGATGAAGATTTTTTAAATAACCATATGTCTGATTACATGTTTTTATTTTGTGTTCATCATAATAATAGCTATATAAACTTAATACAGAAACTACAATATACGCAATCATACTACTCGCAGCAATTGTGAATAAAATTAAAATCAAGATGAGTACATTTACACTGCATAGTTAAGGTAGAACAATATTTGTTATTAGTTTTTAAGCCTTTCATTAATTATAAACTGATTTTATCAATAAAGATCAATGACTGCCAGTATCATGAGAGAATTGGAGACAGTGTATGCTGTACTGACAAAAATTGTACCGACCGTGCGTTTCAGCTGATGAAAAGCAGTAGGTATCTGCAATTATCTCTATCAGTATCTAACATTGCTTTGTGTTTAATTAAACCATAAAGTACATAGTCCTGGAATCTTTACTTTTCAATTCATTTTCAGCCTCCTTTTTTTGTCCGTCCTGTGTTAACACAAAAGATCCAGCGTCATGTATGAACATGCAGACGAAATGTTCATATCTCAGCAAGGTAACGTTATTTTATGTGAAAAAAATGTGAAGAAATAATAATATGAGAAATATCATTTTATTAAAAATTAAATTTTCTTTGAGTTGTTTCAAACATTTTAGGAAACTTCTAGCTTCGTACAATAGGGTCACAAGGGCTGATGAGTAATAAGGATGTGCTGACGCAAAAAATGTTACTAGCTCCCCTCCACCTTCGAAACCCACTTACTTTGTTACGGTTGCCAGGTGCTAATCGTAGGTCGATGACTTTTCTCCGAATTCGCAAGCTTTTCCCATGCTTGTAATCCTGCCACTACCTTAAATGGCACTGACTGTTACTATGACGTGACACAATCTAAACTCAAACCTAAACTCACTACTTTATGCCACACAGATATACATTTATCTATATATGACCTTGTCTGTGAAGGGTTACGATCATCATTAATGTATATTGTTTGGCAGGGTTTACGCCAGCTGTCGCCGATGTCGTATTTTGTGAACAAAATATTCCATTTATGATTGAATTATAGCTTTGGCGATTTTTGTGGTGACGTTAAATTGTGTATCAAATAAGAATCAAAGTGCTGAGTTATTTCTTCTGCAGGGTTGTATGGTCACGCAGTCTCAGCTTGGGGTCTCTTCTGGATGTAGCATACAGAGCAAGGTAATTGTTGAACGAACTGGTGAAATAGTCATTTTATAGCGAAAAATGTCATGGATGCATGACAATTGATATAAAATAGCGCCGTTTCTCAGTATAATTAGATATATATGATTCTATAAGTAATCTTATTCTAATGCTATTCTCTGTGTTCTCAGCATTGTGCGACGGCAGAAGCTGCGAATTCACCACTGTGTCACGCACATCCAATTCCATTCTCGTTCTCTCCGGGACTTCAGTGCAGTTTCTGTTGCCATAACAACGACAGTACATGCATTGTGGACGCCTTAGGGGTCCATGATGGTAAAAAATATTAGGTTTTTAAAAAAAGTCGGGGAAAAATCAACATTGTTATCTCAATTAAGTTGCATTAACGTGTTGAGATATTATAAATGTGGGATTCCATAGAATTATAAAGGGTTTTTTGTCCATACTTTTGTAATAACTTCCTTCTCCTGGGTGTGGACAATTACATTAATCAATTAATGTGCTGGGTATATATTGTGAGAATGGTGGGAAATGAACCGAGATTTTTTTTCAAAAACATTTTTTTAAATCTAATTTTGCCTGTTATTGTTTGCGTTTGTCCATGTTGTATCAATGCATTCAAATACAAAGAAACCTGTCTATAACGATCACTTAAACTACAAGGGAAATGGTGTGATGAAAATGCGTCGAATAAGCCATTTCTAACCTCAGTCTTTATACGGAGGTGGCTCCTTAAGTGGGAGCCTTTAGAGCCATATGGACCGTAACGACGTTAGATGTAATGACTGCGATAGATATACAAGAAACCTCTTGTGTTTTTATTATTTTTAGTTACACCTGCACCTACCCATGGAACTGGACAATCAGGTATTTGTTTTTCTGAACGCTATACTATTCTTTATCTTTCGACTAACGTTTAATGCTTTCAAGATATCTATAACTAACTGCGTTAGGCTGAACTCCCTAGTGAAAATGACACAACGTCCGCCAAAATGCGATAACGAGAAAATGTTTTAAAAGCGTGTGTTTTGTTCGCATCATATGTTAACATTACATTGGTCAATGTGTTCATATCTTATGAGAATTCATTTTATGCATTTTACAGTTAATGGATATCTTATGGAATAATAACTCATCTCATACGCTTTACTACTGGATAATCACTGGAAAAGTAACAATTTGGAAATAAATACTGAAATAACTTGTTATAATTTGTTGATGTCGTGATTCTTTTTAGCGACACCTACATCTACTACCGTGACTGGAAATACAGGTATTTATAAACTGAAAACTTCTTTATCTTTTTACTTAATTTCATTTACTTTTACTATTTCATTTACTATAATCTCTTTCGGTTATAAAAAAAAAGCTTAGGGGGTGCATAGTGACCGCCAAAACTCATTGATGTTTTCTTATTATAAACATATTGCTTTTGTAGGAAAAATACATTTTTATTATTTTTAGTCATCCATTCATATCCACACATATTTCACGACAGATTCCAATAGCGACTTACACGACTTATACGCCGGTGTATTCGCTTCCTTAAAAATTAATGACATTCCAATGCCTATGTTTTACTTCTTTCTTGCAGTTGATTCCAAAAACGATTTATGGACATGCAAAATTTAACTAAATCAAGGGACCTAACACCTTAAAGTTATATATACCGTAAATTTCATACTCGCGAATCATGATGAGCTTTTGATATTATATTTACCGCCAAACATTTTGTAATAACTAAACTACTTAAAGTGCATATGTTTTAATCATAAAAAGTCAAATCAAAGTTCAAAACGAACTATGGCAATACTGCCAAAACTCATGGTGTTTACGTCTACAGTGCTGTAAAATGAGTAGAAAAGGTCAGACCATGAAGCCAAGTTGGTATCTACAACTTCATTGCACATTTGACAATGATATAAGAAATTATAAAGTGACCTAATTAGGTTTTCAGGTGGGATTTTTTTATCTCAATATACATAATGCATAAAAACAAGAACTATTACGGTGAATAAATTATGTGAAGTAACTTTCATTTATAAACATGTTTGTCCATATATTTGAATGATTGTCATAGCTTAATCCACCAAAATGTATGGTTTACAATATATTACTGAAGAAAAATTGGCATCTAAAAATGTTTTGGCCCATATAACTTTAATGTTAGTTCAAAACAATGAATTTATTGTAAATTCTAATTCCGGTTTTATAAAAAAACAACATATCTTTTAGAAAATTATTTTTGCGGGTAAAAAAAACCCACATAATTTTGACGTAATTGGTAAAAATCATTTCATAAGCGGTAACTTCGTCAGTAAAATTTTATGTCAGTGTTCAATAACCGATTTTACGATACCCTGAATTCACCGAAGCGTATAGCCAATTACCAAACATCGATAAAAATGCTGTCAAATATATCGTTTTATATGTGTAGAATAAAACCTCTCTGTGAATATTAGACTGAAAACCTTTATATTGCATTCATAGATAAAATCTCGAGAATGAATGATTTCATATATGTAGAATAAGAAAAGGGACATTTTTGTGAAACAAAGACTGGAAATTTTTAAGATATTGTAGTCATAGATGAAAATGCCCTGAATTAATCGTTCTAGATCTGTATCTGAATTAGAAAAGGAACATCTTTAGGAGAATTAGACTGAAAACCTTTATGATATTACTCAATGTAACTTTTCAGGTTCATGTGTTGATCATGATGATGCCAGCTTCTCATGTCAGGACTACAACACACACTACCAAATGTGTTCTAGCACGGATCCTATGATGAAACATCTGGTCGATACAAAGTGTCAGAAGACCTGTGGCAAATGTCCAGGTTAGTATCAAACTGCCATAAACGCAAAACCTGTAACAAATGTCCAGCTTAGTATCAAACAGCCATAAACGCAAGACATGTGACAAATTTCCAGGTTAGTATCAATCAGCCTAAACACAAGACCTGTGGAAAATGTCCAAGTTTGTATCAAACAGTCATAAACGCAAGACCTATGGCAAATATCAAGGTTTGTATCAAACAGCCATAAACGCAAGACCTGTGACAAATGTTCAAGGTTATATCAAAAAGCCATAAACAAAAGACCTGTGGTAAATGTCGCGGGTTGTATCAAACATCCATAAACGCAAGACTTGTGACAAATGTCGAGGTTTGTATCAAAAAGCCATAAACGCAAGACCTGTGACAAATGTCCAAGTTTGTATCAAACAGGCATAATCGCAAGACCTATGGCAAATGTCCAGGTTTGTATCAAACAGCCATAAACGCAAGACCTGTGACAATTGTCGAGGTTTGTATCAAATAGCCATAAACGCAAGACTTGTGACAAATGTCGAGGTTTGTATCAAACAGCCATAAACGCAAGTCCTGTGACAAATGTTCAAGGTTGTATCAAAAAGCCATAAACAAAAGACATGTGGCAAATGTCGAGGTTTGTATCAAACAGCCATCAACGCAAGACCAATGGCAAATGTCCAAGTTTGTATCAAACAGCCATAAACACAAGACCTGTGACAAATGTATAAGGTTGGTATCAAACAACAATTAGCGCAAGACCTGTGACAAATGTCCAGATTAGTATCAAACAGCCCTAAACACAAGACCTGCGGCAAATGTCCAAGTTTGTATCAAACAGCCATAAACGCAAGACCAATGACAAATGTTCAGGTTTGTATCAAACAGCCATAAACACAAGACATGTGACAAATGTTCAAGGATGTATAAAAAAGCCATAAACAAAAGACCTGTGGCAAATGTCGCGGCTTGTATCAAACAGACATAAACGCAAGACTTGTGGCAAATGTCGAGGTTTGTATCAAACAGCCATAAACACACGACCAATGGCAAATGTCCAAGTTTGTATCAAACAGTCATAAACGCAAGACCTATGGCAAATATCAAGGTTTGTATCAAACAGCCATAAACGCAAGACCTGTGACAAATGTTCAAGGTTGTATCAAAAAGCCATAAACAAAAGACCTGTGGTAAATGTCGCGGGTTGTATCAAACATCCATAAACGCAAGACTTGTGACAAATGTCGAGGTTTGTATCAAACAGCCATAAACGCAAGACCTGTGACAAATGTCCAAGTTTGTATCAAACAGTCATAATCGCAAGACCTATGGCAAATGTCCAGGTTTGTATCAAACAGCCATAAACGCAAGACCTGTGACAATTGTCGAGGTTTGTATCAAATAGCCATAAACGCAAGACTTGTGACAAATGTCGAGGTTTGTATCAAACAGCCATAAACGCAAGTCCTGTGACAAATGTTCAAGGTTGTATCAAAAAGCCATAAACAAAAGACATGTGGCAAATGTCGAGGTTTGTATCAAACAGCCATCAACGCAAGACCAATGGCAAATGTCCAAGTTTGTATCAAACAGCCATAAACACAAGACCTGTGACAAATGTATAAGGTTGGTATCAAACAACAATTAGCGCAAGACCTGTGACAAATGTCCAGATTAGTATCAAACAGCCCTAAACACAAGACCTGCGGCAAATGTCCAAGTTTGTATCAAACAGCCATAAACGCAAGACCAATGACAAATGTTCAGGTTTGTATCAAACAGCCATAAACACAAGACATGTGACAAATGTTCAAGGATGTATAAAAAAGCCATAAACAAAAGACCTGTGGCAAATGTCGCGGCTTGTATCAAACAGACATAAACGCAAGACTTGTGGCAAATGTCGAGGTTTGTATCAAACAGCCATAAACACACGACCAATGGCAAATGTCGAGGTTTGTATCAAACAGCCATAAACGCAAGACCAATGGCAAATGTCGAGGTTTGTATCAAACAGCCATAAACAAAAGACCTGTGGCAAATGTCGAGGTTTGTATCAAACAGCCATAAACGCAAGACCAATGGCAAATGTCCAAGTTTGTATCAAACAGCCATAAACATAAGACCTGTTGCAAATGTCCAGGTTTGTATCAAATAGCCATAAACGCAATACCTATGGCAAAAGTCCAATTTTGTATCAAACAGCCATAAACGCAAGACCCGTGACAAATGTCCTGGATAGTATCAAACAGCCATAAACGCATTGTAACATAATAAATGGTTCTACCGTCAGAGGTTCGAGATAGCCGATTCGTGAACCAATGTGTCTGATGTTTTGGCATTTCACTATCGATACGAGTGTCGTGTTGTCGTTTTTCGTGTACCCCTAAACCTGGAATTTAATTTTGTCTGTTGATATCTTCCCTAATGATTTATTTTATGTGCACTAATGAAGAGAAAGGCATATTTTGGAAAAAAAATCAAAAGCTTCGTTCGTAATCAGATACAAAACATTGTCAAAGGATGATCGAGTTCAACAAATCACGTATATTGCAATAACTAACACGTGTGTCAAATTAATCTAATAGTTGGTTTTCCTAACAGCTGCGCTATGTGAGGACAAGATTGGAACCTGCGCTGGAATGGCGAGTTTCCTGTGTGCTGCTACAGATCCTACAGAACAGGAATATGCACAGAAAAACTGTGCAAAAACATGCAACCACTGTCCTACGGTAGCAGGTATGCACCTGTAATAATAATTTGTGGGTACATGTTCTTTGCGATGTCTTCGTAATATCCAGGTCAAATTCACTATGTTTTGATAATAAGAAGAGCACTGAAGCAGTTTCGTAACTTCAAGGATTGCCACCATACTGAACAAGTCGAGTTTTAATGATTATTAGACCAATGTTGTCACTACTTTATCTCTTTGTTTCATCTTCAATTTTCAAAACACCTTACGCATGTTCTAATTAGTTCCAAAAATGGTAGACCTGTATAACATTATGTTGTTGTTGCCCTTGTTTCAGCACCAGCTGTGTCCGCGTGCGCCGACAATGACACACGATGTACCGGAATGGCGGCCTTCATTTGCACAACTACAGATCCCATTTCACATACCTTCGCAAAAGAACACTGTGCAAAGACGTGTAATTTGTGTAGCACAAGTACGTAAACAAGTAACTACACAACTGAAGATTTTAAAACTAAAAAAACGACATAATGTTATTGAATCGCTTAAAACTCAAAAGTATAATTGGGGAAGTATTTAGCTAAGGTACCATTGACTTAAACGGATCTGGCAAAATTACTTATGAAATATCAGAAAGATGTCATGGGTTCATGTAAGTTGGAAAACCAATCCCAAGTAAAGAAAAAATCGTTGAAATAAAATATATATTTCAATCAAAATGTAAATTGATATAAGATATTTCGTGATTTTCCACTGATTTCCATTGGCTAATACATGATGAAGTGTGGTTCGATATTTATCATATTTAGGAACAATTTTATAACGTTCCAACCAAGTTTATAATGCACTTGAGAACTTCATTTCCTAAACATTAAGTTCTTTGGGGTGACGTCTATCGTTTTTTAACATTTGGCAAAGAAACTACATATCTAATATAAATATCTATGACCTTTGAAGCGGTCTATATGGTGTTATACTGTTTAATTTTTAAAATGAAGCTGTGACCAAACCACCTGCCCAGTGCGTGGATCATGATGTCAATAACAACTGTCTCGCCTTGGCTTCTCAGATTTGTACATCACAGGATACTCACGTTAAGAACTTCGCCATCGCCACCTGTGCTAAAACATGCAATCTATGTACAGAATACACACGTAAGTAACTACTGTTTTGTATTTTGAATATTTTCAATATTATAAAACTCTTTCATGTGTGAATTATATTCATATTCTACCTGAAATTTACCTGATATTCACCTGAAATTTAGGTCAATTTTACATGACATGTACATAGTATTCAAAACGTTATCTGTCTCTTCGCTGAATGAACATACTTTTTGGCTCAGCCAAAAGAGCCGTAGTCTTTCATACCCGAGGCATGGGTTCAATTTCTGATCGGTACACTCATCTACAAACTGGCATTCTCTTTCATTCCAAAGAATCGCGTTGGTAATAAGATAAATCTGTGTCCATGTAGTGCCACATTCAACTGTTGACACGCGGATTTAAGTACTTTGTAAAACTATACCAGTCCTGGTTTTATTGTTAGAAATGGAATTTTCTGTTATGATTGCTGTGATGTCGAATGATAATTGGAATATACAATTAAATGTTAGATCTTATGAAATAAGTGATACTTAAAAGATTTTTTTTTGTTCTTTTCATTTTATAAAAAATACCAACAAAGCATCATAAATTATATACCATAGCATAGTTAAGATAATTGTAATCAATATCTATCTTACAGAGCACCTACAGGGATGTAAGTATACGTTATGATAACGAACGTTTTTAATATTGCAGAACAAATGCATTTGTTTGAAAGAAATCAGGATATAATTAATTGATTATAATAAATCTATCGACAATTAGTTAACGTAGATAAACGGTTACTAGGTTTTTCTTCATGAAAATTAAAATTTAAAAAGGTTAATCTTGAAAAAAAAAAACCCGCTTGCAGTCAATTATTATTAACAAGACATATATGAGTTCTAATTTAAAACTAAGCATTGATACATTTCAACACTATATCTTTCAAAGTTAGCCTTTCTCATCTTCCCTTTTGTAAGAACATAAGCATGTGGCCCCCAGAAGTCACTCGGGGTCAATTTGTGGTCGCCGTGACATGTGCTCTCGGCGCGCCTCAACCTAACACTATCAAAGTTGATCCACTTGTTCTTGCCATTAATCCACGGTATTCAGCCTCTCACAGTCAGAACATTTAGTCTGCTGGACTTTTGTTCCGTTCCACATTTAATAATTGTATATTGTCCTACAGAAAAACAGATCGGGCTAATGTCATTGACTGAATAGTACAAGTTGACACTAAAAAGAGCGCAATATTAAATCAGTGAAAGTGTACATTAAAATGTGTTTTTATATTTTAGATATGCCTAACAAATTATTTATAAGCATTATAAGCATTCTTGCAGTTTGCAATATGTTTTTCCTTCATACTTCAATGAAATGAAAAACAAAAAATATTGCGATCAATGCTTAAATTTGACTCTCTCCCGTTTTTGAGAATATGGATTTCGATATAGAAAAAACGTGTGGTAGAACTTTGAAATATTTTGTTGGATTTATATATAACCTGCAATGCTTATTTTATTTATTTTATAAAATGTACCCTCTTTTTCTTTCAGTGACGATTCCGTTGCTTGGATAGCGAATTGTAGGTTTTATTTGTATTTAAGTTGTTCAATAAAAATCATACTTATTCCCACATTTAAGAGTCCTTTTGATTTCAAAAGAAAAAAAAAGATAAAAAATAACTCCATATATATTCATGGTGAAGCTCATAACAAATGACGTGGAACCATTGTCAGATGTTTGGTAAACAAAATGAAAACAAGTTCTACACCAGGTAAGCTTTTTTAGACTCGGATTATTTGTCCAACAACTGAAAGGCCTTTGCGCAGTGACGGATGGGAATAAAGAATGGAGAAGTGTATCACCTTGAATTGAACCACCTGATAGTAGATTATTTTGCGGTGGTGATATTTTTGCAATGTCGGCAGATATTGGTTTAATTCCTAAAATAGTAGTGTGTCCGAACCCACAAACATCCGGCTAACATTCTGAGAGCTTTGTAACCTCCAGCCTACACAAGCAGGTCACCTTGGAGTGCTTTATGCTTCATACGTGCAGATGTTCCCGAACCATTGGTGCTTTATATAATTCCTCCGGGATCACCAAGTTTCTGCTTATGCTTTGCGTTATTGTTTTGAACTAATTACTTGATGGGTCTTTATGTCCTTGTTCCGATTATAACTGAGCATAGGACACTAAGGGGGTAGCGATCACCCATTATATATATATGCATAGTAAAAGGTTCAAATCTTGTTGTGATAGACAACATCACGACTTAACCTTAGAAAAAAATACCAATTTGGAACTGTCACTGAAATACATATGCATACTCTAACCTACTACATATGTACCTATATACAACATAAGCCATTCTATGACGGCATGCAAGTAATTTTCAAAAAACACCAGATGATCTTTTGTGTGCACTCCATGATTCGCAATTAACTGGACTCAGATTAATGTCCTTTTCGAAAGACAGAACTGTAGAGGAGAACGTGAGATAGCGGAAATGCTAAATAAGGTTTAGCTTATTTTGGGTAGAAATTTGTTACTTACAATGGGAGTTAAACAACTGGTTTTAACGAATTGTGTGTATCTTTAGGAGACATAAGATTGATAAAAGTTTACCGGTCCTAATTATGTGAATAATAACGGATGATGTTTAGAGCATGTTGAGGAAATCTTTTACAATATACCATTTGGTTTACATGATGATGGAATTTATACTAAAATCAATTGCCCTAGAAAGCGTTTGAGAACGTTTGTCCTACTAAAGCAGAATTATGTATACAAAGCAAATTTAAAAGTGGTATAAACATGGTATAAAAGAGTTGTGAAGGACAAGGGTCATGTCAGATGCGTGTTATGGTGTTTTTGCTGAAATTCCATATTACTACACTATATCTGGGGAGGACGTGAGATGCGGTTTGAATTATATATAGTGTTCGTGAACGTTCCCAAAGAGGAGACGGGACCTATTTAATACGCACAATGTAATGTCTAGAAATGCTGTAAATTGTGTGATTGGGTATGTTTATAACTTGATTAGTGTATGTTATTCTGGTCTACATGCCCCCGAAGAGGAGGCAACAGTATATGTAGTGTATTTGATATTAGGGGTAAGCATCTTTAACAATATCCATGCCTTCCGGAACACCTCTAATGGTATCCTATGTATGTATCGATGGTTGTGGTGAGTTCCGATAATAAAGGTATCAATAGAGCAGCCATTGATGGAGTCGGGTAGTTTTTAGTGTTGCGGCCAACAATGCCCAATATATTACAAACTGGCGACGAGGATACTCGGAAAAGAACTCCACGTGTTCACTAATGCTAAGAGCATTCGCGGAACTCCCGTTTGCAGTGAATACAATGGCGCACGTCGGTAAAATAGGCGAATTTGTCGAGGGGTCTGAAAACTTCACGTGTTATGTGGAGCGCATGGAGCAGTATTTTGCCGCCAACGACATCACGGAAAAAAAGGTAGCAGTATTTCTAGCCGTTATGGGGCCTCAGACCTACAGTCTGTTAAGAAATATCATGACACCAGATTTACCCAGTACTCAGACGTACGATGAAATTGTGACAGCCCTCAAAGGACATTTTATGCCTGAACCGTTAGTCATAGCAGAGAGGTTTAAATTTCACAACCGCAGTCAGAAGGAGGGGGAAAGTGTAGCGGATTATGTCGTGGGTTTGAAGAAATTAGCAGCTCGATGTGAGTACGGTAACTTTCTCCAACAAGCTCTCAGAGACAGACTTGTTTGTGGCCTTCGTAATGAGTTTATTCAGAAGAAACTATTAGCGGTTAAGGATTTGACGTTGGACAAAGCTTGTGAAATATCTGTTGCTATGGAAACTGCCGCGCGGAACACGACGGAAATGAAGCCTGGGCATGTGCAGGCGGATGTAAATAAAGTGTTCAAAGGACCCAGATCCAGACCACCGAAACGTGATTTAAATAAGAAAGCAGTGACAGGTGAGTCAAAATCACAGTCAGACAATGTAAACAACAAAAAACTTTGTTATCGTTGTGGCGGAAAACACCCATCAGATGTATGTAGACACAAAGACGCAAAGTGTTATGCATCTTCAAAAACTGGGCACATTGCCAAGGCGTGTTTATCTAAGAGAAAAACTGTCAAGGCCAAGTATATACAAGAGGCCGACGGGGCCTGCACTGACGATGACTTTGGAATGTATGGTATTTTTCAAGCATCAAAAGGTGGTTCGACATCTAGTTATCAGGTGAAGGTTGATTTAAATGGAACATTAGTAAATATGGAGCTAGATACAGGAGCAGCGGTCAGTATTGTCTCCGAGACAGTGTATAAAGCCTGTTTGAGTGATTTATCATTGAAACCCACTGGAGTGAAACTTAAAACCTACAGCGGTGACCACGTTGAGATACTAGGGACAGTGGAGGTACCTGTAAGGTATGAGGGTCAACAGGTGACATTGCCTTTGATCATAGCCAAGGGAGACAAACCTTCTTTACTTGGGAGGAATTGGTTGAAGACTATCAAGCTCAACTGGAAGCAGATTTTCAGAGTTCATTCAGATTCAAGGGAGCCTACACCTAGTCAGTTGGTTAGCATTGAGGGGTTAAAGTCCAAATACAGTCGGTTATTCCAGAAGGACGTGGGAACGATTGAACATTTTAAGGCACAGATCCATCTGGACCCTAACGCGAAACCTATATTCTGTAAAGCGCGTCCCGTACCCTTCGCATTGCGAGAATCTCTGGAAAAGGAACTCGATCGACTGGAATCACAGGGAATTATCAGCAAAGTTGACCGTAGCGATTGGGCTACTCCCATTGTTATAGTTCCGAAAGCGGATAAGTCTATTCGGTTGTGTGGGGATTTTAAAGTAACCATCAACCAGTGTCTGGATGCACAGCAGTACCCCTTACCCAATGTCGACGATATGTTTGCACAGTTAGCTGGAGGAGAACAGTTCACCAAGCTTGATCTATCCCAAGCCTATCAACAGTTGTTGTTGGACAGTGAGTCAGAACAGTACCTCACCATCAACACCCATCTTGGGTTGTATCGATATCATCGATTGCCATTTGGGGTTTCCTCCGCACCTGCCATTTTCCAAGCTGTTATGGACCAGATATTACAGGGGTTGGATCATGTACTATGCCGGATTGACGACATATTAATCACCGCACCGTCCAAAGATAAACATCTTAAAACGCTGGAAGAAGTGTTAAGGCGCCTTGACCAACACAACATAAGGTTACGGTCAGACAAGTGTAAGTTTATGGAGGATGAAGTTGAATACATGGGTCATATGATCAACAGCGAGGGTTCACACCCAACCACCTCCAAGGTAGAAGCTGTCAGGGAAGCACCCAGTCCTACTAATGTGACAGAGTTGAAGTCTTTTTTAGGCTTATTGAACTATTATGGGTCATACTTACCTAACTTTGAAGTGTAAGGAGAGACTTTCAGCAAACACCATGCTTGTACACTATGATGGTAACAAACAATTGAAGCTAGCCTGTGATGCATCGGCATACGGATTAGGGGCAGTTATCTCACACATAATGGATAATGGGGATGAGAGACCCATCGCGTTCGCTTCGCGCACGCTCGCTCCAAGTGAGAAGAACTATGCTCAACTAGAGAAGGAGGCTCTAGCCCTCATCTTTGGTGTAAAGAAATTTCACAAATATTTGTATGGTCGTCGGTTCACTTTAGTGACCGACCATAAGCCATTGACAACAATATTAGGACCTAAGACTGGTGTACCCACTCTCGCAGCAGCTCGTATGCAACGCTGGGCGTTGATCCTTTCAGCATATCAATATGACATCGAATACCGTAAGGCTACCGAACACGGCAACGCTGACGCGTTTTCGAGACTACCAGTTCAAGGAAATGTTGAGTCAGAAGAGGCCGACATCTTCCGATTTTCACAAATTGATGAGCTTCCGGTGGTAGCCAAGGACATTAGTTGTGCGACGCGTAATGATCCGATTCTATCGCGAGTGCTAGACTATACTTTGAGAGGATGGCCAAATCATATCTCTGACAACGAGATCAAACCATTCTTCAGCCGTAAGGAGCAGCTGTCCACCGAGCAAGGGTGTATCCTATGGGGCCTTCGTATAATAATTCCGATGGCATATCGAGAACGTTTACTTTCCGATCTTCACGATCAGCACATCGGTGTGTGTCGGATGAAAGCGCTAGCTAGAAGCTATATGTGGTGGCCGGGACTGGACCAGGAGATCGAACAACAAGTGAATTCGTGTAAATCCTGTCAGTCGGTCCGCAATCGACCTGCGACAGCGCCACTCCATCCGTGGAGTTGGCCGACGCGTGTGTGGCAACGTGTACACATTGACTTTGCAGAAAAAGACCAAGATAACTTTCTGGTACTTATTGACAGTCACTCGAAGTGGCTGGAAAGTGTACATATGTCAACGACCACCGCGGCCAAGACAATCGAGGTATTACGTTCGATATTTGCGTCCTATGGTCTCCCCGAGGAGATGGTCTCTGACAACGGACCACAGTTTGTTTCCTCGGAATTCCAAGAGTTTTTGGAGAAGAACGGGGTTAGGCACACCTTAGTACCACCCCTATCATCCCGCTTCTAATGGTGCCGCTGAGCGGAGCGTTCAGATTCTAAAGAAAACTCTTATGAAGCAGGTGTTGGACGGAGATACATCATCGATTAAGCACCGCTTAGCAAACTTTTTGTTTAAGTATCGTGCTACACCTCATACGGTAACTGGGGTTTCCCCTGCAGAACTCTTTTTGAAGATACAGTTACGGACTAAACTTAGCCTACTCAAACCAGATTTGGGTAAACGAGTCAGTCTGCAGCAGGATTCGCAGAAACGTCATCATGACAAAGGGCCTGTTCGCGTCAGGACGTTCGCGCGTAACCAATCTATTCGCGTGCGGAACTTCCGTGGAGGAAAGGAAAAGTGGCTTCTGGGAACTGTGGTTAAACAACTTGGACCTCTCACGTACCTCATCCGTGTCGGTAGAACTCTCAGGTACGTTCATGTTGATCACCTTCTGGCAACCGGCGAAGAATCAGTGGAACTGTATGATCAGCCAATCGCGAGTGAAACCGAGCAACCCAAGCTCCCCATGGACCAACCCTTCGCGAGTGAGCCGGATCATCCGGTTACGACACAGGACCTACCACCACCGGTAAATGATCCGCCAGCTGTTAGTGTTCCAAGTGTTCCTATTCCTAGTGTGCCCAAGGATGTCTCGGAACCCAAGGTAACCACACCCGCTCTGATCGCGACTCCGCAACCAGAGAGACGTTACCCAGTGAGGGAGAGACGGCCTCCGCGAAAGTTAGATTTGTGACTGTATTATATTTAAGGGCCATGATCATGAGTTTAGAGTTATAGTGTTTATGTGTTTAGTTAATAAGTGCTGCAGAGACTGGGTTCAAAAAATAGCTGGAACTCTTTTAGTTCCTTATAGAGAGAGATACAAGTTTAATTTGGAACGTTATAATTGATAAATTGTCAATTTCAAATTGGTGATTCCTAAAATTTCAATTTCTCAATTAGAAAGGGAGGAATGTAGTGTATTTTATATTAGGGGTAAGCATCTTTAACAATATCCATGCCTTCCGGAACACCTCTAATGGTATCCTATGTATGTATTGATGGTTGTGGTGTGTTCCGATAATAAAGCAGTCAATAGAGCAGCCATTGATGGAGTCGGTTAGTTTTTAGTGTTGCGGCCAACAATGCCCAATATATTACAGTATATAATACACGTTATGTACTACCGTAAGGAGCTAGAGTGATGTGATGTATTGGAAAGAGGCATCCCGTGTTTGTCAACAGACCAGAATGAGTCAATTAAGATGTATGTTACGAATATTCTGCAAAAACAAAACGACAACAAATAGCAGATTACACAGGAACCAGACGACGACCGTCGAAATAACTTTAGCTCAAATACGATGGTTTATGACCAACCGTCGCAACAACACCTATAAGGTAAATTTTATATCAATAATAGACCTTTGTTGAGACCCATATGGTGTTGTATCGTCCAAGAAGAATACATAACGACTGAAGGCGTAGCTTCGCGTCCTAGTAACCTAAAAATTCTAAGAGGGTGATATGATACCATATGAACCAAAACAAAGGTACGTAATTTTTATATTAGATATCTCGTTTCTTTAACAAACGTCAAAAACAATATCTAATGAGTATATTTTTACCAAGAAAAAGAATTGGTCAAAAAACGTCACCCTGATGAATGCAGCGTTTAAAATTTAAAAAAAAGAGTCAGTATGCTAAATATTGAACGTCACGTAAACATGTATTCGCCATTGAAAATAGGGGAAAACCAGAGCTTTTCTAATATATGACTGTAATCCTTCATGGAGACGAACTTGTTTTCCTTTACCATGTAGAGACGCTTAAATTCTATAGTATGAAAGTTGGAGAGAAAAATGAAGGGAACAGACATATGCCCCATATCAATGTTTTGAGCTTCAAATAAAAGCTTCACACCAATTCGTTGCTAATGAGAGACATTGCGATATGAATGTTCCCTAAGTATCTATGAAACAAATGATTTATGATTTAACTCTATTTAAATAATGTCGATATTAAAACACGAAACATTGATATCAGGAATTATACTGTATGAGAAACATTAACAAAAGACAAAAACAAACTGATACATCAATACGTTTGACAAGAGCCTCAATGGGAGATATAAGTACGCATATTTCAGTACATGTATCAGTACTACTAATTGCTGCTCATTCACACCTAGTGATGTGTTTAAATCTAACAATATTCACGTGTTATTATCATAGAAAATTCTAAAATTCTTCATTTGAACTTAAAGATAGACAGGATAGAATTCAAAGTGCGGTTGAAATAATTAAGCCTAACAGAATACATACAATGTAGCAAGATTTACATATGGCAATTTAAAAATCATACCTCTTTGTTAAGGATTCCCTTCTTTCAACCTACAGGAATGAAGTATTCTGTGTATATTTAAATCATTGTGCCTCCACTTCTCGTAAAAAAAGGAATAAATCGTAATAAGTGTAAACAATCTTGCTTCTCCGGAATGCGTGGTGCTAATACATGTACTTTTTAAGATAACTTTTTTGCTCTGATATCTCGAATGGTTTATCATGGTCTCGTCGAATACACGTTAGGCCAAAAGAAAAATATGTCTGTTTAGGGTTACCAACGACCCTAATTTTTTTCCACTTTACGAAAAAAATAAAAAGTCGTGATTTCGGTCTTAGACAAAGTGTTATAAGATCTGCAACGTTTCAAATAAAGCGTATCAAACTAAGGTCATCACTTGTGTGTGAATTAATTTATCAGTAAGCTATACTTTATGATTTTTTTACAAACTTAATGATCTAGAGGTGACATGGAAAAGATGAATTATAATCTTTTACAAATTTTATAAAATTACGACTAATGACTTATAATTTAATCAGTATTAATATCAACTACATGTTTGACAAATATTTGATGAAGCATGTGTGATTTTAGGTCATTTTAGGTCATTGTGTGTATTTTATCCATCAAACATTGTGTATTAACAATTTTTTCCAGATCAAGTCATATGTCGTTTATAAACGATTCATCTCCTAAGATACTGCAGAACCGCATGCTTTTCGACTTTCTATAGATGACAATGTTAACCTTTTTTCATTGTCCAGTTTCAAAATTTTAATGGAGTTGTGAAATCTGGTCATTTTACAGTCATTTTGAAGGTTATCTCAAACACATGTGAAATCATATTTTAATTACCATATTGTTAAACATTTACGCGGGAGCTGCTATCTTAAATTGGATTCAACAACAATATATGGCCAGATGGCCAAAATTAGCAACAAATTACAATCCCCCTGTCTATCGACTTAGCTTTCTACATTTTTCATCTGCGTGATTTGCCTAAGCCACACATTAAATTATTAGTCCCTGTTTAATTAAATTATGGCTATTTTGTAAGCTAAGATACAACTTGCTGGTTAGGTGTGTTTAATGAACGACTTTCAGTTGGTATCCATCGCCAGTATGAATACCAACTGGACATAGGAAAAGTCCATGAAGCGCGCTAGCGCATCATGTTGGATTTGCCTCTGTCCAGTTGGCATTCATATTGCCTATGAATGCCAACTTTAAGACGTTCAATGCTTATATTAACGTTTGGTTATAATTTTATGTTGAGATACTAAGGGATTTTGCATCTATTGTGAATTAATCAATCGTTATCAGCAAGGATGGAACAGCCATTTAAACAGTCATTTTCCGTTATCGCTGGCACGACAATTATGACGTCACAATAAAAATGACGTCATAATAAAAGTTTGAAAGACATAGTCTATATGACCGCCAACTACGCTTGATAAGGTTACGTAGTGGAACTGTATTGAAAATGTAACTCTATAGGTATTGTATAGTGTAACAGGAGAGGAGAAAATGTAGCGGCCAGACCGGGATTCGAACCCGGGACCCTCCGAACACTAGCCGAGTGCTAACGATTGAGCTACCTAGTCACCGATGATCACCCCAGTCCAATCCCGCTACGCTATCTTGTAAAATTTGACAAAATATACGTCATTTACAGTCAGCATTGTTAGGAACCTATTTCTATCACTGAATGATCATACAGTTACTAGTGTTTATAGCACGTGCAACGAAAGTTTGTGTGACCGGATTCGACTTTACAAAAGCATACACATTGAATCCTGTTTGGCATTATCTTGCAAATGACAGTTATAAACTATATCATGATTTACATATGTTCATAATAACTGTTATTGTTTCCACTAGGTTATATGGTAAGTGTCCGAGCATATAAATTGTAAATTAATTTTGAAGCATCAATGTGAGATTGTTATCAAATTGTATATAATGAGATAACGAGGCCGTTCCGGCCTATGGTGACAAATGGCCCAGTCTCAATATTTGAACTTCTCTGTGTAACTATGAAAACTTATCCTTTAATATTTGAGGTGATATCAAGCAAACTATTCTTGAAATTACTTCATATGATGACAGATAACGAACCTATGTCATGACGAGAAAGGAAGCCACAAATGAAACGTTACCATGTTTTTGTTTCAAAGCTGCACTTTTATTTAACCTTCAATTGAACAACTAAATAAGGAATGTTTTATTTGTTAATAAAGTAATATAAAAAGATACCTCGGATTAACTAAGACGAATGCATTCAGTCTTGTCCCTGCAGGACAAATATTGATAAACATTTATTTGGCCTAAGGATCAGGAAACAAAATAGTTAAAAACAACATCCTGTCTTAAGCTTTAACATAGCAAATCACAGCCAATCACAAATGACGTTATGAAAAGTAATACCATTTTTGATAAGCTAAGCAAACACTTCCGTCTAAGATCGATTTAATGATAATTGAGCTTGGTTCTTAAAAGTATAAATGGACTACAATTTTTTAAATATGTATAGGATAAACACCGAAAACTGTGTAATAGTCAAGATAATGAATTGTTCGAGGCCGGTAAGGCCGAGAACCATTCATTATTTTGACTATTTCACAGTTTGAGGTGTTTCTCATACTTAAAACATGGCACTGAATGTCACTGGCACTCTCCACTATTATACTGGGTAGTGTCTAACTATTCCACATCTCCAGAAAAAACCCTTACTACCTATTTGAACCTTACGACCTTTTTGTGATTCTTTTATTTACCTCACTCGGAAAACAAGAATCATGATTTGCATGATTTATTTTGAAAGATCCATGCACAGGTACTATTTGGTACTCACACTGAAATATTTACTCAGTTTAGTTTTCACTGTTCAACATGGAGGACATAAATGTAGCTCTGTATATGCTGTAGTGATGATTTTTGGATATAAATTTGAAGTGATCTGGGCAAAAATATTTCCTCATGCAGCACATGCCTTGGAGGGAGCTAATTTAGCAAAGTTTATAAGAAAAAAAATATATTCCCCAACATTTATATACACAAAATAGTGACATCATGTAGCAAAAAGTGTGTTTTTTGAAATTATTCCTTGGGAATTATTATCGTTTTGAAAGGTGTTGGGATGTTAATTTGTTTGATTGATGCTGTTTTTATGGAATATGAAGTGATTTGGATATACAAAATATGAAAAAAAGCATGTCAAGCATTTGTAATTTCATTTTGGCAGAAAATTCAGCATTTGTCTCATGGGATTTTATCTTCTCTCTTCTGGATTTGTTCAAGTGAATTCTTTTCTGGGTTATGGATACAGTGGCTGTGAAAGAAATGATGAAATATATTTTGGAATGAAGTGATGAAAATTGTATACATATATATATATATATCAATATCATGAAAATAAATTTACAAATACATCACAACAACGTTTACAAGTACTTGGGTTAATCTTTAATCCATCTCTACGAGGAATTAATGAATGAGGATGTATTTCTGACTACATGCTAAGCTATGTTCACCAGTCGCTACATTCACCTTCAACTGTGGAATAGTTACCTTTTCCAATGGAATAGTTCACAAACTATTCCACAGCAAATGTAACTATTCCACACTACTAGGTGATAATAGTAGACTTTGCTCCGACTATACCTCAAGCTATAACAATAGATGACATCACAGCGATGTTTTAATATAAGAAACCCAATTATAAAGGGTATAAGGTGTTAACCGAAACTAATGTTGAAAAGACTTGGTGTTAACCTGATAATTATGGTGAACGTAGAGAGTTTCGAATGACCTTGCCCTTTAACTAATTCTTAATAAAATGAATATCATATGACAGCAAAAGGCATTGTACCTAGAATGCTTTTTAGAGTTTCGATAAATTTAAGTTCAAAAGTATTACCTCGAGAAGGTGCAATATTTAACGATATCGCGCTGAAAACGTGACCTAAATAGGCAAAGGCCATATGTCCTGCCTGGGACGTCACTTTAGATAACAAAGGGTGATCGGAATCTTAGACTGGAATTATCTATAGGGAGATAGTTTGTACATATCCTTGTGGACTCAACCACCGTGAAATATGAAGCTACTATATTGTACCTTATTTTTTTACTGTATAGGTAAGTGTTTATTATGATCCTTTTATATAAACTTACATTCATCTTTTATTCCAAGTGCATATCCATGTTCTTGTTTCTTATCTCTTAGTTTTTTAATCCTTGCTCCAATTTAAAGACAATATGTAATATGTTTGTGGAGGATTATTTACAAAACATGTTTATATCTCAATATTTTGTACGTTTCTACCCTGAAGGATACACCCTCTGCCTACTTTAAGGCTTGATGGGGACAGAATCATAACCTTAGGAGGAAGTAATTGGTTAACATTAAAGAGGTCAGACGGTCCGACCTCTTGTAATGTGAACATCAGATCTTCATTATGATTGCAACTTGACCCTCATTAGGTCTCCGCTTGGAAATGTGTATGCTCTATAGTAATACGTTTGTCTTTTCGGCCGTCGGTTCGTCCGGCCGTTTCTTTCTTCCAGATGAGATGGATGATCCCAAATGCGATCTAGGTGTATTGCCTAAATTTGTGTTAATTGGAATCATAATGACTGCTTAAATTTTAACAATAAAAATGGGAAATGTATTTCTGTATATTTTAACTGATAAATATTCTGTGGTGACATTATGACATTGTTCTTAACTAAAAAAGTATAGGGGTCAAATTGAGAGATTTGGGTCAAAAACAAGAGATGTTGCTCTTAATGTGGATTTTGTGATATCATGACGCTGTGTAATGCAAGGAGTTGATTGACTTGGATCAGGAGTTCCAGTCACAGTATCCTAGATAAGTTTTTACATCTTTTCCAAGTGATATCTTCTTATGACTTCATCAAGTTCTGAATGATATTTTCTAATTACTTCATCAAGTTAAGTTGTTTTGAATTGAAGAAGGGTCGCAGTTCCAGTATCACAGATAAGTTTTTTTACATCTTTTCTGAATGAAGTTTTCTTATGACTTCGTCAAGTTATGAATGATATTTTCTTATAATTTCATTAAGTTAAGTTGTTTTGAATTGAAGAAAGGGTCAGCTGAGTATACGTCAAGGTCAAGAACATTCAGTCTGTAGATAAGGTCACATGGACAGACATCCGGGTGACGGGTTAGTACAGTACATTGTACTTGTTTCCGAATCCAGTCTCTCATGATATGTATTTTGTGCCGTATCCGTATCGAATAAAATATTGTTATTAGATGTATATCAAATAACCAAACTATCTGTCTCATCTGTTGTCGCATACTGAGGCGTCAGTTTTGTTATGACTTTATTTAGTGATGGATATAGCGATAGTGATAATAATCCATGGAATATCGAGGATAGTGTTTGTTAATGGATATTTATTTGCGATCTGATTGTGGGGACATTTAACGTGGCCGTTTATGATGTGTCAATAGTCTAGTTTGACCTAGATTACAGTGAAGCCATTGAGGCAAACCAAACGCTTTCCGTTCCGGAGTGTCTGGTTCTATTATCAATGTTCGTTCTTCCTATCCTATAAACTATAATTTAATAAAGTATTATTTCAATATAGCCCGGTCCGAATGTATGATATTGTCTGACCTGCTTTATTAAAACATGTCTACATAGCACCGTTATTGTTCTACACATTAACAATATCTTTGGATTGACAATTCAGTCTAAGAGTGCGTTAAAATTTGCATATATATCGGAAACTAATGGAAGGTAAAGTAAATGGTATTAATGTGATATTCCAGAAAAGCCCATTGTGGTGAAATGTGTATGAAATGTTCAAACTCGCTTGCTGTCCGCCATTCAAATTGTTGGTCGAATTTTGTGTATGCCGATCCCTGGTCCGTGCCAGTGGCGTAAAGCTATACGGTTTGGATTTTCAGCAGTATTCATTAAAATACTTAACAATGTCGTACAGTAGAATCTGTCAATATGATTTTATTGATGTTTCATAAGGAATTCAAAATAATGCATCTACAGACTGTATACCGTGTTTCGTCGTTGTTTAACAGAAAACGATTCATTGAATGGTTCCTTTAGTATTGATATCTTACGCACAAAAACATTTCATACCCACTGCTTCCATCATATACCAAGAACAAATACGGTATGCTGTGACAGGGAAAATACCGACAAAGAACGATATTTTCCTGACTTGTGTAATCCTTACCTCCCTGACGATATCATTGAATTATATGTTTGCCCTCCTCGTATGACGAAAGTGAATTTCCTTGTTTAAATTAACGCTAGTATATTTCTATTGTTTTGTATCGAAATATAATTCCCAATTTCTTAAAACATCTGTCCTACATGTATATATATTGCCTTATATAGCTGGTAATTCCGCTGACCATGAAAGAGGTCAAGGAAATTTAAACTATGAAGAGTAACGTAATGGGTTAAATGTATGTAATATTATCGGATATAACGACATTGTATATGTGAAAATTTAATTCTTCCCAATCAGAGTAAGAGCACAAAATTTTTGACTCGCAATAGCAAAAATAACAAATTCATGGTAATTCGTCAAAATTCGATTGATGTATATATATATGTAATATTTGTTTTGTTTTGCCTTTTGTTTTTGTAATTTTTCAGTATTTGTCTTCTTTTAGTGTTAATCAATGCAACAGATGTCCTAACAAAAAAAGCTCATCGTCATCCGCCGGGTGCAGCAGATCGTAAGTAGTGCTACCATACAACACATAGAAATAAACATTATTGTCCATGGTAAACATTCGAAGACTGTCAAGGATGGGGCCTTAGGATCACACACAGGAGATTAACACATACCACACCACTGATACAAAATTAATTAATTCCGTAACATACACATTTTTTTAATAACACAAATTTCACTCATTTTTTGATGTTGTATGTTCACACTCGCTTTTACTCTGGATCGTTTATCATAGAATAACAGAAATTTACACTTTATTTAATTGATCAAACGTTTGATCAAAGCTCCCAAAGAATAATGGAAAAAACATATTGTACTTGCTAAATCTAAATAAGATTGTTTGGAGTGGAAACATATGAAATATCTTCCCATTGATCGTAAAGATATTGCAATGGTTTTATTACGAAATGGAGTCACTCGAAATGAACATGAAGCCTTAATAAGTAGCGTTTTATGACAATTGCTTCAAAGTATTTTCAACGTTTTGCACTTTAAATGATTTATTTCAACGACTAATACAAACTTACCTTGATTTTGCCACTACACAAACTGAACATGCTAGGCTGAAACAAAGGCAAAAGAAGCAATACGAGCAATATTATAATTTAAAAACAGATATGGTATATCAATAGGATTGCAGATCGCATATTAGTGATATCTAAGCATCATGAAAAATGTAGTATAAACACTACAGGAACAATTCCGTTTAGTGTAAATTATAAATGTTTAACTTTGATCTACTCCATTTCAGCCAACTTCCATCATCACATGACATGTGTTGATAAGCATTGTGATGACCATCACTCCGTAAGTATATAGAGAATACATGGTTAGTATCTTACAATACAAGGTTTATTTTGGTGCGAGACTTAGGAAAGCCGAGATGACGAGGCTTTGCCGAGTCATCTCGGCTTTCCGTGTTGAGCACCAAAATAAAACTTGTATTGTTAGATACTAACCGTGTATTCTGTTTATCCTGCAACCATTATGACATTCAAACCGAAAGCAAATTGACAGTTATTTACTTGGTTTTGCCCGAAGCGAGAAGCTTCCAGTAGATCTTTGATGCGGAGGTAAAGATTCATTCACTATACCGAATGAGAGTGTACTCCTGTTTACATTCACAAACAGTGTCCGTAATTCTATTCAGTATGATACATCGCTCAAACAAAATGAAAATACTCAAAAAACAATAAATACCTATTAAAGAATTGTTTGCAATACATACCTTTGCCATGAGCCAAGAAAAAGACGACACCGCCATACGAGATTTTCGATAGCGTAAAAATGACGTCATTCCGGTGAATGTGACGTCACGTTTTAGCGGGACTGAATGACGTTCCATTCACCGGAAGGTTCAAGTTCTGGGTCAAGTTAGAAAAAGTTCCGTCAGATATGGAACAAATTCACGTGATCGTATTGACGGATAAAGCATATCGTATTGACGGATAAAGCACAAGTTTATCCGGCAGTAGTTATCGGTCAGTATGTGGGACAGTTGCAGGATAAAAAGCATTAACAAGGGGTTACATCAGCGCTGCCATGAATCAAACAGTGCACTCGTAGCAAACCTCAACCAGGTTTCTAATGCAATGATACTCTGAGAGTTCTGTAACATAAAATATTTTCCCTTCTAATAAAATATATTGATATTGATCATTAGCAAAACCATTGAAACTGCATTTTTTTTTGTAACAGTTGATGCGAATGATTGATTTTGTTCAACACCCCACACAACCATCAATCGAGATATAATTAGTGTTTTATGCATCAATATATAGGTTACAGCATTATCATTAGTTCTTTTACATTATTTAACGGTATCAATTTACTTATCGAAATCATTTTAATAAACAATTCTCTTTGTTTAGCCATTTTCATTTTTTTATAATTATAGAATTATTTTCATCGAACTGAGCTTTTAGTACATGTATGCTGTTTTTTGCTTCTTACTGTGTTTTGTAACATGGAGAATGAATGTAAAAAAAAAAAAAAGCTGAAAAAAAAATTTTCATCGATTATTTTCATCAATTTGTCATTATTATTATTTCACAAAATTTACTTTATCAGCCCATAAAGGAAAAATGGCGTCGCCGTTTGTAACGTTGCTTCCGATTGGCTGATATAGTGATGTAATGATTTCATAGAAAAAATGAGCCCAAAAATGAATTTAGAATTTGAAACAAATTATCTTCAGTAAATTGATTTATAAGGATTAGTTTGATTATTATGTTCTAGAGATATAAAACACAACTCTGAGTGTAAACCCATTATATACCACAGAGTACACTCAGATTTTTGTGTTACATCTTAATTATGAATACCTATTGATAACATCCTCCATCATTTACATATCAGTTTAAGATGATGACACAATGCCAGTTTATAGAATTCAGTATTTTTATTCACAATTGTTCATTTCTAGACATGTAGGATGCATTTGGACCCGAATCACATGCACGGCGAGTGTACAGAGCCTGACGTACGTATTGATAATTTTGGTAGATATATAATATTAAAAAGATGCACATGAACATAGTTTTGTATATCACAAGTAGTAAGCTTAACTTACATTCATTTGTGGGATTGCAAACATTTAGCATCTGTTTGTATAACATCTGTTGAAATAAATAGCTACGTTCAAAGCACATGACATGTATACCATACTATTTAAGAAATCGTTGTTTTGTAACAATCACTTCTAACAAAACGACATTGTTAGCCCGTAAGACATGTTTTTTACCAAACGAAAGTGTAAATTATTACGTCGTAAGGGATATTTTAGCCTTACTAATTAAGATTTAACGATTTTTAAAGCATTTGCACATTTTAATAATTAGCCATTGCAACTTTTAGCGCACATATGGTATACTTAACAATTAAAACATGGCTGTGATGTCATCTATTGTTATAGCTTGAGGTATAGTCGGAGCAAAGTCTACTATCATCACTTATTAGTGTGGCATAGTTACCTTTTGCTGTGGAATAGTTTGTGCAATTTAAGCAATTTTTTACTACGTTTAGCACTCTAATCATTTTAGGTAAAGCCTTACAATGCTTAATCACTCTAACCATTTTCAGTAAAGCATTCCAATGTTAACATTCAAACCATTTTGGGTAAAGCTTTACAATGTTTAGCACTCTGACCATTCTAAGCAAAGTATTTCAATGTTATCACTCTAACCATTTTAAGTAATGCATTTCAATATTTAGCACTCTAACCATTTTAAGTGAAGTCTTTCAATGTTTTAGAACTGTGACCATTTTGATTAAAGCCTTACAATGTTTTAGCACTGTGACCGCATGCCTGCGTGTAATGAAACCAATCACCATGATCACGAGTGCTGTTGTAAGACCACACAATGTGTTACAGATTTACTGGCGGGTAAAGTATCCACTATTTGATTGTTAAGGATATCAACTTTCAACCAATATAACTTATTATTTCATATATTTAAAGATTTTCTCTGTAGCGACTCTAATGTCGTAAACTCTCGTATCAACATTGATAAGATATTTTTTGTGATTCGCAAAAAAACATTGTTACTATATCCTATGCCAAGCTTCTTAATGTATTAAAAATAAGAATTTGGAATTTTACACAAGAATCTTGGCGTCCATTTTGAAATATATGACCCTTTGGTTTTGTAGAGGCGAAATTCAACTTTTTACTCCACAATTCTCGCAACAATCGCCAGCGCAAGGGCATTTTAGCTATATCAAGTTGATTTCAGGATGGTACTAAAATCAAACATAAATCAGAGCATAATTACTTTCAGCGTCACATATACAGATGGATACCGTAGACTGTTTAGGAGCAATGTGTGATTTAAAGCACCAGGTAATTAACATAAATTATGGCAATTAATCAGATTTAATACTGTAAAAAGTACTGAGATTTACAATGTTAAATCTGTAAAAGAAATCAACAGTGGAATAACTGATATGTTTTCATTCATAAATATAAGGTACATTGGTAAGACTTTATTTTGGAAAGCATGATTGAAAAGTAAAATTTTCGGCATATATTTTCATAAGTAGGGTATAATGAACGTCTATCTAAATTGTTCTGCCATGCTATCATCTCTTATACAGATCTTAATGAACATTTGTTCATTCTATATATAAGCTGTGGGATGTAAGCTATCAATATCTATAATATACAGATAAGGGAACATCACTTCCCATCCGTACGACGTATACCTAATGTGTGCCTAAGGAAATAGAAATATAACGTATTAAACATATTTTTCCGCATTTATAAGGTTCATTTGCTCATGACTTGTCTAAATGACGATGAAACAGCCAAATAATTCGGAACAAATGAACATGTTTGTATTGTTCGCTCTTCCTTCACGTCGATTTTTTATATCTATATATTTGATACTAATTATGAAACAAGAGGTAATAAGTACACCTGATGATGTTTCCTTGGTAACTAGCTATGTCTTGACACATTTGTTTTGTAATAATTGTAACCATTCTGATATATTTTCTTCATTTGGACATAACAGACATGTGTTTTCGAAACTCGTGATCATCATGCGCGCCAAGGCTGGTGTGAGGATCGTCATGTGAGTAATATGTCATTGGGTTAGACAATTGCCAGGTTATAAGTATTCTATAAGGCAATCTTTCATTAGGTAAGTTAATTGTCAGGTCCATGTAATTAGTATTTAATTTGGCAAGACAATTGTACTGGAAGTATGTTATATTTAAACTAAGGTAAAGGTAATTAATATATCTTTGGGTAAGAGAAATGTTATGTAAGTAAGTAAAGTTTTATTATCCAACGAAATGTTTAAAAAAAATCATTAGGTAAGCTAATCGTTAGTTATAAGGTATTATGCAAGTAAATTGTCAGGTTTGAAGTATCTCATAAGGTAAGAAAATTGTAAGGTAAGTGCTATTCCATTTGGTATGAAAATTGTCAGTTAAGTAACATAACATTATGTAAGATAGTTATCATGTAAGTAATATTTATAGTCTGAGCCAGGTTAGTAATATTTAATCATGAAAGAATTGGCAGGTAAGTAATATCTAATTATGCAGGAATATGGTAAGCTAAGAAATATTTTATGAGGTAAGACAGTTGTAAGGTAAATAGTATGTCATTATGTTGGAAAATTATCTGGTAAATAATCTGACCTTATGTTAGTAAATTGTAATGTAAGTAATATTTCATAAGGTAAGTAAATTATCAGGTTAGTATTATTTCATTAGGTAAGTAAATTATTACGTTAGTAATATTTCATAAGGTTAGCAAATTATCAGGTTAGTATTATTTCATTCGTTAAGTAAATTATCAGTTTAGTAATATTTCATTAGGTAAGTAAATTATCAGGTTAGTTATATTTCATTAGTTAAGTAAACTATCAGGATAGTAATATTTCATTAGGTGAGTAAATTATCAGGTTAGTAATATTTAGTTAATTAGGTAAATTATCAGGTTAGTAATATTTCATTAGGTGAGTAAATTATCAGGTTAGTATTATTTCATTCGTTAAGTAAATTATCAGTTTAGTAATATTCCATTAGGTAAGTAAAGTTTCAGGTTAGTAATATTTCATCAGTTAAGTTAATTATCAGGTTAGTAATATTTCATTAGTTAAGTAAATTATCAGGTTAGTTATATTTCATTAATTAGGTAAATTATCAGGTTAGTAATATTTCATTAGGTGAGTAAATTTTCAGGTTAGTATTATTTCATTCGTTAATTAAATTATCAGTTTAGTAATATTCCATTAGGTAAGTAAATTTTCAGGTTAGTAATATTTCATTAGTTAAGTTAATTATCAGGTTAGTAATATTTCATTAATTAGGTAAATTATCAGGTTAGTAATATTTCATTAGGTCCGTTAAGCATCATATTAGAAATATTTCATTAGGTTAGAAAATTATCAGGTTAGTAATATTCCAGAAGGTAAGTCAATTATCAGGTTAGTAATATTTCATTATGCTAGTAAATTTTCAGGTTAGTAATATTTCATAAGGTAAGTACATTATTACGTTAGTAATATTTCATTAGATGAGTAAATTATAAGGTTAGTAATATTTCATTAGGTAAGTAAATTATAATGTTAGTGATATTTCATTAGGTAAGTAAATTATCACGTAAGTAATATTTCATAAGCTAAGTCAATTATCAGGTTAGTATTATTTCACTAGGTAAGTACATTATAACGTTAGTAATATTTCATTAGGTAAATAAATCATCACATTAGTAATATTTCATTAGGTTAGAAAATTATTAGGTAAATACTATTTCACCGGATTTATAAATTGTTAGGTCAATAATATTTCATTAGATAAGTCAATTGGTTATATAAGTAATGTGTTATTATTTCTAGTAAACAGCAATTGTACGTTACTTCATATGCCAATGAGTAAAATATTTCTATTCAAAATTCAATTGATAAACTTTAAAAATAAATAATGGCAAACAACTTTGCTGCACCTTCGTAATCAGTTATAAATTAAGACTCCAATGTTTTAATAGAGTTTTTCTGATTCGCAGTAACCCGTGATATATCTAAGGTGACCTTAACTGACGTAAGATACTGAAATCAAGTGAATTTGAATAACGATATTATTTGTATATATTATTTATTAATTGTATTTCGGGTCTGGTAAAATGGTACATATTTTAGCCTGATATATTCCTTTCTAGAAATGTGATCACGAATACTGGCTTTGTGCGGATCGTCATGGCCATTTGACCAACCATCACGAATGTTGCTGTTTAGACAAGAATTGCATAACGACAGTACTTGGAAGTAAGTGTAATAGGCCATGGGCTAAGAGGGTCCCACATGAACCCCCCCCCCAAAAAAAAAACCTCAGAATAAATATTTTTCTGAACCCTTATGACCCACTGATCATAAATCAAAATGTTAACATTGCATAAGTTGGGATAAACTTCCGGTTATGACGTCATCAAGATGGCCGCCATATCGAATTTTACTAAAAATTGAAAAATAGTCATAACATTGACATTTTCAACCGAGTAGACAAATGCATAGGAAATAAACAATGGATCTGCTCATTTTCAAAGACACAAACGTTTTGAACACTGTTAATGATATTAACGGAAACACAGGCTTAGCTTAGGTTACATTTGTTACGCTATCAGTAGGTGTTGTGCTGTAATAATTATTTTTGAGAGGCTGCTAATCTACAAAATTGAGGGTATAACAATAATTCTTTTTTGCATTTCTTTATATTTTTGTTGATTTTGTTGCTTAAACTGATTGATAAGTGGTCAAAAAACTTATTAGAAATAATAGTTTGCTGTTGGGAAACTTTTTTGCTGCGTCAAGCCAAATATGAAAAATTTGCTGACAAATCACCATTTTTGAGCTTAAAATCATTTTTCTTTTCATTTCCTGCGTAGAAATCACTACATTTATTTGATTATTTGGTCCTGATATGTAGTTGATGTTCTATTGTGGTCATTTTGATACCTCATTTGTCTACTTCGGTTGAAAAATGTCAATGTTATGACTATTTTTCAATTTTTAGTGAAATTCGAGATGGTGGCCATCTTGATGACGTCATAACCGGAAGTTCATCCCAACTAATGCAATGTTAACATTTTGATTTGTGATCAGTGGGTCATAAGGGTTCAGAAAAATATGTGTTCTGAGGTTTTGGGGGGTGCATGTGGGACCCTCCTAGCCCATGGCCTATAATAGGAGCGGGGAACATGCACGATAAGACAGAGAATCGAATCCTGAACCCTCCGAACCCTAGTAGAAGTGTTCTACCAGTAGAGCTACCTATTCGCCGACGATCGACCCGATCGATAACCGTTATACTTACCTCCAGTTTGTTCATTTTCGCCCTGAAGGGTTATCACACAGTCCAGGTTCGGGTATCCCACTGCTCAGCGTACCACTAAATCTTGAACCAGGTTTGAACACAGCACAAAATGTAGTACGAGCGGAAAAATCACGGCAGACCTGGATTCGAACCAGGGACCATCCGATCCCTAGCCGGGGTGCTCTTCGACGGCGATAAACCCAACCCAGAAGGGTTACAAAATCATGATTTTTTAAAAAATATAATTCAAATAATAAAATTTTTATATAACTCTATATAACATGTTATAAATAATACAAAAACTATAAGACTTCATCACTGTGTTGAAATGAACCTTTTGAAGGAAAAAAAACAATATTGACTATGATTTGAGCACGACTGAACGTCGACCATTTCACCTTATTAATTTTGTTTGATTGATTTTGGTGGGTTGTTTTACATTATACTAACAATAAGGTTTATGAAAGGTCGTGCCAGATTAATGATTTAAAACAGCTAATCAGTGACTGACAAATGCCCTACGTGGGAATCGAACTCACTACCATGAGCGGAAGGGGAAGTTTATATAATTAAATTATATAATTACCGGACGACATTTTTACTACTGTTATGAGATATAATTGCTTTCATTTTTAATGTTTCCCATCATGGCTCCATTTTTATCAAAATCCTCGGGAAATGTATCTTAAATATTGACCAATATATACTCGATTTCTCGCTAACAGTCACTACAACTGCGGCTCCAGTACCAACAACAGCAAGACAACATCATACACATCATTCACATGCTCCTACAACGGCACTACCACATCATACAAATGCCCCAACGACAGGTGTCCCTGTTGTCCATACGAACGCACCGACGGTGCGGACGAGTACGTCAGCGCCATTGTACTGTCCTGTGTGTACTGATGACTTCATTGCTGACTGTCAGAGTAACACAATGTGTAAAGGAACGGAAGGATGTTTACTGCAAATTACTGCAGGTAAACTCAAGACAGGATGTGCCGAGGTAAGTTGTCACTATCAAAATATTTCTCTCTTAAGAATGTAGTCTCATGGTAAGTCATATACTTATTGGAAAGCATTGCAACAGCTTGTTCAAGCTAATGCTCATCAACATTATATATATATATATGTGTGTGTGTTGTTTATTTATGTTGACATATCAAAGAAATATTCTGAACAACAGACACTTTCTGATAACGAGGATACGGACAGCATCCTCTGTAGTTTTTATTCCTATAATATGACTGAAGGCAAGGCCTTAAAGGGCGCAGCCAGATGTTTTGATATGAATCATGCACTGCATAGTTACTTGTTTATTTTATTTTCTATTTCATGACATAAGACATAATTTAGAAATAAAATAACACACTTTAAACTGAAGAAGTGTATGATGTAATAATTGTCTAGAATAAATTCAAAGAAATTAACTCAAAGCTTCGGATTTTTTCTGTGTCCATGCGAATCCTATGATTTCGCGCTATTTGTTGACATTATGTGACGTCATTTTCTTGTGCTTATCTTCGACTTGGTGGATATTTTGACTGCATTCTATAGTTTTTAATTTTCAAAGTGTTATCATAATTATTTAAAAAATGATAAAAAAATGTTTAATTACCCCTGTTATGCGTTTGCATTAGTTAAATATATATTTACTGGGGAGAGCAGTACCGGAGCAACGCACAACCTCCCTATATGTATGAAAAAATGGCGGCCGCAAACTAAAGCTGTCAGTGTGTATGCTTGAATTTTATAGATTGTGTTTTTTCTGATATTTTCGTGTATCTGTTACCTTAGAAGTGCTTCGTACTTCGTGCCCTTCGCCTTTATCATTTTGGTTACACGGAAATACAACCTAACACACTAAATTACCATATGGGAATTAAAAGGAACCGTTTTGTAGATTCCACAGTTTAAAGATGTATCGATTGCTTTACGTGGTAACATTCAAGTAATCCATGCAATGTCATTAATTTAGATTCATGATTGCGAGTATCACGAGAGAATAGGGGATGGCATATGCTGCAAGGACAAGAACTGTACCGACGTGGCCTTCCGAAACATGCACACATGTATGTATGATTTGTACAAAGCATATATATTTACAGATACTTTAACGTTCCAGAAATGTAAAGCTGTTTGATCTACAAACGATTGAACTATGCTGTTTTAAAACTCATTTATAGGTAATTCAAATGACTTGAATTACTCTTATGATAACAAGTAATGAACATGAAATATGATAACAAACATGGTTCCCCGCTGCTTATATACGCTCAATGATAATTCAAAAGTCAAATACTTATACGGCAAACTAGCGTACAAATTTGTTATTAGCGCAGAGCTCTATACTAATATAACATAGAGATAGTAAGATAAATATTTTGTTGAGGACGAAACTAAGCTCTAATACACAGGAACGCAATCTATAAATAGCTTTTCACCTCTATATTTGCGTGTTACAGAATTATCTGCCCTTATGGGTAGATAATGATTGTCACGTCATGTTTTTATGGGTATATCGCCATATTTTGACAAAGAATACGACGTCAGTTTCGCCTGAAAAGTATTGACATGTCAATCGATACCTACCTAAAGGGAGATTAATCTGTCATATCCAAAGACGGAATATCTTATTTAAATGAAAACATAATGAATTTACTTTATTTCTGATATTTCATTTGCGACAATGTTTTGTACTAAAGATTTATAAAAATATATGAAAACTCATCTGAATGTGTAAAACATGTCGTCTCTATCTTTAGATTCAAATGTATAAACTGTCGCTATGTCCATCTCTGGGTTGTGCCAAGTTCAAGTTCAAGTTTCTTTAATCCGCGGGCCTTACGGCTCATAGGCAAAACATATATATACTTACGAACTTTAAACACGCAACGAGAAAATTTAAAATTTTTAATTTTTCCAGTCATACCTAAATGTTCTGATTGTTATATGTATTGTTAAACTTTACCTGCGAATTTGTATCCTGGCAATAAAAAATGCGAATTGAATTCACCCAACCATGACGGTACACTGACCCTCTGTGCTGCAATCAAAAAGCGACCTGCACGTGCAACTCCGGTACTTCACCCGGATATCTACTCCATCAACACTTTTGTGTTTGTGTACGGGGCAACTCATTTTTACGCCCTCTTGAAATTAGTGTGCAACATTTTTGATGCCACGCCTTACAGAACAACAAAGATATGCAGCTCGCGGTCTTGTCGAGGCAGGTATGCAGCATAACGTCATTGCATAACGCTTTTACGTCCATAAATCAACCACAACACGGTTGGTACAAAGACACAGGGTCACTGGCAGTGTAAAGGACCGACCACGACCAGGTCAACCTCGCGCCACAACACAGCGTCATGACAATTTTATACGGCAACGTCATTTACGGAATAGGTTTACGACGTCGGCTTCGACAGCACAAAATGTAGTAGGTCATCATGGACGTCAAATCCACCCTCGGACTGTGCGGAGGCGTCTGAAGGAAAGGCGTATATTGTGTCGACGCCCACTCACTGGACAATTTCTTACACGACGCCATCGGGCCATCCGACTACGATGGGCACGATATAAACTGGCAAATCGACGAAATTGGCATGATGTAGTGACGAATCCCGATTCAAACTCTCAAACGCCGATGGAAGAGCACGTGTATATCGACGTAGACATGAACGATATTCTTCGAAATGCATTCTTGAGCGTGATCGTTTCGGCAGTGGCGGCGTGATGGTCTGGGGAGCCATCAATCACAACTTCCGGTCATCCCTAATCATATTGAGGAATACCCTAACCGCTCGACGCTATATTGACTAGGTATTGGCACCAGAACTCAATCCACTGCTGCAGCGCCATCAGAACTGCGACATTTCTGCAATACAACGCTCGCCCGCACACCGCACGTGTTACGATGGACTAATCAAGTGAATGTTATGCCATTCCCCGCTCGCTCACCCGATTTGAACCCAATTGAGCATGCGTGAGACGAACTGGGTCGAAGATTTCAAAAACGTCAACGTCAACCACTTACCGTTCAGGAATTGGCCTCATCTTTGCAAGAGGAGTGGAACAATCTCCCGTTGAGGTTTATTCGACGTCTGTGTACCCCTATGCGGTCTCGACTTCAAGCATGCGTGTTAGCAAATGGGGGTCATACCAGATACTGACTGAAAAGCTTAAAACTGTGTCCCCCTCGTTTTCAACGCGGATTAATTGATCAATATTGAATTGACCACCAATTTTTTTAGTGTAATGAATTGGTAATGATGTGAAATATTTATTAAATAGTTATAATTGGCAAATATGTATACTGGTGTTTTTAATTCTTTACTTTTTCCTAAAGTTGCGTTTTTAAAGTCCGTCAGTATACATACATGGTTACAATATACAATTATACAGGAGAGTGATTGTTAAACTCTGCAAAATGAAACCATTTCTCTAATTGTATTTTTGATAACAAAGTGCACTAACGTACATGTATAATTTGAAAATTATATTCAGATATAATTGACACTAGTTTATACACAATACAATTCATTTTTGGTATATATCTAAACAATACAAGTAAGCATATATAAACATATATACAGGATATATGCACACGTCTGGCATTCTAAAATACTTAATTAGTATTTAAATTTCTTTTCTCAAATGCATGATATATGTATTTGCCAAGATTATTTAATTCTTTAACATTATTTACGCTTAATAATTGCACAAGATTGAAAACACTGGGAGATTTGAAATAATACCTTTTTTATTTTTTTTCTGATTTCTAAATAAAATGGACGTTTCAATATAAAATGAAAATCATCTTCAATTTCATAACATCTACAGTGTTCACATTTTCTCTGTCGCCTTTCTTTATCATGATATCGACCATTTTCAATCTTTAAATTATGTGATGACAATCTGATTCTTGTTATAGACATTTTATATAGATTATCAATTGGTTTTGATAAAGAGTATTACATACAGAAAGTGTCTATCATATGTTTGTATAAATAACCTTTTGTAAAATTTATGATTTTTGACATCATTTCTTGTGAATAACAATCTTTAAAACGATATTCTATGATTTTATATTCATTACCACTTAATGTGTTGGTATTCCAAATGTAAGTGAGACCGAGTTTATCCAGTTCAGTTTTGATAGTATTAGTCCAGTCGTCATTCATAGCTAATCGTTCTTCCAAGCATGTGCTCAAAATACAGATTTTAGATTCTTTTAATTTTAACTTATATTTCATAATTTTTAATTTTCTTTTCAAATAACGTGGTTCTCTACCAAGATCATAATAAACAAAATCATTACAAACATTTCTTTTAACTTCAAGCAGGCGTTTACAAAAGCTTTTCAATATCTGGAGTCTTGTGAAAACCCCATATCTCGCTTCAATATTCAAGTATGCTGTTGACATATGTATCAAATACTGATCATTGTGTGCATATAGTAAAATCGTTTTTCTTAGATTTACTGGTGACAACGAATAGAGCTTTTCTCCCTTGATTAGCAATGTGTTTTCGTGTGATATTAAATTTTCATCAATATAACCAAATAATTAAATTGGTTTACAATCTCTATAACACGGTTGTCATATGTCCCACTCTCAAAATCTTTGATATTTCCACCATTTCGAAAAATAACGATTTCGGTTTTGGAAGCATTAAGATTTAGTTTCCATTCAAGATAATATGCATATAGAGCATCCAGTTATTTTTGTAATGCTTCTGGAGTTTCAGCTATCAAAATAGTATCATCTGCATACATGAGTAAAAATAAGTTTAAGAGACATATTTCTTTTGATGGACAATTTTCTGAAATAGATATCATTTCAATGTCATTTACATAAAAGCTGTATAGAATCGGTGAGAGAATTTCTCCCTGGAACAAACTGATCTGATTTGGATAATATTCTGATAATAAGCCAATCAATTTGATGCACGATTTTTTTATACAATGAATGAATAATATTGAACATTTTTCCTTGTATTCCACGCTTTAAAAGTTTTGACCACAAACAACTCCTTTCAATTAAATCAAAGACTTTGTTGATTATTGTTTGCAAGGCGAATATGGCATGAACTGTAGATAAACCTGGTTTAAATCCAAATTGTGCATCAGTTACTTTATCGTATTCATTATTCCATTTCAGTAATCTTTGATTCAATACCACCGTAAATAATTTTCCTAGACAACTTAGCAAAGAAATACCTCTATAGTGTCATAGTGGACGGTATTTTAGAAGAAAAAACTGACAATCATAGATCTGCAAAGACTCCTTTTGAAGATTCACATAGAGAGACGCGCAACTTTAAAGCCACAGACTAATTCGATTATTTAGACGGAGAAGAAAGGATCATACTTTCTGTCGCGTTTCTTTCTTCGCCTTCCTTGTTGCTATGGCAAAGTCCAAGTGGTGGATATGAAGAGAGAGACAGTAACCCCTGGAGTATCAAGGATGAAATATTTGAAATGACATGCTCTCGTTCTTTTATCTGTAGTGAGCTATACCTGTCCATCATGTCAACAAGCTTCCGACCCTAAAGCCTGTCTGGCCTCTCAGACCAAGTGTTCATATCTCAGCAAGGTAACTATAATTTAAGGACAAGCAACTGAATGAAATTAATAATTATAATGAAATTAATTAATTATCATAGAATAAATTAAATCAATTAATTTAAAGATTTAATTTATGATAAAGGTTTTTATGTTTCAGTAAGGTAACCAGACGCTTATTACGTGATAGACAATATTAATTTACTAACAAGGGGAAGTAATGACCTTAGTTATGATCAATATTCTACATTGTGTGCATACATTTAGAAATACATTGAATCAACAGGTAGACTTTAAAGCTATTTGTAACTTTGAAGTATAATTAATATATATTTTAATTAAACTGCATATTATTATACTTACTACTTCTCTTCCCTTTGCTGTATTATATATAAAGTATAAACCAATAATACCGATACGATTCTGTTCCCTTATGAATTAAATGCATAAATGATTATGCATCCATATATATGCATAATTGTTTACTCCCTCAGTATTACTCTTACTCATTTAGGGCTGTCTGGTTTCAATGAATGTTCGGAGTGAGAGTGACATTGAGGGATTAAGTTATAGTTGGAATTAAGTTAAACTACCATCAGAACCTTTTGATTGAGCGAATATTGATTACAGACGAATAAATACCGCTATTAATTGGTGTTAATACAACAGGAAGATATGTATGCCATTCATCGCTATATTTAATTTCTCCAAATGAATATGTACATTATTATTTATAAGTATTTTTTCAGTAACATGCACGATTTGTTTCAATTCTAAAAACTATTAAATGTTATATTATAGATCCAGTCCAGTGCAAATATTCTTTTTAAAATATGCTTTTTAAAATATGCTTAAAAATATGCTTCTATATTCATGCATGAAATTATTTGGCCGGGGCGTATATTGGCTTTGCATAGTGCTCTTATACTAATGAAATATTTTGAAATGAAACGTGTAGAAGAAAAATAAAATCAATAACATATTTCAGTAATGCAACAGGACATTTATAACGTTTAGATTAAAAAAAACCACTTAATCAATAAATATGTAAACAAAAATGAAATATAGTATTTCTGTATATAGTATTAATAAATATTGATATGATAACTTTAGATAAGATAAGTACTTAAATGTTCATAATTATCAGCCATATAAAAAGACGATATGAGCATCAAAACTTATATTAGACGTGAATTTGATAAGTATATAGAAAATAATTGATAAAGTGTTCCCGCTTTAAACAGGTTGCAAGATGTTTATTACATTTTATTAAAAAGGATATAAATAATTGTATATATGTATATATATGATAACGGCTCAAATCTCAGCAAAGTAGCGAAACGTTTGTAGCATGTTAAGAATTAATAATAATGTAATAAAATTAATGATTAACAACGATTTTGTTAAGTCTGTGTTAAGATTAAACCAAGGCACAGTTATGTATAACTAATAATACATATTATAATAACTATGGTAATAAGATCGAGACCTTATGTAAGTTGTTGTCATTTTCATATCAACGTTTAATGAAGTTTTCATTGACCAAGGGTTGCATGATTACGAGTAACATGGGAGGAGTTTCATCTGGCTGTAACACTCATGCCAAGGTAAGTAATTAATACAGTGTGTACATAATTAAATAAGTTGACATCAGTAATTAGTACTAATTGTTAATTGATTTATCGTGTAAAATGTCAATTATTTATATGACTATTTCATTGTTGGCGTATAACGTGAATTTCAGACTTGTTGGTTTTTCTTTCTTCTGTTATTATTTATTTGTTTATTGTTTTTTATTGTTGATATTATTGGTGATTGTTGTTTTCATCTTTTCTGCTGGTTTTTTATTATAATTATTTCTTATTTATTTTTTTATTTATCTTTTTTATTTTATTTAATTTTTTTTTTTTTTTTATTGTTGATGTTTTTTTTTTTATTATTATTGATTATTTTTTTAGTTTTTGTTTTGTTTGTTTTGTATTTTTGTCGCTTTTATATTTTCGTTTGTTGTTTGTTCAAATGACATTGCAACAATTACGATTATCCACGCTCGATGATATTATTTTATAACAGGCTTGCCAAACCGCAGAGGCTTCTAACAGTGTCCTATGTAATGTAAATCCAATTCCGTTCGCCTTCCAACCGAACCTGCAATGCAGTTTCTGCTGTCATAGAAACGAGAGCACCTGTCTTTTAGATGCCTTGGGGATACATGATGGTACATATACCTTGTTGGTGATAATTTAAGAAACATTTTAACAGTTTCCAGAAAACTAAAAAAAAATTGTCTAATACATCATCCATGTTCATTTTTCTTTACTACAGTGGTCATTAAACTAAGGAAGAAGCCTAAAGCTCTTTAAGAAAATCTATTTTAATGTTATTATCTAACGATTGCCTATCAGATCGTAGTCATCATTGTTTTATATATATACGTTGCCATCAAAATACATTCCTGGAATAAAGCTTGAGAAGGACGATTTCAAAATGTTTAATCTATTCATCGGTCCTTTTATATCATATACTACATTGTTTTTATCTTTACCACTATTTCCTAGCTACCACGATCCTTCCTCCAACTGCTGCTCATACAGCTGGAACCACAGGTACTGTGATATCTATCTTACTTATCTTACTCTTTCGTGAGGATTTGCTATCTTAACACATATGATGCTACTCTAGGCTTCAAATGTATCCGCAGTGACTACTTTTTGCGATTTATATATCTTACTTATCTTACTATTGCTACATAACGACTCTTTCGCGGGAATTTGCTACGTTAATTCGTATAATTCTACTGATTCTAGGCTTGAAGGCTGTTCGCGATGACTACTTTTTTCGATTTCAATAAATCCACACATTACGCATAACTTAATCGGATAAAAAAAAACTTATTTACAGTGTAACGTTTGATCTTTAATTCTATTTTTGAATCTGAACAATGAATGGTAATTTTCTAGCTTCCAGCTGTCACAATATAGAAGATGCCACATTCAACTGTACAGAATTTGATCAAACGTTTCAACTGTGTTCACACACTAGCGGCTTGATGGCACACTTATCAGTGACCAAGTGTCGTAAGACATGTGGATTATGTGGAGGTAATACAAAAAAAAATAATATGCAATGCACAGTAACCAGAGGCGCCAAAAAACAATATGCAATGCACAGTAACCAGAGCACGTTATGTTCAACTTTAAAAATGAAAATTAAATACACACTAGATAGACTTAAAACGTCCATCAAGGGATTATACTATTTCAAAAAATGCTTCTTAAAAGATTAATTGTTTATATATTTATTTGTATATCATAGCAAGACAATCAATTCATTATTATTTTGAGTTACACAACAATTTGTCGATGGTGTGAATCCGGTATGTTCAGTTAAATAATGGTATAACGACATAAACTATTTTCATTTCTAAATGCAGATATCAAAAATACATTATAAAACTCATCTCCGCCATTCCAAATCGTACAATTATTTCCCGGGGGAGAGCATTACACCCCTCAAACAACAAAATTTCGCGCCTTCGGCGCTTGCATAATCATCAAAATTCTAAATCGTAATATTTTTCCACAAGCTCACGCAGACCCCCCCCCTCCCCCCAAATCCCACGCCAATTTGTGTATTCATTAATTTCCTGTTAGCAACGCCATTGTCTTCAGAACTGATGTGTATAAGGTACAAGGATTATATGTAAAGACATATGCAAAAAAGTATATCAAGTATCTGCTGTGGGTGCGGGGCGCGCGAGGGGGGTGTTATGAAATATTGAAAACCCTTGCCCCCCCCCCCCCCCCCCCTCCATTACGTTTCATCTTCCTACGCCACTGGTAACATGATTAAGAAAACTATAATGCTCATATCAATTATTTAATTTAAGAAGACCACTTCATAGCAAACCCATAATCCCCATTCGATTAAAAAGTGATATTGTTATTAGTTATTTGTATGGATAAACAAAAAAGCTAGAATAGTATTTCCCCTCATAAACGATTTTAAAAAGCAAAACAGAGGTGTGGATATAATACCTGCCAATAACCAGTTTTACATTAAATAGTAATATTGGATTTGTAAAGACTTTCAAGGAAATGGACATCGCACAACATACTGAATAATTTATTTTTTCATTTATATGATATGGCTAATTTTAAATTACTTAAATAAGTTTTAACCCGATATTTAAACACGGACACATACAACCTAATTTAATGTTGTCGATATTTATTTTTATGTATTCTTAGTATAGTATAGTATTATTTTTAGCAGCACCTGGCGCTACTGCTCCTAGTGTTGGGGTTAGTTCAGCTGGACCAGTTACTGCAGCAACTACCACGAAATCAGGTTGGAATGCACTGTATATTACACATATGTATATGATTTTTCATGATTTTTCCCTTCCATTATTTCGAGCCTGCGGCTTGACTCTCATATGAAGGAAAACGAATGGCTGATTCTATTTATCAAATGACTGATATTTGCTTTTGTATCATCAATCAACCAATCAGATTCGTTTCGGACCTCATCTCCAAACCCCAATATTCTTTTATGTGCAAATGTGCCTTAATAAGTAGTGAAAAAACGTGTGAACCCCAGTCAATCGGGGAAAAAACAATCACTACGCAATTAGATATATAACACGTGTGTAATATGTTAATGAAATGGCTTTATTAAATGGGGACACATGGAAGTCATATGATAAATTATTTTAACAAAACTAAGTATTTACCTCGCTATATAGGGATTTTATTCCTGAACTATGATATTACTATGCCAATATTAACCTTATCGAGGATACAAAATAAATATAAACTTTGGAAATTTTATCTAGTTTCATATTTTTTAAGTTATGAGGGAAAACAAATAACGTTCATGTGTTCTACATTATTTTTGGTAATTAAGTGAGATTTTCCAATCAAGGTTTTATAAACGTTAATAAATATCTTTGGTTCCATGTATTGATTAAGCAGTCACAGCACAAACAACGAAAGCTGCACAGTTCCCCTGTATTGACCACGACATCAATAACAACTGTGCCATGATGTCCAGTGTCCTCTGTGCTACACAAAACACTCACGGTAAAAACTACGCCATTGCTAACTGTGCAAAGACCTGCAACTTGTGTAAAGAATATTTCCGTAAGTATAAATCGGTAGAGGTATGCCTGTTCGGTATCTTGGCAGTATTCTTCTGTTAGATAGCACTATAACATGGGTTTGAGTTCCACTATACCGCAGCCATCCAAAACATACATACATTCAAACACCGAAAGACATTGCACACATGAGAGACTATGAATAACCCTGACTGTTCACAGGAAGTTAATCTAATAATCCGAACCAAACTTAACCAATACAGTTGCACCCGCTAATTGGATTAACTCAAACACTGGTTGATGTGGTTAGTCCTATAGTATAACTGTTACACGGAGGTTTTGTGATACATTTGTGATTTGGATAAAGTACGATTTTTCGTCGATTAGAGCTACCTTTCGGTGATTGTGAAGGTAAAACACGTAAAAATAAGACGTCACAATCACTGAAAGGAGGAACTATTTGACGGTAAATCGTCACAACCACTGAAAGGAAGAACTATTTGATGGTAACTCGTCAAATATATTTTTAATATAAATTGTGATACCTTTCAATTTCAGACCACTTATCTGGTTGTAAGTAGTCTGTTATTTTCTTTAGAATTATTTTCAAAAAGAATGTTATAAAGTTGACAAGCAATAACGTTTATTTTCTATCAAATTTCATAATGGTTATTTCCATCTTTTTATGTGATAATACATTTCCTTTTCCGTTCAGATGAATACTATATTTACTAATATTATCAGGTATCTTACAATGGAAAAGTAATAATTGAATATGGAATGCATCATTTCTTTACGTTATTTGTAATCGTCTCATGTTTTATTTCCAGTAACAATTCCGAGTGGTAAATAGATTGGGTGCTGCTTAATGGTTCCTTTGGATGTGTACAAAACAAAATTAAGAATAAAAAATGAATTTTAGCTTTGTCCTCTTTTTAGCGTCTGTACTTTTATTTAGATTGTGAGCACAGTGTTCGACCGCATGTGTAACTAATGCACCAATTTCTAAAATAATACTATACCATATTACTATTTAAAGCAAGGTAAGAAGATGTCCACTCATAGAAAAACCATAAGATTTATCGAATATGTTCAAGGACTTATTACTTTATCTTGGTTTTACTATGACATGGGATTCAGTCGTTAAATACACTGACTTCTTAAGACAGGTGGTTGCATTAACCAGGTTCAGTCAAATTATTGGATTGATAAAGATACAAAACAATTTGTGACCACAAATCTGCTTAAGATAGATGGCCGTTTGGACGGCGGTTAAGGCTAGTTTAATTGTATAATAACAATTTAAACTGGTTTAAAAATGCTACACCGTTGACGAATGGTGATGTTTCTTTCTCAAAAACAAGAACAGACGAATTTATAATTTTCTTCAGAAACAAAAGTTACTTACTATATACTATTACCACAATTGACAAATTTGACCTCTTTTTAATTCATGATAAATACATTAACTATAATTGATTGTGTCCCGAAAAATAATTGCCCCATATAAAATGAAATATAAATGTGCTCTATCGGTGTTGTAGCATCTTTAAAATACCAATACATGTTCAAAATAATTCAGACGTAAGAAATCAAAGAAGACGTGAAAACTATATTTTTTGTAAATTTTCGCGACCTTGCTCTCAGTGAATATATAATGAAACTATTTTTCGAAATTTTTGCGATCATAGGAATGTCCCTCGAAGACACTTAAAGACACCGCGAAAATAACCGGATTTAGGGTAAAAATCCACTAAGCATTGACCTTACATGTAGTTATGACCACAAAATGTCAAACGCGCTGTCCTTTCTTCGTAACCCAAAAGTCAGCAAATAACCTTACACCACCGGATAAGTAAAGGCATACGTAATGGTCTGAAATTCCCAATTATCCATTGCACAAGATAAATGGCAATTTTACTGAACTTGGATTTAATCCGTTTTATTTGGGTTAAAAGCACAAATTGAAATATTTATTACGCACTACTATGTGATTACTTTAACATTATATACAACATACATGTTCATTGTTAGAATTAAAAAAACTCTAGTATAATTACTTTTTAAACTAGAAAGTTTTCTTGTTCATCTTCTTGGGTTGGCCATTCAGATAAGATGCGTTTTTAAAATTGACGTAATCATACTAAATATTTTTTCCCTAATTTTTTCAAACCCTTAAATCGTAAGTGTCTAGACGCTTAACTTCCACGTAACAAGCAATCCCATTGATTTATAAAGTGTATGCAGTTGAAATGGATAAATGTTATGACAAATGCATGAAACGTAACATAAGGTTAGTATCTTGACGTTCGTTATAATCATGTTTGGACCTTTTTGTAGTCTTAATCGTGACCAAGTCAAATGTTAGTGTCTGTTTGAGGTTAAGAATAGAGGTTTCCCGTGATAAGACTTGAGAGCCACCTACATTGTATATTTAAATTAAAATCGTGACGATTCGTCTAGATATGACTTACACCATATTTAACCAGGGTCAACCTGTTTGACGATGATATCTTGTAATTGGATAAAATCTTTGTGTGGTCATTAAACACAGCACGGAAGATCGTGTTATAACCACGATATTAAGCAACAACTTAAATAATAACAATTACCAAATTATTATTATAATGTAATAATATCAATAATGAACCTTTATTGAGGTCCATAATGTGTTATACCGCCCGAGTAGAATAACTTATAAGGCGATATAACCCCATATGAACCGAAACAAAAGTCCTTAATTTTCATATTAGGTAAAATAATTATTTTAAATGTTTGCTTCGTACTAAGTTATATAAAAATACATTGATAATGGCTCGACTTCATCTTCCTGAAGAACTCGACGTCGGGGTATTGTGACGTCATAATTGCAATATCGACTTGGGAGTGGTGTCCCAATATGAATATCGACTCGGGTTTGACGTCACAATACGGAATATTGACTCGGTGTTTCTAAAAATAGAAACACCGAGTCAATATCCTTTCTAAAATGGAAACACTGGAGTCAGTGTACTATATATTGAACGTCACGTGACCATATATTAGCCAATGAAAATAGTTGAAAATCAGACCAATATTTATACAGGTTCTTAACAGGATGTATCAGTTTTGATATTTTTACTCAATACTGACCTATCAAAACAGTATTTGGCAAAAATACCGTTTTTGGAAATATCAAGCCAAAATATTACGCGCATGTTTAAACAAAAATATTCATTTGATTAATTTATGTATTTTTTCAGATTTTGTGCTCCTGTGAGGAATATTAGTAAGTGAGAAATAATCAAAGGAAACGTAAACAGGCATCATGGCAGATTAAAATAGATCTAATAGTATCAGTAGGTTTAGTCTAGACCTAGGGCCTAGACGTAAAATGCACTAAATAGAATACTCATTTTGTCCCTGATGAATACCAGTTATACATGTATATTTCATCTCGTGAGCTGAAAACTTTTGTATTTTAAAATATTAAACTTTCTACTTCTCTTGGTAATCTATAACTGTTATTCATCATGGAACAAAGAGTATATTTTACATTTATTTACCTAAATCATTGAATGATTAAACTTAAATGCGTAATATTAAAACCTGGTCTTGGGACTGAAGCATGCTGGGACGGAGAACTACCAAGAATGTTTGAATAAATTAACTTGACCTTCATTCAAGTTCACAGTGATGAAATAGGCTAAAATATCTAAACAACCTTTTGTCAATATTTAAGAGGTATAGATACTGGACCTGAAGCATGCTGGGATAGTGAGAGTTTTTGGAAATGTTTTGTCTACCCACAGATAAAGAGGTAGCCTACTGTATGAAGTGCTATAAGATTTTTTTATTTAGCCTTATAGCTCCTGTTATTATTGAATGTTTGAAATATCAAATTGCCAAATAAACAGGCGCCTTGAGTATGGTATAATAAAGAAATAAAGTTTTAAAAACTACTGGGTAATTGATAAAATTCGACAGTATGTATGCATATAATTGCAAGTTATGACCCTTATCTTAAATTTGTGACTTGATTTCGTTTGCCTGATTTAAAAAAAAGGAAATGGTTCTTGAAAATTTCTTTGAAAAATATTATTTTAAATGTTACATAATGTAACACATAACTCATCATAACTCTCTTTGAAATCAATGTAGCAAATATTTTCGTAAAAAAGTTTTCTGGCATGTGTTCCAATGCCGTAGGGACATCTATGTAATCTTACAATATACTTAATAAATATCATAACAATCACAAGCACAGAATTCAACTTTGAAAAAAAGTTCGCATTTGTAGAACCTGGCCCCGAATTCTCGAAACAAAAACGCACCAGCTTAATAGAATAAAACATTTTATCACTTCATCATGTAACTTAAATAAAAATAAATAACTTTGATTTGTTTTGTGAAATCGGGGCCTGGACAGTTGATAAGGATGTCACTGAAGTTCAGAATAGCGTGATGAAAACCCATGCTCTTCCTATGAGGTGTTAGGGTAAATTGAAACTCAAGTGGCTATTTGTCAATTATCAAACACAACACCTTCACTATTTCACTATATATATATATATGGGACAAGGAAGTAATTTCAACCGTGTGGACAAAACAAAATTGTCAAATTTTCGAGGCGATCTGCCCCTTTTATCAAGACATACAAAACGAACACGATTACATAGTAGGATACGAACAGTAATGCGGGACAAAGTAGACAAATATGAAACTATGTAGCACAATGGAGCGCAATTTACCCTTCGGCAAGTGGCATAAATATATATATATATTTTTTTGCGAAAATGAACAGTTCATATTATTACTTTTTCTTTCTTCAGAAGATTTGTGTTAACTCTTTTTCCTTTGTTTTGTTACAAGGAGAAGCGTGATATTTCCACAGTTTGTAGAATATGAGATATTTTAATATGACCCCAATTTGTTGGATTAAAGTCCCATTAAGATTTTTTTTATGATTGTGATTGATACACACTTAACATTGATGATTCTTATGAATTTGTCTTTACTTAATTATGTTAAAATATTTAGAGTTTAGACAAAAATGCATATTGAAAATATATATAAATATAACATGTAAATGTGTTCGTCTGAAAAAAGCCTATGTGCCTTTACGTACCCAGATGATCATCAAGTAAACCGAGGGGAAATTTAGAACATGTTTAGATTTATTCAATGTTTTACAATGTACATCCTTATAAGACTTGTTTTTCTTTTCAAAATAAAAAATCACCATTGCAGTAGAACTACATATTTCATTCTGAGGACTTTAAATACGCATTTATACACAAAAACTACAAAAGAGCGAATGATTACTGAGTGGACTATGTAGAATGCATTGTATGTTCTCGTGCAGAACAGATTGTTCGCTTGCTTATTTCTAAGTTATTGACTTTCCATGGTTAACTTCCTCACTGTTTTCATATGACCAATCTCTAATAAAGTTGTTAATGATTTGAAGATTATAAGTTGGATTTTAATCAATGTTTATAGAAACTCATTTATAAACGACGAAAATAAGATGACATTAACTATGGCATTTTCAATTTAGAAATATCGCCTTAAAGTTTTCAACTCTATCACTTGGCAAAATTTGTAATTTTTTTAGGATTTAAAGTATTACGAAAACATCATGACTTTAGATTTATTTTACACTATTTTCATCCTTATCGCCAGTGTTTGCATTTTCTAATGTTCACCACATTGCATTGTATAACTCAAAGGCTCTTTGGTACCCGTCTATGAACCATACGGTCACAACTCCGCCGTAGCCGGTCCCATGTACGTGTTGAGAAAGGAGGAGGGAGTGACATCTAATTGGTTACTAACAAATCATCATAACCTTGACTTCAAACAACCATATATAAGCAATCGCATGGTCACATCGGTGTGAGACGCACGTGAGAACCCGAGTGGTGGTATGTGACGAACGTCATTCTTCGCTCCCACATTGTCTTTTTTATCTGTTTCACTCGTTTGATCTAGTAAAGCTTGCGTTGGCGTTGGATTGAGAAATGTCATTTTTATTTAAGGATAATACACGATTGACAGGATTAAATGGTGTTGATTTTGTTAATTTTGCTCCTGATGCATAACCGTTGGCTATAAAAAAAAGTAAAAATTATTTCTCTGCAAGTAATACTAGGAAGATATAATACTTTTGATTTTAAAGGCAAAATAAAATGCAATTGGAAAAATTACAAAATGTCAAAATGTACTTTTCTGTCCATAACATTATGCTGCTTCAACCATTTAACATTTCCCATGCTCGTATTAATAAACCATGACTTTTAGTGCTAAGACAGCTCAATATGTTGAAACATCAATCAATCCTTATACTGTAATGTCATGAAAGAATGACACAGCCGCTAAGTTTAAAATACTTTTTATTGTTATTTTGCATCGGTTAAAGAAAAGACAATATCTGTTAGGTTAGTGTGTGTTCTAAGCTTTCAGCGTGTGTATGGATTTTCATGTTTCGGAATGGGTCTGTTATGGTCATCAATCGATGTTTGTTTTCTAAATAAAGGTTCAATACTTCCAAATCTATCATTGCTGTCCCTTTTTGCAAATTAAAATAATTGAAAATATCTTTACGAAAAATATGTTGTCACATATACAGTAAACATTTGAGAAATGAAATCACTGTCGTTAGTTCCGAAAATTCATTAAATAAATCTCTTCGAAAATTAAAGGTAAGAGTTTGTCGTATCGATAAATTGCTTTATCGCTTATGCTTCTTTGGGCTTTCTCCTATATTCCATAAAGACGTTGAGAAGGTTTGATTCGTAATTATCAGTATATACAGACATAGTAAATCAATTACAGCTTTTCGTTGTTACCTGTCATGTCTAGCCAACGTCAAGGTCATTTAGCATGTTCTTTGTTATACAGCCGCATCTCAGGTCGGTATAGCCAAGATGAACTCGTCCACTGTTTTGAATCCAACATTTAGTAAATGAATGAAAAGTTAATTTTATTCACTTTATTCTTCAGCTGGACATGTAAGTTATTTTATTAGCTTAAAAATCTTTAATACATTTTTAATTATATGCTCAGTTACTGTAACTAGAACTCTTTGCCATATTCATACAACAATTAAAATGTCACCATTGTCGTGAACAAGTTTTGGCCTTCTCACATAGATAGAGAATGTTTCACAAAAGAGTATATCAAAAATACAGGTTTTTATTATCCTTGTTGATAACATTTAGACTATTTTATTTATATATATTTATATATACAAAAGAGATCAGTCACAAGTTTTAGAACTGATGTTTCATATTCTAATTTAGTACCAGAAGAAAACAATATCATTCATTTCAATGATTTTATCAAATAGTAAGTATCTAACAATATGTTGTGTGATGCTGGTAAGCTATACCATTCACATTGTGTCCGTAGTGTGTCATTCATCTGTCCTTCTGTTTATCCGTGTAAAATACATTTTATTGTTACAATTTTAAACTATGATTTCTGTCACTTTGTGTTTGTTTCTATCAATATGTGTTTATTTAATCAATATGTGTTCGTTTCTATCAATATGTTTTTATTTTATAGATATGTGTTTATTTTATCAATATGTGTTTATTTTATCAATATATGTTTATTTTATCAATATGTGTTTATTTTATCAATTTTGAGGTTATCTTATCAATTTGTGCTTAATTTGATTATTTGTTTTTATTTCTATCAATTTTTGCTTATTTCTCTTTCAATTTGTGTTTATTTCTATTGATTTGTGTTTCAGTTTCTGTTGATGCCGATCCCGATAATTGTCAAGTATGAAAGGTTCGCTTTGTCCACCTACTGACCTTAATCTTCACCATATCGTGTCCGAAAATGTGTAGCTTGTGTGATGAATTTATGCTTGTATAGAATTATATGCGGAGGTCTTCAATAAAACGTTTCGATACAATGTTTGTTTTTACTAATAACGGCATTTAACCAAACTCTTATAAACAATAAACAAGTGTCAAAGACATGGTAGGGTGATAGGCTATTTGTTCAAATTAATTAACTTGGTATCTATTAAGGACACTAAATGATTCAAAATATAGGATACTGTCACTCGGTCAATATGATATGGACAGCAGTTGATAGCACGCTATCGCATGTGAGTTAATGTTGCGTTTTAAATTCTTATTAACAAATTTAAAAACAAATCACCAAGCTACTAGATAAATAGAAAGTTCAAAGATCTCCCTGACAACTCTGCCCTATTGGTACAAATAGGTCACAATGTTGGTTACGATTCTAATCAGAATATTTTCTTAGGTGTTCATGTCTTTAACAGGTAACGTCACCGTCGCGGGCGATTACATTAAACTTGTTCGATAAATATGTTTAGATGTGACTTATTCGTCCTATTAATGGTCATAATGAATATAAAATGTAACGCATTAATTACATAAAATAGATGATGTCATTTGATATTTCTGCTTTGTCTTTATTATGCATTATATTGTAAATTGGATTATGGGATGCTTCTATTATAATACTTCATCAATTAAATTTAAGAAAAACACCGAAATATACAAATAATTCTCTACGTGTCAGCGAGCGTAGACACATCGCAGAACCCGTAGACAATGTGACGTCATCAGATTGCCTCGATTTCAACATTGTATAGCAGTGTTTAGCAACGATTATACTAATGAGCAACGAAATGAAACTCAACATTAACTCAAATGTGTAAAGACTTTTGTCATCACATGATATAAAGAGATGATGGTTTCCAAGCTTACGCAAAAGAAAGTAAACGAAAGGAACAATACTTGTAATTTAACATCCTGATTTGAGAAACATTTTAAAACACTTAATTTTTTTATTTGACATGAGAAGCTGTTGAAATGACTATCCTTTTAAAACTAAGTGAGCATATGTATAAAGTACTCGTATGAATGGATTTAGGGTTGAAGAATACCTTACAACTTTGCAGCATATAAGTAATCGTTCACAGAACTTGATCGATTTACCGTGGGATTCTATAAATAAGTGAATTATAAAATAATAATTGAAAATTGGAAACCAATTACATCACTGAATGTTTATTGCAGAATTGCAACTGCTTCTACGTCCAATAGAAATCTTGAAGATACAACCGTAAGAAGTAAAGGATTATTTTATATCTAGTCGGTCATGAGAAACACTTTCAATGATAAGAAATTATAATTGCTATTAATATAATTTATGTTCACATTTTCATATTTCGCGTCTTTGTTTTATACATAAAATAGCGTTTCAAGGGCACATTTATCTGACAATTGTGCGTTCATATAACATTTTATATAATCATCTTGCAAAATATTTGATATTGCGTTCGAGCACTCGCGAACATAAAGTGATTAACAGTGACTTACATGTACAGAAAAAAAGAACGATAAATGTCTTATGCTTGTAAAACGATGGATCAAACACAGTTCACAAATTGACCTTTGTCACAGAATAAAATTATATTTTACAACTAATTAAGTAATTGCCTTGGCCTATATCGTGGATAAGTTCTAGGTTCTGTGTCAATGATAACGTCACGTGATACAAGGTTATTTCTTATTTTACTAATGGTCACGCAATAAACATCCGGTGACAGGGTGACACAAGGTGAAAGGCTTAGCCTACATTGGAGACATTGTAGATATCTAATGGAGACTTTAACACACGTTGGATGTTATTGCAATTGACAAACTTGCTCCCTAGATATTAGAAAATAATTCTGTTAATACAGACCACATATGAGACAAAGAAGAATAGTCTTTATAGCCATGTGAGATGAAATAGACTAACTTGTGTTGATATTCGCCATTTGAAACCTCACGAAAAAGGTCTTATTAAGCAGGTGGTCTTTACCTGTTGGCCGCTAAGGCATATGTTTATTTGTTTCATTTTCACGTTATAATTGTAACAAGAGACAGCTGATGTAACCATACACCGAGTACCGAATAATTGGATGAAATTTGCTTTATACCACCTATCTCACTGATGAAAGAATTTTGTATTCAATTCGGAAACTATTACTAGCAAAATGCAAAAGGCAATGAAATATGATTACAATATTTCACCATTGTTGAATTAGATTTAATCAAGTAAGAACACTATTTAAACGTTTCTACCTATAAATGAGTTTGCCTTATTCATTAAGTTCGAAACAAAGAGATAACAGACGTTAATATAGTCTTCTGGAATATGTATAAATTAATGTAAACTAACACAATTTAAGTGCGTTTAAATTTTGTATATAGTTCAGGTTTAGCAAAAATGACTTTATATCGCGACATAATTCACTGCAATTGCGTAACAGTGTCCGCAATACAGGTTAGAACTTCCAACTTTGTCACGACAATGGGTGTCTCATTTGATGTTTAGGTACATGACCGCGACAAGGAGAACTCGACTTATTGTAGCTTCTATCCATTATCAGTGGCAGAGTTCAGAGGCCTTATCTCAGTGAATGACGATATAGGCCAAATCGTATACAACGGTGATTTTATCGTAGGTCAGTGTTGGCAAGGTGAATTCTTCAATCGTTTTAATCCACCGTTTAGTCAGCGAGAGGCAACCATGAGGTTAATCGCATTATCACTGTTGTTCTGGTTGGCATGTAAGTTAACATCTTTGAACGTTCGTTTTGCCATGTATAATTTTGTCTGAAGTTTTTTAATCGAACGCAGACCATTCCATAGCGTGATTAATGTACAATACAATGTTTGCATGGGAGTTTCGCCCACACCTTTCTAAAGTCACTGATCTTTATTAGATACGGCGATAGTGAACGAACAAGCTTGTTACAGCTTTGTGATTATAACATAATATCTTCCAAGACCCGCGTCAATGTTCATATATATGTATATTATGTTTTTAATACGAAGTTATTTCCTTGGTCTTACCTTTTTCATTTTTTCAATCCTTCCAAGACAAAGAAAGCTAGATAATACCAATTTAAAATGTTAATGCTAATGAAAGTATTTCAATATCGACCTTCGATCTTTGACGACAGTTTCCTCAAAGACAGTTTAGTTTCCAAATGATGATTTACCCTCAATATCCCATTATCTTTCATTAGGTTATGGCATAACACTGATTGAGGAAATTCCGCCGTAGCCGGTCCTAAACTTGTGTTGAAAAAGGAGGAGTAAAGACTTGGGTCAGGATTGTAACCTAAAATCTTGACTTTAAAAAACGAAACAACCAATATCATCAACCAATAGCATAGCAGCCACAATATTCCCAATATTTTCATTGACAAACCATCCATTGATTCAATTATGTTTCCGCAGGTACGACATCCGTTGAGAGTTTGAATTGCTTCGGACACCAATGTGATTCTCATAAATCGGTAAGTTTATTAAGATAGGATATTTCAATGTAACCATATGTTAAAGATTATAATTGTTTGAATCACAATTTTGTTATTAAATATGTCTTTATTCAATTGCATTATCATGTAAAATTGACAAGCTTACTTTAATGTTCATTGCAAGTGTTTTCATCACGAAATCTTTATCGTTCTTGAAAATTTGGATCATCATCCTTCCTGATTTTATTTGCCTCTTATTCTTTAGCAAGTCTCTATGAAATGTCTTGTGCTTTCAGAAATGCATTGTGCATGGTGAGCATGGACTGACGGGCAGATGCGAGGATGCGCACGTTAGTATACATTCTCCCCCGAGTTATCTTCCCTTCGCACCAGTTGTCACATCACTGAAAATGATGTTATTTTCTATATTATTATTTTCCTAAATCATCAAGGTATCATCTCATGTATCCCTAAGGGAGATAAATCCAGACATTTCATAAAAAATTGGAGGCCAATAACTCTTTGGAATATTGTCTATAAATAGCATCAGGTACCATAGCTCGTTTTGGATGAAATCATCGATAACGGTCAGGCTGGGTTTTTAAAGGGGCGTTATATTGGCGAAAATACCAGACTTGTCTATGATGTCGTGCAATATACAGAAGAAAATGATATTCCAGATATGTTTTTAATGATTGATTTTGAAAAAGCTTTTGATTCGGTCTCTTGAGTTTTTATAGAAAAATATTTTTACATTTTTCTGTTTTGAGAACAGTATAATCAATTGGGTAAAAACCTTTCAAAACAATGCTAGCGCTACTATTTATCAAGGTGGGAACTTATCTTCATTTTTTTCAATTAAAAGAGGCTGTCGTCAAGGCGACCCTATCGCTCCTTATATCTTTATTCTATGAGCTGAAATTTTGGCAATTAAATGACGACATAATGAAGGAATAAAAGGAATCGATATCAACGGCTGTCCAATATCTCAATGCACGGATGATACCTCACTGGCACTAAATGGTTCAGAGAATTCACTTAGGAAATCGATAAAAGAATTCAGACATTTTGCTAATATATCAGGACTGAAAATGAATGTTTCGAAAACTCAAGTGTGGATCGGAAGCAAAAAATATAGCTCAGATACATTTCTTCCAGAACTAGATCTGCAGTGGGGGCAAGAGAGGTTCACTCTTCTAGGAATTGACTTCCATGTTTATCTGCATATGATACCCAAGTTATTTTTTTGTTAAAAAAACTGATAAATTTTAAAGCTCTCATAAAATCATTGAATAGAAGGATTTTAACGCAAATTGGCAAAATACATATGATTAAATCATTACTTATTTCCCAATATAATCATTTATTTATATCTCTGCCAAACCCAGATGAAAAATTTCTTTCCAAAATTAACTCTGTTCTCTATGAATTTCTATGGGATAATAAATTAGATAAGGTTAAAAGGGATATTTTGATACAAAATTATACTGAAGGTGCACTTAAAATGGTAAATATTAAGGCCTTCATTGACTCTATCAAAGTCAGTTGGATAAGAAGAGCTCTTCTTAGTACATCTATAAGGCAAGTGATTTTTAAAACATATATAGACATAAATTTGTTAGCTAACTGTGGGCTTGAATATGTAAGAATGTGTCAAAATAAATGAAATTATAGCTTTTGGTTTGATGCATTCAAAGCTTATCAGCATCTGCATTCTAGTTACACGAAGAATGTTAACAAACATCAATTTTATATGAAAACCCCTATCTGATACAATGATAAAATAACTACAGGAAAAAATATATTTTTATGAAGGACTGGTATCAGAAAGGAGTTATAATGATACAAGATCTAGTGAAGGATAAAATCACTGGTACTTTTTTACCTTTGATGAATTTACTCAAAAATATCAAATTCACAGTAATTTTCTACATTATCTAAGTGTTTATCCGCAGTCAAGAAATATTGCGCCAATTCAGCACTCTCATTTAAATCTCATGTTGTCATTTCTCCATTATGTGTTCTCTGTAATTCTAAAAATGAGACTATTATACATGTGCTGTCGGAATGCCAAGAGGTTCAGAACCTTCTTTAAACTTTTGAAAATTTTTTAGATGCACTCGACATTCCCTTCAGTTTTAATGAAAAATCATATCTATTTGGTCTTCTTTGACAGAATCTGAAAAACAATGGAATAGATAATGAAATTCTCATTATAATCAAATATGATATTTACAAGATGAGATTTCTGCATAACTCCTTAAATGTAAATGCTTTAATCAACACTATCAAGGATAGTATAAAATATATAGCTACTAGTAAAGGTGATTCTGCTAAAGAAAGGTTTGATAAGAATTGGAAGAAATGGGGAAAACTGGTAGCGTTGTAAAAAGTATATATTATTTGCCCAAGTTTTTTTTTACTTCTCTTGTTAATTTATCTTCCTGACCTTGAATTTTATTGCCATGATTAATCAAATTTTGCTTTTCTTGCAATGTTTTATATTTAATGTCTCATAGTTACACCCCACCTTTCTCTCTCTGTTTGTCGGTCTACATGTCTGTCTGTGTGTCTGTGTGTCTGTGTTGTGTGTCTGTGAGTCTGTGTTGTGTGTCTGTGTGTCTGTGTTGTGTGTCTGTGAGTCTGTGTTGTGTGTCTGTGTGTCTGTCTGTCCTGTTTGTCCGTCTGTGTGTCTGTCTACATGTCTGTGTGTCTGTGTGTCTGTCTTTCTCTGTCTGCTTGTCTCTGTCTTTATGTCTGTCTGTCTCTGTCTGTCTCTGTCTGTCTCTGTCTGTCTCTCTGTCTCTCTCTCTCTCTCTCTCTCTCTCTCTCTCTCTCTCTCCTTAGTTTTTGGTATGTTTGTTATGTTTGTTTGTATACAAATCAATTAAAAATATTTAAAAAAATATAAAGCTCATTCAGATCAATTTGGATGCTTACATGTAAAATGTACAGTGATTACCTCATACAATTATCTTTTTTTATGGATGATGTCGATGTGTGTGATATCATATATAATGTTATGTTTGAGGATAAGAGGATATGTGATAACATTGATTATGATATCAAAATATAAGATTTATTGATCATGATATTAAAATACAGGTAGTAAGGATATTTTGACAATGATGATGATCATGGTAATGATGATGCGAATTGAGTGATGATGTTAGTGTGCAAAGCTGTAACTATAGTGATGATGTTTACTTAGTGTGGTAATGGTGATCAAATATAATTTGCTACTGTGGGATATGGTGATTAATGAATGACGTTGTATATTGAGTGAGTATATGTACTATGATGATGATGATGATGATGAATGAGTGATAGAAGACTATAAATGATTTGTGTGCTGATGTATAATGTAACTTTTACATTTTGAAAACTTCTGAAAAAAAAAATAATATAAAAATACACAAAAACTACAAAATTCCAAATTATAGAAATATATTTCATCTGACAAAACTCCTAATCATTCACTTAACATCTGCAAAGGTTATTTGTTTGTGAAATATGTCTTTGTAGATTAAATCAACCTCCACCCCAATAACGAAGTTAGGGGGTATACTGAAATCATTATCTGTCCGTCTGTACGTAAAGCATGACATGCTTCAAAAACGGTTACTACGTAAGCAATTTGTTGTCATCGTCCAAAATGAAAGAATACGGAGGAGCAGCAGTTATTTACTTATATTTCTTATTATTTAGTTCTTTATACAACAATTAAAAGTAATATTGAGCTTTTCACTCAAATTAGAAGCCGTTACACAGACCATCTGAAATATTATTTTGGTTTCAACAGTTCACATATTCAAGGATACAAATACCATTTTAATATAATGTATTTTAGTTCCGATTACAGAATACTTTCTATGATTACTAAACTCACTTATTTTTTATGTAGTTTTATTTTAACGCTGGCTTTTCACGCTGTGTTTGAAAGTCTTATTCATTTACAGCGCTTAAATTTGTAAAAGGGTATTTTTGATATTGAACCATCGAATTTCTCCCCTAATAAGATATAATTTACTGTTTTACGCATTTTTTACGCAAATTTAAGTGCGATTGCAGTATGAGACATATAGACATTTGTTTCATGACGTCTATTACTTCCCTTATTTGACCTGATTCATCCTTTTCCACAGATGTGCCATGATCGTTCTATTTGCACTACCTCTAACAAAATATAATTTACTGTTTTTCGCATTTTTTACACAAAATTAGATGCGATTGCAGTATGTGACATATAGACATTTGTTTCATGACGTCTATTACTTCCCTTATTTAACCTTTTCCACAGATGTGCCATGAACATTCTACATGCACTACTTCTAATGTACACGCCCATGGTCCCCATCACGAATGTTGTTGTGAAACTCAAGATTGCATTGATAATTTAAAAGGTTTGTATGCATACCATATGCTTGGCTGGATCCACTCTTCTTTCATAAGTAATGTCTTAGGTAACCTGTTCACACGACAGACTAATGTAAGTTTCATAGCAAGTATAGATTACTCAAAAATTATTCAGCCAGAAATAAAAAGCATGTCACCGCGGCAAATATTTTGACAATCGGATGGGAAAGGCACTGTAATTTAGCATAAAATTATGTTAGCCTAAACTATGTCGATATCAATTTTAATATATACTTACAAATACGGTATTAACATAGTTTCACATTTTTTTCTTTTAAAGTTGCACAAGCGTCATCACTACACCTGACTTGTTTCGGACATTCTTGCGATTCGTTCAGAGAAGTATGTTCACTTTGGTTTTCTTGCTTTAATTCCACATATCAATTCATTTAATTTTTCCCCTTCATAATAATTTTGCTTATTCAATATTCGCTTACTGTTAAAGATGCAAGAGTCGATACCAATATAGATAAGTTGTCTTCTAATTGATTATGTGTATAGCCTTCATGGAGACAATTAATTGTTATAACCATTGTGATGTACTGTGTAATACACTGTTAACGTGGATAGGTTCGCGAGGGAATAATTTTCTCTTATTTCAGAATGAAACACCCGCAAAATTATCCCCGTTTACAGTATAAACGTACTTTCTATTATCTTTCTACGTTTTTCTAGGGATGTCTCGTTGCAAATGAGCATGATCGATTAACCGGCCGGTGCGAGCCACTTGAGGTAAACATATATAATTTGGTGAATTGTGTTCTCTCGAATTACATATCGATTCTCATGAAGTTATCACCACAGTTTTTGTTAAGATTGAATTTATGTATATAATACCTATATGCATTTTTATAACTAAATTATCAATGTTTATCAGGGATGTCGTCATCATTCAGCCTGCACAGCACCCCATCACGGCCGTGAACACGAATGTTGCTGCACGGATCAGCATTGTATTGACAATCTCTCTGGTTAGTACTAAGGTTTGGGATGTTTCTTCATCACTGTTCGTTATTAAGGATCATGCTCGTTAGTTTCGATTGAATGGCTTAAATGTAGCGTAACGAAGTGCAATCAACCTTGGGTCTCCGACGATGAGAACAAGTACAGTGGAACCTCATTTCCTCACCCCAAAATCTAGAGACTTCTGATTTTTCTAACTGCCAGAATTCATTTATTTAGTCGTTGTGCAGTTCTTTAAGAATGTATTTAGTCCGATATTAATGTAATATTTGCACTCTCTTATTATAATGTTTACTTTTATACCGTAATCGTTGCCCTCTCAAACTTTAATCATTGCCCGCACATTCTAACAGGTTCATCATCCCAGCAGTCCTCCTCGGCCTCTCTACATTGTGGGCATGTAACTTGTTGGGCACACAGTACCCATCCGGTATTATTTCAATCTTTACCTCTAATTATAGTTTTGAAATTAATATCAAATCAAGTTGTTAAGCAAAGTATTCAATTCCTAAATGTTCAGTTCTTTATTAATTTTATCATTGCTGTTCCCATATATTTGAAGTCAACGAATGAAAGGTAATTTTATTATCAAAGGCTAAATACGTATGCCCTTTACATTAATGATAAAAACTGCTGATGAATACATCTATTATTACTGAAAACATCTACCATAAATGCTGCATTTCTTTTCAAATAATATAGTACGCTACAGCTTAAAGGCACTATTAATTTGATAACGATTCGCCTCTTTAGTGTAAGGCATTGTTGATTTGATGATTTTAACCGGTTAGCCTCTTCAGTTTAAGGCATTGTTAATTTGATAACTCTAACCGGTCTGCCTCTTTAGTGTAGGGCATTGTTGATTGGATGATTCTATCCGATTAGCCTTATAATGCTTATGCTCTATCAATTTTATAATTTTAAACTTACAGTACTGTAAACTTCATAACGTGGGCGGCCGCTTGGAGGGAGAATGCATTGAGCATAGGGTAAGTGCAGGTGGATTTAGGTATAGCATAAGATATAACAACTAAATGAAAGCCGGAGTGCCCCGGGAAAAACATTGACCTTCGAGCAGTACCTAACAACTCCCCGTGGGGTTTTGAACGCCCAGCTCTAAGGAAAAATTAGTGGTAATCAGTTAAGAGAAATTTTCCACTCTGTTACCGTTCAAATACTGCATAGCCGTTATTGACGTGAGGCAAAAACGTTGTTAATTTCAACTATAAACGAGAAAATTAAATGGTTCTAAATTTTCGCGATCTGGGTTTCAGGATATTACTCGAGTTAAATTTTCACGATTATTGCAATATTGCGAGATATTGCAAAAATAGCTGGTTATAGAGTAAATTAATATAAGTAACCATAAGTAATAATTCGAAATACGTTTCTGCTGTAAACATTAACATCAACCAAAATATTTAACGAAACGATGAAGTTATTACTGAATTCAAGATGACATAACTGACACAATTGATGTTAGATAAATTAGTCATACTACGTTAAATCTAGTCTGCTTTCTGTGAACAAAATTCAGTTTTGTCGAGGTGGTCAGTCCGCTAACTAATACCGTCATGTAGATGAAACTCTTTGGCCGTTCTCGATTAAACGGTTTGACTGATGTTCGTTTGAATTAAAGACGGACCTAGTGATTTAATATTGTTTATAGCCTTGACAAATCCCTCATAAGCCTGTACAAAAAAACCAGCAGGTTCGTAAGAATTGATACATGAAATAAAGACTCCGAATAAACGAAAACGGCCTTAACCTTAGACTCCATTAAGACCTAGCAACCCAAGGTCAACTCGATGTGCGATCTTCACAGAAGGGAAATGTCTGGAAAGCTATATTCTAGAAGTAGACGACAGTTAATATTAATTAATTTGCATATCATATTTTTCAGATTTGTGGTGACCACCACCATAAGCTATGTCAAACGTCACATGACTTATATGGTCACGGAGGATGTTGTTGTCAAGACAGCTCCTGCATAGCAACCGTCACAGGTAAGTTCATATATTCCAAACGGTGTCGTTGATAGAGTTCATGTGCTTAAACTGTCTGCAACTTTATCAGAATTAACGAGTACCGTACTTATGTGGAACAATTTTTCGAAATTTAATACATTTAATGTGACTTCATTTGGTAAGGTAATACAAGTACCGTTTGGTCCGAATTTGGATGGTGCAATACAGAACGTGAACTCCTATTTCATGAATCTTCATCCCAAACATTACTCTTGAATGACGTTAATGTTCCGTCTGCACCACCTCTGTGGACAAAAATAAACTGTTCTCTCGTACTTGCACTCTGTTCTGGATGGTCTACACAGCGCCGCGAGCAGAACCTAAATTAATGGAAGATGGATGGATCATAAATACAGAAACAAACTAGTGAATTTACTTAATTAAAGGCAAATAGATAAAAGAAGTGAAAACTTAAATAACTCCTGAATTAGAGCGATCATTTTGTGTTTTGTTTAAAATTACAAGACAACGTATATACATGTCCTATATGTGCATGTTTAGGCGTAACCACTGCTGCTCCTGCAACACATGGTCCTGTCCAGCATAAAACTACAGTCCAACAACAAACAACTCAGTCGCAAGCAACAGGTAATCAACGTTATCCGCATTTGTTTATTTAACTGAACAGTGAAATTAATTCACCGCGTGTGTGCTTAAATATGATCTCCGCTTCACTCATTGGTTCTGTTGGTTTGTCCTATATATATAGATACTTAGGTGTAAAATCTACCCATTGATACTGCCTATTTTTGCCACGTATCTTTTAAATGTGACTTCTGCTTATTTGTTGTTTACAGTTATTTGTCCAACATGTTGCGCAGAGTTGTAAACGCTGTTTTACTTGTTGATCCTAACTGCGTGTAACATAAATAACCACTACTTTTCTTATAACACAACCCCCTTATGAGCCCGACACTACACCCTAGCAAACCCACCCAATAATAACAAGTACACTCGGTTACTGGCAGTGACTGAGTTACCTGAAGATGCTAATTACTTTTCGATATATGCTTAAGTGTAGCTTTCGCTTCACATTTTGGTTCTGGCCATATGTTTGTACTTACTTATTTATTTATTTTAAGCTTTACTTATTGGTACTGATACTGTAAACTAACAAACATGAATTAAGGAATATATTTTGATTTTGTTGAGGTTATGTGGGTAAAATGATAATGTAGCACGTGTAAATTATGTAACCCCTTATAATAACAATTTTTCACGCATACCAATATTATATATTCTCGCGACAGTTGTATATTTTTTTATTAAAATACCCATATTTTTCCCTCCCGTCATCGTCAACTAATTCGATTCAACAGCTGATCGGAATAGAGTCATTCATATGTTCCTACCAAAAGTGACCCCACATTGCTACGCCAGCGACTATTCCCGTAATAATAGAATCGCCGCACGTGTTGTACTATCATTATACACTGATAATTCTAAAAAGTATGGTTATTGAGTCCATGTCAGTGCAAACTGTAAATATCTTAGTATAGCTATGCCTTATGACTTCTTCACGTCGATATCACTTCCATTTGTCGTTGTAACATTTTTCCATCGATTCATTCGATTCATTTGCGCTAATTCGAATTGGCTGCGAAATAAGTGCAATACTGGTACTCGGAAAATAAGTTGGTTTACAGTATTTCTGACATGTGCTGCTTTATTTGTTGGTTCTTTCTGTTTAATACCCTTATATAGGAATGAACACTGATTTCCCAGAAACATATCCTCCTTCTAACCCTGACACTACCGTTATACAACAAACACAGCCACCGAAACCAGGTACAAACCGTAATCGGTATTCATTAAATCAACTTAACATGATACGGCCATATTAATCCGTGTCAGTGCTTAGCTTAAAGTATTGCTTTATATGTGCATAATTAACCCTTGATTGATTGATGGGGCTTAACGTCCTTGTGCCGGTTATAACCGAGCCGCCTAGGGCACAGAATGACCTCTGCTTTAACGGCTGTTTTTATTATTGTTTCCTCCTGTATACATGCTTAGATATGAGTACTGCTTTGCCTGCAACCCAAGCTCCACAAGGGCCTGATTCTACAGATAAGCCACAAACCCAGGCTCCACAAGGGCCAGATTCAACAGTTCAACCACAAACTAATGCCCCAACGACAGGTAAATATTATCAGTATTTTTGTCAATGAAAATTGACGTTTTAGCCTTTCTTTATTGTGTGAATTGTTATGGATGGAAACATGAACATGCATTATTATCAATGAAAATAGCATCAAGTATAGCTGCCGCCTTCAAGTACAAATACATATGCAGTTGACTATGGTTATTTTGAAGGTATGCTTATGATCATTGTCACTTAGCAAATATACTATAGAGGTTACACAACGAGTGGCTGTTGGATATGGAATTTATTCCACACGAGTGAGTTATTTTTTTAAAAGTTACAAAAGACACGAACTTTAGCGAGTATCTTTTGTAACTTTTAAAAATAAATTACGAGTGTGGAATAAATTCCATATCCAACAACCACTCGTGGTCGTGTGACCTGTTTCTACCACAATTATATCCGCTTTTAGCCGATAGAAATACGACGAGGATAAGTACGCTATCCAACAGCAGTTTTGGCGTCAAGCGACGATCACAGCATAGCATGACGTCACTCGATTATTGATGACGTTGACAAATGATGACACGACACTCAGAAAGACGTAGTTCGGTCAAAGTTCACCATGTCAGCCAATCAGAATGCGTACAGAGTTTATACCACGTGTGGTATAAACAAATTGTTAATCAACAGCTGCATCGTTTATTTGATACCCTGAGAGTTGAATAACACTGACTTTTGTGGTAGAAAGAAATATTATACATTGAAAATTTCATCCGCAAAAAGCGGTGCGTTTGAAACAGAATTTACACGAAACCGTATGGAATGCCGTTTATAGCATGTTTGGTATCATAATAATATTTTATTATTATTGATTCCTTATCTAGAAACAATCAGTATTACTATATGCCGTCTGAACCAGATTCATATCAATTGCACCTATTGGAAAAAAGTTTTGATGGCATTTGTTTTTCGTACAATTAACATGCAGATCAAATGATGATATTGACATACCATATCTTATACGATCATTAGTGAACCTTTGATTTAGTCAATATCTAGCTAAACCTTCCCGATCTAAAGTTTAGAATCTAAAGTAATAATCATGTTATTCTACCGTATTTTCATAAGTTCATAACTAATAAATACGATTTTTTACATAACATTTGAAATTGTATTCGGGTGGTTTACAATACTGTGATAATGGTTTTTCCGTAAGTACACTTAGCCTTGCAATTTACAAGCATAAACCTTACAGGGTGGTGTTATTTTCGCTACCTATATACCTTCACACTTTTAGAAGCTACACAGTTCATACCTTCATTGAATAGTATGCGCGGGGGAATTATCAAACGACCTTCGTGTAATTAGCGGAAATTCCTTCTTCGCGTTAATTCACACCTTTACAATAATCACTCTCTAGACTCATTGATGTTCTGGTATGTTTTGTTTCCTGTATATTAGGTAAACCTACAATGGCGCCTACAACAAACGGTCCGTCGATGTTATTGACTACTGCTCCGGCCCAGCCAGTGACAAGTATTTTTTTTTATTTCTAATGCTTAACAATATTCAAAAGTTATCTTTATCTTAGACCTCTTAATCGCATAAACTCCGTGTGGCAGGAAGTTCCTCCGCTGATCATTTATTCATGTTTATTTCAATAATGTATAGTCGGTTATGTATGCGGAAAATGAATTTAAATTTTGACATCTGGCTTTGAGAGCTTATAATTAAGATTCAGCTATTTATTAAAGATGCTCCAACGCTGACAATGGTATTTTCCCTTCCTCTTTAAAAAACATCAGCCGACGATTGAGTATTTTTCTTCAGTTACAAAAATTACTTATAAACACCATTACCACCATTGAAAAGTTTGAGCTTCTTATTTTACGTCAAGATAAAAATATCACAATTTATTAATTGCATCCCGAAAAAAATGCCATGGCACTATGTCCTATGTGGAAAGAAATACTGATTGCGCATACACCAAAAGCAAAATGAATTATTGTCGGCGGTGGAGCATCCTTAATATTTCGCAACAATATTCCGCGAAATCGGAAAAATGTCATTTCCAGGAAAATAATCGACTATACATGATCGTATCTAAACGTCTAATGTTTTAATCGTTCTTACTTTCAAACTTCCCGTCATAGATGTTATCTGTTAAAACTTTTTGCTTGTTATGTGTTGTCTGCTGTTTTGGTTCTTTAAATTTACTTTCATTCCTATCTTAGATAGAAAATTAACCAGAAAATAATTCGTCAAAAAAAAACAATATGTTTGACTTCGGACATGAGCAAGCATTCGCCTTCGATATCGAAAATGAATTAATTTCACGTATCTCTCGTGATTTTGGGAGCTTTTCTTTCAAGTTAAGCAAATCCTTATTTCTAATGACACATCTTCCATAAGCCTATATCCAAGCTTGTACCAATGTATTGAACATCTGCTTTAGGTTGTCCTCCCTTTGATTTGACTTGCCCTGCTGGATGTGCGACATACGACGTTAAGTTGTGTCCTATTTGTGATATGACGTCACCAGATTGTGTTGGTATGTATATCCATATTTTTTTAGTTTTCTTACTAAATGTGGCTTTCAGATTGGCCGCCTCTTTTTTCATTACACTATGAAAACAAAAAATCGAGAATGGCGCGAAAACTCGGCACTATCGTTTCGTCAAAATATAAAATTTTACAAGCATAAACTGTTCAGGGTGGTGTTATTTTTGCTACATATTGTCCGTATTAATTTGGAAAATTAATTCCTTTGAAAAGCAATGGAATCGTACGAATTCCACCTGGTTATGAAATAAGATTTGTTTGCAAATTTTTGTTAGAATCCGCTACAGGGATTCACACAGTTTGCAAACAAAAACAGTTTTCAGCCTAAAATACTTTTTTCTCAAAATTCGATACAACATATTTCAAAAATGATTTAAAGTTGATATATATTCAATACAATTTATTTCATCTGTGCATGCGATATTAAATAATTGCTTTTGAAATACAATACAATATATTTAAGAAGCCTGACGGTCTTTGTTATATGCAAATGAGACAGTCATTGTTTGGCATTTCTAAGTTGCTCACGAAATGTGAACAGAAATTAGGTGAACGAAAACGTGTTAGGAAAAATTCGTAAGGGAACTTCAAATGAAGATGGGAAAGTAAGAAAATAATTGACAGCAAACTTAATAGCACTAGGAAACCCTTACCGTAAATAGATACAGTTTATCAAAAAATATGATACAAATCTAGAAAAATACATTGACATCACAATACCATGTATTGCTATTTCTAAACAGTATTTTCCTGGCCAAGCTGTACAACTTATCATATATGGTGTTCGAAATATGTATCGATAAATATCTGGAGATAGTACATATGCTTAGATGGAATTTCGATTTCATTCTTCTCATATCATTTTGTTGGGCGAAACCCACCTTTATATAAGGCCACACCAATTTGAAAAATAGTTCTTCGGGATTTTGGGGAAAAAAGTGGGGCGATTAGGTGGGTTTTTTTAATTTTTCATTTTCCAAAAAATGGGGCGAGCGGTATCAAAAATGAGAACATGATGCATACAAACATAAACACAAGGCCAAATCCATTATATTTGTGTTTTATGTACATGCAGGTTGTAGCATTTTAGGTTTGAGAGTCAAAAGAAAATATATAAATAACATTTTTGGCCTCTGTGCTATTGACTTGTCTGAAAGACTAAATTGTTGTCTGAAATATGTTGTACAAGTTCATGTGCCAAGATCTAAAATTCTACAATATTGGGAACCTGTAAAATTTTGCCACACCAAATAGAACAAAAGCTGTGCATTCGCGTACATGAAAATACTTTTTTTTAAAGTGAATTTTTAAGTATGCAAATGTAATAATTAGACTGTTTAAGAGTCACACAAAATCAAATGTAAATATGTCAAATATTAAAGGTAGGTTTCGCCCAATGAAATATAAAGACTACGAAATTGAAATTTATCCTATACATAGATATAATCTTCAGATCATTTACAATGCATACAGCGAACAATATGGGTGGTCAGTTGCCTAGCTTGACCAGGAAAATACTTCTGTAAAAATAGAGCGAAGTCAAGCTTTACATAGAACATGACGTATTTTTTCCAAAACGAGGCCGCAGCAACAAACGGAAGCGTGCAACAAAATGTCAGATAGAAGTGACAGTCTTGTTAGTCTGCGGCTGTTTGTGCGCTGGCATATATGTGTTGAAATTTAACTCACCACGTGCAATGCCGTTAAACGAGTCCCAACAGATCCCGGCAAGTTCCGCTTGAGATGTGGCTTCTGTTTCTTCTATTGCTACATGCCATCTCTGAATCTAAATCCCTATAGATATCCTAGGGTGCTACCGAATCCATTATAATTTCCTCCACTTTGTTGCCGATTCAGATATATTTTTTTTTTCATCTCACACACTTTCGTTCAGCCATTTTGTTTACTTTTAGTGCGCGACAATGCGCACGCGCCAAACTTCGACAACGCAATCCATCGCAGCTTCATTTGCATATTATTTTGTCTGACGGACACCGTTATAAATCAAGGATTTCCTTCAATTTTGTATTCAAGACACATTTGTTCAATCTCAAACACATAAAGAAATTAAATTGAGATATTTTAATATGTTTTTTCATCTTTTCTTCCGCTTATCGCATTTCACAAAAAATATTTATTTGGTTGGGCGAAACCTACCTTTAAAAATTACAGTGTAGATATAATCTTGACTAGTTATTTCAGTATTGGCAGACTTATCACGCGCAAAACTGTTCATAAAAGCGAAGCTCTGTTCAGGTAACATGTTCGTAAGCAAAGGTAGTCTATATATTGAGATCAATGACCTGCATGCATGGATGGCTATAAATAAATTCGCACTGGTTTAACCTGATCCGGTTGTGCGTTTCTCTGGTACTGCTCTCCCCAATAAATATATATTTAACTAATGCAAATGCATAACAGGAGTAATTAAAAAACTTGTTTTATTATTACTATTTTTCAACACCTTGAAAATTAAAAGCTTATGGAATGCAGTCAAAATATCCACCAAGCGAAGATAACACAAATGATGCAAAATCATAGGATTCGCGTACGCGGCACTCCAGGCCTTGCATGGACACAGAAAAAATCTGAATCTTTGAATTCATTTCTTTGAGATTATGATAGACAATTATTTTATCATATACTTCTATAGTTTGAAGTACGTCCTTTTATTTTTAAATTATGTCTTCTAGCTACATAAAATAGTTCTTCCCATGCCGTGCATGATTCATATTATTATGCATCATATTAATTCAATTACATTAATTCTTATTTTAGTTTCTGTGACTTTGATTTCATCGTTGAAATAAAAAAAATCAATACAAAGGCATTTTAAAGTTAGAAGGAGATAAATTCTATGTATTGATGTTGGTTGCATGATATGAAGTCAAAGTAAAAAAAATAAACATTGAATGCGATGTCACTTATCAGTAAGAATATAAGTTCGCGATTTTAAGTATTGGATTATCATTGACGCATGTAATTTTACGTCAACCACATCAATCACATTTTCGTCATTTGTGTTTATAGATTCTAACAAGTCTTTAAATGTCCATTCACTCCCCATTCACTCGGGCATTCTGTTACAGTACATGGAATAACAACATATCTGTCAAGTTCTCGCAGATGTAACGTAAACCCCCGCCATATTTTCATTTGTTTTTTCTTAATCTGGTTCCTTTTTGCGCTTATACTGTCGTTTTCCTACCGGTTCAAGCGCTCAAGTGAAAAGGATTTTGGCATATCTAAGCACGAACCAGAAACGGGAAGGGAAAAATTCGATTTTCGTTCTTCGGATTTCCGGGCGGCTGAAAAAGTGGCGGTAAAAAATTCTAACTTTTCCATTTTAGGGGCGGGAAATCCCGAAGAAGTAGGGTTCAAATTGGTGTGGCCTAAACAGTATTTTTAATAGATTGTGACGTAACCATAATACTCCACTATTTCAGTTCAAGGCGGATCTTCATCCACAATGGCGCCTGTAGTCACATCAACACCGATGGCAACGACTCCTAAAGGTATTTTATCGCTCGGCGTTCGATAGGACTTATTCCTTTACAACGCGATACTTGAAAACATTTTGTGCGGGACTTGTCTTCAGTGGTGATGGAACGTAACTCTTTATCATCTTTTAGCGTCATTCAATCACCAATAGAATCAATAGTCCCATCATCAAGGTCAAAACAAGAGGTTCCAAAAGGTTAAAACTGTAATTATCCAGTTTTAACATTAAATTTTACCTAAATTGTTTTGATATTTCTAAGAAGTAATACAATTTTGTGCTATTTTTAAGTTTGTCAGGATGTCGACCTTGATAACTGCGTGGCTATGCATGACGCCTTGTGTACATCTACCAATGCAAATATTCATCATTTGGCTGTGGTCACCTGCGCTAAGTCATGTGGCTTTTGTGATGAATATTTAGGTATGTTAAATAAGCTGAGTTCATTACGTAAAATGCAAACCTGTTGTTTTATTTAAAAAATACTGAAGGTATGATACGACAGGAAGGCGGTAGTAAATATGTGGTATTCAATACATTGAACCAACAGGTTCATAAAAATGTTATCAATTATTTGGTATGATATGAAGTAATGGTTACCATTTATCATTAATTTTAAAAACTTCTTTTGTAGGAATAGACACAAAAACAACACAGGCCCCTCCAGCGCCAACAACAAAACCCATTGTTACAACAACACAAAAAGGTATGTTCAGAATTGTCTCTAAGAAAGAAAGAAAGAAAGAAAGGAATATTTCGTGTGACTGATGGCCTGATGAGATGGTTATCGCTTTTCTCTGTTTAAAGAGCAAATAAAGCAGGGGTATCACTTTGGACCATTTTACGTCCACTCAGTGATAATCAAAATATTTTGCATGAAGATACTTTAGGGTCAGCTGCATATTGTATGCTATTCAGAATATCCGATTTTTTCTGCGCTCATGGTAATTTCAAAGGTCAAAGGGTGAAAATTCACAGTTTCATTGTTTAAGTCCTAATTGATCAAATATTAGAATAGAGATAACATTTTTGCAGATTTTGCCTATAAATATTGGGTTTTTGAAGTTCAGTTTTCTGAATTCCTTGAGAAATGTTTTACTTAATAAAGAAGGATACTTTCTCTGTATTCAAGTACTACAGAGTTCAAGAAATATTTCTCTCACTGAAATATCTTGCTAATAGTATTCATTGTGTTTTCGATTATTCTTCTACACATGTTTGAGTGATATTTACGTTTGAGCTTCTATTATAATAAAAATCCTCATACATCGTAGAAATATTAGGATTGTAAAAGCAAGTGACTAACTATAACTCTTGATAATATTAGGATAGGTAAGATTATATTCGCTAGAAATCATGACTTTCAGGACTTAATTTAATGTAACAACAAAAACATGATTAACTTCGAATAAATCGCGAAATTGTTTATAATGAGAATTCCTCTGATGATAATATTATGGTTCCATACCGTAAAGTATAGTCGGTAATCGTCATCATTCAATCAACAATATGCCATTCCATAATTTCTTAGGCTTATGTCCTTTTTGTCTTATGACATGCTATTGTAAAAGCCAATTAGAAGCGACGTTATGAGATGATAATATAGATAGTTCAGCCAATGGAAATGCTTTTTAATAGCATGATTGAATTGTGAAAAACAAATCTTATAATTATGGTATTTTAGTTTCATTTCTATCTCTTTTGTAATAGTTTGTGCTGACGTCGACCCTGATAATTGTGCCCGTATGCAAGGTGCGTTGTGTCCAACTACTGACCCCAACCTCCATCATATGGCCGTGACCACCTGCGCTAAGACTTGTAACCTATGTGCTGAATTTATGCTATTATAATGTTATTTGCTGCTATGTGCTAAATAAAACACTTAATGTTTCAATCAATATTTATTGTGATTAAAACATATATATGTGTGTGATTTGATTTTAAATGAGTTTCATTTTAATATGACATTTTGATTTGAACATGAATTGATTTTCTGCCCATCTGAAAACAGACTTCAGGTCATATTACACTAGTAATACACATGTTTGGAAATATATATGTCCGAAGGTCACTGAACTATATAAAATTTGATTTGTGACAAATAACATAGTTTTAAAAGACTTGTTAAACTTCGGTATAACAAATATTGCCAAGATAAATTACTTTTAAGGCGACTTTTGGAGTTTGCAAAACAGATGAGAAACCAATTTTGGCAAGAAGGCCTAACGTTACGCTTCCCAAAATTGTTTGCAACAAAGTTGTGCTTCACTAAATTTCAAGTGTAAAATAGTGAATGTTACTATTTTTGTGCATTTTTTTTTTAATTTTTCAATTTGAATAATGAATATAATAAAATGGGGAAAAATGGAAAATGAAACACATTGGTAAAGCTTCATTTGTACGACGGTTAAGCCATTTGATTTTTTGAGATCCGGTTTTTTTTTCAATTCATTTGCTGGAATATTAATGTATACCAGTTAAAATTGTGCTGCTGGAAAGTACTAACAATGCGTCATGTTTTGCAATGCCGATTTGGATTAAGTTTTCTTAGTGGTGGTATGTGATGTAAGCCAATTTACTAACATTATCTTTCCGTATGGAACACACCAAACCCGAATAAATGGAGCGCACCCATTATGTTTTTAAAGAAAAAAAATGATTTAAAAATTGAATACTACAATCAATAAAACTACATTAACTTTCCTTATATTATTTCAAATACTTCATTGGTTCTGGACATTAAAACTAACAGACTTTTTAGTGAGTGAACTATTTTAGTATTCGGACTGATCCTATTTGGATCCTTGGACGTGCTGAAACATATGATTGAACCGAACACACACACTGTTAACATATTCATCAAATAAAATCAAAGGGTATCTATTTGTGAAATATTTGGAATCACATACTCGACTCATTTTGCAAGTGTTCCATTTGATTTGCGTCAGGTTAATGTGTAGTCATTGATGCTAAGTAAAATCTTAAGAGTAAAGAAAATAATGGACACATGCAACCCTATGCCTCTATTCCATATCTACATTACTTTAACTGAAATTAATCTAATCATTCAGATGTGTGTTTTATCTTTCAATTGTCCTACTTTAAATCTGTGTCCGAAAAAGCATATAAAAAGTTTTTCTTGTTTTCAATTAATTATCAGTCTTTGTAAGCGTACATTTTATCTATTCTCTCATACCTGATAGGGTTATACCACGGTTGCTAGGGAAAAGACAACTCTGTCTTTTACCGTGGTAGAGAAAAGACAGCTTACACGCGCTTGACAATGACGTCATCGATACATGCGGAGATTATTGTCGAGGACGCCATTCATTGCCGACACTATAAAAATAATACCTAAATTGATTTTTTAAATTTGGGAGAAAAATAATTTTACATGGGTCTATCAAGTGGACAGGGATATCTCAACCCTCGTGAAAGATTTTGGCCGCCAACCCTCGACATGCCTCGTGTTTACATGCCAAAATCTTCCATTCGGGTTGGGATATCCCTATCCACTTGACAGACCCATTTAAGATTCTATCATTCCATGGCGGCCCCCGAACACGACAGACATATTCTTATATTCTTCTGTTTCCATATGATGTTACCATGGTGCCCTATAGTAATTTTTGTGTCCCCTGACTGTCTGTAATTCTATAACTGTCCATGCGATGCACATTAATCATCGTCTGTTATTTTTTATCATAAGATTAATAAAATAAAACATTATCAGGCTCAAATAGTCATTCGATAAATCATGGGACTGACGTAAAAATAATAAAACCCATTTCTTCTTATAAATATTTATTATACAATGTGCATGTTACAAGGAATATCAGATTAGAAGTTATTTATCCCACTATTGGAATCATCGCTGTAATAAAAAAAATAGGTATAAACACAAATACACGAATGTTTATTTTCGCACAAAATTGATTTTTCTTAAAATCGCAATGAGGAGTTCGCGTATCCATTGTATTTGCTGTACGTAATGTAATTAAATACTTTTGATTCAATCACACTTAATGATGGTCCACAGCTAACAAATGGTATTTTTTCTCAATCAATATCACAAGCAGGCGAATTATATTTTTCTTCAGTCACAAAAGACACTTACATTACATCATTATCATCATTGTAAAATTTGAGTGTCCTATATTAATTAAAGATAAAAATATTGAAAATAATTAATTGCGTTTTGAAAACATTCCATAACAGTATATCCTATATGAAACAAGGTACAGATTGTGAATGCACCAAAATCTGAATAAGTTATTATATATGTATTTTTGTGCTAATTGGATATATATATACAGGATTAAACATCATTTAATATTGTTCACACGATAAGTATCGTTTGTGCTCTGTTGGTGGAAGAACATCTGTAAGTATGATATGCGTAAGCATGTGACAAACGCTAATATTGCTACATCTATATTATTGTTTGTGAGAAATGCACAATGAACCAAAAGTGATTGTGAAATGCCTTACTTTATGAGTTGAAATAAAAATCATCATTTAGACAAGCATGGCTCAAATGTATTTGTGCTTACAACATATTCGTTGTCAGTATTTGTTCTGTAAATTACTACGATTAGAAACGAGATTACCGAAAACGCGAATGACAATGAAAGTGAAAAAGCATGCATATGACAGATATATATATCATAAATTATTAAAGCCGTTTTCAAATTAAAAGAAACAAAATATCAAAAATTTATTTACTTACATGCAGATACTTGTTCTGAAAATTAGAAATAAAACAACAATATTACCATATATTTTAAAACAAAAGATCAAATCATATCAAATTTAAATATAACAGACCAAACATTACAGTTTATCATATGTATGATTTATTAAATGTAGATGCATCGTCGGTTATCCACGTTAATCAGCCTACGGTCTGATAAACGGAGGAGTTTATATACTGAGTTTCCGTGGATTATGAAGCTGTTGATATTAACATAGTGTATACATATACAAATATCATTATCCAAAGTAATATGAATTCGCATGGGGATCAAGTGCTACAGAGGATGACGCGTCTCCTAATTATCGACATACGTAACCCAATGCGATATGAGCTAAGTTAGATCCTTAAGTCAAAGTATGGTTTAAACTACCATATAAGATTGATTAGATAAGGCCATTCAATTTTCAGTTCAATTACCGTTTCAAAAAAAATCAAAATCGCCCTACATGGTGATATTTCTTTATGTGTTGATTATTCTTTGTATTAAATTAATTTTCAACTGTTTTATAGATAAAATTACGTCAACATATTAACATGTTTCAAAAATGTAATTTTAATCAGGCGTCAAACTAAAAAAAATAGTTAGTCTAATAATCTTCATCTCCTTCTACCAATTACATTAACTTAAAAATGAATCAAAAAGGTTTTTATTGATTGATGCCTTAAATATATGTGTATTGTATAATATAATGTGAGATGATCCTATGCTGTAAGTAATTATCTTTATCTATGACATTAACATTTATCTTATTTCGATTCAAAATATGCTAGTGTCATAAATGTATAATGGGGATCATTCACGTGCCACGTGATACCCGATAATGTTTGTGCGGGATTATTATTTCTATTGGTGATGGAATGACGTCAAAATATGATATCTCGTTATTTCAGCGGGAAGATAACAATTAGTTACGTTCCATCACCACTGGAGATACAAGTCCTGCAAACACGTTATCGGGAATCTCTTGGTATGTGAATTAGTCCCATTTGAACAAACACAAGTTATCGCAACGTAATAATGCCTTATCCACAACAAAAATAAATCTGATTCTTAGATTAACACTGAGAACATGACTGAATACAAAATTGAATGAATAAGCAATATCACCCATATGTGTTGATCTGACGAGTCGGTTCACATGAGCTTGTTGTACGGAGGAAAATATCACGAGTGTGCGTAGCATACGAGTGATATATCCATCCGCGCAACAAATGACTGCGATCCGACTCGTCAGATCAACACATATGGGTGGCATTGCTTATTTATTCATTTATTATCTTTAACATAAATTCTCCCAACAAAGTCACTACGACATAGCTTGTCAAACCACGGCACAATTCATTCATAAAAATGAAAACGCAATTATAGAGGTCATTCTTACAAAATCATATGTCATATTGGATTTCACGGTGTTTCTTGTAAACAAAGTGTGTACTACGGGAAGGAAAATGTGCAAGTGTATTAAAAAGGACTATGAAACATTTACAGTAACATGTTTCGCTTGATGACCTCGTAAACGTGACCGGTTTATGCTACTGTTGTAGTTTTAATTCCGTGATTAAGCTTAAATGTTCATGAATCCTAGTCAAAACTAGTGTTCAGTTAGACGCATGGATAACAACAGTTTCAAGAAATTGGATAAATTTGTTTCCTATCAGGTGAGCAGAGTAAACTACAGTTTGTTTCTTAAATCATATTAGGTTTCATCTGTATCGTACAGCGGGCTAAACTTAGTCGGCGAATCCGTGGACGATCGAACGCAATGTTTAACTGTTACTTACGTCGACATATCCAGAATTTATGGAAATGCTCTATTAAGCTATGTTGATTAAAACATATGCAACCTACTTCTAAAATATTAGTATATGGTATTTTAAGAATGCATTTAAATACAGGTGCTGTGTTCTTTTTTATTTCATGCTTCGGCTGCAGAAGGGATTTCCCTAAAATTCGCATTTTGTGTGAAAAGGGAATTCCCTCTGGAAATAGTTCCCGCTAGAAGGGTGATACAAGATCTTGTATCACACATGTGTGATACAAACCAACAGAAACTGTTCAACGAAATTGTTGTATCACTATTGTAACATACCATAGGTATGTGATAAAATAGCATTCTTGCTTCACTTTATATCACGAAACATATTTATTTTTTCTCGAAATACTTCGGTTGGTTTCCTCCACAAACAAATCTGGCACGTCTGCTAAAATGAATTAATAATATCCAACCAAATGTAAGTAAGAATTAAAAAAAAATTAAAATCACTCACGGAAGTATTCTGTACAGAGATTACACGTTTTAGCGCAGTTAGCAACGGCATAATTCTTAGTGTGTGGATCTTGTGATGTACAAAGCACGTTAGTCATGGTATCACAGATGTTGTTGAGTCCATGGTCTAAACAAGTTATGGTGGGCGATGTAGACGTCATATCCGGTGTCGTATTCGCCTTCACACCTTACGACAAAAGTGAAAGTAAAATAAGAAAAAAAATCTATCCAAATTCTTACGACATAAATATGACTTGGGTTCGTAGAATTAGTCAATATGATGGAAAACATTAGTATCACTCTTTATAGGATAATACTTAGATTAATTGTTTTCATCTGATTTTTGAGAGCAAGACAATTTTCGACTGCTACCCTTTCTAAATTAGACATATAGTCGCATTTGTAATTCATTTTTAATTAATTTCAAATGGATATATATGAAATATATAACATGTACATTAAAATTTTATCAAAATATATATGAAAAAAAAACTTTTTCATTTTTGTAATAATTTATATTTGTACTAATATTCAAAATATTTTAAAATGTTTTCGTTTTGTTTCTGTCACTGTAAACCAATTTACTTTCGCGACAATTCAATTTCGCGATTTCCACGAATTTACTTGGATCGCGAAACGCGCGAAAGTGAATCGCACGCGAAAAAAAATTGGTTTACATCATACGAATTTCAGTTTGTGGTCGTTATAATGTCGATTTTGGATCACCTACAGAAGTTGCAGGTCTTCGCACAACTCAACTTGGCATAGGCCTGTGAAACTGGATCCTGGGCCACACAAAGGAAGGGTGCTATTTGAGCACACGTAGGATCAGTATCAAAGCACGGCTCCGCAGTCGTCGCTGAAATATTTAAATATAGATACATATCAGCATATTGTTTGGAGTATCATATAGCAGGTTATTTTTCGGGAATTATATTTTAGAGATTTCGCGGGATAGTGTTATGATCGCGAAACTTCATCCACGACATATTAGAAATGGTTGAATCATATACACCCTTAAAAGGCAATTCACGAACCACTAAACTGTTATTTTATCGGTTTGAGATCAAATCGCGGAAATTTTTATCTGTGAAAATAACCGGCCATTCGGTATTCTGTATTTGCATATTACAGAGTTACCTGTCCTTGCAGGTAGTAACTGATAATTACGTTATGTTTCTATAGGTGCGACGTCGAAATTTCCAAGGAAAACGACGTAATTTGTTTTTACACTATCCTAACTTCACAATTGATACCTAAGCGCAAGGGCGAAACTCAATTTGCAAAGATGGAATTGGAGACGAATACTTCTTGTATGTGTTATAGGAGATTTCAGAAAAGATGGCGATGACGTCACACAAAGCTACATCCGGGCGCTCAAAGGTACAACTCCGTATATCTACACATAAACATAGAGGGAAAACAGCCGCTTGCGATTTTTGTTTACATTTTATTGTAATAAATAGTACGACAATCCGAGAACTATTGCGTTATTTTAATTATAAAAAGGGTAAATAAATATATTTAACAATAATATTTAGATATAAACATCAGGTATTTATATATTTTACTCCGTTTATACTCAAAGACAGAAGTTACAAAATTGACAGAAACTACAACTTAAATTCCAAGTTTCCCCAAATATTATACTGATATTTTAATAAGCAATTACTGTTTTCTAAGTCTTACTTGGTAAAACACCTTACGATGTGTGATTATGACCAAATTAAAATTTGCCTTCGTAGATACCCCAAGCGCACTGCAGCCATTACGTACAGTACTGCCGAGATCCCGAATTTCGTCATTTTTCATAGTCACAAAATTATGTATTCTGGTTAACTTTTTCGTCAGAAATTTTGGAATTTAGTTTATAACATTCAAATGAGTCATTTTATAGTTACTTTTTATCATGTTTTTAAACTATTTTAGGATTCTCGAAGCCGTGCGCAATGTGTCCTGGTCGGCAGTTATAGTAATTACGATCTACATTGTAGCTATATTCATAAATCTAAATGTAGTCTATCTAACATGTATTCAAATTATTTAAAAGTAATATCACCTCAATTTGGGACTTCACATAACGGCACATGGAATAAAGGTGATTAAAAAATAAAAAATAAACTCATGAAATTGAACGATTTCACTATTTTATTTTTCGAGATATCGGCAGCCATACTGTACGTCTACGTACACATACATGTATATCTTCATTTATGTGTAACGGTGGTTTATACCATTCATTTAAAATAATATATACATGGGAAATAACGAAATATATATATTTTACAAGTACTTATTGAGATATGTGTTGGTAATTACGTATAAATATTATTAATTTCCCAACTATCGGCTGTTGCCCGAGGTGATCTACCAGCGAAGCCATGCACGAGCGGCCGTGGTCTGGCCAGGTGGTTCACATTTCGTTATATTTATATTAAATAGTGTTATGAACAGATTTTTCGTGTATAACAGAAATATGATACATTGAAATCAATTATCTATTCATCACTTTTTCACAACATGGATTTCTACGTGTGAACAAAAAGCGGGTACGTGTGACGGCCGGCACCGCTTCGCAAGCTGGCTTCAACACTAAATCTAAACAAATATATTTAGCAATAAACAATTGTAAATAGAAAATGTCTGTAACCTCTGAATCAATAAGAAACTATTTTGAAATCAGAATTTGCAAGTATGAAAGTGTATACTTTTGTCAACGTATCGATTGTGTATCAGGGATGTACGTATCTGTTATTGTTTTTATTAGTCGCCATACCGTGTTTGTACCTTTGAGGACCCGGATGTAAACTTTCTGTGACGTCACGCCATCTTTTCTGAAATCTCCTATTGCTCCAGATCTTGATAATATTTCAGGACACAAATATACGTCCATTACAGTCAATACTTAAAAATATTTATTCTTATAACGTAACATAATAACATTACCTAGCTGAACATATTGTTGGTTTAAGTTCAGTTATATGATTCAACGCGGATAAATAAAACCTACGTGGAATTCAAACCAGCTGGTATCATTATCTCATTACTAATAGTCGTATTATTTCTAAATGTGCGCAATGTTTGCAGTGCTTCATTTGCCACTAACCGATATCAATTTCGTAAGGTTTGAGGTCAGGTTCACTTCACGAAGTTAAATACCCACAAATAAGAAGGAAAGAACAGCATATGATATCATTATTATGCCAGTAAATGTGACGATTATGTCAATATTTCATCCGATAGAGGAAACCGCAACAACACCGCCATTGTTAAAGATGCTCCATCGCCGACAGAGCATAAATGATATTCATCATTTGAACAATAATTGGTATGTAATCGTGTATATGTCTGTCTATATTAACACAAAAACTAATATAAAATAACTTATTTTGCCTTTGGTGCATGCGCAATCAGAACTTCATTCCATACAGGATATAGTGCCACGGATTTTTTTCGGGATGCATATTTTTACCTTGAAGTAAAATTAGAAGCTCAAACTTTTCAATGGTGGTAATGGTGTAAAGTACGTAACTTTTGTAACTGAAGAAAATACTAAATCGTCTGCTCCTATTTTTCATAGTAAAAATTTCATTTTTCAGCGGTGGAGCATCTTTAAACTATGAATACAATATGGAAAAGAATTTAACAATTGTTCCGTTAATACTTGTGACCGTTGTTGTTGTTAGCATGGTAGTCGTGGTTGTTGGTATGGTAGTCATAGTTGTTGGCATGGTAGTCGGTGTTGTTGGCATGGTAGTCGTGGTTGTTGGCATGGTAGTCGTGGTCGTTGGCATGGTAGTAGTGGTTGTTGGTATTGTAGTCGTGGTTGTTGGTATTGTAGTCGTGGTTGTTGGCATGGTAGTTGTTGTTGTTGGCATGGTAGTAGTGGTTGTTGGCATGGTAGTTGTTGTTGTTGGCATGGTAGTCGTGGTTGTTGGTATTGTAGTCGTGGTTGTTGGCATGGTAGTTGTTGTTGTTGGCATGGTAGTAGTGGTTGTTGGCATGGTAGTTGTTGTTGTTGGCATGGTAGTTGTTGTTGTTGTAGTTGTCGTCGTTGTTGTTGTTACTGTAAAAATATAATTGAATTTGCATCTTCTTTTCGCATTCAACTCACATGTTCTCCTTCCAATCAAGCAAACAATTTCATCGATTCGATAAAGTGAATTTCCATATTTCCATATTTTCATTATATAAATGTATATATATTGTATATATAATACACATTTATATATATTGTATTAGCTACAGTAATATACAAATATAGTAACAGAAAATACTATTATGTTAAGTCTACATGCCTGAATGTAGGATTTAATCACAACCACCCTGGAACATTTTCTGTTATGTATCTGGTAAGCAAATGAAATTCATTAGATTCAAGTCACTGGATAGTCCATATAAATCAATCAGTCCGTTTATTTTGTAGCAGATTCTATTAAAATACCTACATATTATCAAACTCATCGATGCATTTTTTTCTGTTCAAGTAAACGATTAATATTTTACTTTATAAATTATATTTGCATCAGCGTTTTGTTTATATTTATTTATTTGCTTAAGTATTTATTTTGAAAAGCGATTTATGGGGAAATATCTCAATTGTAGTCTACTATTTATTATCCACATGTCTTTGTTCTAAATATAACAAAATTTGACATTTTATCCTCATGTCCTTGAAACGAATACTATTATATGTTTTCTCTCTTCCTCCTTCAAAATGTCCCATCAACTCGGTAAAGCAAAATACAAGTGATATGGCTTTTTTATTCAATTATCTGACCAATATGTCCCAATACGCAATAGAGCGGACTGATATCGAATCTTAAAACAGATCAGATTTAGTTCAAAAACATCAATAGCATAAAATCAAAATCGACTTTATTTACCCGATTATCTCTTACTACAGTATATCACACCACTTTCTGGTGATCTCAGAACAGGGCTTAACTTCATCTTTCCTGTGTATCAATGTCTTTCTAATTGATTATGCCTGTCAGATTATCTTATCACATAATTCAGAAGGATCGCCCACGGTTACTAGGAAAAATAACCTTACATGGTTGTGTCAATTGGTAAGGGATATCCGAACCCGAGTTTAAGGATAGTCAAATGAGTATGGACGGAAAAAATCTACAAAAGTCATGAGAAATCCCTATCCAATTGACACAAATATTGTTATTATATTATTTGTCTCTCATACTATGTCATAAAATGACGAAATTTTCAGTTGTATTGAAGTTAAGATGAGTTTTTTCCCGTCGCTACCAGATACTAGATATCCCCTGATGTATGGGAGATAACTCTATCTGACATATTGATTTTAAAACAACTCCCACTCGCTGTTTAAATATCTACCAAAAATGAAAAGTAGTTCGAAGTATATTATATGTATTTAGAATAACTTTGCCACTGAAATTTATTACATTACTTCTATCAAAAGATGTTTGAACTTTCTTATAATAAATAATGAAATGGCATTTAAATTGAACACGCTAATGACAATACAGTTGCAAACTTATCACAATTTGATTTAAATATTGTAATTATACACGGTGGAAATGAACAAATATAATCGTAATACGGGACATTCATGGAATACTTGGTTTCAGTTTCAAGGAGTACTTCCAGGAAAAAACTGGATCCAATTACCTTGTGAGTTGTACAGCTTCTGGCAATCTACAAAATTCAGATTTAGTTGTGTTAATTTGTTTTATGATTAATATTTGAACAGTTATGGACTTTGGTGAAAGTCAATATGGTTTTAAACCAACCTGCTAGAATCATTAAAGAAAGACGATAAAGCCCTAGGTCATTATTTTATAATATTTCAGGTCGTTGTTACAACATATTAACCGAAAACTTTATATCTATATTATAAGATTAGTATTTGATTTTTAATATATTTCATTTCTTGACATGCAGGGATTGCAAAGAAAATTATCAAGGGACAATGTGATTGCGTTACGAAAATACTTGAATACACCGAGCAGGATTTCTATGAGGTACTAGATTGTATGCATAAGTGACCAAAGTCTATTTTTAGACAGTATAGCGCTATGCTTTAAAAATATAACTACATCCTTGATTCAGAAATACAACTAAATATCTTAATTGGTGATTTTGCGTATCAATAGGAAATTTAAATTCATACATGTAAACCATACGTATAACAGCATGAAAACAGTATGACGTCGCAAAAAGTTAAAATATCTCAAAAAAGACGAAGATAGTGTAGAAGATAACAATTGGGTAAAGATGTAAAACACATAATACTGTGCCAGCAGATGTTCTAAGCATAGCTTTATATTGTATTAAAAACAGTAGTAAAGCATACCTTTAAAACACAATTGTAAACTCTTGCCGTGCTCACAATTTTGTTTTCACCTTACTTATATTCTTCACAGAACAGTCGACCTAAATTACATTCTTCACAGAACAGTCGACCTAAATTACATTCGTCACAGAATAGTCGACCTAAATTACATTCGTCACAGAACAGTCGACCTTAATTACATTCGTTACAGAAAAGTCGACCTACTTACATTCGTCGCAGAACAGTCGACTTACTTACATTCGTCACAAAACAGTCGACCTTACTTACATTCGTCACAGAACAGTCGACCTTACTTACATTCGTCACATAATCCACAGTATCGTGGACAATCTTCCACTGCCTTTTTGTGTCCCACAGTGTCTGTCCAGCCACATAATCCAGTGTCGTCATCAAACTGTTTACACGTAAAGTAAGGAGGGTCCTCCTTATCTACACACACCAGCGAACCGTTACCTGGTAATGGCAAGTTACATGTCATTCATACCGTAAATTGGGATATTTGGCAAATAATTCCTAATAATGTTTAGGTGATTTGTACGGAAAAAATAAAAAAATAAGCCTTTTATCACAATTGGTGATTTTTCAGGCGTCGGGATTTTTTGGCGTTTTTTGTATCAAAATAGGGTGTATCGTTTCCCTATACCGTGTTTATTTCAGCGCATAAGTTGATTTGAATAAAAGATTAAAATTTCAAAGATTTTTTTTTCTTTGCTATACACAAAGATCATGCAACGATGCCAAAAGCTATATCGATACAAAGGCAACCCTCCAACATCTTTGTCTTAAATGGAAGTGATTGATAGTCACATATCCAATGATACACATGTTTCACAAAACGACTCGCACAGACAACTTTTTTGGGTTGACAGGATATACCTTAAATGTATGTTTGTGAAACGCGATTGAGTAATTTTTCCGAAAGCATGTGTTTACATACCAAATAAATGGCATGTACATGTATTGATAGTAATACAAACAAATAAATAGTTGATCAATGCAACAACATTTCAGGAGTCATTGTGATAGCATACGCACCCTGTTTACATGGTGTTGAATTCAGAATCGGAGTTTGACCTAGGAGAAATTAAAATAATTTACATAATTACTCATTTTAACTAACTCCAGTTTAAATAAACATGATAAATAGCAGTCATGGGTTGGGGAACTTATTATTTAATAACTTAAGCACTATACTTTATGTTGTGCCGATCAATTGGTTACATTCAGGGAAGTTAACCACCACATATTGCATCATAAAATCATTCCGCCATAAAATATAGTGCCTAAATTGATAGCCAATATAATATTGTGTAAATATTATATAAGAAACTTTATGTTATAAATGCAATTTAAAGGAAATAGTACTATAAAAATAGTCACATGTTGAAAACCGATCGGAATCAAGAGAGGTTGGAAATGGCCATACACATATATTCACAGTGGGGTGTGTAAACATAAACAGATATTAAGCGCTATTTCCCGTTGTGAAATATGCAGATTTATGTAACATACACAATCAAAAAAGCATTTAAATATTCCAGTTTTGGTATATATATAGGAAGTCATTCTGTCCTATCACAGTTACTTCCCAACACAGGCGCAGACGAACGAAGGGGAGTAACTCTGTAAGGTCAGAATGATAGATAGTCGAAAGACATTTGAAAATAAGGTAATAATAAATATAGGCATAATGTGGAAAAAAAGCGAAATCAAGGAATACAATAGACGGAGATAATCGTAGTAATATATAATCATGATCAATGACAATCCTTGAACTCAATGTAGACAAAACGATGTAATTAATTTGGGCATCGTAAATAGCATAACAAAATGAAGGGATGTGCATATGTTGAATTATGTTAATACGTAATACACACTAACGTATAAAATTCTTATTCCGTATAGGCGATTAATTAATAAACGAAAACATTAAATAATTAATTACACACTAAGAAAAATATCCCCGTAAAACAAGTATGTCAAAAAGAAAAGAAAATTTCACACATGCTAAAGGTAACATACCATTTTGGGATGCTGTCTGCAATAAAATTAAAGCTATAGATGACATAGTTGTGGAAACTGGTTTTGGAGTTGTAGTAACTGGTTTTGGAGTTGTGGTTACTGGTTCTGGAGTTGTGGTAACTGGTTTTGGAGTTGTGGTAACTGGTTCTGGAGAAGTGGTAACTGGTTCTGGAGTTGTGGTAACTGGTTCTGGAGTTGTAGTTACTGGTTCTGGAGTTGTGGTAACTGGTTCTGGAGTTGTGGTATCTTGTGTTGTTGGCAGAGGAGTGGTCACCGTAGTAGTTGTAGTTGTTGGTACTGAGGAAAGGTGACAAAACCGTTCGGTATTAGGTATTCCTCAGGAGCTTTAGTCTAAAAACATCCATACCCATTCACAAATACAACGACTGATTAAAGCCAATGCCATATTTATCATTTCTCAAAACAAAATAGTTTAAGATGGACCGTACTAAAGAACAAATAAGTGCACACGGTTTTGTAGTAGATACGGAAAAATCATTTACATACAGTTAGGGATACTACTGTGTAGCTGTTCATTTTCGCGCGGGTGATATTTTCACGATTTAATGGTTTCGTTTCTAGTCCAAATCGCGCAAATTTTGAACCACGAAATTAATCGCCTATACGGATTCAAGGGAAAATTAAATATTTTAGCTTATCTTACTGTGTTGGTTGTGGAGTGGTTATTTTACACATACTTGCAGCAGTTGTTGGATGGAGTGAGTAGATTATGGCATCGATTTGTTGTAAATGGTCTGCATCTGTGGAGTACATTTCATTGTCAACTGGCGTGCACCACTCAAAGAAAGTATCTGAATTCATTATCTAAATTTTATATCATTATTATTTTTATCTTTTGATCAGTCTTTTTGTCAATATTTGTATGTATGAAGTATGCAATTAAATTATAATAACTTCAAACCAAGAAGCCAACCTCATTTCACATTAGATATCATATACAAGTATCCACCTACATGTATTTAGGCCTAGAACACAAGAAGCAAGACATCTCTCAAACCTACAGGTGTAGTATGAGTCTTTTTCATGCAATAAATTCATGTCTTATATTTGCTTTATTACATGGCGAACCCTGAAAACATCATCGCGACTTCACTATGTCATCAAAATAACTGTTCTCTGTAAATTTTTTACTTCTTTTTCGAAACAAGGCTTTATTTTCCTTAAGTGAGATAAACAGCTGGGTTTGTGTAGAACTGTTTTACAATTTTCACGTACAGAAAATTGACCTGCAGTCTCTTTTTTGCTAGAGTTGATTTCTGCATAATTTTCAAAACTGTTGGATATCTTAATTGTAAAATTAAATTAAAAACTTCAAGGTATGAGAGAAAATAACCGACACAAATATCCCTTATATGAATATCAAGTAGGGATATTCTGTCCTCGGCAAGCCTCGGATATAACTACATTACTACCGAAGAGTAGAATATCCCTAGTATCCATCATTAGTAATGGTTATTACGAATCATACATGTTTTTCGTGGTTTGAATAAATTATAAATCATCAAGATATACATACGACTTTCAAAAGATCTGAAGAAAAAATATAAACATTTCCTACAGGTTATGGCACATATGATTTTAATAACTTATTTTGATGAAGAAAACTAACAGGTCTTAACTTCCGACAAATCATGACACAGACTTACTTCCATTGCACAGTTGTGTATCACATGTCCTTGTTCCAGAGCTGCTGCCATGGTTCGGTTGGTTGCATGTGTGTCCATTAATGCGTACCTGATCGGAGGACCACTATAAAGAACATGTCATTTGAAACTTTTTTGTTGACCAAACACATTTAAACAAAGACATTTATCATTATCATACCTCATTTTCATTAAGAATGTTCTGATTGGATCATATGACATTAAATAACTGATATCTCCCTGGAATTGCGAATGAAATAACCTAACTGAAATAACCCATCGGGGAGATACCCAAGAGAAATAACTCCTTGGAAGCTCAGCATGTGACCGGAGATGGACATCGTCTGCAACGTAACTTATCTTTATATTTTTTATCTTTACGAGTTTTTTTAACCACCGATTTAGATAGCTTGTTGATGTTGAATATAACAATTTATGGTTTTTATTTTATTTTGTCCGGTATAATAAAACAATTGTGTCCCTATGTGTAGGGATACATCTAGAATTGTCTCTCCCTGGAAAAAGTTATTTTAAATATCTCTTTCCGGGGAGACAATTCTAGATGTCTCCCTTCACAGTGGACAATAATTGTAGAGTATAAACATAAAATATTTTATTTGTCTGGATTTCAGTGATAGACGACACATTTGGAAATCATAGCATTATAATATATATTACAGGTATATCAGACTCGTCACCAGTTGATCTCTAAAATATTTAAGTCCTGGCTAAAGTTTGAAAACTACAACTTGATAATTTTGGTCTCAGCAACAAGTCTGAGTCTAATTAGGGTATTTACTCTAATATTAGAATTCTGCTTAGAAAATCTTATCAAGAACGGTGGCCAGTCTAAGTTTCAAACTAGAAGGAGATAATCTAGTATTATAATCCTGCTGAGAAACTTTTATCAACAACTTATGGTCCTATGGCCAGTATACAATATGCCTGCGACAATTAACAAAATCACGTCTAATTATGTAGATATTACGTCAGATGTATACGCACCAAACATCCATATATATGACGAACTCCATCGTGATCTCTGTGAGTTTCATTGTAACACACCTAGATTGCAATAAATAGAAATGTTTTAGAGAAAAAGTATGACGAAGCAATCTATGTGACTACGTCACAATTCTTTGAGCACATATCATATATACGTAGAGTTTTTTGTCCCGACTGCTGTGTATCTCTTATTCTTTATTAATTAATTTATTTCTGTAAATAATTTTGAATTAAAGTCACAGCAGTTTAATTTCTAATATTCACCAATTATTTTCTTTTTGTAACTAAAGTTGTATTATTATTATTTTCTCCCTACCGAGTATTTTCATTGATTATGTTTTTCACGACCACAGTAATATCACACAAAATCACGAAAATATCCCCCCCCCCCCCCCGACTTATCACCATATCATTACCGCCTCTACAGCAATAAGTACTTACAGTTTGTGGGTGACATGCGATAATGGTGTTACACTGACCAACCAAATCATTCTCAGGACATCCAAAACATAACTTTGCGTTACTGCTAAGAGCTTTATCGAGAGTATCTTTCACTAGAAACATAAATGTACTTATGTAACATTTGGCTTAGGGACACACAAATGTAGGCTTGTTTGGAAAGCAAACTCGAGAAAATAAAAATATAAACAGGCAAATAAGATTAATAAATAAATAAAAATATCATTGTTTTGACAATGTAAAAGTCTTTTATAATTCAATTAATTTTAAATTTTGCTTGTATATTGGGTATTCAGGCATGATTCCTAAAAAGTCGCAATAACATGTTTAAGAAAAGCTGTATTTCTACTTATATAACTTATATATGACGCATTTATGCTAAACCCAAATATGTTTTCTGTAAAAAGGGGGACTATAAACACAAGAACACATAGCATTATATTGGGGGGAAATATACTGCATTCCACAAAGATGGTACAATTGTGTTAACAATTACCATGTGGCGCTATTGTGATGGTACATATTGTCGATTTTCATTATAGTGTCCAAAAGTACATGTGTTTGGTATTAGCCTAACATAATATGATACTTCAAATTACAATCGGCTTTGAGGCGCCACCGTCATCAAAATGTGTTATCTCGAAGTCGATGTGACCATAGTAACATATTGACTTAACTTTTTATTGATTTACTTAATTAATACACGGTCTTCGAGTTAAAGGAGTTCGAGGCTCGACAGCATACGTCAACTATCAATTATAGATATAGCAATTGCAATATAACTTATAACTATGTATAGGCTGCAACTTACATTTACATATTATAATCATTATGTATATTGAATTAAAGAAATTAAAATTATATATAATTTAATCATCCATATTTTAGTACACTATATGTATAATTGATTTACCTATTTGGCTCACTGGTGTAACACCCAAATCTAGAATTGTGTAGAAAAAAACCCGTTGAAATAAGCGAACAAATCAGATCAACAACTCACGTACAATACCAATCAAAATTTCATTAACATTATTTCAACGTCAAAATCTACAACAATTATTACATTATAATTTGTATTCAAATTAATTTAATTCCATATTTCAGCTGATTTTTTCATTACTTTTTTCAGTTTTATAAGGATACGTTTGGCAATTTAATAACCTGCCTTATTTTGAAAATTCTTGCATATCATTTATACTTACGGAGACTACATTGCCTGTTGATCTCTGGCGAGTCATTACTATGAGCTGTCAACAGAAACAAATTTGCAATTTTATCAGTATCCCGCAAGGTCTTGAAAACATCTATATCTCGATATTTTTTTTTTATTTTTTTTTATATTTTTTTTTTATTTTTTTTTATTTTTTTTTTTTTTTTTTTGTGAAAACCGTTTCTGCTTTTTCTCCATCAACAAATAGCACGGTTACCTTATAAAGTACATATCTTGGCATAACAAACAAAACGGTATAATTTCTATTGTATCCTGCACTTATTAATGTGTTACACCTATCAGTACAAACATGAGCGGTATTAATCATTTACAATGAAATTATATCTGTTATGCTTGTAACAGGAGAGGAGAAAATGTGGCGGTCAGACTGTGATTCAAACCCGGGACCCTAGAGACATTAGCCGAGTGCTCTATCGACTAAGATTCACCGATCATCAACCCAGTCCAACTCGCAAACACTCCTCCCTCCTTTCTCGAAGTCTTCGCTCTCGAAGAAATTTGAGACCCTTCCAAACACCACCACCGTGGGTTATTTAGTTGGGCGCAAATTCTGTAATAGGAGAGGAGAAAATCTAGCGGCCAGACCGGGATTCGAACCCGGGACCCTCCGACTGAGGTAAGTGGTCACCGACGATCGACCCAGTCCAGTCCCGCTACACGCTGAAGAAATACTTAAATAACGTAATGCGTTACGCGTACACAGTAGTTATAAATAGTAAAATTTAAATACTCACAACAGTCAGCTGGCGGTATATTCTTTCCTAAAAAGTGTTGATAATGTGATAAGTCAAATAAATTATGCCAAATCCGGGTTATGGTTAAACTTAAATCAACAATAACAGTATGTATAAATCCATGGCAGAAATTGAACGTTTCAATGTAAGTTATTTTTTTCTTTATAAAGTTTATTATTTAAATAATTATGTCTTCAAAAAAATCCCTGAAATCATTTTGTTTTCAAATCTTATATTTTTTATTTATATTTTAAAAGGTGTCATCTGTACTCGGGTTAAATGTAGCATTGGGATCAATAGTTAAAAGGTTATAGGAGTAAGCATTCAAAGGTTTTTGTTTCTACGTGCCTTAAAATGACCAAGATGCCAAATATTTGCAAAACTAGACATTCATATTGAATTCAAAAAAAGAAAAATGTTATCACTTCTATCAGGTGGAAGGAGAAGGGGTTTAGAGATCACACTTTTACCTGTGAAGATATCGTCACATGACTGGCCCTGGACACCAACACATACTGAAATGGTATGATTGAGAAATTTATTTCAGTTTACTTCAATCTCCGATGGAAATTCATAATATATTAAATCCCAAAACCAATAAGGTTGATTCGAATCTGTGACTCTGGGAACAAGTGTATTGTTATACACATTGATGTATATGTTAATGTTGGTAATTTAAACCGTGGATCCATGAAGTTATTCTACATTGAAAGTATGTTTTATAATGAATGTTGCATGCATTACCATTTTCAAACTTGTATCAAACGGTGTGTCTAATATAACACTCTGAATGTTATTATTTCTCTAAATTCAAAGCGAATTGATCCTGAATCAAAATATCAATAATCACTTCAATTGACAAGATATGAAATTTCTTTTTTTTTCAAAGCATTTGTTTTTCATCCGTAGGAAGCATTCAACATACAGAGGCCAGTAATGCGATGTCAATTACATTTTTCATCGATTCCTAATATTATGAATATAATATCTTATCCTTTGATTGATAATGGCAAACGTGTTATTTGGGAGTATTTTACCAAAGCTATAAATTATCAAGAAAAAAAATGTCACCTACAATACAACTCATTAATAACGAAAATCCAAGGAACCGATCTGAAAATTTAATTTGTTATATATATATATAACTGTAAAAGTAAGTCGGTATATATATAGAACGAATCGAAATAAAGATAATCTGAATTTCATTATAAAGTGTATTTTGTTTCCAGACAAAGCATCTGACTGAAATACAAATGTCTGTAAACCATTGAATAAACGTTGTTAAAAGGAACCGAAGATTCAGATAGGGGTATGTTAATAGGTGATTCAATATCTAAGTGTACAATTATAGAAAATAAATAATATGACATGAACGGACGCATGAATGAATATGTTCGTTTTGAACGTTACATAAAAACTGGTATTTCGGATTGTTATGTTACAGATATGATAGAGTGCTAGAGTTGAGGAATGGTTTCATGCATTAGAAAAAACTAGTTCGTTTTATTCGAGAGATTTATTGTATTGCATATTCTATAACACTCGACTTCCTTATAAAATATTTTGCTTACCTGAAATTAGGACCAGGACAATTCCTATGGATTCCATGTTGGTAGTATTTATGTTGAACAGTGATCGAATAACTGGCTCTATAGATTTGAAGATAGTGAGAGTCTGTTTGACCTACTAAAGATAAACCAGGTCTTGATAACAATGACCACTCTACACTATGGAATGTAATGAATTGCCATGAGTTTCATTATAGTATCAGTTACCAAAATATATAAAATATATGTGTTTTCATGTAATAAGTTATATTATCATGAACATTGTATGTTATGGATTGTATTCCTCATATTGGGTGTTTTCAGAAGCCATGGCTGCTGAAGCACTGTCAGAAATCGTCAAAAGCATGAGCTACAGACCGCTCTCTTCAATGTGGGGATTGATCCTTGGTTAGAGCGTTGCTCCAAAGATGTCATGGTGTTTTTTTTTTGTAGTTTTCCTCAGTCATAGACAAGATAGTCAGTACATTCAGGGCTCGGATGATAGTAGGTAGCTTTCTTTCTTATGTGTGTTTCATTGCATGCATGGTCATTGTGGTTCTTGTTTCAATGTCATGCATTTAACCCGGTAATAAAAACGAGAATGTATGTGACGACACTGCACAATCATTGGGTGCTCTGATAAATAAACTTATATACATTAAGTAAACAATAGTAATACAGTCGCAATTAAAACCTGCTACACCTGCTATCACTTACCATAAACATGAAATATCTTTCCTTATAGAACATATAACATAAAAGTATACGCCTTGCTATACCTTATGGGTCTGCAGTGTTATTAACTAACTAAATAAAACTGTTTATAATTTTAAAGATGCTCCACCGCTGACAAATGGTGTTTTTTTTCACTATCAAAAACAAGAGCAGACGATTTTGTATTTTTTTTCAGTTACAAAAGTTACTTATTTTACACCATTACCCCCATTGAAAAGTTTGAGCTTCTAATTTTACTTCAAGTTAAAAATATGAAAAATAATTAATTGCATCCCGAAAAAATTCCATGGCACTATATCTTATATAGAATGGAGTAATGATTGCGCGTGCACCAAAGGCGAAATAAATTATTCTATGTTATTTTTTGTGTCGATTAGGCATAAATATACACGATTAAACACCAATTATTGTTCAAATGATGAATATCATTTATGCTCTGTCGGCGGTGGAGCATCTTTAAGTATAGTTTGATATCATGTTTTTGAATACAGGATGTCCAAAACAACATTTTACTTCTGCAAACCTTTATTATCTTTATATATGGTAGCGATTACAAAAATAGAATATAAGACATGCAGATGCCCTGCATACATTGTTCCTAACAGTACTATAACTGTAAAGGATTTACAGAATTCGTAATTTTTTTCATTGAATTTTAATCTCGCGTTATTCGTATTGTAGTATACTCAGCAATCATCATTTACGTTCAGACCAAATAGCATTAAGTAAATGGTCCAAGGTCGATCGTGAAATCGTGACGATTTGCAAGATAAGATATCCTACAAGTTATCTAGCGATGGCATTACGGAATAAAACAAAGGAAATGTTCTTATCATAGGTTTGTCCTTTCTTATAAGGTCACCTTCTCATTAGCATACTGACATACGTTTTTATTTCTAATCCGAACATATAACCTACTGACTTCGGCACGATTGGACCTTGTAGTGAGTATAGGAAGAGGAAACAATCAAAGAGTGTTTCTTACATTTACTGAATGACTCATTGAGATTAACCATGGCTTAATATTGACCCTCAGTCGCAAGTATTTATGAAAATGCTTTTGAAACTGTATTGTTGATATATCTACAGTCGAACTTGGTTGATACGAACTCGGATAATACGACAACCCGGCTTAATACGAAGTACTTGGCCGGTCCCGGCCAAATTCCCTCTTTATCTATGTTAAAAAAACTCGGAAAATTCGAATTCGGAAAACTCGAAAAACTCGCTTGATACGAAGTATATGTTTGGTCTTTAAGGTATGACTCTCTTTCATCGTTAGTTGATATATTTTGATTGCAGCGTTCATTTTTTGACTCATTTCTTATTTTTGTTTTTCTGTTATGATAACTTATTTTCGGGATACCTGATTATGCTCTCATTGTAACTTTTCATAAACATACATGATAATTTTATGGTAAGATCCTATTTCAGTTTGATTTTGAGCTTAAGGTACGGTTCAGTTATTTTGTCCACTTTTGAACTTGCATAATTTGGTACCCTGTTTTGTAGGTTCCAATTGAACTTTTCGTTATAAATATAAGTACATTTAACTCGAATACTCTGATAAATCGATATTTATGCTCCCTCTGGAAAATATCTTTTACAACCATCGTTTTTGTGTCTGTATTGTGTTGCTTTCTATCTACAGGTCAATTAATTAAGGACGTGTCAGCTTAAAGAGGTTGGAAACCAGAGCAGTTTCGCAACTTCCCCGAGTGGGTTTCCAACCTGCATCTTTTAAGGACTAGTGTTGATATGTCGGAATACCTTTATAAAAACCACCATCCCATTGTTGGGACTACAGAATCAAACCAATAACAGATTTCTTGAAATCATCTTTTGGGTATCAGATTTCATAGAGAAATGAATATTTTGGAGCCTCCTATTCGTCGGGTATTCCGGGTGCATTAGTTTCAAATATTTAATGTGTAGGTTTAGCAATACATTACGATGTAACATATGTAAAGAAAATACATTTAATGACAGGGGAGATAATTAATATTGCAATTTTATGACAAGTTTGGCAAATGTTTAGTGCTGAACTCGACGTAAGATGTAACACCTCCTAATCTGTTAGCAAGATGGTATTTCGTTAACATCTTTTATTCACAGTTGTGTGAAATGACCTTTTTTTCAAAATTAGTGATGAATGACCATACTTGAAAACTCCATTTTACCTGGACAGTTGCAATGGAACGATCACATTTTCGTCTTTGGGGAATCATTTAGTTCTCTGGTCTCTATATGGTGGACTAACACGTACAAATACATTGGTGTGGGGCGGCGGGTTGTTCTTGTGAACTTTCGTTATCAGTCTGACAGATAACGCCCGCCTACACCTGTAGTAGCTGCAGGAGGAGTTGCTGGCTATGATGGGTGGGCTTAAGACAATTCTGGTTCTTGTGTCTGGTAGGTATGTTTATTCTATCAATTATACAGCATTCATCAAAACTATCTGAACAGTATTTTGTGTCGATGATCATTATGGCGTCACCATGTATATAGATATGATAGGACAAACCTGTCTTGGACAAAGATAATATATATGTATTTGATACTTGAAAACCTCACACAAAACCACCTATGTTGTCTTAATCGTAAATATTACAAATAGTTACTTATGGATAGGCATTAGCTGTAAAACTTTTTACGGCATGTGCTTATCTTTAATGACGTCTTCATTGTTAATTTATGTCAATCTACAAGGGCAGCTAATTCCGTAATATATAGGACAACACTTCCGGAATTAAAATAATATGTATACTCTTAAAAATTATTAACAACAGAGTGCTTTGAATTTCTTTATCTCTTTTAAGTAGTACTAATTGAAGTCAAATGATTACAATTTATTTTAGCAGATATTTTATGCTAGTGTTGTTAAATTATAACTATGTTTGAAATATCCTTTTTCAGTGTGGAGCAGAATACAAGTGGATGCAAATGTATGTAACGATATTTTTACAGGTAAGTGTTAACTATTAGGAACTCTTAAGAAAACAAAAAACATTCTTACAAAAATCCAAATCTGGGTTAATGTATGTTAATGTATTGAAGACTGGTACCGTATAGGTGTTTTTTCCCTAAGATATTTTCGCAGTTTTGGAGTTTATTGCTATGCTCACGATAAGTTGATCAGTGAAATATCGAGAAATGATTGAATCATTAAAAAAAAAACGTTATTATAATTTTCTCGTTTATACCTGACATGTGTAAATAAGCGGCTCTAAGATATTTGATCTGTTATGTATCGTTTATTTTGTTTTTGTTCCATTCAATTTACAAAGCTAACCAATATATCCAGTTCCACCCACAATATACAGGTATATAAAATGAACAATTTTATTTGCATTTTGTTCTATTTTGCAGGGAAGACTATCCCTCCAGCCGACTGTTGTAAGTAAACATTTTACCTACCTATCACATTTCCAGATAGATACCGATCGTGGTATATATTTAGTGGTACATTTTACTTCAAGCTTACCCAGTATAGACTGAATATGAATCAATACATATCATGTATTAGCCAGTACACAGGCAATTCACGTGAATGTTTCCTTTCATGTGAAATTCACGTGAATTTTTCCTTTCATGTGAAATTCACATTAAATCAATGTTAAAATCACGTTAAGAAATATTACCTGTGTAGTTGATACCTCTATAACTTTTTAACCCTTTCTTAATCACTTAAGCAAAATTAGAAAATGTTAAGCTAAAATAAAACTGTTTATAATCTTAAGTATAGTTTGATATCATGTTTTTGAATACAGGATGTCCAAAACAACATGTTACTTCTGCAAACCTTTATTATCTTTATCTATGGTAGCGATTACAAAAATAGAATATAAGACATGCAGAGGCCCTGCATACATTTGTGCAGTATTTATCCAAATGACAGAAAACTTCTTTTTGATCATGATGAGCATTATGATAGGTACTCAAAATTCCCTTCTTCTCAGTATAAGCATGTTTCCAAAATCTAAACGATGAAATAAAGAAATCATTAAACTTTGAAAGTTCAAGATAATCAATAGGACAACCTGTATGTTGATGATAGTTTATTGAAATGTTTTACCCTCTTCGTTAAAGCACACAGTCATGATAGCCCGGAGATGAACCCAAACTGCAGAATCGGTAAGTACGTAGCTATAGCTTACCATCCCCGTTATATCACCACATCTCAACAGCGAATGTTATTGTGTTTGCATGTTGCATCGTGAAATATATATGTTGTAATATATATTATCATAATGTGATCGTTTACAACATCTTGGTAGTTAAAGACGGTTTGCCCGTTGTCAATCAAACGTCTCAGAAACTTTCATTTTGCTTTGTGCATGCTACGATATTTGCTCGACTATGAAACAAGTACCCAAGTTGGTGGCTACATACAGTCTCGCAATCGGTCAATAATGTTGAGAGATTGCCAGATTATTTGGTCATTGATTTATGTATTCATAGATATTTGAATGCGTTATATTTACATTAAGATATAACTTTTCGCCCAAAGCATGATGTAGGATGGTTTACAGAAGTTAAAACCATGTAACAACTCCACGGCTGAACATCTCACTCAAATTAGTCTAGATAAAGAGGAAAATAACGGATACATGTAAATGCTTTGTCGACCCTGATGGTTCTAGAACTTATTTTCTTTTGCTATCGAATTTCGCGTTTGTCGCGTATACTCAGTAACCGTGAAAATTAAACCCCGCAAAAATACAAATACAGTCAAATGCAAGAAAACGAGTCAAAATCTCGAAAATAAGTCGTCGTAAAAAAGGTGTATGGGATAGAAACGTGAAAATAAATCGATGAGAAAATTAAGTAATAAAAGTAATATTTCATAGTAAAATCAGGTACACCATGAAACATCAGGTAGCAAAGGTAAATAATTGCAATTTATAAAATAAATAAATCATATAATAATCTTTTTTTTCATTAAACATTTGGGTACGCTGAAATACTTCTATAATATATCAAATCATGGAAATGATCAATAAATCATATATATAAATATAATTATTTTTTCATTTAGCATTTTTGTACGCTGAAATACTATAGTATATAATAACACGAAAATAATTAATCTTTGTATATATACTTAATCAAAATACACCGGCCGCGGTATAGTGATAGATAATCTATAATTCATTAAATATAAACGTAATTGAAATAATCTTTGATATATGTTAAATATGAAATACATGTAGCACAGGTCTGAACGTAGTGTCGATGATAACATAATTTATTTATATTCTCCTCATTGCAGACCTTGCCGCCGCATCACGCAGCGAATTAGGTACGTATGACTTTCTTATCTTTCTTATCGTTTTCGGTATATTGTTACAATCTACATGGTATTTTGAGGATTAATATATGATCTTTTATTATTTTGTTACTGATTATGTCTTTTTGGTCAAGTAACTTTAGATAGATTTTGATCAACGGTTACCATAGAAACAAAATTGAGGAACATTTGTTTGTCATGGTCTTAAATAAATGGTAGCAGGGTATTAACCAGCCATTAGCTTAAAATTCTAGTATATCTCTGTAATTAGTGGAGAAAAACATAGATATATATATATCACAAACAGGCGTCAAAAGTTATCGACTGAAAAGTCATAATGGCGATATCACAAAGTCGACAATAGCGTCAAGACTGACAAAGAAAGGGAAATAACTCCGCCCTTGCACGACCATCAATAGATACAAAATTCATTCAAACCCTCTTGTGTGCTACTAATAGTCATTCTCCACATTTTTGTTATTATAATTTGAGATATTATATATCTAACAGTACAATATTCTTGTTTTGGTACTTCATTATACGATGGCGTTATTATTGCAAATACTTGTGGAACTTTTTTTTTTCTTATCTTAGTTGAAGTAGATAGATAAGAAATGGATACAAACATGGCTATTTTGACATAACACCCATAATAGTTCAATGTAATAAAATTAGTAATAACAAAATAAGTATTTTACATCGGCATATATATAGTGGATAATCAAAGTACAGTGGAACCCGGGTATATTGAAGTCCTTGGGAAAGGGACATCTCTTAAAATTATCCAGATTCCAATACAACCAAGGAGAAAAACTATAGATATATGTGATCAGGGATTACAATTCATTTTAAATTAAGCAGTATTTAAATGTAACCGATTTCAAATTAAGTAGGTGCCATTGTGCTTGTTTGTTTTTATTCCTCGTTGTTGTATTTTATTTGAAGTATAATTCTAAACGATTTCTACATTTCTAGCGATTAAGACTCTAAAGGAAGCGCTGAACAGCAATGTGAAGTTGTGTTATGGCTGTCCAGAGAATGACTTTTCGGGCCAATGTAACACAATCATCGCTTGTTATCCACAGACAGTACGTAAAACACTGTAACATATCTTAGAATGTGATTTTAAAGATGCTCCACCGCAAATGGTGGTTTTTCTCTATCGAAAAAAAAGGAGAAGACCAATAAGTATATTTTTTCAATTACAAAAGTTACTTACTTTACACCATTACCACCATTTTACTTCAAATTAGAAATATTGAAAATAATAAATTGCGTCTCGAAAAAAATCCATGGCACTATATCATATCTGAAATGGAGTACTGATTGCATTTGCAACATAATTTAAAAAAAATATCTTTAGGTATTTCCACTTTCTGACATCATATTTCACTGCAGTGGACGATTGGTTAATATTTCCCGTGATTTTACCACAAACCTTCCACAACCTTCCATAGGTCGCGGGTTCAAATCCCATGTGAGACAGTTGTCAGGTACTGACTACTGGTCGATGGATGTTTTTTTTTCTTCTGGTACTCCGGCTTTTCTTCATCTTGAAACTGGCACCTCCTTAAATGACCACTAATAGCCCATCAGACCAATCAAACCAAACTAAAGTTGGATAGCTCGACTTTTATGTATTAAAGCAGATATCGTTTTGTGTTTCAGGTATGTTACAACGAAACACACAGGGACAAGTATGACTTCACTCGCCATATGTTTGGATGCATGGTTTGTCAGAATTTTGGAAATGTTAACCCTTACAGTTACTACATCACCAAGGGTTTTATTTTTATCTCACCACATTAATTAAGTGCACCATTCATTAAATGAATGAAAATTTATAAATCAAACTGAGAAAAATGAAATATCACGATAAACCTCATTGCATTACTGTAGTCAGGATGTTACCAAATTATGAATTTTAATCTTACAATATTTACAATTAAATTTAGCATCAACAATCAAAATTCTGTATCTTTAGTGGGAATCAGATCACGTGACACTACATGGCCACCACTGTAGTCAGCCTTCCCATGGAAGTTCGTCTGGAACTAAGATATGTAACAGCAAACTGTGTAACGGAAGTAAGTACCACACACTGTGTAACGGAAGTAAGTACCACAAAGTTAATAACGGAAGTAAGTACCACAAACTGTGTAACAAAAGTAAGTCCCACAAACTGTGTAATGGAAGAAAGTACCACAATCTGTGTAACGGAAGTAAGTTCCACAAACTGTGTAACGGAAGTAAGTACCACAAACTTTGTAATCAGACTAAGTACTACAAAATGTGTAACGGTTGTAAGTACCACAAACTGTGTAACGGATATAAGTACCACTGACTGTGTAACAGAAGTAAGCACCACAAACTATGTAACGGAAGTAAGTACCACAAACTTTGTGATCGGACTAAGTACCACAAACTGTGTAACTGATATAAGTACCATTAACTGTGTAACAGAAGTAAGTACCACAAACTGTAACGGAAGTAAGTATCACAAACTGTGTAACGGATGTAAGTACCAAGAACTGTGTTAAGGAAGTAGTACCACAAACTGTGTAACGGAAGTAAGCACCACAAAATGTGTAACGGAAGTAAGCACCACAAACTGTGTAACGGAAGTAAGTACAAACTGTGTAGCGGAAGTAAGCACCACAAACTGTGTAACGGAAGTAAGTACAAACTGTGTAACGAAAGTTAGTACCACAAACTGTGCAACGTAAGTAAGTACCACAAACTGTGTAATGGAAGAAAGTCTTTTACGTGTACCAACGCCATTTGTACACTTTTGTCATGCACAGTCGGTTATTCACGTTTGCTCAAATATTGTGTTTGAGAATTAATTTTAAAATACACAATATTACCTTCCCCCGTTTTCAAGACTTTCGAAATTCTATCACTATCAAATTTGACTGCCTTTTTAAATTGAGTACCTAGATGTCTCAATTATTTTGTTTTGTTTTTATTGTAGAAGAGACTTGCATATGTACATAATGTTTTTTGTTTGTAAAGTACTATTAATGATTTTATATGGTATTATACTTATTATGTTTGAAGATTCGGGCCACGTAAGTCAGCTTCACCAAGTATTGAATTCTATTGACACCACTCCGATACCGACAACTACAACTTCAACAACTACTAGTCCTACAACTACAACTCCAACAACTACTGCTCCTACAACTACAACTCCAACAACTACTGCTCCGACAACTACAACACCAACAACTACTGCTCCGACAACTATAACTACAGGACAAACAACTCCAGATGCGACAACTCAAGACCCAACAACTCGAGATGCAACAACTCAAGATGCAACAACTCTAGATGCTTCAACTCCACAACCATCAGCTCCAGATGCTACAACTTCAGGGCTATCAACTATGGATCTAACAACTCCAGAACAACCAACAAAGCCAACTCCAACATCCACGACAGCCAGAACAACAAATATGACGCAACAGTCAACATCGACACCTGGAGCAACGATGGCGGCTGTGGTCACCACAACAGGTGGGTATTACTGTTAATTATAATGATGATGACGCCAAACAAAGGTACATCCAGACGCTGGACCTGTAAGTTCGCGTATCTGTATACAAAAATTGTGAAAACGTCTCCTGAGATGTTTATTTATATTTTACTATGATTGCTATTATCATCCTAAAAATATTTTCGATACACTGCAATTTACCAGGCATTAGATAAGAATTTGTATAAGTAAGGTTTTCTAGTCCTTTGGAGTATACGTACATATCTACTTCAATAGCTTTCAAATAAATAAAAGGATTCAGTGAAACTTAATTAAAATGTTTAGTTATCAACATGTATTTCATTTGTACACACCAGTAAAAATATTGCCTATTCTAAGTCATGATTATCATTTCCAAGTAAAATGATAAAACATACTTAATTTGATTTTGTTTTTTTCTAATCCAACCATAGGACCGCCTCCAACGCCAACACCATGTCCACAAGGTTAGTAGTCTAAGTTAAAATCTTATAACATAGTTTGGTAATGGACGCAGGCATAGTTTGCCTATATTTCCATATCAAATATATTATAGTTGATGTACCGGTCATCATGTCCTTTCGGAAAATAGATATCACTTTTAGAAATCACTCCATTCTTTTCTCCCGACGTATGGTCTGTCCAGTGGCTGTCCATGGACTCTGTAGATTGATTCTCTTTTCTTGATTCATTTTCATAAGTTCATTTTCCTGATATCTTGCACGTTTTGTCAAGTTATTTCGGACATACGTAGACAACGCTGTATCCTTCTTTTAGACTTAAAATACGAACGTTGGAAGTAAGTATACAGTGTATTGGTACTAACTGACAAAAGTAAACTAGTTACAATGTATTTGTATACTTTGATTGTGTTGTATATGAAGATGGGAATACAGACCAACATAGTAGACTAAAACTAGCACCTCATTTTCACAGTAGAAATGCCTTCGATTAGAGACTTTTTTTAAAGAAATTTGAAGAAAGAATAAAAACATAATGCTATGAACTGCCTGTTGGGATATTTCTAATAAGAATTGTGTATGAAATTGTAATATGTGTACTGTTATGATTTGTTCGAGATGATTTTTTTTTACATACGAACGTTTCCATTTTCTATTTTTAGGTGCGCAATTTATCAACATCTATAGACTGTAAGCGTGCCAGACAGTATTTTCAAACTGTTGATATTTTGTTTACCTGTTTTACAATATAGAAAAATAGTACTGTGTACTGTTATGATATGTTCGAGATGATTTTTTTTTACATACGAACGTTTACATTTTCTATTTTTAGGTGCGCAATTTATCAACATCTATAGACTGTAAGCGTATCAGACAATATTTTCAAACTGTTGATATTTTGTTTACCTGTTTTACAATAGAGAAAAATAGAAGAGCTTGATGTTCTGTCACTTATATATAGCGTAAATGCATAAATATAAAATAGCTCCCTATATATTTTATATAGTATATAACGGGGTATTTATATATATATGTATGCTTTATATTATTGGTAGTATGTCAAGCTCATGTGACAGAACATGTGTTGTTTCAGGCGACGGGACGTTAATGTGTATTGATCACTATAACCCGCCAAATTTCGAGTGCGCTTCCTTCGATCAGGATACGGGCATTTGCAATTGGCGTGACCCTAAAGGTCACGAATTCGCAGTCGATAATTGTCCACAATTCTGCAACTTATGTAACGAATGTAAGTTTTTGATGTTTTACGAGAAAACATGAATGAAAAATAAATCTGAGTATTTTAGATCAAAGCAAATAGATTTTGTTTTTCGACAGTATTAAGGATTTTGCAATTCATCGACTTTGTGTCAATCTATAATGAATGAAACATTCATGAAATAAATTGAAAACTGTTTAGACTACGTTGTTTCAATGAGTTGATTCAGAGAGATTTTCCATTGGAAAAACAAATTGTTGCAATCTGCAACATTTATATAAACATTACTAAATGATGATTCTAGCCATCTGCGATTTTTTCATCCATGACATTTTCGTATGGGAAACTGATACTTATTCTTTTACCTTTTTTCAGCTTGTGAGAAACAGTACAACGCGACACTAGGTAAGTTACATATTGTCAATTTTTCAATTCTCAACACTAGCTGTAAATAATTCAACTGTTTCATGGAGAAAGTTTTCATAGTATACCATATTGGTACATTTGTGATTACTTTAGTATCTTTTAGTTGATGAATGACATCATGCAAAAATAAAATAAGAATAAAGAAAATAGAATATAAAAAAATTGCTGAAAAATCACCATTTTTGAGCTTAAAATCCGATTTTTTCATTTCCTGCGTAGATTCGTTACACTACATATATTGGATTTTTGGTCCTGATATTTGTTTTTGTTCGATATGGTCATTTTGATACCTCATTTGCCTACTTCAGTTGGAAAATGTCAATGTTATGACTATTTTTCAATTTTTAGTGAAATTCGAGATGGCGGCCATCTTGATTACGTCATAACCGGAAGTTCATCCCAACTTATGCACTGTTAACATTTTGATTTGTAATCAGTGGGTCATAAGGGTTCAGAAAAATATTGGTTCGGAGGTTTGGGGGTGTGCATGTGGGACCCTCCTAGCCATGGCCTAAATTATCCGTGGTGGGGAAATTCTCCCTTATTTTGCTTTTATTAAATCTCCGCGAATATATCCACGAGCGAATAAATTCGCGAACAGTTTTGACTTAGCAAAATTATCCACATGCGAAAATATCATCGTTTACAGTATTGTAAATCCGTCTGGAAATGTTGTAACGAGTTCTAGAGTCGTTCACATAGTCGCGAAAAGAGGGTTCGATTTCATGAACATTCCTTAATTTTATGAAATTTCCTAACTAAATTCCTCATAGGAACACATTATAGTATTTAAGGAAGTTTTTTAAAGATGCTCCATCGCTTATAAATGGTATTTCTTCACTAACAAAAATAGGGGCAGACGATTTAGTATTTTTCTTCGGTTACAAAAGTTACTTACTTTACACCATTACTACCGTTGAAAAGTTTGAGCTTCTAATTTTACTTCAAGTTAAAAATATGAAAATAATTAATTGTATCCCGAAAAAATTCCGTGGCACTATATCCTTTGGAATGAAGAACTGATTGCGCATGCACCAAAGACGAAATCAATTATTATATATTATTTTTGTGTTAACTAGGCATATACCGACACGATTAAACACCAGTTATTGTAAAAATGATGAGTGCCGTTTCGATACGCCGCATACTTGATGGCCTTGGGTCACCGAACGGCGAGGAAATTATCCTTCTGCTAATCGTTTATGCTCTGTCGGCGGCGGAGCATCTTTAAGTTAAGGAGTCATCATTAAAATCGCTAATGCTTTCCTATGGAGAATTCCTTAAAATAAAGGAATGTTAACTGGGTCCTTGATCCGTAAAATGATACCAAGGTATAGTCAGCTCAGAAAACTATCATTAACATTATACTTTCTTATTTGAATTTTGAAAAATCGTGAATTCTTAACCGACTTCATTTCTCTCTTACTAAGACGACAATACAGCATCATAATGCAGTTTAGATGCGAGGTCGAAAAATAATGTTTCTTACATTAAGATCTCTGACTGATGGATTGTAGAAGACATTCATACTTTTATATTGAACCGATAAAATTGATTTTCAGACAATTAAATTTTATTTTACAGCATCAAAGCCAGTGACGGCACCAGGTAAGTCGTGTTTGGAAGTGTAATGTAGTAGTTCTTTGAGTATGTGTTCATGATTTGTCACTAGTCACTAAATGCTACTGTACGATGTGGAAAATAGTTCTTGTATTGTATATATTAGTCACTTAACGTTAGAATTATCCGTATATTTTTACTTAAATATATTGTAAACAATTTTAGCGCCCAGCCGTTATTATGGTGTGCGGTAAATTATTCACAAATAATGATGGTGTGCGGTAAATTATTCACGTATTAAATTACTTTATTGTATACTGTATGGTGTACGGTAAATTATTCACGTATTAAATTACTTTATTGTATACTGTTTGATGTGCGGTAATTTATCCACATTTACTCTATTGCATACTACTGTTAGCGTCTACCAGGAGTTGTATGGTGTGCGGTTCTGAGGAGTCTGGGATGCCGTGCACTGTCCGACAGACCTACTACAATTCCACAAAGGCGTGTCCGGGTGGAAAAGACTTCTGTATGACGTCTGTGTACGTCGACGACACCGGGTATTCGAACGTATACAAAGCGTAAGGAAAGCAGTTTAAATGCTCCATTATTATGTCATCCTCGATATTCAGGGGTTTACTATCACTGTCGTTATATCCACCACTAGACGATGTCATAGCAAAATTGAAGGCTCTGTGAGACAGCAGATGATACAGGTAGTTTGTTGGTCATTTGATTTACATCAAAAGAATCGAATAACTATGCACTGTGGTTGTCTTGTATGGTTTTGAATTTAAGCATCACTCGTTTCTCCTGATATGCCTTCAGTTTTGTTACGACATCATCCAGAGGTAGATAAATGACAGTACTAATATTACATCACTGATATATCGAGGATGTCATTAACTCAAGATATTTTTATAATTCTAAGTTAGTTTCCGTAGAATATTCTATTTGATACTGTCATACAGCTGTCTAAATGATGTTTGTTTAATACACTTTTGTCGCTAACTTCAGCATCAATCTATACAAATAATACAACACAGTAATAAATATTATACTGTTCCCAACGGCATTCTCAGTGAAGCATAGCCAATAGACAACACGACGCCATCTTGCTGTCTGTTCTTTTTGTTCCCGATTAGTTCGTTCCCTGCTTACTAAGCTCTGTACAAGTATTTCGCCGCCAGCTATTACGATGTGGTTATCTCTTCCCTTACGGTAGTGCTAATTGATGACTTTCTTGAGCTTCATCCAACCATAGAGAATCAGAATTTCATGACCCCGAGCTACTCCCTTTGCTTTTCTTGGTGAAGCGCCGATTTCCGATAAAAACATACAAAGACATTTGATAGAGAGCTTTACGGTTTCTCATCCACTCCAGTAGGACACTAGACTTATGAAGTATATTATCGGCCACAGACAGGAGCAGAATATCCTGGTATTTGCTGCAGCCGCTGTAATCCCATGTTTTCGAAAGTTTTGTGATGATGACATTTTACCATTTGGCAGCGATATATTCTTTCCCCAAATCCTGATAAATGAAGACAGTATATTGATGGTCATCTCAATATCAATATTGATGGCTTCATCAGTCATTTTTCCGGCTTGGAAACTTTCCCTTCTGTTTCAAAATTGCCTACCTTATCTCTAATTTTGATGGTGTCACACCTGACACACGCTAGGTATTCTTGATTTTTGTTTGTTTTTGCTGCTCTCGGTCTCCCCAGCGTCTATTAGTATATGACTGTTTCAAATTCCAGAATTGAAAAAAATGAGACTTGTAATTGAAGTAGTTGGAAAAATAGTTTTGACTTTTGCCAGGTGTGTGGACGAGACTACGTGTATGAATAAGTGGCTGGCCTTCTCTTCCGATAACGACTACTGCCTATACTACGGTAAAGTGAGCATCGCTGGGAAATACCAGTGCCACTTCTGCTGTACCGACGATTCGTGTAACACGGACATTTATCCGTCTTCCCACATGTACGTCGGTTAGGGCTTGCTTTCGGATTCCATTTGGTAATCATTTTTTATTGGCATTCAAATAAAAAAAACACCTATCTGATTTATGATCATTGTAATTTAAAATAAAAAGCCCTGACAAGAACGGATTTTGATATATTTTTTTAAAGTTACATATATACCATCACAAGTTCTGTAGAAATCATAGTGCCATAGAGGTTACAGTAAGAGATATACCATCACAAGTTCTGTAGAAATCTTAGTGCCAGAGGTTTAAGTAACAGATATACAATCACAAGTTCTGTAGAAATCGTAGTACCAGGTGATTAAAGTAACAGATATACCATCCCAAGTTCTGTAGAAATCGTAGTACCAGGTGGTTAAAGTCACAGATATACCATCACAAGTTCTGTAGAAATCTTAGTACCAGGTGGTTAACGTAACAGATATACCATCACCAGTTCTGTAGAAATCGTAGTACCAGGTGATTAAAGTAACAGATATACCATCCCAAGTTCTGTAGAAATCGTATTACCAGGTGATTAAAGTAACAGATACCATCACAAGTTCTGTAGAATTCTTAGTACCAGGTGGTTAAAGTAACAGATATACCATCACAAGTTCTATAGAAATCGTAGTACCAGGTGATTAAAGAAACAGATACCATCACAAGTTCTGTAGAATTCTTAGTACCAGATGGTTAAAGTAACAGATATACCATCACAAGTTCTATAGAAATCGTAGTACCAGGTGATTAAAGAAACAGATATACCATCACAAGTTCAGTAGAATTCTTATTACCAGAGAGGTTAAAGAAACAGATATACCATCACAAGTTCTGTAGAATTCTTAGTACCAGAGAGGTTTAAGTAACAGATATACCATCACAAGTTCTATAGAAATCGTAGTACCAGGTGATTAAAGAAACAGATATACCATCACAAGTTCCGTAGAATTCTTAGTACCAGAGAGGTTAAAGTAACAGATATACCATCACAAGTTCTGTAGAATTCTTAGTACCAGAGAGGTTTAAGTAACAGATACCACCACAAGTTCTGTAGAAATTGTAGTACCAAGTGGTTAAAGTGTTCAGGTACATTACCATTGGTCCCCTACCTCTTAATTGCGAGTTTTAACATAAATTCTGATCACAGGTCGGTGATTTAATCTTCGGTACTCCATGTTTCGTTAATCTCTTAAACTAGACTTGACCTCATATTTGATGAAGATTATCGACATTCTATAACCCATTTGGGGTGTTTTGAGACAGACACAGCAAATTACAGGCTCTAAAACAAGGGTAGAAATAAATGGAAAAATAGTTCACGGGAAATGAAATCAAACAACGAAATCAAATTCAAACTGCCTTTATTTCCAACGAGCAACAATTACTTTTCTGCAATAACAATAATCATCCGGAAACAATGCTGTTAACTTGCATTCCTATCAGTTCAACAATTGCCCAGTAACACGCATGCAAGCTACAGCGGGCAATGATACAACAAAACACCTCGTGTTTCCCAGATAGAGTTTGGAGCAAACGTTATGGCATCTGACCCAGGAATGCTTGGGTCTAAGAACAATAAAACAAATGTACATGTTCTATGTGTAGGTTATATAAGTATTCTATTAAGAAATCACTTTTATCTACATAGTTTTGAAAGCTATGTCCTATCCCAACGTATGTTGTTTTTACAATAATTTATACAAGAAATAACAGTTTGAATATACACTATAGCATATCTCAATTGCATATAATTTACAAACTCATTTTGTAGACTTTTGAAAACCAATGTTGAAAGCAAATATCTCACTTCTCTACGGACTTTTTTTATCGTTTCTTGTCGGTGTTTTTTGTTCAAGATTATTAAAGATGAATGTGAAAGCCTATCACTAACTCTACAAATTTAACCAAACTATATACAACTAAATTCCCACGGACAACCCAAATTTGCATTCATTAATACGACTTTGTCATAAAGTCAATTTAACACTGTCAATGTGATTTTGGCAAATCCTCATTATATTATTAATATTATAGCCCTTTAAAGAGTAAGACATATTTGTAACAAAATCAGAAAAACATCAACCAATGAGATATTCTATCATCAATTTACATAATTTCAACAATTGATAGGATAGCTCAAATACATGATTTTCAGGCATTAAAGAAATGGTGCATGAAGAAGTTCATGTATGAAGCAGTGTATTAAATCTCTGGAAAAAGCTAATGAGATATTGCAATGACATAAGGAAATTATTTAGTATAAGTAATCTGATTTGATATGATGAAAAAATGGGCATCGGTAACTGTACTATTGAATAGAAATTTTCCATGTGATATTTATTTATAATGATAAGGGGTGAAAGCAAAGGCTAACGAGGCAATAAGCAAATTACGTATTATCGTGTAGGTATAAAACATCAGTTTTTTCCTGATTTATCATAAAGAAATAAAAGGAAGTGATATATTAGTCGAGAATTGAAGAAACGTAATCAAAAAAGTGACTAAATACTATTGCAAACCACTTCATTTTCGCAAGATAAATTTTTCGCGTAACTTTACGAAAGCTAAAACGTGAATTCAAATTTAATGTGAATAATTGTATTAAATATATAAATGAAAGAATAAGGTAAACTTTAAGATGTTTTTATTAATCAGTATCGATAATAACTTGGAATGTAACGGATATCCTTATATATCAAAAGAACTTTTAAATAAATGCAAACATAAATGAAAGCTTCCATAAATGAATTTTATTTGTTTGTTTTTATTACATTAAATTTTGTGTTTGGTTAGCATTTGATTTTGTATTAAAGTGTAATTACTAAGAAAACAAATGTATTTTAGGTACAGGTACAGTAACAACTGTCGATTAGGCTAGAGACATTACTTAATATTATGCAAAAAGAAAATGAAACCAAACTCCTATTGAAGTCATAAATTTTTACGTACACTTACATCATTTGAGTGTAATGGTAGCATTTATTGCATTTTAAATCGGTTTGATGATGATGATGATGATGATATGACGATATGACTGATCTTATTGTTAGCTAGTCAGATCAAATTCAAAAGTGAATATTTGTTCTTTCTTATTTACTTTTTACATATTTCCACAAACTACAGGAAAAGCTTACCAGGAAGAAGAAAAATTTACATTTTAGCAACAATATCCAATTATGTAACTGCAGTGCATCCAGAATATCTCATCCATGCAATAAGTGAAAAACATCATACATCTACATAACTAAAAAGATAGTTCTTGTGACTTTATAGATGAATAATTAGGTGATTTGTGAATGTTATTATGTTTTGAAAACTACTGAACTTTTTCAGTGAATCTGACAGCAGAACAACCTATTCTATCTATCTGCCCTTTCATGTAGGTATGGATAGTATATGTCATGTTTATGAGCATTTTGCCCTATTTCTCACGTGTCCTTAACCTAGGTGATGTCAAGCCAACATATTTTTACTCCCAAAATCTACCCAAAAGGGCAAGTAACTCTGGAATCAATATCTCCCAGTGTTAATTGCTGCCTCTGAATATGGGGACCACTATGAATCCTGAGAGAGACTGCACTGCATTATGCAAAGAATGATCTGCACGAAAGAATTGCAAAGGAAAATAACTTCTATGAAATGGGTCACACTTGGAGAGAAACTTTTGCGTTCCTTTAAAAATATCATTGTATTAAAAAAGAGAAATTCATGACAATAGGCTACGTGTACATAGCTAGGAAATAATCATATTTTAGCTTTAGATTTCATCTAAAATGTTATACTGTACAGTTCAAAATTTCCCCTTAAAACTAGAAAATAAAATTTGATCAAAGTGATATTTCTTGATCCGACTATAGGGGTATATATGTTATCCCCACCCCATTTTTATTGATATACAGATCAAATTTTCTTCACTTTATCATCGTGAGAACAACTGGCTATACAATATACTAATATGTATGACAATGGTAGAAATATGACTAGACGGAACAGGAACAAACACAGACAAATTACATTACAGATAAACTCCTATACCAAAGACCATTGACTCAATGTTTATGGACCGAGTTTAACGGCTCAAATACGTAATGGAAATTTTTTGCCAGGAGTGATAATATACTTTGCATGAACCTGGCCATTGAATCACAACAGAATGTATCTTCGTCATATTGCTGGTTGAAATCAAAGCCCATGTGGTGTCTGCCTTTCTCATAATAAACATTTAATATTTTTTATTAAAGATGCTCCACCGCTGACAAATGATATTTTTTCACTATAAAAAACAGGAGCAGACGATTTAATATTTTTCTTCAGTTACAAAAGTTACTTACTTTACACCATTACCACCATTGAAAAGTTTGAGCTTCTAATTTTACATCAAGTTAAAGATATGAAAAATAATTAATTGCATCCCGAAAAAATTCCATGACACTATATCCTATATAGAATGAAGTACTGATTGCGCATGCCCAAAGGCGAAATAAATTATTTCATATTAGTTTTTGTGTAACTTAGGCATATATATACACGATTAAACACCAATTATTGTTCAAATGATTAATATCATTTATGCTCTGTCGGCGGTGGAGCATGTTTAAATGTTTGTTAAATTTACAAAAACAAATAAGCATGCAATGGAAGGAAATATGACTTATTTCAAGAACAAGTTTGACGTCTCGCCAATCTTTATACATGAGGCCATGCCTCCATAAAATCAAACTTAGGCAAGAGATAAATTTATCCCATGATTAAGCACATTTGGTTAGTTATTCACATCAATAAAACAAATCACAATATATCAATCTATATAGGACATAGAATGCATTGAGAAATTTTATCACAAATCGTTCAACCTTCAACAAAGCACTTCATTTACACAATGAGTATAATTCATCAGTTAAATACAAGTAAACATTAAAGTGGATAAGGTATGTATAATAAGTATACATGTTGCTAAATAATGTACATAAATTAAATATAATTACACTCTAAACCATTATTGTAGAATAATTATAATACAGATATATAACCCAAGAAAATCAAAAATGATGATTTAAAAACATGATATATAAAAATATGGCTGGATAAACGTTAGTTTCATGTACAAACACCACTATAATACTGATTACCAGAGCTTCATACTGAACATACAGCAGGAATCTAACGACTATTTTACACTCAGTAGATAAAGCTTGATCATATTTGAGCAATATAATTGTACTTTTCAATTAACTCATTTAAAATATTACCAAGTGTTTGTTTTAAAACTCTTTGTGACGAATCTATTATAACATTTTAAGATAGAATTTGTATACATAATAATGCACCTCAAAATTTTCAACAAAGGATCTATTTTGGCTGATAACATCATCTGATTTTAATTTTCATCCATGTATAAGTCGCACTGGTGTATAGGTCGCACTACCGATTTTTCAGGGGGGAAAAGTCGTGACTTATACTCCGGAAAATGCCGTATGTTTTTGCTGGGTCAAGCTATACATTTTTATTGAATATTTGCTTGCTTGGTTTGGGAAGGGGAGTCAAATTTATTTGTAAATTTTAGAGAAGATGAAAACAACCATGATGCCATGGTGCATGTTCATCAATCCTTTGACAAGGTGATCTAATATATATCAAAAACTGAAACTGTTAAAATATTAAAAGCACTTAGGGAAAAAAATGTAAGGCGAAGATGTTTTTGTTTCCTTCTTATATAGTGTGTATCTTAATGACAGGCTATCAAAAATGTCTGAGAAAGGACGGGATATCAAAATAATTATAACTTTTAAATTCCAATTAAAACTGTTTCAAGCTACCTGAAATGATATTTTTCTATCCATTGAAATTCTGTGATTAAAGAATTTCCAGAAAAAATTTCCATAAATGGATAATTACAATAATTACACTAATAGTTTTAACTCTTATATTAATTAGCCTTTTGTATCAGCTAATTTCTGCTCCGACTTATTTTTTAAAACGAAATTGCAAAATATATAAAAAGACTATATTGTTGTAAGGTAAAATTCCCACAAAATGCATTTCTCAAATTTTCAATAACATGAAACTGTCAGCAGTCTAAATAACAGAAGTTAAACAGCACTAATCTAAAGAAAATTTTCATCTTTAAAAGGAAATGAAAATCCGTCTCTTCACTGCCAACATTAAAATAGCCGTGAAAACTAACTACGTTAATGTGTGCATACAAATGCTGGTCTTGTTATGTTATACATTCGTATAAATCACCAGGGATGGGTATCAACTTAGTGTTGATCACTAGAAAACATGAAGATAAAGGATATGTGATGATAAACAATTAAAACAGTGGATTATTCCGATGAGTATTCCATGCCTTTTATGAATTCCACAGCTGAAGAGAACTGCATCCACCAATATTGTTCCTCACCCGACAGACGGTCTCCATAGAAACTGTTGACGAATTGTATCGTAGACAACATACATGGAGGGTTAGCCTTTATCACAACATAGATCATCACAGGCATAAAGTCATCAGCAGCAGGTACGGACTTCTCGTTAGCCATACTTAATAGGTTCATAATGGTCGCAGCACACCTCTGTACACACTGTAGCTTGTCTTTCGGTGTCTGGAAAAAACGTTCATGAGTATCAGGATGTTAATTCGCATTTGTACACTCACATTTAGAATTACATACCCTAAAATATGTCATTTTTCATGAATAAGATATGATTTATGAGATGACACAGATTTCCTTATTTCCTTGCATTAAAATTGGAAAACTTTATTTTAATTTTGAAATTCAATTTTATGGATGAAGCTCTGTCTCACTGCAATAGAAATACTGTATAACAGGGTTTTTTTGTGAGTGTCTAATATTCACTATTTTCAACATAACATAGCTTGGCAAAATATAACCGGGCGAATATTAGTAAGTAGGAGTATGCTTAGGTAGATTTATACATGTATACCGTATGTACATAGTCGATCTTTCCGTGAACAGTCTGACAACAAGTAAGACTTGCGTTTATGTTTTGATTACTTTATAAACTATAAGAATGTCGATCCCAGAGGGATCTTGGAGCCCACCAAAGAATGATCTATGTCTGACAATGGAAAGAGGGATTTTTTTTCTGCTTTTCAAACTTTTGCAAACATACTACATATAAAATTTGAGACAGATCGCTTCAGTACTTTTTGAGAAATAGCAGTAACAAACTTCAACTATCAAAATCCAAGATGGCTCCTTGGCGGCCATCTTGTTGATTGATCGGTCCCAAATCAAGTTATGCACAACTAGGGCCCTAGGGGAACCTATATATGAAATTTGAGACAGATTCATTTAATACTTTCTGAGAAATAGCGATAACAAACTTTGACTATCAAAATCCAAGATGGCTCCTTGGCGGCCATCTTGTTGATCGATCGGTCCCAAATCGAGTTATGCACAACTAGGGCCCTAGGGGAACCTATATATGAAATTTGAGACAGATTCATTTAATACTTTCTGAGAAATAGCGATAACAAACTTTGACTATCAAAATCCAAGATGGCTGCCTGGCGGCCATTTTGTTGACCGATCGATCCAAAAACGCATTATGCACAGCTAGGGCCCTAGGGGAACCTACATATGAAATTTGAGAAAGATCCCTTCAGTACTTTGTGAAAAATAGCGATAACAATCTTTAACTATCAAAATCCAAGATGGCTGCCTGGCAGCCATTTTGTTGACCGATCGATCCAAAAACGCATTATGCACAGCTAGGGCCCTAGGGGAACCTACATATGAAATTTGAGAAAGATCCCTTCAGTACTTTCTGAGAAATAAAGATAACAAACTTTCAGTATCAAAATCCAAGATGGCTGCCTGGCGGCCATCTTGTTAACCGATTGGTCCCAAAATGCAATATGCACAACTAGGGCCCTAGGGGAACCTACATATGAAATTTGAGACAGATCCCTTCAGTACTTTCTGAGAAATAGCGATAACAAACTTTAAGTATCAAAATCCAAGATGGCTGCCTGGCGGCCATCTTGTTGACCGATTGGTCCCAAAATGCAATATGCACAACTAGGGCCCTAGGGGAACTTACATATGAAATGTGAGACAGATCCCTTCAGTACTTTCTGAGAAATAGCGATAACAAGAATTGTTAACGGATGGACAGAAGGACGGACCACGGACCACTGACAAAAAGTGATTTGAATAGCCCGCCATCTGATGATGGCGGGCTAAAAAATGTTGGTTCACTTGTGACAAATCTAAACATCAATCATATTAAATAAAAGAAATATATAATTGCCCATATGGTTTTTATGTTTTACACTGTAATTCTACTGTCTATACAGTGGTACGTGTCAATCTGCTACCATACATCAATGTTCCTTAATGAGATGTAACACTTACTAGAGAGGGAACCCTAATATTTGACATACAAGATCACAGTTATACTTTAAACCATTGTTCTTCAATGGTGAAAAATATGACATGGTGAAAATAACCCGTATACGATATATGCTGAACTCAAGCTTTATGACCTGCAACGTGATGCCAGCATTCACAGCGTATGTTGCAAATGCAATACATGCTGCAAATTGGTAAGAGTCATTAGCATGATTATTAGGACCTACCTTGTACGCATTTAGCATGTAGATTTCCCTTTGAGCCGCTGTCCAAGGACACTCAAAGTGATACATCCTAGGAATACCAAGGTCCTTATGGTTTGGTGTGATCACTTGACTTAACATCTTGATATGTTTGTGCAGAATTCTGTAACAACCAGGGAATAACCAATGACAAAGCAGATAAATAACTTTCACATTTATACCAATTTCTTTTAAAGTTATAATTTTCACATTTCTACCCATATCAAATGTAATAGAACACAAAGACAAGTTGATTTACAGTAAAACAATTCATGTACCACATGATACCTGATAACGATTGTGCGGGACTATTGTTTCTATTGGTGATGGAATGACACTAAAAGATGACATCCCATGCTAATGTCATTTCAGCAAAAAATTATAGAGAGTTACATTCCATCATCATTGGAATGTACAAGCACCGCACAAACCTTATGGGGTATCATGTGATATATCAATTAGTCCCACTGATGTTGACTCGAAATGTCTGCACGAAATAAATTCCCCAATGGATGGGATGAGATGGCCATAGTTAATATTTCATCTGGATTTCCCCCTCCCTCTCCCTCTGAGGAATAACAAGGAAACTTACTGGTCCCGCATGATATCTCCATCTCCGTTAGGAAACATGGCGTGAGTGTAAATACGACTCATGATGTAACGTTCTATGACTACACGTGCATCCTCCATCTGGCTGTCATTAGAAGCTGTAACACAAAATTATTAGTGAGGTCTCTATTTAAATACAAAATTGTTTAAAAAATGATGAAATGCTTTTACTGGGGTACTTTAACTGCTATATATGCATTACATATATTACAGTCATTTTACTTTCCATCATCTATTGCAGAAAATAGATATGTCAGAATTGGAATGGCCAACTATTTCTATCAAACTCGTTGCAACAAAAACTTTGAACCAAAAGGCTAGAATTATCAAACTTTGATAACAAGTACAACTTATAATTTATAATCATTAATAAGGTACAAAAGTTGCTAAAAGTTTTATACATTAAAACCCCACTTACTCTAACAGCTGAACTGTGACAAAGATTTTCAACGGCAAGAATGTTGTTTACTTTTCTATATTTACATTGTTCTCTACTTCGGCTCAAAACAGGGATGTTAATATAAAGATTGATCTTCAATTTGACTGTGTATACACACAATAGTATACATTACCTTGCCATATCTGGTCCTGATTCATGTTCTGATACAAGTACTGGAGAAACTGTTCCACAAAGTCCGTCTGAAAGACATCAAAAAGTATAACCCTCATATCATCTTCCTCAGACTGTGACCAAAGAATTATACATATGTACTATAAACATTGTTCAATTATGTGAAACATACTCATTCATTAGAGAGTGACTGATTCAAAGCAACAGTTTCCGCTGAATTTACTTTAAACACCAGTAGTTGACTTTAATGGAGTTTATATGACTCCTTTTTGCTTCATCGTTGGTGACCCACAGTTGATCATACTCCACTCTGCTATGATTAACATAATCACACTGTTTTGATAAAATCCAAAGAACCCACAGGCTATTTCTTTGTTTTTACTTACCTTTTCATCTGGTACGCTCAGCTTTTGGAAGTCAGATATAAATTTGATAACACTAGTTTCCTTCTTCTCAATAAACATGCGAACAAGCACACTGGTTAGGTGTCGGCCACATACATCCTTGTACCTAGTAAAACATTTATAAATCATACAGAAATACATTAGAGATAACATTATTATGGTATTGCTGATATGAGCGAGTAACAAAATGCTAGAAAAGTTAATGCTAGAACAGTTGTAACAATACATGTATATCCTAAAAAATATTTTAATCATTAATAAGAAGCCTGTTGACCCTGATTAACAGTAACCCTACCTGTTGACCCTGTTGTACTGTAACCCTACCTGTTGACCCTGTTGTACAATAACCCTACCTGTTGACCCTGTTGTACAATAACCCTACCTGTTGACCCCGCTGTTACCCTACCTGTTGAACCTGTTGTACAATAACCCTACCTGTTGTTTCTGTTTTTACAATAACCCTACCTGTTGACCCTGTTGTTACCCTACCTGTTTAACCTGTTGTACAATAACCCTACCTGTTTAACCTGTTGTACAATAACCCTACCTGTTCATCCTGTTGTACAATAACCCTACCTCTTGACCCTGTTGTTACCCTATCTAGTGACACTGTTGTAAAACATACCTGCTGACCCTGTTGAGAAGTCGTGTGACATGTGAGAGTGTAGACAACAGACCCTGTCGACACCGGATTAAGTATGACACATAGGCTGATCTGCTGTGGTATTCATCCTGTAGGGCTCTCACCAGCTTCTTTAGACTGAAATACAGTCATCATCAAATGGCAATAAGTTTAAATAAATTTATCTTATCCAACAGCTTCTTCAGACTGACATGTTAAAATCACACTTATCACTAAATACTTAAATTTGTACATATATCGAAAAAAAAACAGTTCTAATGGAAATTAGATCAGTCGGTTTTACTGTGATATGCCTGAAAAGCCCATGGTTGTGACATGTGTGTAGATGTTCAAACTCGCTCGCTGTCCGCCATTACACATTGTGGTCGAACTTCTTGTATGCCGAACCCTGTCCCTTGCTCGTAGAGTAATGCAACTTTTGTCTAGAACTGCTCAAATCGCTCTGACAGTAGTGTGTTTACCTTATTAGGCGAATTGTCTTGCCTAAAAATCATTTTATCACCTTCTCAGTGGTTATGTAGTTTATTTGTTTAACGTGCGTGACTTTGGCTCGGGTATGGGGTACAGCGTCCATATTGTGCCTGTTAATCGTATTGATCAACGAATTGATATTTCAACGATATTAATTAAAATATTAAACAATGACGTCGAATTTGTCAATATTTTATGTTATATGTTTCATAAGAAATGTAGAACAATACATTTATGCCATATTTTGCTTCTTGGTTATGTAAAGAATTAGCCTGAGTGAATTGTCCCTTTAAGACTGACATGTTAAAATCACACTTATCACTAAATACTTAATTTAAATATAAATAAATTTAAATACATCTCATTTATCTAAATCAGTTAGATCTAAATTGTAATTTTCTGAGCTCAAATTAATAATTAATTATAATTTGAATTTATATTAACAGGACCTACCCATCGTTGTCAAACATCCGGACACATCGAATAGCCTCATGTAGCTGTGCTATCAAGTCCTTGTTTTGTAGACTGATGGCCTCAGCCAGCTGGGCACGAAGCAGTCTCACTAACTCATTATCTTTGCGGTTGTTGTCTTCTCGACCAGCCACGCCACCGTAGGTCAGGTCTAATGGGGTATATCCCACTTGAAACTCAGCAGAACTCAGCACGATTCGCAGCTTACGTTTGGCGTCAATAAATGCGAAGCAGTTTTCTAGATTGTTTGGATCATAGTGGGGTGAATCTGTCATATCCTCATCTCGGATAGAGAACCTGTACAGAGATATAGCAAGTGTGGTTTAGTATAAAATAGTATAAAATACAACATGTTTTTATGTAATCTATTTCAAACAGTGAAACCCTAGGGTCATGAAATATATCTTTTAGTTAAGATTCTTTTATCTATCTAGAGTATTTAATTTTACCCTGTTTTGGCATAATTTTTCTTTTAAATTCCAGTCAATTTATTTCCTTTTGGTGTAATTTTTTTTGGAATTTTCGTCAATTTATCACCTTTTGGTGTAGCCAATAAGGCCCCTGGGGGTTGGGAACAATTTAATATACCATTTTATTTAGTCTTTGGCCACATAATGTTCCTTCAAAATTTTCAATAAATTTGGTTCAGTGGTTTTGAAGAAGTAAAAATTTTGTCACTGGTGACCTATAAATTTATATTCATATCTTTGTACCAGTTTTGACAATAGCCGAAATAACTTTTTTTTTCAATACACAGATTTTGGAAGCAGTGAAATTCCAATACAATTTCAACAAACTATTTATCAAGTATATTTTTTTGCTTCCATTTTTCAATTACTTCATATGTAAATACTTCTTATCTGGAAATCCCTCTTACCTTTTCTCCTTGACAGGGTGGGTACTGAATGCCACAGTAGATGGGACACCATCTACAGAGCTACCTGTAGCACCACCCGACTCGTTATTCTGGGAAGACAAAATCCCTTGTGGTTTTTTCCTGTATTTCGCTAATATATCATCAGTGCTCTCTGCAAAGTAGAAAACTAATTAGACTTTTGTCTACCCAGGTTGTCCTGTTCTTACATATCCCAGCTTATGTCTTTTACTTTATTGTAGCCGCACCCTCATGCATATTCTATCATTATCATCGTCAATAAATATATAAAGGTTAAGAATTTATGAGTACACTTATATTTTTGGAGAAAGATAATTGGCATAAGCTAATCAAGACACCAACAACTGCATTGCATAGGCTATGCATTGTACATATATGTATTTAACTCATTAAGATAGCTTATGGCACAGTACTGTAAAGAAACGCTAGTTATGTCCTTCTAATAAAGACTTTGAAAATATTGCAATATCTCGACATATTTGGTAACACATGTTTAACAACTATAAATAAAGATTTACAAAAAATGTGGTTGTCTCCCTTGTATTGTAACGTGTCTACACTGCTATACTAACCATCTAATGCAGACTTGGACCCATCACCGTGTCCATTACTGACTATGGAGCTGTTTAAATCATCTGAAAAGAAGATAGACGTGTGATAATCAATATATAACCTGGGTCGTATCGGTGTTACATTTTCTTTTTGGTGAAAATTCAAAATTGGGCTACAAAACTAATTTGTTATGTTCAAATTGACATTATGTATCAATGTAGACAAATCCCTTTACTACAACTGGTTCCAACAGAAATATAGGACGGAATAAGTGATAAAGAAAAATTTAAAAGTCAGTGTAGAGAGACACCAATTACTTACTCGGAGTGTCCTGAAGATCATGCTTGTTGCCACCTTTTCTTTTAATACCTGGAAACAAAACAAACCTATCATGATAACCCAGTCTCACAAGTTATAATCAGATTTCATACAGAGGAACAGTACATAACAGCATAATTACAGGAAGATTGTAAACCAAAATTATTTTTGTAGCCAATTAAATTTTGTAAACATTGTATTTCCAATGCAATTAGAAAATTAATTGCCATGAATAAATTTCAACAGCAAGAAATTGAATGGTAGGAGTCTAAATGCAAAATTAAATTACTGTCAAAAATTAACTTATTAAATTAGATCACCACAGAGACAAGTTGGTTTATAGAAGATTGAACTAACAACTATCTTTGGTATATGGCGCTGTTTCATATAGCTAAAATCAACCCCAAAATCAAAGAAACCAAATTACAGTAAGTTATGTATATAAGAATCTTCACAAAACCCGACATTGAAAGGCAATGTATTAAAATAGCTATCATTATTACCAATCTCAAAATGAAAACAAAAGAAAGGGTTTAAATAACAGGTTTAAATAACAAAATGTGCCAAAAACATACCATGCTAATGGATGTAAAGTTCTATATATAATGATGATTTAAATATAACACGGGGCATACAGAATCAGGTAGAGTATGAATTATAATAACAGTCAACATAAATAGATCAGGGGAAACACACGTCTTGTCACACATCCAACACAACATAAAGGTATAAAGAAGATTCAAGTATTATTCAAAGTGGGTGACAATCAGCCTTAAAAAGCTCAAACCTACAGGTCTAAACCAACAAAACAGGTAAAACATCGACAACTTTCTAGGAAATAAAATTAATGCACGCATAAAGAAATTTCAATATCTACAAAAAAATTGATTGGTTTTATTCTGGTTTACATGCTTTTAAGTTAATTTTAATGGTCACCTGTGTTCGTGTTAATATTTGTGCATAAAACATTTCAATGTTTATATATCTATCAATATGCAGTCATTTATAGTAAAAACTTCCTTAGCAACGTCTCTCATCTCTGTATAAATGTTTAATGAAATGGCTCTCTCAGGATGCAAAATCTGATAGGCGATAAAAATCATTTTTTCTTTGTCCTTTTCATGGTGTTTAGAGACAGGTTTGACTATATGGACGCGCAGATAGAACACCGACTTCAGTCAGAGACAAAGTCATGTAGGCAATAAACCAGAAAGTAACTGTATGGAGAGTGATAGAGTTACCCTACAGTGCCTATTTCATCAGAGCATAATTTTCTCTTTGTTTTCTCCTTTTTTTAATACTTTTACAAGAGTTGCTGTGGGTCAAATTTATATTCTTTACTAGGGTAAAAACTTAGAAATTTATAACCATGTGTTTGTGTATCAAAGTGGATCTGAAGACATTAGTGGGATGTAAATGTGTTTGAATTTATTGATAACAAAAATAATAATACAAGTCTATAATTGCATGTGTCAATTAAACACGATGCAAGCTTCATGCAGGGATAAAACTAGTATAGGATCATATGGTAGACTGAGAATTTACCTTCCACCCCATACACAGAGCGCACTGTTGGCCAGAAAACAAGTGGAAAATCATTGCAACTTTATAAACACAACCAACATGTAATAAAATTCGAGAGACAACTTTTTATTTGACTTTGATTATATCCTTATTTACTGTAAAATCCCTTTAGCTTAATGCACCTATAGTGGTCTAAGGACTTCACATTTACAAGCACCATATTTTACCCAATAAAAACCCAGGGTAGTTAAAAGATAGAAAATGAGGAGTCGCTTAATAGGACAAAATTTGTGCTAATATTTCACAGAATTATTTCACAGAGTAAGCCATTAATCAATTTACAAAAGAAATTAATTAGAAAAACCTACAAAATTGTTCATACTTTCAATCTGAATTTAAGTCAACATTAGTGAAATTGAGGCCTATAAAAGTTGGAGGGGTACATACAGGGACAAGGAACTTACTGGGTCAAATTTGGTACATATTATATACTGGAGACTTTGATCCATAAACCATGCTCCAGTTAAGATCACAAACAAATACACAATCAATATTTCGCTTCTACTGTCTTCCTATGGAATCTAAGGTCTATGCCAGAGTTTTGTAAACAAACTTCTAGCGCATAATGTGAGATGATTGTTTGCAAAGCTCTGGCATCTATATAGACCATAGATGCCATAGGAAGATCGTTTGCTTATATTCACATTATTAACTCATTTTGGTGGCCTCTATATTAACATTGTTTAAGACCAGGAAAACCGTTTATCAACGATGAATTAATTTAATCCACATGATGGAATAGCCATTTTGATGGTGATCAGATGAAGTTACCATGTCAATACTAGTGATGTCATAAATGGTCACATTTTGAGTGTCAGTTACACCCCCATAGATCTAGACTTCACTTTGGCCGTGGTTAGTTTAGTAGAAGTGACAAGTGAATGTAAATATATCAAAGGATGTAATAATAAAAGCATATCGCTATAGGATACCATAGAACTTGTCAGTAGTGGTTAGACAATTCTGATATCTAAATTAACACAGAAGTCAGAAGAATTGTAGCATCAAAATCTATTTACAAATAGAGTAGTTACTAAAATCATTGAAGGTTTATATATCTATCAGGTAATGATGAAGTTTATTAAGAAATTTGTTTGGTTCCTTGATGACTTTCCCCATCCTCAATACTCAAGGGGTTAATATCCATCCTTGGACTATGTCATAGCAAAACTGAAGGCCCTCTGTGCAAGCATGTAGTTTGGTCATTTCATGTACATGTACATCAACAGAATCACGTTACGGTATATTGTATGGCTTTGAAGCTGAGCATGACCCTCTATAATTCTTCAAAATGTCTATGCAGGCCTGTGATTGGTCTTTTTTTTCTTCTGAACTGCCTTTTGTTTCACTTTGACATATTCCATGGGTGGATGTACGACAGTGATAGTAACCCCTGGAGTATCGAGGAAGGACTTTACCTGGAGGAGACACAGTGTTGAGATAGCTATCATCATAGATTTTATTAGACTGAATAGGATGAGATATATCATTTTAGTTTACATGCAAAGAAATTATCTGTCAGAGGTACTACTCTTATATTTACATTTTTTGCGTTGTGACTTTCCTACGAAGAAATGATAAACCATTAATAGATCAGCATATAACTGAATACTTACTTTTGTTAAGAGGGTATTAACTTTTTTTTTGTGTTCGCAGTGAAGGTAATTTCTGCAAACATTACTGCCTGTCTATAAATCACTGCCCTCATATCCTCAAGTGTAGTTTAACATTACAACATTTCCACTGTTCATGATTCCATTTAAACACTACAATTTTTTAATGTCACATGACCATTAGCGCTCCACCTCTGGGTTGCGACTTTGAAACCAACATGAGGCAGTTACCAGGTACTGATCGTAGGTTGCTGGTTTTTCACTAAGTACTCCAGCTGTCCTTCATCCTTTAAACCTGGTTAATCTTTAAACAACCCAGCTCAGGTGTGGTTAATAAAACAAGAGGCCCAAAGGGCCTTAACAGTCATCTGACTACCTTGGCAATAGTAAAATTAATTATATACTTTGTCAGGACCATGTCAGGATCATTTTCAATTTCTTTCAACAAATTTTATTTCAAACAAGAGGCCCAAGGGCCTTAACATATAGGAAATTAATTAGATATAGTGTCATGGTAGCCATCTTCGATTTGTGATCAACCAGAGATGTAACAATACTTTGTCGGGCCCATGTCAGGATCATTTCATGCAAGTTTCAGCCAAATCGCACCGGTAGAACTTGAGAAGAAGTTCGAAATGTGTTTTCAAGATGGCGGCTGTGGCGGCCATCTTGGGTTTCGTATCAACCTAAAAAATAACAACACTTTGTCAGGACCATGTCAGGATCATTTCATGCAAGTTTCAGTCAAATCGCACCGGTAGAACTTGAGAAGAAGTTCAAAATGTGTTTTCAAGATGGCGTCTGTGGTGGCCATCTTGGATTTCGGATCGACCCGAAAAATAACAACACTTTGTCAGGACCATGCCATGATCATTTCATGCAAGTTTCAGTCATATCACACCAGTAGAACTTGAGAAGAAGTTCAAAATGTGTTTTCAAGATGGCGACTGTGGCGGCCATCTTGGATTTCGGATCGACCCGAAAAATAACAACACTTTGTCGGGACCATGTCAGGATCATTTCATGCAAGTTTCAGCCAAATCGCACCGGTAGAACTTGAGAAGAAGTTCAAAATGTGTTTTCAAGATGGCGGCTGTGGCGGCCATCTTGGATTTCGGATCGACCCGAAAAATAACAACACTTTGTCGGGACCATGTCAGGATCATTTCATGCAATTTTCAGCCAAATCGCACCGGTAGAACTTGAGAAGAAGTTCAAAATGTGTTTTCAAGATGGCGACTGTGGCGGCCATCTTGGATTTCGGATCGACCCGAAAAATAACAACACTTTGTCGGGACCATGTCAGGATCATTTCATGCAAGTTTCAGCCAAATCGCACCAGTAGAACTTGAGAAGAAGTTCAAAATGTGTTTTCAAGATGGCGGCTGTGGCGGCCATCTTGGATTTCAGATCGACCCGAAAAATAACAACACTTTGTCGGGACCATGTCAGGATCATTTCATGCAAGTTTCAGTCAAATCGCACCGGTAGAACTTGAGAAGAAGTTCAAAATGTGTTTTCAAGATGGCGGCTGTGGCGGCCATCTTGGATTTCGGATCGACCCGAAAAATAACAACACTTTGTCGGGACCATGTCAGGATCATTTCATGCAAGTTTCAGCCAAATCGCACTGGTAGAACTTGAGAAGAAGTTCAAAATGTGAAAAGTTAACGCACGGCGCACGGCGGACCGCGCACGGCGGACGACGACAGACGAAACATGACGACTATAGGTCATCCTGACCCTTCGGGTCAGATAATAAAATAAACCCAACTAAAACTCCCTTCCTCATTGGTGACTGCTCCAGACACTGCATTTTCACCCTTATCAATATAAAATCTTCAAATACAATTTCTTACATTGCTTGGTACATTTGTATATGTACATTTAGTATCTTAATTGTGTATAGCTGCTTGTTATTAAATGAAAATTACCATACCTTTGTTAAATTTTTCTTTAAAAGATTTGAAAAAGCCTTTTTTCTTGTCAGGACTTTTATCATCTTGGTCGTCATCTCCATTTTCCTTGAATAAAAACATATAGATCTAAACCATTTGGTCTGTAAAGTATAGTCTGTTTCAAATATATTGATAAAGAATATCATATAACATGTCATTAAAGATGCTGACAAATGGTATTTTTTCGCTATCAGAAACAGGAGCAGACGATTTAGTATTATTCTTCAGTTGCAAATGTTGCTTACTTTACACCATTACCACCATTGAAAAAATTGAGCTTCTAATTTTATTTTAAGTTAAAAATATGCAAAAATAATCAATTGCATCCCAAAAAAATTCCGTGTCACTATATCCTATATGGAATGAAGTACTAATTGCGCATGCACCAATGGCGAAGTAAATTATTTTATATTATTTTTTGTGTTAATTAGACATATATATACACGATTAAACATCAATTATTGTTCAAATGATGAATATCATTTATGCTCTGTCGGCGGTGGAGCATCTTTAATATTATCATACTAAACATAGAGCCATTCAAAAGTGAGTTGAACACCTCTTTGGCATTATATTTATAAGGATACTGCATAGCTGGTTATTTTCATGTTAATGATATTATCGCTATTTCGCAGTTCTTAAGTGTCATCAGAAAATTTTGGTCAGTGAGATAGATATTTTAAAGAATTGGTTGAATTAACTATGACCTTGATGTCAAATCGCGAAAAAGTTATTCATAATAAATATTCAATTTTTCTAGTTTTTGGTCCATATTGCAAAAATTTTGACCCACAAAATGACCTGCTATACGGTATTATTTTATCATCAGATGTCACAGACATATAAAAGAAAGATGTATATATAAGTATATATTTTCTATGCAATGTACAGTATTAATATTTAATGAATAGAAAAATTACCTTTTCTTAATATAAGCATAACATGTAAAAATACAGTTCACATGCTGATGTGAAATAACTAGGCAATTACCTTTTCCTCTGACCTCTGCGACACATTGTCAAAGCTGGTAGAGCGAGAAGACTTGGTGAAAGGAGCACCATCACTGGTGTTTTCTGAACCGGATGAATGTGAGCTTGTCAAGCTGCCTCTTCTCTTCTCCGTCCCACCCCCCTCATCGCCGTTCACTGAGACATCACCATTATTGGAGGATGGTGACAGAATCTCCGGAACTCCAGTATTAGATACTCGGCGGGGCACCGGAATCTTAACATCTTTGTTAGCCGACTGAGATGAAGCAGCTTCATTTTGATCTGCAAACTGAATCAGCGGTTCAGAGTCCATTTTTTTATCCTCACTGACACTTGAAAGAGTGTCTATCATTTCCTTAGAGGAAGCACTACAGTGACTGACACTGTCCAATAAATCCCCAGAATCATTTTCCCCATCAACCACTGGATCAAACATACTCAGGGCGGCAGACAATCTCCGAGTGTCCGCCAGTGTTGTATTCTGTTGTTCGGATAACTTAACATTCCCGGTTTGTTCAGTCAGAAGGTCCAAGTCTGTCTGGCTATTGTTTGAACTTAGTGACCCTCCAGTGGTATTTGTAGTAAGTGATGCTTGTTCGTTAGCTACAGGGCCAGCCCACGACAAAACTTGTTTATGTTTTTGTGATTGTTTGACTGGAGCGAAACCTGTCAGGTCTAGACCCGTCTGGTGTTGTTGCTGTGAGGGTCCAAAACCAGCAAACGTTGCCCTCTGTTTTTCCTTGGGTTTGGCACCATTATAAACAGGATTCCTAAAGGAGAGATTTTCGGCAGTGCCCGTGGAGTAGGACCTGTCCGACGAGTGACTAGAGGACTTTGGGTCTGGTACAGACAGATAGTTGGATTGTTTGGTGTGAGAAAACTTAGAGGAGTGACCTCTACCTGGTTTGAGGGGGACATTGAGTTTATTATGGTCAAAATGTGAACTGGTGCTGAGTCTCATGGGCATGATCGGAACACTAGGATCACTATCCTCAAAAACACTGTCTGATGGTGTACTGTTGGACTTGGCAAAAGGGTTCTTTTTGCCCCTGGGGCGGGGCTGGGTGTTGGGGGTGAAGCTAGGCTGGGCTGAGGCCCCACCAACTGCCCCTCCTGACTCCATAGGGTGATCTTCTGTAGGACTTTGATGGCCTGTAACATAGAAATATCTGGAGTTGAAGGACTTGATGGATTTACAATGTGACTGTAAAATATGCCAATTGTCTAGGTCATAATAAATTCAAGGTCCTAAGTCCACCATTTATCTTTAAGACAGTATAAGTATGGTAAAACTAGTTATTTTAGTCTTAAAGGTCCAGAAAGTTTGGCCGTTTAATATTATATATTAAGTATAGCGTTATTCCAGTCTTAAAGGTCCAGAAAGTTTGGCCGTTTAATATTCTATATTAAGTATAGCGTTATTCCAGTCTTAAAGGTCCAGAAAGTTTGGCCGTTTAATATTATATATTAAGTATAGCGTTATTCCAGTCTTAAAGGTCCAGAAAGTTTGGCCGTTTAATTATTATATATTAAGTATAGCCGAGACCAACAAGGTTTATTTTATTAAATGTCCTAAAATGGCCAGGGTATTTTAGGAAGTAGTGGATAGTTGGAATACCAAGAGCAATAAAAATTACAATTTAAATACATATTTAAAATTGTCCTCAGATTTTTATCGCTCACAATGCCATATTCTGTGGAATTGTTTTCCTTCCTAACAGTGATCGCATCCATGCAAAAACTTGCCCAAGTCTTAGTGAAAATCCACCAATATTCTGAACTTGTATAGCATTAATGACTGTAAATTTCTTGTTTCTCAGGCCCGCCCGCATCCAATATGAACCCCCCGCACCACTCACTTTTTATTGAAATCAAAAAAATAAAAACGTCCGCGCCGAAAAATAAATTCCGGAAAAAAATCCGACGTTGGTTCCCGCATTATCCGGAACTTGACCGATCCGTGTTTTAGAATCTCCCAAATCAGATCATTGAAACGTTTGTTTATCCTTTAGAAGCTTGTGATTGCACATGGTACACGGCAGCAATAATGATTTCGCTTCAAATATCTTTTTCTGGGAGTGTTCTTTTACCCTGGACAATCATTTCGAATTAAAGTGATACTTGTTCGTTTGGCGAACTCTACAAAGGTCTGTGCGATGGATCGCTTGGTCCCGACGACTGGTCATTTCCGCCAAAATTCGCGGATCATCATGTGCCGGCCGCTATCGGCAAACGGAAAACTGACGTTTTTGACAAAGTTATGATGTCTTCAAAGGTAAATGAAGCAACGAAACTGTTTGGACATTATGTCAGAATAACGTTGCACGAGGTGCAACGGTCATCGGCATCTACATCTGAAAACAATGTCAAAACTGATCATGAAAATGAATGTCGGAATAAAACAGGTGAGAAAAAACGGAATGCTTTCCAAGTTCAAGTTTGCAACCAGAAGATGCTTCAAAAGCACCGAGAATCAATGCATTGTTAACGAAAGTATATGTCAGAAGTAACATCACATGTGATACTCCTATTGAAGTCCCCTATTTCAGCTCGAAGTGCTTTCCCCCTGTGTGCTTCCATTGTGGCTCTGACACAGACCTTGTAATAAAGGAGAGCCAATATCCAATATGTAAAATCTGTGACACCAGAGACAAACAAGCTCTTAAAAGAAAGAGAAATGTGTGGGAGGAACGAAAGGGGAGCAAAAAGACCAAATCTTAAAACATAGGGAGTCCTGATCACTTGCTTATGTACATCTGGTTAACATTGAACATAAAGTTGTATTTCAATTGTTTTTCAATTTAAATTGTAAGTTTAATACCAGAAAATAAAGACAATAGTTTAAAATTAAGATTTCTTTATTCATTTTATGCATTTAACAATTGACACAATTTCAAATCACATGATTCATGTATATTATTATGTGACTGAGAAAAAAAAAAAATACCTCCCTCATCACATTTTTAGGTAGTAAAAAAAAAAAAATAGCCTCCCTCCCTCATCCTTTTTTGGAAAAATGTGCCTGAGAAACAAGAAATTAATTTTGTTTGGCCTTACATTAATGACTGTAAATATATAAAACAACAATTGCATACTAAAGGTAGATATAAACCTAGGATAGATTGTTTTACCTGAAGCTAAAGGTGTATCTTCATTTCCCACATTGTCCTGCATCTCTGGTAAACTCTGCTCACCCGATATTGAAGCAAGGTCTGTCACACTTCCAACATCGTCCTGGAAAGTCATTAAAAATAAATTCTTTCAAAAATCTTCAAAGCTTTGACTGTTGTCTATCAGAGACCAACTATGGTTAAAACATATGACATATGACACCCTACATAAACTTCTATAAATTATAAATTCCAATAAAATTGTTTTGAAATTATTTTCATGGGAGGGGCAAAAGGCACTTTTATCGATACCCCATGAAATGTTAACACAATTTCAGTATCAGGAATGCTAGGAAATTGAGATTGACTCCCCTCCGTCTCTCCCCCTCCCCCATCACCAATCAAATTTTAATACAAGTGCCTCCCAAGTGGATGATTCAACTTTTCAAGTCTAAATATTTTCATTATCACATCTAAATTTGAGTTGTTACTACATTTACCTGATCAAATTCTGACAGAATCTCTGCCTGTTTTTCCTCAGTGTCACTCCCTAGGACATCAGTACTCCAGGCATCACTGGCGGTCTCTGATACTTCAGACACAATCTAAAACAAACATTATCAATAAAATACTTCTACATAACTATTGCCAATATGACCTAAAAAACAAAGCTTTAGATAAATTTTTCATTTGATTATCAAAAGTAGACTATATATTGTGGCATACTTGTTTTGCTGATTTTGATTTGTTATGAACAAATTTCCAAATTAGATGTTATTCCGAGAGAATCACAATTCACTGGATATTGTACAAACCCCAGGATCATGAACAGTCTCAACTCATTCACCCCTGCAATTTCAAAATGAACTGGTCTAGCATTTATTTTGAAGAGCCTAAATGTGTCTTTAGGGGTGATTGAGTTAAATCTCACATCTCAACGTTTAGTACCAATCAAAGATGACGTTATGAAAAGATCCGACATTTTTTATTGGCTTAGCAAAAACAAAACTGGTAGTAGAATGGTAGTTTTTAGTTTGTTTCATGACCCTGCAGCCAGGAGTGTGAAAATACCACACAAAATCTGTATTAATATTTACATCATTCCTGGCTAGTAAACTCTGCCGCACCATCTCCTCACGGATCTCTTCAAGTCGATCAAACTGATTTTGTTCTGGAGGTTCCGAGTCACTAGCTAGGACATCTGTACTCCATGTATCACTCACCGTAGATTTGGTCTCATCACCTACAAATACACAAATCTTTCTTGTTTTTCTATGCTGAGCATACCATATAGTTGGTTATTGATGTGCATAAAAAGTTTTCACAATTTAACCTGAAAATGCTATTTCAGAGGATTTAAATTTCCACCATCATAGCTACACCCCATGAAATCATGAAAATATCATTCTCACAGATATATAAAGGCTATATGGTTACTAAACAATAATTTAGCCCATATATACAATATGCTGTATTTATTCTATAAACCGATGAATTTTATTTGCAGTGTTAAAATTTAGACTCAAAATGGTCACATATATGATATTGGCCATACCAATCAAATCAATTCTGCTTGTCCCGAGTTTTTTGGGCCAAATACGGAAGTAGCAAAACGGAAAACATTTAACTTACGCTCTAGTTCAAATTTTCCAAATCGATCGGTAACATCCACCCTGTTGGACTTCTGTACAGTTTCTGGTAAAGCTGGGGGCGGAGGTTCCTGTTCCTGCTCACTTTCTGCCTGAGAGAGGGGTGTGTCCCGTCCACTGATATTTGGGGTGCCACGCCCACTCACATTAGCGGAAATCATGTCTGAGAAGTTGTCATTGTCATCGTCATTTTCCGTATCCACAGAACCAACAGAATGACTGGAGGCAGCTTCTGATATGGCTTCCTGGATATCACTGGTGTTTCCTAGAACAAGTCATATTTCATGGAAATTCACCTCATGTCTTCTGAAATCTAGTACCGTACATCTATATATATATATAATTATGAATTAAGCTTGTAATTAAACTTGTACATATGATATATATAAACAAATTGATTAATTTCAAATCATAATATACTTTTGATGCATTTCTTTTATTACCTTAACTACATTCTCAGTGTAGGGATTTTTATATGTTAAAAAATTTTAAGAATATTTAAGGCTTAATTGATGTGAAACTTTATTCATAAGCATGCAATCTTTGATAACTAAAAACCAACTTCATAAAAATAAGATGTAATCATTATAGTAATGCCTTGATGTTACCTATAGATTCCTGATCTGTAGACAAAGAAAATCGAGTTCGTTTTTCATGGATTTCCACCGGAGGTCCGTCCCCAGGAAACAGACTGGCAGGTGTTTGATATTTTACTTTTCTACGTTTATTCTCCTGTTCCCATGACAACACTTTGGTTTCCGTCAGCATTCCAGGACAGTCTATATCAGTTCCAAGGGAGAGAATCAGAACGTCCTCAGCGTCCTTTCCCGTGGAGGAGTCTGAGTCCCCTGGCTGTGGGGATGCAGTATCTTCATTGTTATTGGTGCCTGGGGTTAAAGCCAACTTCTTCTTGGGACCTTGATGATATCAAAATAATTCTCTTTATGAACAAGGTAGAGCCAGCTATTTCTGCAGGGAAAACTTGTGAGTTATAAAAATCATGCTATTTAGACATAATGTATACGAGATAATCAAATTCACATGAAATAACATATGAGGATCATGCTAAAACATTTATAATTTAACCATTACTTAATATTTCAAGGATCAATATTTTAGATTTTAGCTGTACTAATCAAATTCACATAAAATAAAATATGAGGATCATGCTAAAATATTTATAATTTAACCATTACTTATTATTTCAAGGATCAATATTTTAGATTTTAGCTGTACTACATATGAGGGTGAACATTTTAGGAAATCATTATAAATGCTGATAAAATCGTTTTCAGACTAACCTTTGAAAAGTTTTTTCTGACTTGATGGTGTATCTGGCGGTGTGTGTGAGGGTGTATTCATAAGACTGTTGGCACTAGTACTGAGGTTAGAGGGTAGACCCTGAATCAGATCCTCCAGTAGTTTACGCTCTGCCACACTCTCGTCCACTATAGGTAGCACTGAGCGCAAAAATCCTACCTGTAACATCAAACAAATTACAATCTCATGAATTAATATTTTAACTATACATACATAATATCCAGTAGAAACTTCTTCACATATTAGAGTTATCAGCCCTTGCCAGAAAGTATTGATTTTTTTTTTGTCGTGTGTTTTCAAGCGAAACATCAAAGTCTTCTATGAGAAAACTCTACAATTTTTCGCACAAAAATTACTAACATCACAAACAGTCAATACCTATCCATAAGGGCAGATAACTCATCCATAAGGGAAGATAACTCTGTAATATGCAAAGACAGAATATTTATACTTGCTTCAAGTAAATCATCAATTCACGTTGATTCTTTCTTCTCAATTTCTTTACATGTAGTTTAATTATAATAAGAACCAAACAATTTAGCTATGGTTGTCTTATTGTGAATATCTTTCTTTCACTTGCGATGTTCTATTCATTTCCACAAATTTTAAAGATATCTTATCAGAATTACATCAGAAGGTATATTTATGTCAATTCATATTTTATATCAACGCAAGTTTATCTCTGCAATCTTCATTTGAAAGTAGCGGAAAAAGAAAAATGGTTCACAGTATTGCTAGCTGAAAATATATATAACTTATTTTGACAGATGCTTATCTACTTATCTAGCAATATCATTGAGGAGTACCACTTACCACCATGTTCAGCTGTGGTAGGGTAATGAGAACTGAGGAACGCGTCAGATTATGGGTATGGCCAAGTCCTGCCCCAGTCCCAGGTAGCTCTGTCCCTATACCATGTATTAGTGCATCCAACAGTCCCGAAACACAACCCTGTAAAGGAATCGGACGATGTATTAATATAATCAACATTTAAAGATGCTCCAACATCGACAGAGCATAAAAGAAATTTATCAATTTAATAATAATTGATGTTTAATCATGTATATATATATATATGTCTAACTAACACAAATCAAAGCTCCAAGGCCCTCATAGATGCTGTGAATGAAGGACTCAAACAAAGGAATAAAAGAATTGGTTTATCATTTATATTAAATTTAGTTAAAATGTTGTAGAACATTGTAATTATATAATGTACAATGTTGAATTTTGGAGTTAAACAAAAATATTTATTGTTTTATCATAATTAAAGTTGATTCAACCACCATAAGTTAAATAGGTTTTTTTCCTGAAATGACTGAAATCTATTTCATATATTAAAATTTCTTATTTCTGAAAAAAGTAGATTTGTTAAACCAATAAATTTGGTAAAAATCTAAGTGCTATTTTCATTTAATACATGTAAGTAATCTATATACACATACTAATTACTGAAATTATCAATTTCATCAATGTCTCTTTAAAAGAAAAGAAAATAAGTTAATTAATATCCATTTGATAACAACAGAGATATTGCGATTTCCTTGTTAGAAAGACTAACATGGCTGCTTGCATGTGTGTATCACTTTGCTTTGCCGACTTTTGACTTATAAATCATGGCCAGGTACTTTTGTCAAATAAAAAGTCATAATTTTGTTACCTTTTACAACAATCCTTCGATGTTATAATAATGGATCATTGTTGCAAATGTGTTTTGTATCTTTATTTAAACATGGCTTGAACAAATAAAACAGCAAGTGCTATGCAGTGCACTTTAACTACGATAATATAATAATGAGGTCTAAAGGGAGGCAACTCGAGCTTTCACATCTCTAGATGGAAGAGAGTGTAGAAATTTCATCAGATATAGTTCGGTTTACTACGGTATGTTTTCAGAAAAAAAATGTTGACTAGAAATTGACACCACATGTATAATTTCTATATGTATTTGTTTGAATTGATCTTAGTTAAATAATTAAAAGGTAGCTATAAATAATTAATTAAATTATATTCCTGCAATGAAAGGTCTAATAGCAATGACGTTTAAAGTGAGGCAACTCGAGATTTCACTTCTCTAGATGGAAGAGAGCGGAGTAATTTAAACAGATATAGTTCGCAACGTCAACCAAATAAAATACTTTTGCAAACACATTTAAATCTTATTTTTTGTATAAATCATTAAAACAAACATAATTAATCATCATTTATAGCATCAATTTTGTACCATTCAACTAGATAGATAAACTAAGAAAATCTACTGTGAATTCGAAGGAATAAATTAAGAAGGCATTGTGTGTGATTTTCTGGAATACACAATCTCTGAACAAAGATTAAAACGAAATAGTTCTACGTAAACATCAGAAAACATCACTGATTGTGTAATTGTACACATCGATTATCGTTGTGACAATTATTGTACATGCGTGTTTTGTTATATACCTTCAATTAGGGTGTGAAAGTAACAAAACAACATTTAGATTTCATCGCGGATTCTTATTGTTGTCTTGATGTGCTCAGACTTGCTTAGCGTACCTCAACTTCGCTAGCCAAGGGTATTAAGTCCGATTCTCTTCCTACTGCCCTTGGCATATCTCACTTCAGAACAGGTGTTTTTGCTTTCAAATTCTGATTGGATGCGGCTAGGTTCAGGCGACTAATGAAAACGCAGATTTGATATGCCAACAAAACTGAACTGAAGTGATAGTATAGTGACCTACATTTGTATAATGAGGCATCAGGCATGTCATGCCTGTCAACATCAACTCCTAGCGAAGTTATATTACTATCTATTTCATCAATTAGATGTTTTATACCAGCTAAATGAACGTCTTGGAGACGTTGCTCTCCAAACAGATTGGAAAGTACGTGCGTGGTTTATGTTTCACAAATTAAACAATTAAAAGATATACTGCGATCTCGTTACAAAATTGGACATTGCAGAACTTCTGCATGAAACACAAAAACTGGTGTCCAAACTTACTAATAAACAAATGACTCGCACACATGTTCATCTTTGGTATTTTGAATCGGTCGCAAACAACACGCATGTTTCATAGGGCGCTGCCATTTTTTCAACCATACAACAATGATACGAGCTTTTTAATTGGTTGCTTATTACGTAAATGGAAGGGGCGCAACTGCAGTGATCCAGCAGGTGGCGCAGTGCGGGACCACCCGTTCTGAAGTGAGATATGCCAAGGGTAATAGAAAGAGAATCAGACTAATACCCTTGGCTAGCGAAGTTGAGCGTACCTATGATTGCTGTTAACGTTTCACAGCATCAAAAATAATATCAAATATTTTATTTTGTTTTTGGTGAATGTGCAATCAACACTTCATTCCATATAGAACATAGTGACATGGAACTTTTTCGTGATGCAATTAATTATTTTCAATAATTTTTTCTTGAAGTAAAATTAGAAGTTCAAACTTTTCAATAGTGGTAATGGTGTAAAGTAAGTAACTTTTGTAACTGAAGAAAAAAACTAATTTGTATACTCCAGTTTTTGATAGCAAAAAAAATCCATTTGTCAGCGCGCGGTGGAGCATCTTTAACCTTGTAAATGTGTATTATAGGTATTTAAAAACAATATTTAAAGGTACATAACTTTACCAAAATGTCTTTAAAAACTTTATAAAAGATCGTAAACATTAAATGAGGTTGGGTTATTTTACAGAATAAGCTGAAGTCTTAACACTGCACTTTAATATAATATCAGTTCCTAAACAATCTGAACTACTTGAATAACTCTAGTTCATTTATCTTTCCCGAATTTGTCATAATTGCAGTAATTGGCTCAGTAGTTGGCTATCAATGAACAAAGGGACAAAATAGCAAAATAAAGCAATATGGTTTACACAGTATCTTGATTTGTTTTTTTCTGATGCAGTAATTTCATCTGAAGATATTGATATAGATGCTTTAACATTATTAGTTAACTTTCAATTTTCAGTCGTTGTGATACTATATAGCCAGTTAATTTAACTGCTGAAAAAGCTGTGATTTTCATAAAAGACAAAAACATTTTGCTATCAAACTATGAGGGAATAGAATCTTTGTTCTTCTTATCATTTCACAGAACAATTTTTTTTGCATTCATGCTTCCAAAGTCAAAATATCTCGAAACTAGCTATACAGTATTAACATACACATACCTGAATGAATATGATTAGTGTTACCTTTTCAAATCTCTCGTAGAGGTCTGTGACCCTCGAGTCCTCCTCCCACTGCGATACAGCCAGGACCTGTATAATCTGTGCTATCTGCATCAAATTGTGTCTGGCAATATGGCTGATATGTATATCTGATGTGATCCCATGTGGATCGGGGTCACATATCGCAGGACAAATAAACAGAGAGAAAACCAAGTCTGCACAAACTGCCTGTACTTTCTCTCTCGACAATTTACCGGCTTTAGTTAGAATATGGTAAATCTGTGATACAAGCCATCCCAGTCCGGCTGGAAAACAATGGATATTGTTCTTGAGTGAATTAATAAATCTATTGGCCAAAACTACAAGTTTGTCTACTATAAATGTCCTGTATTCTTGGAACTTTTTTGTATAATCATCTGTACCTGGTTCACCGAATCTCCGCGCGCGTTCCTGTGGCGGAAACCGCACTAGAGCTTTTTGAGGATCTATGTCATAAAACCACTCATCTTCCATCAACAATCGCATCACAGGATCATGAAGTGCCGCGGTCAGAAATAGTTTTGCTGAGAACAAAGAATCTAAGACCAGCTTATACATAACACTAAAAGCACACGAGCCCTTCCTAAGCAGCCGTCGGGGGTCATCATTTGTGGACAGCTGAAGTTCTGCTAATGTGGTCATCATCTGCAGAGCGATCTGCTCATCCTCAAGCAGGAGACAGTTCCCACACACAGAAGATACAAGGAGAGGTACCACTTTTTGTGTGTACTCATTGCTCGATTTTTCCCCAGTCTCTACACAGTGCGCAAGAAGAGTTGAATTTTCCCGTAAGAATTTGAGAAATTCTCCATATTTGGAATCATGATAACTGAGATGCTTGTAACTGTCAACAAAGTTTGTCCATTGTAGGTGATTGGCCCTTCGACAACATTCCTTGGGAGCTACGTTTTGAGGGGAGTAGATTAAACTATCGAGGCAGGCCTTCTGTTCACGTGTGACCCATGACTCATGGTAAAGTTCCTCAGCAACGCGCTTGACTTCATCGAACAGTTTCTGCAGCTGACTGCGCTCTGATGTTACGAACAACTGTTCTTGCTTCAGATGGCGGGCCAGTTCAAGTAACTCCATGGCTATGCCTGGTTCAATGTACAGCTAAATGATCCAGGCCACAGCAATATCCAGTTTAACCTGTAAAGATATAATCAAATTCAAATCAGTTGTATATATATATATAACACTGTTCCGAAAAGGTCATAAAATACATTTTTTTTTTTGTAAAACCTTTCACTCCAATTTTAACAAATCGACCTGTATCATATATGTACACAAAGGAATCAGTTCTCCATGGCAGTGTACTGTGTCTGTGCTGATAATCAGACAGTGACAATACTTTTCTCATGTTAGAAAAACGTCATTTTATTGCCTCGTTACTATAGAGACATGCAGCCTCTTTACAAACAAATGCCCTTTTACATGGACAGTACATAGATTCATAACTAAGTTGCTTGAGAGGCAATATACATTGTAGGAGATTTCAGACTACCCCTAATATGATTTTTTTTTTTTTAAGAAATCTATATTGTGTCTTTACTAGAGCAGTTCTGTATTTTAAAGCAGGTTTTGGACATCATAATCAAATTAAAGAGAAATGTGTATTTTTTAACACTGAAAATATATTTCATTCTGTAATTATTTTTTTTTTTTTTTTACTTATTGCCATTAGATCACATATATTCAACTTTCTCAAACATTTTCATAAAATAACAACAAAAATTTGTTACATTTTATGTGTAAATGTATATTTTAAATACTTTCCTGAAGTCAAATGCTACAAAGCTCCTTCAAGCTTTTTAGCTTTTGTCTAGTAAATTTACATACACAAAACATACACAAACTCAAAATATAATATTATGAAAAGTAGAAAATCCACCTTTTGCACATAAATGCTAAAATATACCACTTGTATCAACGCACAAACCTGTTTGGTATTGTTGAAAACATAAACAAGATTAGTGTTTAACTGGGCATGACCTTTTAATTCATGACTAACTAGATGTTAGGCTCTATAGTGCATTTCCTGTCAATTCAACTGTTATTCATAAAATGAAACGAGTGCTTGAATTGATGAATTGAATATTTGAACTGAATTCTAAAAGAGTACCATAATGTTCTTGAATATTTGCATCAGTTATAGTGAATGATGACATTAATAGGTCAATATCTTAGTTTAAATAATTTCTTTATAATCTTTACACAATGTATCTTTGATATGAATAATTATATATTATTTATACCTCGTGATATTGATAAACAACATAAAATTGATATCCAGTCGTGTGGTGTGGGTGTCTTATGTACTCAATGTCATCCCTGATACACCGATCATTGAGGACACTGTATGCGATAGGCTTTCCTGTATGAGTTCAGTTTGAAGTACATGTACGTGTGTATATGTATATTTATAGATCATCACACAAAACGTTTAAGAAGTATAATCTAATCAAACAAAGTGACAAGATTTTAAAAGTTGCTTTTCTTTCAGATTTTTCCATTTATGACCCATTTTCTTTATTTTCAGATATATATGAATTGTATATTAATTATATATATAAACAAGTTTTCTTATTCTCATATTAATTCATAAATCTATAAAGTTGTTTGTATTACCGTATTCGCAGTAATTAGCACCCCTCGCCTCTTCTAACAAAGGAGATGAAGTTATATAAACGCCCTCCAACCCCTGAATTTAAACAATATTTTATAACTATGATAATGTACCATGAGCACAAAAGAGTTAAATTATGCCCCTTTTTTAAGAGTTTTTTTGTCCAGAAATTACATTTTGGTTCCCTAAAAACTCCCCCCTCCCCCCTTGTTACAATTTTAAGTGCCCGGGGCGCTAATTACAGCAAAGTATTGTATTTAATTTCCTTTTAAAGATTGGTTCCTGCAAATTTGTAATCAGTTTCCATACAACACAAACATTTTTCAATTTTATTTTTCGTTTTCCTAGCCTGTGTTTACTGTAGTATCAATTTAAGCATATTTATAAATCAACCCATAGTACTCATTAATAGATTTTATACATGTTTATGTTACATATTATCTAACACTTAAATATATGATTTTGAAAAGTCAGAGTTAGTAAATGTATTATTTTTTCTATTATGAATGAGTATGTATTGACCAGTGTAACATCGGGATCCGTGATGAGAGATAGAAAAAAAAAATTGACTCAATACAATCATGTTATAGTCATCATGATCAAGCTCATTTAAAAGTATTTGACATTTAAGCCAAGTCACAAAGCAATAATATACATGTATCATGCACACAGTGCCACAGGATCTGAGCCCCATCATAACCAATACACACTGCATATATTAGAGCGTGAAGTCTGAATATGAAGAGGTAACATATATTTACACATCAAAATTTTACTGACTGAAAGAGTAAAAAATCACATTCCAATAAAATTTATAAAAAAATAGAAATAAGCCAAAATAAAATGACAATAATAAATAATTGACCTAATGGCCTACATTTAACAACTTGACTAATTCTTTATTAAAACCTATCCTATTATATAATTATATATCATGACATAATTTTATCATTTTATGGAATGTTATTAAAGAAGTAGTTTTTACTTATTCAATGTACTTATTTCTACCGATATCACAGTTAAGGATAGAGTTGCATTGTTTTACTGTTATTATTTAATTGAAATTTTTAAAACCTACCACCTGAAACAGGATAAAAATATACACTTGTAAGTATACACAAAAAGAATAATGGTAGAAGCTGAAAAGGTGTATCTGTAAGGAACCTTTATCAATGTATTGACTTTAATTTGGGTAATTACTAATTAAAGATTTAATTTTTTTTAATACAACCATATAATTAATCAATATTTTATTTAAGGCTCCCTTGGGGACTCAGTTTTGACAAATATATAGTATACTGTAACCCAACTTTCTTTCACTGGTGATTTTTTTTTTCTTTTGTTTTTTTTTTTTTTTTTTACCTACAGAGGTAATTATATAAGCTTCTTTTAACTCCAATATGTTAAATGACTTGTAATTAAATACCAGTGTACCTCAGTATTTAAACCCATTCACCCTGAACATTCATAATGAACTATTCCAACATTTGAATTGGAAGCATTCAAACATGTCCTCGGGGGTGATCGATTTAAACAATATCAAGTTCTACGACATTTGCAGAACACTAAATATTTCCTTTGAAACTTCAAATTGTTAAATACTTGGCACCTTGTTCAAAAATTGATTGTTAATGTATACTTCCTTACTTATCATGTAAATTAAATCAAATGCTCAATAAATTTCATAAAGCTACCAGTAGGAAATACTGTATTTGCCATAATTAATGACCCTCCCCTATATATATATATATATATATATATATAAGTATATATATATATATAAGTGCCCCTCCCCTGTACATATTCTGGAGAAGGAATTGAAATAATATAAACGCCTCCCCCCTCATTATCCTGTGGTCAACTGTGTGATGCTTATAACATCGACATTATATCCCATATTAAAGGAACTTCGGTCTTTATATACATGTACCATATTTGACCCAGAAAAAAATGAAAAGGTACTTAATTAAACGAAATTATTGCACACCAATATAGTTTTGATAATTTTGGTCCTATGCCCATGCAATTAGAAACAGGTCTCAAAAAGGGGAGGGTACTTATAGAGACATAGGCGCTTATTGGGTCGAATACTGTAGATGTATATGTGAATCAAGACGTATTAAATGATAAGTCTTAATGGGAAGAAGGGTTATATATATATGTATGTTTACTGTGACAGAATGAGATTAATGTGCCATGAGTAAACATAAAGTTAAAATATGACTGCCTCTTAGAAGAGGTTTTTTTATTCACAACTTAAATTTTGGTTCCCTAATAAGTGCCCTGATGGCTAAATACTGCAAATAATGTTAGTTTAAGGAAATCAGAGTAAATTAATGCTTGTTTATATTAGATCATTTTACACATTATATTTTATTTTTATATTGAAAGTTGCTTCTATCTAGAATACTCTGCTAATTTGCATAGGCGGTACTGCAAATAACCAGAGTATTCCTACTGGCGGAGATGTAATATATCAAACTGTTAACAAAATCAATAAGAAACTGAGTTAGTCTCAAGTAAATTGGATTATTTTTTTCCCTTTAAGACCATTACAAGGTACACTCAATAATGTGAACGGTTGCAATTTTATGATCAATCATCAGTTTTGTGTAACCAATCTATAATCGATTAAAATTGATTATATTTTTCTTTGGTACCACTGAAGAGTGTACGTTTTCGAGGAAAATCATGCAAACTACACATATTGCCATGTTCTCAGGTCACTTATTTTTTTACAAATAAAATCATACTCCTCTGAACGTTTACATTTTTAATACTACGTAGTGCTTATGCGCTCTTCAATTCTTTTAGACACTTGATATTTGAAATGATATGAAAAAAACACACACAAGCGATTGATTACGACAATTTTCTTTCACATGTCTTGCGTGTTTTACTGATCGACTGATTACACACTTTTGTTTATCATGATGAAACTTGATTACAGATTTCTTACTCGATTAATTGGTTTTGCAAACACCCAAAACCAACGATACTCTGTGCACTCCATTAATTGGAACACCACTAGCAAAGACTTTGAAAAAGCAGGGAGGAGTGTAGTGGGATAAGACCAGGTAGGTCAGCAGTGACCATGTAGCTCAGCATAAGAGTGTTCGGAGGTCCCAGGTTTGAATTCCGGTCTGGCCGCTACATTTTCTCCTCTCCTGTTACATATGCCAAGACAAAATAACTGTGCAGTCAGCTGGGATCAAACCTTTTAATTATCTTCAGACTTACTGGTCTGCCAATCTACATAGGTCTGAGCTAAATGAAAATTGCTTTTAGTGCAAATCTGAAAAGCAACCATATCATTAATGTATGGTATTACCCCCTTCCCTTTCAAGCAGGTTCATTCTCCATGGAAGCTTCCCAGGCTTCCAAGTTTGGAGTGGTCTCCATGGCAAATAGTGAGTAGCCAGCCTAAAATAGATAAAACCTATGAGCCCTCCTGATTTATTGGTCCGTTGCTCTGTCGACTGATTTGGAAATTTCCCTTATCCATCTAGCATGCAGCTTAATTAAGCTAGAAAGCAACCGTATCACTGAATTGTACAGTATTTACACTGACTGTGCAGTATTTACAACTAAAAATGTGTTACAATTAATTAGTCGAGACAACACAAAACTTCCTTTACAGATTTGAATAAGGGATTACTGAGGTTTGAACACAGTGAGTAGTATAGCATGGAATGCATGAATAATCTGGCATGACCTGTAACTTTATTAGACTGTTGATACGTTGGCTTATGGCAACTATTTAATGCTGGGATGCATCATCAGAGGAATTTGACAATCTGTTTTAAGAAATTGTCTATTAAATATTGTTTTGGGTATATTTTTTGTTAAATGGTGTATTCTTAATGACACTAACGTCAAACTCCTGTGGTATGATCATGACATTGTTTTTTGTAAATAATCAAGTTGAAGTTCATTCACATGTTGCATGTGATTAATACGTGATGCAAATATAGGGATTGGTTTGAAGATACAATTTTATAACATGTGCATTTGTAAAAACAAATCTTATTTACTAACTTTCCCTCTTTAATTCTTATTAATAGCTTTAACATAAGTAAACTTAGTAGCGAAAACACGTAAATCAGCTGTGAACATTTGTGATAGGGGGTGTCATTGGAAATCGTCTGTCACTGTCATATTTACATCAAAATGAGGAGGGGTGGAAATCATTTGAATTAGCGAGAATACATGGCATACTGACACATTTAGCTCTCATCGTCGAAGGCATCACTCGTCTTTCCCATCTTCTTTATGCAGCATCACTTGTATTGAAGTGGTTTTACTCCCACAACTGGTACGAGTGTCACTGGTGGAAGTACTTAGTGCGCATGCTCAGACAGTGCGAAAGTCATCTAACAAGTCGGGTTTGTATTTTTATTCAATATTTTTTTATTAAGCTTATATAGTTGGAAGAAACAATAATATTTCATCTGAAATATTCAAAACAAAAAGATTTATATTTCATTTATTTATTTTATCATTTTTACCTCTCATAATTTGCGAAGTTCCTTCCGAATGAGGCCCCATATGGGGTAATTATACAATGTACTGTAAAAATGTTAAATAGGTAGAAATGTGCACGTGTCAATAAAACCCATATGGAAGCTTGCAAGTACTTTGAGGAATGAATAATACTAATACAACTAATTTTGAGTGACATTATAAATGTTAAGGTTATATGTGCCGTAATTTTTCATACTCACAAATCAAAAAGAGCTATTTTTCAAGTACAAATAAGATCGAGCTGAAAATGATTTTTGAGGAGAAGTTGTCGTCTACATTTCCATTTCACAATAACAGTGTTATTACTAGAAATTATAAAGTGATTTCTGCATGTATGTTACCGTCTACTATATAACCGTAACTAATGTTTAAAAGGCATCATTGAATACATGTCTGTCTGTGCATTTTCAAGAATGATTTTCACATTTTCAGACTTGATGGTTTTCAATAGATTAGGCAAAAAAAAAAATGTCTGTTTAGTGTTTGGTGTTACATTGGCCAAAAAAATAGGGTCGGTCGGTCGAGAGGATATTATTTTATATAAAGCCTATTTTTTTAGTGTCTTTCACTCTAAAATGATGGCCGGAACCGGAGTCTGCAATCGAAATTCCGACTTTTTTTTCGTAGAAAAGCGGGAAAAAATAAGGGTCGGGGGTAAAAAATTAGGGTCGATCGGATAACCCTAAATAGACATATATTTTTTTTGCCTTACTAAAGAAAAAATACTATGTCAAAATGTTCGCCCAGTTACGGCACATATAACTTAATCTAATACTTCATCTCGTATATTTATAATCAAAACATCAATTCAATACAAAAATATAATGTACTTGCATGTATATTGTATAAAATTTATGTGAGTAATAAAAGAATAATTAAGACCCCATGTGCCATTGCTAGTACGAGTAAGCGCAATTATATTTGGCCAGTAAATGACATTATTGTAATTAACAAAAAAAAAAAAAAAAAAAAAACAGCCAAATATATATGCTATAGAATTGCTTATATATATGGGATATTATTATCATTGCATTAAATGCATAAAAATCATTTGGCATGAAACATTTCTGAATTAGCACTAAAATATACTTTTCTCTGCTAGAACTCCGATTCCTTCCTTCTTAATTGGCCATGACTGTTTGTTTTGGTAGCTTAATATAAACTTAATTTTATTCATTCAATTATAAGTCATACAATACAAAAACAATCAAATAGATATAACATGAAATGGATTCAGAAACCAAGTATTTACACTTATATTAATTCGCCTCCATTTTAGACTCATCAATTCTGCACGGTAATTAAGTGGAAGAATGAATATGAAATTCAGGTATTAGGAAATGAAGAGATGAAAGGGGGAAGAGCAGAAGAGAGATTGTCAATGCCATTGTTCACTTTTAAGAGCAGAAGAGAGATTGTCAATGCCATTGTTCACTTTTAATAAACACAACTGTGAAACGATAAATACAGAAATGAATCATGGAATCAATCGAATCTCTTGGAGCTGATAATGAGTTGTTGAACACATGTAAAAATCAAAGAATTTTCGTCAATGGTTAAAGATGCTCCATCGCTGACAAATGGTATTTTTTCACTATTTTCTTCAGTTACAAAAGTTACTTTCTTTACACCATTGCCACCATTGGAAAGTTTGAGCTTCTAATTTTACTTTAAGATAAAAATATTGGAAATATTTATTGCATTCCGAAAAAAAAATCCGTGCCACTATGTTCTGTATAGAATGAAGTTCTGACTGCGCATGCACCAAAAGCAAAATAAGTTACTTGATGTAAAAATGCAAATAAATGAATTGAATATATTATTTTTGTGTTAATCAGACATATATATATATACACGATTAAACATCAATTAATGTTCAAATGATGAGTATCATTCATGGTCTGTCGGCGGTGGAGCATCTTTAAATCATTGTTGCCAAGAAGTAATAGTTCTGCTGTAATAGGATGATTTAGGACAGCAAAGGAACGATTACGAAGATCGGAAAAAAGACTACCATGTAATAAAAAAAGGATCGTTATTCTCATCAATTTGACAGTAGGAACAAAGCGGACTGTTTATTAGATTCCTACGGAACAAATAATATTTTTTAAAAGTGAACTTCACTCCATGCTCAGTCTCGCGTGGTGAATCTGACCTAATCTAATGCCGATAAGATAATATGAATCATGGTGGGACTTGAAATTTTTGTGCGTTTAAATGAGTATTAAGTTTTGCTATTGAGGGACTGATTTTGATTTCATCAGAAAGTACATTCCAAAAATGTATTACAGATGGCAGAAAGGATTTCGTGAAAAGGCTTATGCGACAGGAAGATGGTCGGAAGTTATTACCTAATCTAGTATTATGATAATGAATATTGTTGTTGCGCTGAGGAAGTATTGAAGATACTCTGGAAGGAGACCATGAACTATTTTATGAAAGTGGATTATCTTGTGATGTTTACATCTTTGCTCTAGGGGAAGCCAGCCTGTCTCGAGATATAGTTTTACCCTACTAGTAAGTCTAGTTCCACCAGTAACTTTCCGTGCTGCTTCTAATTGGAGATCTTCTAACATATCTGATTGAGTTTTGGTAAGGTTGTCCCATATTATGTCGCCATATTCCAAAATCAGAGGAAAATACAGAGATTGAAGGGGTGCACGATCTAAAGTGAAATTAAATTTACGTAACATGTTTAGTTTGGGTGAAATTTTAGATTTGAGGAAATTGATGTGAACTCCCGAAAGAAATAAACCAAGATGTTTATGTGAGGTAACAGCAGTAAGTATAATGTATTATTCAAAGTTAAAGGAGGATGAAGCAGGGTATTATTCTTTTTAGATATTAATAAGGTTTCGGTTTTTGCCGGATTGAATTTAACCAACCACTTAGTTGACCATTCATGAATTATTCTTAGATCGTGATTCAGAATATCTGCAGTATTTCCAACTGTATCAACAATGACGTATAATGAGGTATCGTCTGCAATTAACTTTATATTAGCTCTTTTGTCTTCCAAAATATCATTTATGAATACCAAAAACAAAATTGGGCAAAGAATTGAACACTGGGGTACTTCGGCTTTTACATTTAACCAATTAGAAAACTTACCATTAATTACTACTCGTTGTTTGCGATGAATAAGATAATTGCTGAACCAATTAAGAAGAGACCCCCTCATCCCAACACATGACAGTTTGCATAAAAGCCCTTTCTGCCAAACACGATCAAAGGCTTTGCTAACATAAAAAAGTACCATTCTTATTTCTTTACCGTTATCTAATGCAGAGAAAATATCAGTGATAGCCAGTAGTTGATTTACCGGTGAATCACCATGTTTAAATCCAGATTGGTAAGGGGATAGTATAGAGTGGGTGTGTAAGAAATTGTAAACATATTTAAAGGCACATCCCCCATGAGCTTACCAACAATAGAAAGAAATGAATGTAGTTAGTTAAGATGGATTTACTTTCTTTTTTTGTGCACAGGCGTGACATTAGCTGATTTCCATTCTGAAGGAAAGATATCAGATTGGAGAGAACAAAGAGGTTTACATATAATATCAGCAGATTCCCTGAGTAATCTAGCATTTATAATTTATTATATAAGATCAGGTCCAATAGCTTAGAACAGTCAAGATTCAAAATTACATCCTTAACATCAGTAGGAATTATGTCAATATTAGATAGATTGTGATTATGCCCATAGTCAATGTTAGGCAAAACAGTGTCAGTATCATCAATATTGGGAATACTGGGAACAGAAAAAAAATCTTTGAATAAACAAGCTTTTCGAAATCATCAGAAATACAGGTGTCATGGCACTAAGTCGTGCTCAGTTCGTATGGTGTGTAGGTTTGAAGATTTGTTGTCCATGTCTCAAGAATAGTTTTAGCTCTAAAAAGTTTCCGTGCAAGAAAGGCCAATTCATGTTGGTATTTTGTGAGATCTTCGTTAACGATATACCTTTGCATGTTTGGTGGTCACGAAATTTTCGGCTGGATTTTAACAGTTTAAATTTGCTGTCAACAGACTCAAGCCTCATGATGATCTGGCGAGGCTTACCTCTACCAGGTTTTCCAACCCTGTGTGATCGCTCAATATCATCTCTGCTCATCTGGTAGCTTCGCGCTGCAGCTCTGCAGAAGAATATGGCGGCCTGACCATGAAAAAATTGAGATATAACTTAAGATATAACATTTTTGACATCTAAAGTCGCTGAAGATAATTTATCTTTGGAGCAGCTCTGTCACACCCTAGACGTTAGGGCACGCTAGAACCTAATATGGTATGTCATTTTTAATATTCCAGGGATCACTGTCGTTGTCCACCCATGGACTATATAACTCCTAACAAAGAAGGCCCTGTTATTGGTTGGTTATGGTTGTTTTAAGTCAAGGTTTATATTACGATCTTTCTGAGACTTGTTAGTAACTATACAGTTTCCCAATCTTTCTCATCAACACGGACTTGGGACCGGCTACAACTGAGTTAAAACTGAAGGCTGCCTGTGCGACAACAGATTAGAAAGGTAGTTTTGCCATTTAGTGCACTATATTACTCTGAAGTTACGTGTTGCTCTCAGTAATGTTCAAAGGAAGTTAGACTGTATGCCTGTGGTTGGTCAGTTTGGTCCTGAAAATGCCTTTTGCTGTGACATAGTCCAGGGGCGGATATAACAACAGTGATAGTAACCCCTGGAGTATCGAGGGTGAAGGTCATGACGCTGAGACATTGATGGATTTTTATCAAGGTAAGCGTACGACTCTAGTTTTTTGAAGTCACCAAGATATGTGAAAGTTTTGTCAATGAAATCGCGGTTAATGGTTTATTGCAAAATAGTTGAAACATTGAAACTGTTCAGCATACAAGACTTTTAGAGAGGACAACTTAAAAACACCATATCCTGCTTGTTGTAATTAATATGTACTTTGGAAGATTCTTTTGTTTTGTTCTAGATGAGTTACAATGATAAAACGTATTGAGTTCCTGCTAGTAATCACGAAATGGAGAAACCTCGATATTCCAGAGGTTAGTATCACTGTCGTAATACACGCTTCTGTACTATGTCGTAGCAAAACTGAAGACCCTACCTGCGCCAACAGATGAACAGTTAATTTGATCCTTTAATGTTCATCCAAAGAATCGAATAACGGTACATTATGGTTGACTTTGTGACTTTGAAGTTGGGCGTCACTCTATGTAATCTTCTAAGGAAGTTTCAGCAGGTTTGTGACTAGTCAGTTGTGTTTCTCCTGAACTGCCTTCAGTGTTGCTATATGGCATCGTCCAGGGGTGAATATGACGACAATGACAGAAACCACTAGATGAAGAATATTCAGGCGAAGGGCATTTATGTCTCATATTATTTCCTAGGTGCAATCATCCTCTATTTCAAGGGGTTACGATCTCTCGCGTTTTCTACACCCCTAGAACATGTCATAGGAAAACCTGAATGCTGATCAGGAGAAAAATACTGACCCGCAATTATAGGCCTATAGCTTCCCTTTACAGAGAGCGATGCTGAACTTCAAAGCCATACTCTGTACCGCTATTCGATTCTTTTGATGTACATCAAAGGACAAAACCATCTATTGATCCGATGTCGCACACAGAGCATTCAGATTGCTAAAACATATTCCAGCATAGAACGAATAATCATACCCTGCCTCCACTCCGGTTCCCGGCAGGGTATGAATTCCACCCCGTTGCCGCTAGTGTTGCAAGCCCCGATGTGATCCACATCGGGCACTTTGAGACTGATAAAAATATATTTTTCGGGTATTATCCTTATGTAACTGTATTGTTCTGACAACTATGATCAATATTCAATTCACAAACCTTTCGATTATAATCTTTCATCAACTATTAGTGGTAAAATCCAAGGCAAACACAACACATGTATAATTGTGTTCAAATACGCCGCCATGTTTGATTTACCGGAAACCGTGACGAAATGAAACACTCAACAGGTAAAATATGTTTAAAAGTTTAAAAAAGCCAACAAACTAAGAATAAATATGGTGAAACTGAACAAATGTAAGTATTATTAAGAATTAAGCAAAAAAGAATTTTTAAAGTTCATGTTAAAAACTTTGTAACATTTATTTATTTCGTAGTGAAAATTTGTAGGTCATTCCATATATGGTACTAGGTGCCATATTTGGAGCGCGAGACTTTCTAACGAGAAGCATCATGGCGGCCAAGTGAGCCGTGTCGGAGATGTGAGCCATTCAAAAGTGCTTCAAAACATAATTTAGACATGGAGGTGGGTAAATAAATAATCATTTTATGTTAAAAATGTTTGATATTGTTGAATTTAATTAAAAAATTACATGACACACATGAAATGCAACATTTTCACCGCTGGATGTTTTGCAACACTACGGGCAATGGGACGGAATCGTAGCTCTGACGACGACCATCTGTCAGAAATCTTCCGTCCGTCGTTCAGAGCTACGTCATCGCAGCTAATTCCAGCAGTGTAGAGATCGCAAGTGATCGTAAGCAATATGAATCCAGGATGAGTTACAATGGAATCCTAAATAAACAATGTCAATATATATCTAAACTGTGAATTGATGCAGCGATCCTCTTAAAGGGGGGTTACATATAACACACTGGTTAAGCTTAACTATTAAAAGAGACACGTGTCCATTTCATGACCAATAAGCCCCGTTGCACACATTTACAGTGACCATACGTTTCATTTACTGCCAAACACCATAAAACTGTGGGTTTTTTTTTACTACATTGTTTTGCAGATGCGCAAATTACAAGAGTTTCAATGTTAGAATTCGATTTAGTGAAGGAAGTTCGGGACATAAAAGGGTGAGTACACATATTTCGTTTTTGCTACAATTTCACACCGACATTCTGATTTACCGGGGTTATTTCCCTTCGTTACTCGGTCAGTACTAACGGAGTGTAAACAAAGGGAAGATCGGAATGATATCGCTAGGATAAATATCAAACATTTAAAAAATAAGCAATACATAAATGTTTATTTGATTTATTTATGTGTTAATATATATTAATACATAAATATCATAAACATCTACACAAATACATCAACATGTACTTTGTACATTAAAAACGAAATCCAAAATCCATATAGTGGACTACATACACTGCCCTCCAAAAGTTGCGTTATACATGAATATTTACAAATATGCAAAAAAATATAGAAATATATAAACCTTGTAAATACATGCATCAGTACATATTCTTCATAAATTTATTTACCTTTTCTAACTCATTAATTTATTTTCGAAGTTTTCTCAGAGATAAGTTATCAGCAATTTTAACATAATTGTAACAGAGTTTTGGAGGGCAATGTATGTACAATGCACCATTCTAGTACTATATCAAAAACAAAATCCAAGATATAATTGATTTTTAATTGTCAACATATACAGTTTATCAGTCTGTTGCAAGTATGTACGCTAACCAAGGTTTATAAAGAATACTCACAATACGCATAAAAAGTGGATACAGACATATTTAATTCAAATGTTTAATGTAAATGAACAATGGCTTTACGGAAGAAGGGATGAATGAAGTTGTTACATTATTAAATTAAAGGGAAAAGTGAAAATACCGTATGAAACAGCTATGTCTTTATTAAAGTAGAATTAATGACTCATTATAAAAGTGTAAATTTGTTGCTTTAGTCCATCAGCGGCGATGTTACAAACGCCATTTTTACAATAGCAAATGGCAGCTTATATTTTACGCCAATAAAAATGTTCGTTCAAGCAAGATTGAATAATTAAGATTGAATAATTAATACATATCGTTATTTAAATATCTGAAATCGTCAACTGAAAATTCTAATTGGTCAAAAAAGCTAGACTATAGCCTTTTGATATATAAAAAAATAAATGCCCACGTTGCATAATCCAAAATCATCTACGATCACATATTTGCAATGGAACCTTAACAAACCTGCCGATTTCTGTAAATTCTGAATTGATGCCGTGAACATGAGTACAGCAAACTGCACATAACTATTGATATCCAAGTCTGAAATAAGCGAACATTTTCTGTGCATAACTGTTGAAATAAGCAAGTATTTCCTATGCATACGTTATGATAACTGTTGATCTCCTTATCCGAAATAAGCGAACATTTCCTGTGCATTCCAGTTACTGTTTATATAAGCGAGCATGGCATGCGCATAACTGTTGATCTCTTAAATTCTCCCACCATTCATTGATTTGTCACCGATATTAGCCGTGAGAAATTTCTCTGTGAACCCCTAAGTTATGACAGTTCCGGCAAAACAATTACATAACGTCATGACGTGTGATCGACAGATCCATGTTCATATCGCGGTGAAAATGGTATTATCTCAACTTTTTCTATTGTTTAAGAGAGAAAAAGAGCCATTCCCCACCTATAAGGGTGTCAAAACGAAGTTACAACCCCCAGGGAAATTCGTGAATTACCCCTCGGATTGTGGTTTTGTTGTCACACCCTCTGGGTAAGGAAAAATTATTTTAGTCCAAAATATTACAACGAGCCTTTCCCGCGCATAAGTTACGATAAGCGAGCATTTTCCGATGATCCTATGATGCTGACTGTCAACGTTTTCCGTACAGTTCGTCAATTTATCTTTGGGACCATAAACATCATTGCTCAGACGACATTGATCATAAAAATTATCATAATGGCAATCTTAAAAACGGCGAAACACATATGATTCCAGTTTTCTTCTTGCATTTTACAATGTACATTTAATAGTCATTTAAAAATGCATACTCTTAGATCCCCCCTTAAAATAAATAAATCTAAAAATACCGGTATAATGCATATTTACATGTACACACGCAGGGCAGTATTTCTTAATGATAAATCTGTACACATGGAAAAGGGAAACGATATTTTTTCCAATACTGAAGAATTCTATGCCTTCTTAAAGAAACTATTTTTATACACAAACGTTGTGAATAAATGGCAGAAACAAAACATCACTCTCAATTGCTAAGAAACTTAACTCGGAATAAAATAGGTATCGATTTATAGACTACACTGCTCCTCCTCCCGCGGGCCTTTCAGCGTCTACAACGATTTTCAAAAACAACGTATCGTCTTTTACATAAGAGGTACCAACCTCCTCTAGTTTTTTAAGAGGCATAAACAGCGGACACCCACTGGCAATGTTCATCTCCGTTGTTGGTCTCTGAAAGGAGCTACTGGCCGGGTCAGGACGGAAGGAATCTACCACGTGATCCCTATTATTCTGGTCGAGCAGCATGAAAGTCACGCGTTGGATGAACGGCCACGATAGCAATGCGTCATAGTTCCCTCGTGCAACAACGAAGAACACTGAGACATGTGTTTTCTTGCCGATACCATCCCCGTTGGGGTAAAGTCTTGCACATAGACGGTAGCCCGTTCTGCCTGTGTAGAAATGAGGGGAATACAAACTAGTAACTCTACCAGCCATTGCCTCTCGCCTGTGTTTGGACCATTCCGCGATTTTCCATACCAGGGTACCTTCGTAACTGACGATCTCCAGCGACCGGATCCTGCTATCTAGTTCCGTGATAGTGACATCCTTCAGTGAATTTGCTCTTTCCATTTGTTGTATTTTCCGCTTCAATTCTTCATTTGTTTCCTGTTCACCGGTCCTGTGCCTTTCTAGTGTATCCAAGGCAGTGATACACCGCTCGATCTCCCTATGAAGAGTTGTAACGATCCCCTCAAACGTTCCTGTCTTCAGGTCCAATGCTTTTGTCTGTTTATTGAGTGCGATGATTTCCTGTTGATTATTACCCCTTGGCTGGTCAGCATTGCGGTCCATAAGTGCCCGAATCTGGTTGTCCTGCTCCTGGAGTTTGGCCTGGATCACTGTAATCATCTGGCCATAGCGGTTGATTTCTTCCACTGGTGTTAGTGCCTGAATCCTGGTGTTTACTTCATGGCCCAGTGCTTCGATCTGTTGTAGCATCCATTGGATATGCAAACCAGCTTTTCTCTCCAAATGACCAACAAAAGCACCCCTTTCGACCTAAAGAAAAAAGATCAAAAGATAATTATTCTACTTAAAACGGTACACAAAGAAGGACACGTCTCTTGATCCTAAAGTTTTATTCCGACATCCTTCTCGGTCTAAAAATAAATTCATTATAATAACTCATCAGTAGCTCCAAATACCGAACATCATGATAGAAATAAATCAAGGGTGAGTTTCATGAACATTCCTTAACTTAAGGAATTTCTTAACTTGAAATTCTCCATAAGAACGCATTAAGTAACAGATGTTAAGGGGAAAACCTTTTCTATGAGAAATTTATGTTAAGGATTTCCTTAAAGTTAAGAAACTTTCATAAAACCAGGCCCTGAAAAAGTAGTCATCATATGATGTTGTTATATAAGAAGCACACTGTAAAGATAAAACGAATTTTAGTCAAAAAGATCACATTAAATGAATATGTTAGATGTTATTGTTCTTATATTCAATATCATTAATTCATTTGATATCAATATACACAAGAAAACATGTATTATTTAGAATGATTAAATTTGAACATAAATACAAATGTACTTATTATACTGTGCTTCATTACAGATTGTTCTTGATGGGTTTTTTTATTATTTCGCAGCAACTAATTTCCTCGTTAACATGTCAAAATACTTTTTCATAGTAATTTAATTTCTGCTGTACATGTGTAATTTGCGACTACTGATGTTCAAGAATACTTATTATACCCGCAAAATATAAGCATACACAAAAAAAGTTGGTGTAATCATACTCACGGGATCACATCCCACAGGACAATTGATCTTCTGGTTAGCACACTCTTTCTCTTGATGGTATGCCAGCTAAAACATATACAAAACTACTTTAATAGATGCTTAGTATAATTTCACTGCACAACTAATGTAAATATACCGTATTTGTTGTCAGATGAACCCATTCGCAAATAAGACCCCCAACTTTTTCATCAAATTTCGTCAGAAAATGGTTTGGTGTCTGCCCCAAACTGGTACAAATGGGACCAAAAGAGTTTATTTAAGTAACTGGGCTATAATAATATTCATTAGGCTAGTTGTTGTACCTAATGTATATATTTTATGTATGATATATTAACATAAAACAATTGCCCAGAAAAAAGAAACCAGACAATTAAGTTATGAATCTCTTAAAATTTTACCTTTTCTCTCAATATTTTCTTCTTTCCACAGGCTTCACACTTCACCAAAGCTTTAGGACAAACTTTGTTATGTTGCTAGAAATACAAAAGGAGACATTATTAGCGTGTTTATTAGTTAGAGAGGTAAGAAAAATTACTTACAATATACACATGGAACGTATAAATTTAATTTCTTGATTCTTTCTAAACTATATACCTGTACACAATGCCATATAAAGAAAGAAACCGTAAATTGCGAAATGGAATTTGCATCAAGTGACCAAAATTTTTGGGCATAACATGTAATTTTGATTTTTTTACCTTGAAAGAATAGTTTCAATGGAAGAAGTTTCACTTCATTATATGAAAATTATGAATTTTTGCAATAGATTTGGAATTTGTGTAATAACTAAACATGTCATAAAATAATACATGTACATTGTAAATACCTGGTATACAGTGTACATAAAACATGTATGAATATAATATTGATTGTTCACCAGATGTAATCGAAATATGAGACAATACAAAGTCAGATACATAGATTTCTCAATGTTATATATTAATATCAAACAGAAAATAAATTTTGTATCAAATTTTTGCGTTCATATATCATTGGATTACATATTTGGTAAATAACAATTAAGTTTTTTACATACAATGTGTGGTATTTTCAATCATTTTCCTTATATTTCTGCAATGAAACAGGACAAATTATGCACGGTCACAAAATGTTTGCCATTAATGAATAGGAAAAGTGTAACTTTTTGTTACTACTGAAGCCTTATAAAAAATCTTCGATCCGCTTAAATATATCTCCACATTTCAAAATATCCACCTCATAATATTCATCTTTAGAAAGGTAAATTGTATTTCAATTTACTTTCTAAAGATGCTCCACCGGCAATAGAGCATACACGATACTCATCATTTGAACAATATTTGGTGTTTATTATGTATATGAATGCCGAATTAACCCCCCCAAAATATGAAATAATTTATTTTGCTTTTGGTGCATGCACAATCAGTACTTCATTCCATATAGGACATAGTGCCACAGAATTTTTTTCGGACACAACTAATTATTATCAGCATTTTCTATTTTGAAGTAAAATTAAAAGCTCAAACTTTTCAATGGTGGTAATGGTGTAAATTACATAACTTTTGAAAACTAAAGAACTATACTAATTCATCTACTCCTATTTTTGATAAGAGGAAAAATACCACTTGTCAGTGGTGAAAGATCTTGAAACTTGTTTTGAAATTGAAATTACAAAATTCAGTCACCACAAAAGAAAGCTGGCATCCAAATCAAAGTGTCCGTCATTAAAACAACTTACTTGTTCGTCTTTTAGAGCGATTTCTTGGTTACAAGTTTTACAGTTGATCTTACGACCCATACAACTCTCCCTCAGATGTTTCTCCATGTGGATCTTTTCCACCTTGGCATTACATTCTTGGCAGATGATTGGTCGATATTCACATTCAGCTGCATGACGCTAATGGATTCAGAAGTAAAAGCAATTGTCATATTGACATTGTATTGGGCGCATCAGCAATGTAAATTACCCTTCCTAAACCAATAAACGTCCTATCACGTTCAGTGACCTTCCTCAATCTTTTCATGGCCTCAAGTTCACAAGCCTTTAATTCAGATTTTAATTTAACGCAAACCGATATCACTACCATATACATGTAATACCTTTTACTTCTTTAAATTTACATATTGATTCATCGCTTTATAAATTTGAGAAAGGTGCAAATTTGGCCCAAATAACCCCCCTCTCAATTATCTTTAAATTTTTTATCAAATATGGTATAGATAATGTACATCTTTACAATGAAAAGATGGGCGGTGTCCATAAATTAATAAATCTTTTAAAATTATTTTACATATGGACCATAATTTACTGCTTTTACACCAGAAATTTGGTGACAAATATTAATGTGATAATTTTCTAAAAACATAAAAACCACTGTAATAATTCTGAAAAATCCATTTCAAGCTAACTCTGTAATTTTTTTCTGTTCAAAATAAAGTTTGAGCTTATTGATTCTTTTCTGTCCAAAATCAATTTGAACTAAAGGTTGATAATACCAAAACGCGTATATGTACATGTGCAGTATCATTTTATAATTTGGAGAATAGTAATTGGCATATTACATTTGACATGCATTAACACCACCTTGAAGATATTTTGTTCTAAAAGGAATATAAAATCTCAATTTAACTTTTCCACTGTTAATTTAGATTTCTTGATTTATTATTGTTTGGAAGTAAATTGTGATGTCTTTGATAAACTGCATATTTTCATTAGATCCGGCATAAATGTATATATAAATATCTGTATGTTAATGTAAGTTATCGTTTTTTTATGTTATGTATTTGTAACTTTGTAAGGAGATGGCTTCATAAGTTGTCATAACTTATGCCAGATCCTTTTTTCCTTTTGGTAAATAAAAATATGTTTTAAGTTAAAGTATCTGCTAAAGCTTATGCCAATGAGATTTCTCACTGATATTACTCTCTAAGAAGACTTTCATTTAAAATTTATACATTTTTCTTTTGATCAAATTCAAAGCTATAACAGATACTGAAACCTAGCTACCCTAAGAAACCTAGTATATTATAAGTCACCACAGTGTACATACATCATAGTTTTTGAAAGCATCAGTCCAACTACAACCTGGGTTGATACATTTCACCTCCTTATTGGCCATTTCTCGTCGTACTCCATTATCAGGAAACATCTGTAAATATGTTGAAATATATATAATATTTATGTATGTAAAATATTCCAATAAGGCCAAAAAATTTCTGTTTAGGGTTACTTTGGCAAAAAAATACGGTCGTACGGTTGGGAGGATCTTTTAAAAATTTATTTTGTAGAAAAGTGGAGAAAAAAAATAGGGTCAGGGGTAAAAAATAAGGGTTGGTCGGGTAAACCTAAACAGACATTTTTTATGGCCTGAAATATGTTTAAATAAAAAATGAACTAGAAGAAGTTCAAAATGTTTTCAAGATGCGGCTGTTTGGATTCGATCTCCCTTTGTTTGTCTATTTAGTCAAATCGATCTTGATAATGGTGATCACAAGTTAACTGCTCTTAACTTTTGTTTGTATTCTAGGTGATAATTTACTTGTGTATTCTAGTATTTTAACTTATAAAGACACAAAATATCATAATCAATATAAGCATTACATTTGGAATACATATTGGTTTATATTGTGGTCAATCATGCAGGTCAAAGAAACAACTCTTTGATATTGGGTTTTCAACACATATGACACAACATTCAAAACCTTCACAATCATTCAGGGTTTTTGGTATGGATTCTTTGAATCAAAATTATTTCGGTTTTTTTTAATCTAATCTCCCTCAAAATGCATTTTAACTCATGGAAATTATCTTCCCTATCTACAAATCCCCCCCCCCCCCAAAAAAAAAATGTCAAAAGGCACCTATGAGTGAAAATAGTCTCATTAAAAAATAATGTACCTGTTCTTCCTTGAGAATGCTGTAGTCATCATCATCGCCGGCACCTTCATTTATACAGGACTGACACTGGACTCTTTCAACCTTGCCTGTAGATTACACCAACATACAAATAACCGATTTGCATATAATGCCACTTTCTCTCAACGGGCTACATTAAATATATGGCAAGAATGGGAAAGAAAATAAAAAAGAATTCTATAAGACAAGAGATTTGAAAAAAAAAAAATATCATTGAAAATGTTATTTTAATGTCTAGAAGGTTTTACAATTACTTTTATAGCTAACTTTGAGAACTTACTATATGTATGTATAGTTGGTTATTTGAGCAGGTATGGTATTTTTATGATTTCCTAATTATTTGATCCACAAAATATTGAGAAATACTTTATTATTATATACCCTTAAAGTCAGTTCACGGATATTTAAAACTGCTGGTAAACCCAATCAATGGTAGTAAGTAACAAAGGTTCACAATACTTATATATAGGTTAATGTATAGGTGTATATATAGTAGGTAGAAGTGTAAAGCTCTAATGTTGAAATGTTGCCAAGTGTGTTATTTATATATCTATATTTAAATCACATGAAATCTTCAAATATAACAATAGAATGTGGTATATATTTTTTTTGCATTTATATTACAATATAGTTTCATAACTAGGTTTTATTAATTTACAAGGCCCATTACATTTCGGGGAGCATAAAAAAAATAAAAGAGTTTCTTAAAGAAACCTTTAATAAATTATCGAAAATATAGTTCCGATAGGACCCTACAGATAGATGGTTACAAACATCCACAAACAATTTGTCAAGATTTCCTGAGTAATATATGAATAAGCAGTGAGGAGGTATTTCGTCTGTTTTTGACGGATTCTGTCGTTACGTGATATTCAAATGTATCCGCGACTATTGGCATATTAGAGATGTAGTCGGAGTATAATTAAGTAGGGTCACGCGATAAGAAAAAGTAATTTATTTTATTTTTTTTAATCAATTTTGTTCTGTATGCATGGTGATGTATTGACGTGTAAGTTGTTTTTATTGGTAAAGTTAAAAACTTTTGTGACTACTACAAAATTATTGTTCTCGTTATTATATTCCCATTTTAAAAATCAAAAGCCGTTTCGGAAAGGTAAAAAACAAATTATAAGAGAAAAAAAAATCATTCACAATTTTATAATATAGCATTTCAACAAGTGTCAATTTTATGCAAATACTTAAATCTATTTGAAAGGAAACACTTTTTTATAAGGAATACAAGATTATAAATAAACATGTTGTCATTAAGATGAACTTATATTCCTGGCCTACCTGATGACCCCCTGGATACAGCTCTTACAGAATCTATGACCACAGAAAGACTGTACAGGATCTCTCAATATCATTGTACAAGAGTTGCAACGAAATTTCTCATCAAAACCGCCGGGAAATATTTCTACAGGGTAACCTCCCTGTGGACCCGAAACCACAGCTCCATTGCCTGCCATAGCAAAGTCCAAATGAAATCTCCCAAAACTTGATCTGATTGGTTTGAATGTATTGTTCTGAAATAAACAAGATAATACCCATATGTTTCTATAAAATGAAATCTATTGTTAAAACTAAAGCTTACATGCTGGTCAGGGGATCAGATTGCACTGTACATGCTGAAGTTAAGTAGTTGAAAGCAACAATAGGGTATATAAAGGCAATATTTTCAATATTCTTTGAATTTCTTAACTTGGATCCATATAACATCAAACACAAACAAACTGTTCAATATTTGTAATATCGTGTAGTACGATGAATAAAAAGCTACAGATGTCTATGTTAATTTTGTCGCCTCGATGCTTCATTTTTCTACTCCTCTTAAAATAAAATAACAAATATACAAACCACTGAAGCCATGTCTATATCAAACTATTGATATATACTATTACTAGTTACATAAAACTTATGAGTTCATAGATCATTTTCGCAATGATAGTTTTATTACTTACGGGTTATAAACGTCTGAACTCATGGTTTGTTTTATCTTAGTTCATCCCGTTCCCACTCTCAACATGGCGAGCAATGTAACGTCATGAGAGAACTACTTCGGAAGCGTACGGTTGTAATAGTTCGCTTTCAGTATTCTATAGTTTATAATAGTCTATAAATGTAATAAGAAAGGTTTTACTTATATTATAGAGGTACATTTTTATTGTTAAATATGTATTTTAATCGATAGATTCCCGCACTATGTTGCGGAAGGAATCGTCTAGACACGGCTGCTCGGTCGTAGTAAATGCTACTGTTGACCCCGCACGTGAGGTCACGTTTTTCCTTATATGGATATTTTCCTCATCGGATGAGGAATTTGCCTCATCTGGTGAGGACGTCCTCACATGGTGAGGACCGAAGGTTATAAAAGGCGGCGTGCATCGCTGTTTCGACAGTTCTAGCCCGTCGGCATTGGTGTATACATGCGCCTTTTCATAACCATTGGATAGATAGCTTAAAGTATAGAGCAAAGTTAGTATACAAATAAGGGAGACTACTCGTACGGTCTTATAAGACTTTTGGATTATTTTTACAGTCATTAGGCTTATAGTATATAGATATTATTTCATTATGAAATAATGTAAACAATATTAACTTTTAGTAAATTCTACGGAATTTTATAACAATATTCCAGATCCTATAACCGTATAGGTTAAAGATAATTGCCTACAAAGTTTTATATTTACTTTGTGGAAGAGGAGTGGTATATTATAGAGAAATTAATTTATTGTATAGTAATTTGATTATTGGCATGGATTAGGGAAAATAGTACCTACAAGAGTAATAACTCTCTGTGGAAGAGGTTTATACCTGTTTCTATTAAATAATAAGTTCATCTATATTTAGATTTTATGTAACTATTTTTAGACTGGATTCAAAGTCTTATATTTATACTATTGTCTCCTAAGATAGGTTGTATTAATTCATTATCAGAAATTCACTTAAAGTTATTGTAATCTGATATTTTTAGACCTATTATTGATAATTGATGGCTTAATTTATTATTGACTTGCTTAAATTATTGTGACAGAGTTTCTATGGGCAATTCTCTAATTCAAGTGTATAACTTACCAATTCAGAAGTACAGAGAGGGAGTTGTTTATTGAGAAGACATAATTGGATAATTCCTAATATTGTCCATGTATTTTATATTTATAATACTACTGATTACTACCGACGTGTACGGTAATCAAAGTTATTGAAGCCATTATGGAAGTTTAGTATGTGTCATACGTAAGGTCACAGGAGTTACCCCCCTTGGACAGTAGTTAATAATTTAGAGTTATCTCGCTTTGCATAGGAAAGCATTGTATAGAACGTTATCCTAGCATGCTAAGTTAACATCCGTCATCGACAGATTAGCAAATAAGAGGCACATGCTTGCAGAGAATTTTAATTTGTACTGATCGGATTTCTTAAGTATGCCAAGAGTTCTTGGAATTAGGAAGCGGCGAGGTCCCGGGGTGGCTTTGTCTCCGCCCCCAGAGAAAAGAAAAAGGGGGAAGGCGAGCAGTTCCCCTCCCAAAAAGGACGGAGACCGCCGCTGGCGAGACCCGGAGGGAGACTCCACGTGGTCAGCTGCCAGAGGTACCAGTAGTAGAGCTAGAGGAGGTGCAAGTGGAGGATGGGATCACAGGTATGGGCATAGAGCCCGAACCGCAGATGTTATTAAATGTACATGATAATGGTTACAATAATAGCACTACCCCCGAGATCGAAATTATCCCCCTGGAGTCCGACTCCATCGGTGACCATGTGCCCCGGGCTATAAAACAAAAAATCTGGGGTCACGAGTATATAAATTTGGCCCTTCTTTTAAAGGGCTACTCAGAATTGAATGACTTTTGCACTAGTGCGCCGATGGTTGTCGGATCCAGTGGGATGATAGAGACCCGCCCCCCTACTTGTAAAGAAAAAATACCAAATGTGGAGAAATGGACAGATGCTTTCCACATTTATATGTCCATTTATTTGGAAAGATTCCCCGCTAAGGTACAGGAACTTTTGCAGTATGTAAAAACAATACGTGGGGCAGCTTGTCAGGGTGTGCCGGGGGGGTTGGCGAGTGTATGATGAGCAATTTAGGGCTCGTCTTAGTCAATCTCCTGGTTTAGCATGGAACCAAATTAATTCAAACCTTTGGCTCCAGGTAATGACCCCTCAAGCCGGTGGAATGGGGAAGAACAATGTGGTCAAGGGAGGTAACAAGGAGTGGGGTGGGAAACATTCCAAGCCATCACCTTGCTTTGGCTTCAATAGGGGTAAATGTACGTATAGTAACTGCAGGTACACTCATGTTTGCAGTATTTGTGCTGCTGACCATAGTGCATTGCAGTGCACTAAGTCTTTTCGGCCCTCAGATGCAAGTTCCAGACAGGGAAAAAACCCCAATGGCAGTGTCCAGTCTGGGAAAAACCCCAATAAATAGTAAAAAATTTGCTTTCAGGAATTGCTTGATTACCCAAACCATCAAATCACACAGGAGCTTGTTGATGGTTTTTCAGAGGGATTTCCTTTGCATTATCAGGGTATTAGGGAGGATACTGATTGTTTAAATTTAGGTTCAGTCAGACAGAATGTCAATATGGCCCTTAAAAAAGTTCAAAAAGAGGTGGATCTTGGAAGGGTTGCCGGTCCATTTAAGGAAAGACCTTTACCAAATTTGAGACCTTTGGGTCTGATTCCAAAGAGTACACCGGGGGAGTTTCGTTTAATCCACCACTTGTCACATCCTAAAGATAATTCAGTTAATTCTGGTATCGATTCGGATTTGTGTTCTGTTCAGTATACCAAATTTGATGCGGCGATTGAATTGGTCCAAAATTTAGGTCAAGGGGCTTTATTAGCAAAATCCGATATCAAATCAGCTTTTAGGTTACTGCCAATATCTCCACAAGACTTTGATTTATTGGGATTTAAGCTTCAGGGTTATTATTATTTTGATAAATGCTTACCGATGGGATGTTCATTATCATGCAGCTTATTTGAGAAATTTTCAAGTGCTTTAGAATGGATAGTTCAAAATAAATTAGGAAAACGATCTGTATTACATTATCTTGATGATTTCCTTTTTGGAGGTAAAGCTGGTTCCACCCAATGTAAGGATTTATTGGAATGTTTCTTAGCTTCTTGTGAAAACCTGGGAGTCCCTATTGCTGAGGAAAAGACGTTTGGCCCTTGCACTGTGTTATGTTTCCTAGGTTTAGAAATTGATACTGTAAATCTTACAATTAAAATTCCTGCAGCTAAAGTAGTTGAGATTTGTGAGAAGCTAGAAAATGTGTTCTCAAAGCAGAAAGTAACTTTAAGGGAAATGCAGTCGTTGATTGGGGCATTACATTTTGCTTGTAGGGCTGTAAGACCTGGGCGGACTTTTTGTCGACGTCTAATTAATTCAATTAAGGGTTTAACTCAGCCCCATCATCGCATTCGGGTTACTGGGGAAGTCAAGCAAGATATTGAGGCATGGTTATATTTCTTTAAGGGTTTTAATGGAGTTTCAGTGTTTCTAAACAAGGAATGGGAGAGTTCTCAGGATTTGTGTTTGTACACTGACAGCGCCGTGGGCCCAGGAATGGGGTTTGGGGCCTTTTTTAATGGTAAGTGGTGTTTTGGAGTATGGCCAGTCAAATGGCATGATCAGGGTTTAACCAGAAGTATTACACTGCTTGAATTTTTCCAATTTTAGTGGCCATAGTTGTTTGGGGGGAATTACTAACTAATAAAAAGATATTGTTTAGGTCAGACAATACAGGAGTTGTAAGCATCATTAATTCTCTAACATCTAAGTCAGATCTGGTTATGAAACTAGTCCGGTCATTTGTTTTGAGATGTTTAAAATTTAACATATTGTGTAAATGTTCACATATCCCTGGTGCTGATAACACTGTTGCTGATTCAATTTCACGTTTGCAGTGGGGACAGATTCTTCCAGTTAGCTCCAGGCGCAGAACGGGAGCCACATGTGGTGCCAAACCATCTATGGGAAATCTTCAATTAGTGATTGAGACTTTAATTCAGGGTAGTTTGTCCAATAATACTAAGCAGGCATACAGTACAGGCCTGTCATCTTTTAAAAAAATTCCGAGAGTTATACAGGCTATCTGAGATGTGGCCTGTGCCTATCAATCATTTGCTACAATATGTGGCTTATTTATCTATCAGTGGAGCATCCCCTAGCACTACACAAACTTACTTGTCAGGTATAAGTTACCACCACAAAATTAAGGGGTGGGGGGATCCTGCAAAACAATTTTTAGTACAGAAAGTTATGGAAGGTTATAGGCGTACAAAGGCATCTCCTGATGTGCGAGCTCCAATTACCTTAGATATCTTAAGGAAGATTGTAGGTGCATTACCGTTTGTTTGCACTTCAACATATGAAACAAGTTTATTTCGTGTGGCCTTCCTGTTAGCCTTTTATGGTTTTATGAGGGTTGGTGAACTTACTAGTACTGCTAATTCAGATCATGCAGTGGGACTATCAGATGTGTCTTTAAATGATCAGGAGGTGACATTAAAACTAACCCACTCAAAAACAGATCAGACAGGTAAGGGTCATATTTTGGTTATCAGTGCTTGTCCAGATTTATCATTGTGCCCGGTTAAGGCAACATCAGCATTCCTTAGGATACGTCCTAAATCTCTAACTCGTGAATTTCTTTGCCATGCTAGTGGAAGGTCATTGTCGCGTTACCAATTTTCAGCAGTTTTGAAGAAAACATTGCAGTTCGCTAATGTCCCAGCTGCCAATTTTAAAACTCACAGTTTTCGCATAGGGGCGGCGTCTGCGGCTTCGTTGCAGGGAACTTCGGATGAACAGATAAAAGTGCTGGGCCGCTGGAAGTCGGCATGTTTTCAGAGATACATACGTATTAGTGCTCCAACATTGTTATGCCGTTAGCTGTTTATTACTGCTTGTTTAAGGACATACTTTAATTTACCAGTAGCGTTGTTCGTTTTTGTGTATATGCTGTAATTAATTAGAGTAGGACAGATGCTAATATTGTAAGTTCATTACAGATGTGTGGATCATTGGGTCTTCATTAGTTTATTGGGCAGAGAAGAGGGCAATACAGAGACTGAACAACAACCTTCGTCTTGAGAATATTAAAGTAGACATTACATGGACAGGTATTCGGGGTATGCATTGGCGGGATTTAATCCCTAAGGTCCGTCAGATGTTGTCAGTGAGTCAGGCAGGTCCCCCTTCTATGATGATATTACATTTGGGCTCCAATGATTTAGTTGACCGCCCATGTGCCGAGTTACAAGAGGCAATTGCAAATGATATCCAATTGCTCCACCAGCTATGCCCGAAGACTGTCCTGGTCTGGTCAGATGTTTTGTGTAGGTTGTTTTGGTTTGGGGCTGGGAATTTGAGAGCAGTTGAGAGAAAGCGGGCACAGATAAATAGGAAAGGTAGAAAAGTAGTGAGAGCCTTTGGGGGAAAAATCATACACCATACAGAAATATCTTTTGATTGTCCAGGCCTGTTTCGTAAGGATGGTACTCATTTGTCTGATATTGGTAATGATATATTTATAACTGATTTTCAATCAGCACTTGAGACATTCGTGAAAACAAATGCTATAGCTTTTTAGCTGCTAAAATTAAAGGGCGTAGGGCATTGGTTGTTGCCAGATTGGGGCAGTAAGCTTTGCTTTCTGTTTGGCGGAATTCTGGCAAGTTGGCGGCAGCATGTGTCAATAAGCAAATTCCCCTTTCATTTTTAAGTGGTACGGGTATCCAGGGTAGGTCTGCTTGGTTTCCCAAGGGACATAACTCAGGAGGAAAAGTGATAAGGGGAGGTAACTCTGCAAGAGATGGATGATAGATCCAAGTTTGGGTGTTGGCTATGGGAGCCATCACAGTGTTTCATAGGCAGCTGCTTGGAGCACACCAGCATGGTGTGGTTACACAAGAGTTGTGTTCGCCTGGTTTCCCAGGGAACAGCCCTATAGTGTTGCTGTTTGTTGCTCATTATGCTGGTGGGCATTCAGCTTGGTGCTGTTTGTCGGGTAACCATGCAGGTGAGCATTCAGCAGTTTGCTGTTTGCTGGACACTATGCTAGTGGGCATTCGGCTGGAGATATCAGTCTCTTGTAGAGTTTCAGGTATATATAAATATATATGCTTGTTGGCACATGCTGCTGCTGTCTGGTTCAAAAAATCTGTGGCCGTATCCCAGCAATGAGTTTGTGTTGTTTGTATGGAATAAGGGTCTTGAAATAATGTAATATCATTTTCCATTACCAATATCTTGTAAATATTAATTGTCATTGTTGAATTTGAAAATGTTTATTAATACAAAGAATCAGTAATTTATCTTTGGACTTCTAGTTTTCTTTTAAGTTAAGTATTTTGGAAGTGATAAATAAGTATTTGACAAGGCGTACTGTTATAGAACTCGAAGACACTTCTACTAGTGGTCCAAGAGGACCTGAAGAATAATAGACTGAGGAAAGTGGTCTGTGACCACACTACTTGTCCTGGTCAGACTTGACCCACAAGGAAACAGGATTGTAAAGAGAGTGTAGAGGAGGGCAAGAGCCTGAATTACACATATACACACAACCCCAGTTTCGTTACAATTGGTGGCAGCGGTGGGATATTTTTTTTCTCAGTCATCCAACAGTGTCCTTGACCTAGACACTTAGAGGTCATTATCATTCACCATGGCAACCAAGGGAATGATATCAGAAGTACATACAGATCAACAAGATGAGCATGTTGAAGAAACTCCTCAAGGAGTTGTAGATGAGGCAGATTTATTGGGTAGTGTGGATTTACCAATTTACACTTCACCCAATGCCGACGGGCCATCGCTCCCACAGACCATAACTCCTAGGGAAAAGATAAGAAATCCGCAGATGTATGTAGCTGGATCTCCTAGTGGAGAAATACAATTCAGAGTAACAACTGCTACCAGCGGTAATGTTGACAACAATAGTTTGGGCGTACGTCCCAAAGTATTTAGAGGGATGTCTACGGAAACTGTGGCGGACAGTAACCTAGATACACCAATCCAAAACCGGGTGTCCCGGAGTAATGTCAGGAAGGACATTGTGGACATAGGATCCAGCTATAGAAGTAGTTCTCGGGAATCAGAGCTACAACAGAGAAATGATGAATTACAAAAGAAATTAGAATCTTTACAAGAGGTGTTAGACGCAGAAAGGAGCTCTGTTGCACAACTGATGCAGGTCCACTCATACAGGGGATATGATGGAATGCAGCCAAGAGACCTGTATGGTCGATCAGACCTGGACTTGTCCAGTAGCAAGGGACAAGGTCAGGGGGTCGAGCCTGTACCTGTTATGAAACAGCGTTGTGGAGGCCTACTTGGGACAGTGGGTAACACAGCCGGCGTTCATACTGACAGCGGTGCCGGGTCAGAGGAGGTGGGTTCTTGGCGTTCTCGATGTCGATTGCGTACGGACGTTAACACTGCTAGGGAGAGTAGTGTTGGAAGGTACATGGGAGATGTACCCGTTAACCGTATGTCTGGCCCTACTCAGGGTGAAGTTGAGAGGGCGGGGGCATATAGGTGTCCAAGATCGACAGGGTGGGGAGAACAAAGGAGTCAACAGGAGCAGGGAGGTAAACCATCACTAGGGACTAAGCTTGCTACATTCGATGGTGAAGCGAACTGGCAAGACTACTTAGTACACTTTGAACTAGTGTCAAGATGTAACAAATGGGATAATGAAAGCAAGGCGTTGAAGCTTGCTACAGCATTACGGGGACGGGCACAGGGGATTTTGAGTGATTTGACGATGGACGAGAGATTAAATTATCATGGACTTGTCAAAGTTTTGACAGACAGATTTCAGCCTGAGGACCAAGCTGAAATATACAAAGCTCAGATCAAGGGAAGATTGAGGAAGAAAGATGAAACCTTACCAGAACTTGCACAAGATATTAAGCGACTTGTTAGGTTGGCTTATCCTGGAGCTCCACATGAAATTAGACAACAACTTGGACTTGATTATTTAATTGAAGCATTAAATGATGCTGATATGGAATGGGCCATACATCAGGGCAAGGCTAGAACAATAGCTGATGCTGTAAGAATTGCTCTAGAGTTTGAAGCATTTCAAACTGGACGTAGGAAGCGAAGCTCTACAAGGGCAATGGTTAGAAGTCAACAGGAGGTTAGCATTGACAACACATCTATGCTAGAAGATAAACTGAATGAATTAACAGACAGAGTTGCTGCATTACAGGACAATAATAACAGAAACTATCGGGAATGTTTCTACTGTCACAAACCAGGCCATATAAGAAGAGATTGTATGAAGAGGAAAGCAGATGAGGGGAAAGCAAAAGCTGGACAGAAGGCGGGAAACTAAAGAAGGCTGAGATAGAAGACCCGATGTCAGCCGGAAGTAATTATCAAGGGTCTGGAAAGATGGTTGAGGCTAAATCAAGACCAAAATCTGATGGATTATTTATACCAGCTATAGTATGTGGGGTAGAAATCAATTGTTTGTTGGACACAGGTTCCACTATTTCAGTATTACATCCAGATAAATTTGCTGCTATTGATGTTAAGTATCGACCTGTACTGAGTCAACATCATACCAGTTTTAAGGTAGCTGACGGAGGTTTGGTAGTTTCAGAAGGGGCTATTGACGCAACATTGGAGATCAGCGGAAAATTGGTGAAACACCGTATGGTCATTGCTAATATTAGCACTCCAGCTATTTTGGGATATGACTTTCTACACTCACATCACTGCAAGATAGACATGGGTAGTGGAGTATTACATTTTGATGGTGATAATCTACAATGCAAGAAAGAGAGTCAAATGGGATCAGTATTCTCCATCACTGTAGCCGAGAATGTGGTTATACCTCCGGAATCAGAAATGATTATCAACGCAAATATTGTTGGTACTTCTACATCAGACGCAGATCTTGAGGCAGTTTTAGTAGAGCCATCAAGTCAGCGCTTAGCCAAAGAAGGAATACTGGTAGCCAGGTCCTTGTCTGATCCTAAAAACAACAAAATCATTATTAGAGTGGCAAATACAAACAATGAAGCATATGTCCTATACAAAGGTACTATGGCAGCTAAGGGAGAACTGGTTAGTGTACCCAAAGAAAGTACCGAAGTCCATACATCCGAGAGAGTGAGATCTGTAAGTCAAGATGAAGGTCTACCAGATTATCTCCAGAAATTAGATAAAAAATGTCAAGAGCACATAACTCCAGAACAACATACAGCTGTACATCAACTATTGACAGAATTTAAGGATGTGTTCGCAAAAGACAAAAGCGATTTGGGAAGAACAAATATCATAAAACATCGTATTGATACTGGAAATAATAAACCGATTAGGCTACCTCCAAGGAGGATTCCCCTTAGCAAACGAGAGGACGTAAATAAAGAAATACAACGGATGTTGGATGCCAAGGTCATAGAGCCCAGCAAGTCACCTTGGGCTGCTGCCATAGTTCCTGTTGTAAAGAAGGATGGATCTTTACGAATCTGTGCAGATTTTAGATTACTCAACAAAGCCACTTCCATTGACAGTTTCCCAATTCCTAGAATAGATGACTCTTTAGATGCTCTGAAAGGAAGCAAATGGTTTTCTACACTTGACTTAGCGTCAGGGTATTGGCAAGTAGAAATGGACCCCTCTGATAAGGAAAAGACAGCTTTTAGAACTAATACTGCAGTATATCATTTTAATGTAATGCCATTTGGTCTTTGCAACGCTCCTGCAACATTTGAGCGCCTAATGGAGTGTGTATTAGCCGGTTTACATTGGGAGACGTGTCTTATATATTTGGACGACATCATTGTCTATTCCACAGACTTCGACTCACATATTTCAAGATTAGCAGAGGTGTTGTCACGCATGAGAATAGCAGGCTTAAAGGTCGCGCCTAAGAAATGTGATTTCTTTCAGAAGAGGGTCTCATTTTTGGGACATGTGGTGTCTGAGGAGGGTGTTGCGACAGATCCTGCTAAAATTGAGGCAGTTAGGGCCTGGCCCCAACCCAAAACAGTACACGACGTCCGCAGCTATCTTGGAACCTGTGGGTATTATCGTCGATATATTAAGGACTTCTCGAAAATCGCCAAGCCTTTACACAAATTAACAGAAAAACATGAAAAGTTTCGTTGGACTGATGAATGTCAGAATGCCTTTGAGTCCTTAAAGGAGGCACTTACTACAGCTCCAATACTCAGATATCCAAATATGGAACTTCCATTTATTTTGGATTGTGATGCCAGTGCTTTTGCTATTGGGGGAGTACTTAGTCAAGTGGAAGACGGACAGGAGCGAGTTGTCGCGTATTTCAGTCGAACTCTTAATAAGAGTGAGAGGAATTACTGTGTAACCAGACGCGAGCTGTTAGGTATGATTATGTCCATACGTCACTTCCATCATTATCTATATGGAGTAAAGTTTACAGTGAGGACTGATCATGGAGCCCTCAATTGGCTCCTTAGGTTCAAGTCACCAGAAGGTCAGATGGCCAGATGGTTAGAGATTCTAGGAACCTATAATATGGAAGTCCAACACCGACCTGGACGACAGCACGGGAATGCAGATGGTATGTCTCGTCGACCCTGCTATCCATGCGACTACTGTAGTCGCCAAGAAAACAAGGAGCAAACCCAATCAGTTCAAATACTAGAAAATATTAGGATGATTCACAGTAACCATGAGGGGGTGGATGCAAATATACATGATCACCAGGATCCCTGGTTTCAAAACAAATCTCCTGAAGAGATTAAGAAGGCTCAGAAGGAAGACAGGATAGTTGGTCCAGTACTGATGTGGAAGGAGAAATATTCAACTAAGCCTAAATGGGAGGACATATCTCATCATAACATAGAGAGTAAACACTACTGGTCTCAATGGGACAGTTTAGTTTTACTGGGAGGGATATTGTATAAGAAGTGGAACAATAAGGCTATTGGAACCAGATATCTACTGGTGGTACCCGCTTCTCTACAGAGCGAGGTATTGCGCATGCTACACAATGACCCTGGGTCAGGGCATTTTGGAGTAACTAGGACAATAGCCAGGGTTAAAGAACGTTTCTATTGGTCAGGCCGTTCCAATACTGTAAAAGATTGGTGTACGAAATGCATAGAATGTCAAAAACGTAAAGGACCACAACGAACACTACGTGGACAGATGAAACAGTATCAGGTTGGAGGACCTCTGGAGAGAGTAGCCATGGATATTTTGGGTCCATTACCCGAGTCCACTCTAGGTAATAAATACATTCTTGTTATAACCGATTACTTTACAAGGTGGACAGAATGTTACGCAATGCCGGACCAGGAAGCTCAAACTGTCGCTGATTTATTTTTAAATCAGTTTATCTGTCGATTTGGGGTGCCTAGGCAAATCTTAACAGACCAAGGTCGACAATTTGAAAGCAAGTTATTTAAGAGCTTATGTGAAGTCCTAAATATGGATAAAACAAGAACATCACCCTATCATCCTCAGACAGATGGACTTGTAGAGCGTTTTAACAGGACTATAGAAGATGTTCTTAGTAAATATGTTGCTAAAGATCAACGAGATTGGGATAAACATCTACCTCTAGCAACATTGGCATACCTGTCATCAGTACAAGAGAGTACCGGATTTACACCAAGCATTCTGATGTTAGGCCGAGAACTAGAACTTCCAGTAGACTTGGTATTTGGAAAGCCTCCAGATGATAACCCTCCTTCCATATCAGAGTATGTTAAGGACAAGCAGGAAATAATGTGGACTGTACATGATGAGGCCAGAGATAATATGACAGCCGCTAGTAACAGACAGAAAAAACATTATGATCACAGATCCAATAAAGTTCAATATAATGTTGGAGACGCAGTTTGGATTAGAGTTACTTCCCGTGTAAAGGGACGATCTCCAAAACTGCAAGATAGATGGGAAGGACCCTTTGTAGTTACAGGATATATATCCGACATGGTATATAAAATAAAGAAACATAGGAATTCTGATGAAAAGATTTCACATCATGACAGATTGAAGCCGTATTATGGAGCTTATGATAATTTCGTACATCCGTCAAGGATACAACATTCCAGAGAGAATGTTACAGACGTTGTTACCTCAAACGACAGGCGACAAAATCACAATGTAGACTCCGAGATGCAGACACGAAGAAGTAGTCGAACCAGGAAAAATCCACATTGGATGGTGGATTATGAGGTCACACCCGAGTAGATTTTACTACATAGTTTGTTAAGTTAATTAATGTTAATTGTATAATATACAGTATATGATGGAGACCCGCGGACCATGGCCAGGTTCTCTTAACATTGCTGGATGATGTTCAATGTGGTCTATGGCCGAGAAATTTATACAGTGTCTCTTTCTGGATTGATGATGCACCATGCGCAGGTGACAGTATCATCACCAGTCTGGAGTACTCTTGAGAGCCACAAGAAGAAATAGGCGGTCCTCAACTCATCTGGAATGGGTGGGAGAAATACTGTATAGGAAGAGAAAGACAGATTTATTTATTTTTAATATGATATAAAATGGCACTGGAATAAATTTCAATATCAAATGTTACTTTAGTTACCATAAATTTATATATCTTAAAAATGACATGTATAATTTCAATTATTGAGATGTATACCAAGGGGATACCCTTGTGAAGATGGAAGAGTCCAAGCCAGGATCTCTCGAGATGTCTATTGTATGGAGTCCACTACTCAGTTCTGGCAGGGATGACCTGTACACAGATCTTCAACACTGGAGTAGAAAGCCATACAGATCTGCTGAAGAAGATTATTGTTTAGTTATATATAGATAGAATACATGTAATAAAGAACAATTCCCTCTCTCTCTTAACAATAATAATAATGGGAATGGGGGTGGTTTGAAACTCTGTTGCATAAGTCATATGCTAAATATAAAGCTGTATAGTGATACATGTAATTAATTATATCGTTTCAGAATGTTCCCATGCTACATCTGTAAGAAAGATTTTAAGACCACTAAAGGCCTTAACCAACATCGTAAGGATCGACATGAAGAGAAAAAGAAGTGCCCTTATCCAAATTGTAACTTTCTGTACTCTAGTAATAGAGGACATCTCCTCGATAATCATATAAGGAAGAATCATAATGTTCTCGGTACAGCAGAGAACACTCCACAGACAGCCAGTTGGAAGGTAAACAGATTTCGGCCATATCCACGGTCAGTGGTTACAGCAGTTAAAAAGAGTAACACTGTGGTTCCAGAGCAGGTCGTGCCGGAGAAGGGGCAGGAACTGTATGACTTTCCACCTATGGGAAGTTGTACCCCTCTCCGCACGCCTGCTCATGAAGTCCAACTGTTTGAGCCACCAAGGAGTTTAGAGGTTTTGGTGGACCCTCCCCCTCCTCCATCTCCTCAGGAGGCTGATGCCGATTTGGATGTTTTGGTAGACCTTCCCCCTCCTCCATCTCCTCAGGAGGCTGATGACAGTTTGAATCTTCTACCCTTACCTCCTCCTCCTGAGGAGATGGCAGAAGAAGAAGAGGAAACAGTTCCAATCAGCAACCCTCCTCCAGAGGAGAAGACAGACGGGACTGAAGAGGCCACCCTTCCAAGTGAGTTGGGAGTAGAGATGGAAGAAAGGTGCAGGAACCAGCAGGCCCTGGAACCATCCCTCCCAACTTGCTTGGGAGAAGGCGATGGGACAGCGAAGGAGAGTCTCGCAGCGCAGGCAGAAGCCATGCTACGCAAAGGAGGAATGCCTTTGTTTCCTCCTGCGCTGCGGGACTGGACCACAGTCCAGGAGGAAGAGGTGGAGCTGGCTCCAGGACTGAGATGGCCTCCTAAGGGTTGGAGAGATATGGACGGTGATCACCTCCTGCTTGTATGGGAGAGAGCTGCTGGCCAGCTTCTCGGAGGTAACCTCCCTCGCACAGTGCTGCTGGACAGTACCAACTTCTTGATGTTGCGAGGAAGCGAGGGAGGTCGTCCATATGGAGAGCAAAAAGTACTTGCCTGGAGCAGGTACTGGATGTATCAATCCCTGAGGGAAGTAGTGTTAAGTGGAAAAGATGAGGGAGACATCGTATCACATCTGAAGACCGCGGGACGGAAAACCAATGTAGATCATATTTTAGAAAAGATAGAAAAAGTTGCATTGCTATTAAAATAAATTAAATATAATCATTATTGTAATGCTCCATGGGTAGGTATTTCCTATTTAGTATTATCTAAGTACAAGATAAAAATCAGTAAGAAGTTATGTACCTGTATCATGTAACTTATAATTATATCATAAAGTCTACATTTAATTTTAAATTTTTGGCAATTTAATTGTTATTATCCAGTATTGCACATTGTAAGATATATCATAAGATGACTGGATGTGTAATTTTATCTTCTTCTTGAATTTAGATTTGTAGTTCATTTAAAAAAAAAAAAAAAAACATGGAATAATCATTTCACTTTATGAAATAATGTTTTTATTTTTGGGTTTGGATTACCTCCCTTGGAGCAAAATCAGTCATTGTATATATATGGAACAAGTCAACAACAATTGTTTATTTAGTAATACAGCATTTGTAATTAATTGGGATAGGGTGGATATCAAGCCATTGTACATACCAGAATATTTTAGAACTCCTGCTTGTATTTTTTTTTTAGATGGAGTATAAAAGTATAACTATGTTATAATGTTCATTTCAGGGAAAACTTAGATTATTATACAAGTATGGAACAAAAGTTTTGACAGAGAGTGGAATGATAGATGTCAGTCATAATCTTAATCAGTATTATCATTATTATTATATAATAATCTGTTCATATAATAGATATCTAATACATCAGTACATATTCTGTGGGGTTAAACTCTTGATTATGACAGTTATGAAAACTGTATATTTGTTTTTGTTAATACTTGTCGAAATACTGAAATTACATTTTGTATAACTGCATGTAACGGATGACAAGTTGGAACATATGGTCTGTGGTAAATTGTAAATATGTACAAAGTTGTTGTTTTGAATTACAGTAATGAAAAGTTAAAAAGAGTAAATATGGTGTTATATTGCGAAGTGCCAGCTACCATAATTCAAGTGCATGTAACAATCATATTGTAACATATTAAGATTTTTTTTTATTACTGTTTTGAATTTGTGATAGTGATGGTGTGTAAATTTAAGCATTGACGCGGACGTCAATATTTTAAAAGCAGGGAGTAATGTGGCGAATCTGGATTTGCATGGGCCTGTGCCAAGGCATCAGTGATAATTATAATTCCAGTTTTGGATATTTATTATAATTCTAGTTTCGGATGGGTATGAATAGAGAATGTAGGCTATACATCTCTGGTGTAGATAATATGTGTAACTTATGTATTGAGCATGGTAAATTGGTATGGAAAACTGTGTGAGTATGATCTTATTATAACAAGATCGAGAGACCTTGTAAACAGCTGATTTTTGTTTACCTCTGTATTCGGCTGGGTTTACTCGACTATTTTTATGATAAATAGCGATAATTACACGCCACTATTAACTAGGATGTTAGTAAAATTATTATTCTAACTGTAGAACACGGAATTGTGTAAATCTATTCACTTTTCGATTTTTAATGATTTTATTTGTCTACTGGGTCTTAAAATTAGTTTTGCCCGGTCGCCATTACAACACTGCTACTGTATACGGGATTCGTTACAGCCTACTTATGCAAGGTAAAATTGTAATCATATCGATAATTTTAGAAGTTGTTAGCATATTGTGTAAAACTTATGAGTTCATAGATCATTTTCGCAATGATAGTTTTATTACTTACGGGTTATAAACGTCTGAACTCATGGTTTGTTTATCTTAGTTCATCCCGTTCCCACTCTCAACATGGCGAGCAATGTAACGTCATGAGAGAACTACTTCGGAAGCGTACGGTTGTAATAGTTCGCTTTCAGTATTCTATAGTTTATAATAGTCTATAAATGTAATAAGAAAGGTTTTACTTATATTATAGAGGTACATTTTTATTGTTAAATATGTATTTTAATCGATAGATTCCCGCACTATGTTGCGGAAGGAATCGTCTAGACACGGCTGCTCGGTCGTAGTAAATGCTACTGTTGACCCCGCACGTGAGGTCACGTTTTCCTTATATGGATATTTTCCTCATCGGATGAGGAATTTGCCTCATCTGGTGAGGACGTCCTCACATGGTGAGGACCGAAGGTTATAAAAGGCGGCGTGCATCGCTGTTTCGACAGTTCTAGCCCGTCGGCATTGGTGTATACATGCGCCTTTTCATAACCATTGGATAGATAGCTTAAAGTATAGAGCAAAGTTAGTATACAAATAAGGGAGACTACTCGTACGGTCTTAATGATTCCTAATGATTCTTAATGATGTTTTCCAGCACAGGCTCCTTATAGATCCTCTTTGCTGGACTCGTAATATTTTTAGTTACATATTATGATTATAGTCACTTCCTAGCTGATATTCTCTTTATAGTTATTGTATTTGATTTCCTGTTCGTTCCAGTGATTGTCCAATCTGTTTTTGAAGGTGTCCAATGTCTTAGATGTAACGACATGGTCTGGTAGGTTGTTCCATATTGAAGCAATCCTAACGGAGAATGAGTTCTTCCTGATCAATGTTTTAGTATGCTGGGGGAATATTTTCAGCGAGTTTGTCCTAGTGCTAGACCTCTCTGATGTGTCGGACCACATCCTTATGAACTGGGTTGCTCCTTTGTCGTATTTCCCTGTAACTGCCTTGTAGGTTTCTATCATGTCACCTCGTACACGTCTGTAACTCAGGGTTGGGAGTTTTAACTTCTTAAGCCTCTCAGGATAAGATAGGTTATCCATTCCCGGTAGTTGTTTAGTCGCCTTTCTTTGTACTCCTTCCAACTGTTCAATGTGTTTCATTTTATATGGTCTCCAGACAACACTTGCATATTCCAGATGGGTTCTTACCAAAGATTTGTAAAGTGGAATAAATAGTTTAGAATCTAGGAACTTAAATGTTCTTCTGATCATACCGAAAATTGAAGTTGCTTTTTGTACTTTTTCGCTAATGTGTTTGTCAAATGTAAGCTCTTTATCAAATATGACCCCAAGGTCCTTTTCTTCTTCCACTTCTTCTAATGTTGTATTATTAAGCACATATCCAGTGTTCCCTCCAGTGTGTTTCCCGACGTGTAGTGACTTGCACTTGTCCTCGTTGAATTTGAGTAGCCAAGTCTCACTCCAATGTGTGAGTTGCAGCAAATCTTCTTGTATTGACTTTTTGCTTTCTTGTGAGTTAATTATCTGGAATAGTTTTGTGTCGTCCGCAAATAAGTAAACAGTTGACTTAATCATCTCAGGCAGATCATTTATATAGATGACAAACAGCAGCGGCCCCAACACCGAACCCTGAGGTATTCCCGATGTCACTCTGCCCCACTTGGATGTTTCGCCGTTGATAATAACACGTTGTTGTCTGTTTACTAGGAAGTCTTCCAACCATGTGAGGGTTTCTTTATTGATTCCATAAGCTTCCAGTTTTTTCATCAGACGGTGATGGGGGACGGTGTCAAATGCCTTTCTGAAATCTAGGTATATACATTCTATATCCAGGGCTCTGTCTAGGGCTTCTGTCCATTCTTCTAGGACATTAAGGAGTTGTAATGCTGTTGATCGTCCTGACATAAATCCATACTGTTTGTTTGTGAAAAGTGAATTGGCTGACATGTGTTTGGTAATATGTGTTCGAATGATCTTTTCCATGGTTTTACATAGTATTGAAGTGAGGCTTATAGGTCTGTAATTTCCTGCAATTGAGACACTTCCTTTCTTGTGTATAGCACTGATGTTTGCCGTACGCCATGCTTTTGGGAGCTTTCCTTTTTTTAATGATTGCCTGAACAATCTTGTAATTGGGATCTTTACAGTGTCAGCTGTTTCCTTGATTAGCCGAGGGTGTATACCATCAGGACCCGGAGATTTTTCGGGATTTAAACCTTTCAGCAACTTTTCAACTTCAACTTCATTTATTTCTATACTGTTGAGTGGTGTTTGAATGTTTCTTGGTTCAATACATGGTATTTCCTCTTCTGGTTCTAATGTAAACACACTACTGAAGTACTCCTGTAAAATATTAGCCTTTTCCGTGTTGTTGTTTGTTTTTTTCTGATTTTGGATCCGCAGGATCTTTGCATAGATCTCCAATCCCAGCCTTGGTCTTACTTTTTGAGTTGACATACTGCCAGATTGCTTTAGGATTAGATTTAGTGTTTTTTGAAATGTTCATTTCAAAGTTTTTCCTAGCTTTACGTGTTGCCTTAACAACTTGGTTTCTCACTCTATTGTACTCTTTCCTTACATTCTCATCTTTCGTTCGGATAAATTTTCTGTTTAGGGAAGTTTTTATTTTTATTTTCTGTATGATTGTTTTATTTAGTGGGAATTTGGGTTTCCTGGGGTTACCTAGATGTACTTTCTTTACAGGTATATATCTGTCTTCGAGCTCCTTTATTTTTGACACAAATCTATTCCAGTTATGTTCAATATCTTCAGATTCTGGTAGTTCATCTTCCCAATTAATTTCCTCAATTTCTTGGTTGATTTTCAGAAAATCTGCTTTTTCATAGGCTTTCCGATGTTTTATATACCCATATGTCTTAGTGTAGCATTGAAAGTCAAAGACAATAAAGCTGTGGTCACTTTTCCCCAGGGGACTTTGGATTTCGAGGTCTCTAATCATGTGCTCTTCATTTGTGATTACCAAATCTAGAACGTTCGGATTGTCTGCTCCTCTCCATCTAGTAGGCTTGTTGATGTGCTGCCAAAGGTTGTTTTCTTGGAGGCATTCTATAAACTTGTATTCTCTAGAATTTGTGTTATCCCCTTTTGTATTCCAGTTGATCCAGTCTATAGCCGGGTAATTGAAATCTCCCATCAGTAGGTAATGTGTCTTATAAGACTTTTGGATTATTTTTACAGTCATTAGGCTTATAGTATATGATATTATTTCATTATGAAATAATGTAAACAATATTAACTTTTAGTAAATTCTACGGAATTTTATAACAATATTCCAGATCCTATAACCGTATAGGTTAAAGATAATTGCCTACAAAGTTTTTATTTACTTTGTGGAAGAGGAGTGGTATATTATAGAGAAATTAATTTATTGTATAGTAATTTGATTATTGGCATGGATTAGGGAAAATAGTACCTACAAGAGTAATAACTCTCTGTGGAAGAGGTTTATACCTGTTTCTATTAAATAATAAGTTCATCTATATTTAGATTTTATGTAACTATTTTTAGACTGGATTCAAAGTCTTATATTTATACTATTGTCTCCTAAGATAGGTTGTATTAATTCATTATCAGAAATTCACTTAAAGTTATTGTAATCTGATATTTTAGACCTATTATTGATAATTGATGGCTTAATTTATTATTGACTTGCTTAAATTATTGTGACAGAGTTTCTATGGGCAATTCTCTAATTCAAGTGTATAACTTACCAATTCAGAAGTACAGAGAGGGAGTTGTTTATTGAGAAGACATAATTGGATAATTCCTAATATTGTCCATGTATTTATATTTATAATACTGTAATATCATTTTCCATTACCAATATCTTGTAAATATTAATTGTCATTGTTGAATTTGAAAATGTTTATTAATACAAAGAATCAGTAATTTATCTTTGGACTTCTAGTTTTCTTTTAAGTTAAGTATTTTGGAAGTGATAAATAAGTATTTGACAAGGCGTACTGTTATAGAACTCGAAGACACTTCTACTAGTGGTCCAAGAGGACCTGAAGAATAATAGACTGAGGAAAGTGGTCTGTGACCACACTACTTGTCCTGGTCAGACTTGACCCACAAGGAAACAGGATTGTAAAGAGAGTGTAGAGGAGGGCAAGAGCCTGAATTACACATATACACACAACCCCAGTTTCGTTACAATATGTACATATTTAATACCAATATATTCTTAAATAAATTTTCGACATGGAAAACACAACTTCAAACACGAAATAATATATTAACATACCTTTATTTCACTATGAACGTGGAAAATGCAGTCAGATATCACCGATGTCGTTTTGCCTGTCCACTGAAATCTAGGTCAAAAGCACTCATATTCCCTTGTAACAAATTTTGTATGCATTCATTTCACTTTCCGGTGATATTTCCCCATTGCAAATACAAATAGGCTATCTCTGATAACTCTTTCATTAATCCAATCCAACAACTAAGCGAGGAATCACACTTTTTTTATCCAGCACTCGACTCTTGTTCGTATAATCCGCCATATTGTAATTGATGATGGGTACCTTTTGGGTGTACTCGCCCTTACCCGATACTACACTGAAATTCTGTACTCAGACTCTGTATAAATTAAGTTTCACGGTTTAGGTTCTTAGAAGAACCTTTATTTGAGATGCATATATCATTAATTGAAGAATCTAACTTATATGGAGACTCTAATGTTGTACTTGACCGTTACCACATTGATATTGTAGCGTTTAGTGTACATATGAGAAGGATAGTCACACTGAGTTTTAGGCAAAGACAGGAGCGCTTTTGTGTTTGTGCACTGACCGTGACGTTGGGCGACGACTGATTTCCTTTGATATCCGCCGCCGCAGCCTTTGATGTAGCATGGGGTGCAAGGGTTATCTTACTTTCTGAAGTGTTTGCCATTTCCAGAGCGGTCCGGTTTAAGACATTTCGTCTTTAAGCAGTATGGGGTACACAATATCCACACAAACGTGTGGTTTTAACCAGACACGATTTCAGGTGTACAGACACGGGTGGACAGGCAAAATCGACATCGGTTTAATATCTGACTGGCAAACGACATCGGTAATTTTGACCATTTTCCACGTTCATAGTGAAATAAAGGTATGTTAATATATTATTTCGTGTTTGAAGTTGTGTTTTCCATGTCGAAAATTTATTTAAGAATATATTGGTATTAAATATGTACATATTTATCAATGTTTGACGGAATACGGGCGACTTTTGTAGAGGCAGGTGTACCTCTTCCAAGCGAGCCGTTGGTTCCCTTGTCCTTTTATATAGTACACATGTATACACAGCAGACTTTCTCACAACCTACGTTACAAGTCCCTGTGGGTACATGTATCTAACACATTGTTCAATGGCATTGCCCATTATTTGTATAGGGGTTTTATAATAAGTGGTCATACCTGACTGGGCGTAGTGCATTACAAGTTTACCTGTAGTTTAAATATTGTAAAATCCTAGTTTAAATGTAGTGCACTCCAAGTGCACTAGGGTGTAAAGGTTAGCTTACATACATCCGTAGTATATGTCAATATAAATATCTTTAGTTGCATTAGAAAAACGGACTTTGGGCATATACAAGTTTTGTTTGTTTGTTTGTTTTTTTTTCATCCTACATTCGTGTACATATAATATGCAACGACACAATACATACAATTTATGATTATGTAGGTACATTGTGGCATTCAATGCTATACAAGAAACATATATTCACATGTATGTAAATTTGCGCCGCCGAGTTTCATTCTCTGCAAAAAAAAAAAAAGTTTCTGGTTCAATTAAAAAAGTTACTTACTTTACACCATTACCACCATTAAAAAGTTTGAGCTTCTAATTTTACTTCAAGACAAAAATATTGAAAGTAATTAATTGCATCCCGAAAAAAAGTCTGGGTCACTTTGCTATATATGGAATGAAGTACTGATTGCGCATGCATCAAAAGCAAAATAAATCATTTCATATTATTTTTGTGTTAATTAAACACTATATAAATACACGATTAAACAACAATTACCGTTTAAATGATGAGTATCGTTTATGCTCAGTCTGCGGTGGAGCATCTTAAAGAAAAGACGAAAAAAAACAGTTTTAAATCCTTCTGACATTTTTTATGAACAGCTGTATAGAGCTCGTTAGTCCATACTGTAGTGGATTCTATGCTTCTGATGACTTAAGAACATATACTGATATAGGCTAATAAAGACAGGACTGCATATGTACATATATTTATAAATGAAGCGTAACAATACATACGGTACTTTTACAATAGATATAAAATGTAACTGCAATTAAAACGTCTTCAAATGTATACATTACTCTAGCAAGCGCGATGACCTAAATTAAGATAAACATAATGTCAGGTCAATATAGTCGATAAATTCTTAGTTTTAGCCTGATTGCCAACAGACCGATCTAAAAATAGCAGGGAATCTTGCCATATAGAATGAATCGCCATCGGGGTCCACTGTGCAAACCGGAAGAAGAATGTTGCGTATAATCTTAAAATGGCGTCGCAATTTCGGAGAATTCTAATATCAATACCATCAATTAACCGTATGTAAAATAGCTTATCTGATTACGAACGACACGGCAAACAGAAGTCAGCGAATAAGATAACTATGCCATACACAATTTTCTTACTATCTTGACTAAAGAATGATAATTTTGATCTATATCTATTATTAGAATTTTATTTATAGATTTTGGAAATTCCCCCATGCTTACCATAAATAACGAAAGTCACATGATAAACATCCTCGATATCCCAGGGGTTAGTTTCACTGAAGTTATGTCTACCTTAAACTATTTCATAACGTTATTGTCCTGGACAAAATTAATGTGCTTAATTAATAGTAACTGTGACATTTTTCATACATCATATTTTTTCCTGTTGCTTATTATCTCCATCCTCGATACTCCAGGGGTTCCGATCACTTACGATCTCTACACCCCTGGACTATCTCATAGTAAAACTGGAGGCAACAGAACTGAACAGGTAATTCAGTCGTTTGATGTACATCAAAAGAGCCGTGTAACGGTACATTGTGATTGACTGTGTGGCTTTGAATTTGGGCGTCGCTCTCTCTGTAGTCTTCTAAGGAAATCTTTGCAGGTCTGTGTTTGGTCAAATATTTTCCGCTGAGCTGCCTTCAATTTCACTATGAGATAGTCCAGGGGTGTTGAGATCGTAAGAGATCGGAACCTCTGGAGTATCGAGGATGATTATCTCTAACGTTATATAAACATTAAAATTATAAAATTGTGGTGAAAAAAGGGAAAAGACGTCGTGCGATAACCCTCAAAATACTATATTCATCTGTAATTTGCTGATTGTGATATTTTTGACACATATGTGACTTAAATAAACTAAAACAAAATTGTACTAATTCGAACTTTTTTTTCTATTTTATTTTCTAAACAATGTTTTGACATAAAATACAATTGCCACATATACTATGTATGCAAATTACTCCAATTTCCTTTGGGGCCGCGGTGGCCGAGTGGTTAAGATGTCCCGACATATTACCACAAGCCCTCCACCTCTTGGAAGCGGCTTCGAATCCCATGTGGGGCAGTTGCCAGGTACTGACCGTTGGACGGTGGTTTTTCTCCGGGTACTCCGGCTTTCCTCCACCAACAAACCTGGCACGTCCTTACATGACCCTGGCTGTTAATAGGACGTAAAAATAAACAAACCAAACCAATTTCCTTCCATTCTGACATTTTCATCTCATACACTAGAAATTACATTGTTGTTTAGTATCATTAATGAAAAAGGGCGGGGGTAAGAAAAGAAAAAGAAAGAAGAATGAGGAAGGGGGGAGGTAGCCCGATATACTCTGGCCCTGACACCAGACTTAGACTTTATGACAGATAGATGTCTGGGAGGTAAAGGGGGATAAGGGTATGAAGATGGATGGTAGCTTAAGAGGAATAAATATGCTGTCTAAAATATCCATGTGATTCCTATATGAAAAATAAGTATATAAACTTATAAATAAAAAATTAACATAAGGGAAAGAGAGAACATGATATATTATAAGACTCTTTCATATGTGGATATGAAGGATAGGGATATTCTACCCGAGGGTCACAAAATGTAGTAAAACCCGAGGCTTGCCGAGGGTTTTGCACCATTTTGTGATCCCGAGGGTAGAGTATCCATATCCTTCATGTCCACTTATGAAAGAGTATTTTTCTTTCGTACCTCGACGTTTTATTGCAATTTTACAACTATAATATCCCGCCATTTTGAATTAAATACGAAGAAATCCACGACTGAAAGTCAAGTTTTCATACATGAAAAAATACGTGATATTTTCAACAAAAATCCCGTTTTTTGCATCTTTTATAGTAAAACCAGTCAAGTTTGTGGGGAAAAAAAAGTTAAAATTTTACCGAGGTAATAGAAATTCTGTTGACGCCGTGACGTCACGAGGCTTTATTGCATGGGTAGCCATGCAATACAGTGTATTTCCCTAGATCAGCCAGTATTACACCCGTAGGTATGAAAGAAATACATGTATATATCCCGATTTCAAACATTTTTACCATGTCTAGGCATTTAACAATCAAGTCAAATTTAGGAGGTGTACCAATTTGGGTACTCAAACCTGCTGAAACACTGGGCTGGATCGGACATGATCTCATTCAAGCACACTTTAGAAGATTTTACAGTTATCTTCAAAAAGTGTACTAATTTGGGTAGCGCCACGTTAGTAAAACTGGAGGCAGTTCAGGAGAAAAAAATCAAAATCAATAAAAGCGGACCCAGAAATGGTCCTTAGCGTACATACTCCAGGGTTTACTAAGTTATTAGTATCACTGTCGTTATGTATCTATCCAAACCTGGACCATCCTAGTTACTTTCACTGTCGTTATATCCAGTCCTGGAACAAACTGAAGAAAATCCAGACGAAAAACATAACAGGCTTACAGAAACCTAGCTCAAGATGTTCCCCAAAAGAAATGCATTTAAGCTTGTTGGGCGTCGCTCTGCCTACAATCTTCAAAGGAAAATATCTGCATGACCGTGATTGGTCAGTCGTTTTCTCCTCAGTGAACTTCTTACTTTGAGAAAGTCCGGGCCAGGGGTGGATATAACGACAGTGAAAGTAACCCCTGGAGTATCAAGGATGCCCCTGGACTCTTTCATAGTAAAACTGAAGACAACATAAGACACGGGTAATTTCAGTTGAATTTGGCCCTTTCCTGTACTTGTATGTACATCAAAAGAATATAATAACGGAACACTGCATTAACTGCGTGACTCTAAGTCAGGCGTCGTTCTCTGTAATCTTGAAGCGGCCCGTAATTGGTCAGTCTTTTTCTTCTGAACTGCCTTTTTTAACTTAGATAGCTCATGCATGGATATAACGACAGTGAAAGAAACCATTGGAGGATGCCCATTGATTATCATGTCATAGTAAAACTGAAGGCGACATAAAACACAGAATTTGGTCCTTTAATGTACATTTACACCAACACCAAAAGAATCGCATAACGGTACTGGAACCCTACAAGTAGTTTTTCCCTAATCACGACTACTGTTCCGTCACGACTACTGGTTGGGTCCCGGTATACTGTGGTTGACTGCGTGGCTTTGTAATCTCATTGGTATTTTTTTTCCCCTGAACTGTCTTTAATTTTGCTTTGAGTTAGTCTAGTCCAGGGGTGGATATAACGTCAGTCTCGTAAATATTTAAGTGTATTCTCATTGTGATTATGACATCATAGTCAATTGTCCGACATGACGTCAGCTCGTCAAAGGCAGTTCAAATAAAGATGGTCGAAGGTATAAGGAGGTGTCGTCGTCGTCCTATCTCAACACAACAGTCAGTAATAGTAATTCCTGGAGCATCGAGGATGCGAGTACACCAGTCGTAATATCTTTAGATATAGCCTACGTACAGGCTACTGAACTCGCTGCATGTTTTCTATTTCACCGATATATTCAATTTTTTAAAACTGCATCTGATTCCCATATTTTAAGCTAATAAATTTAATCATGCCATACCTTTGATCAAGAGCGAGGCTTGTACAAATTAAATCTTCGAGGGTTAATCTCATAAGCATTGAACATTTTATCCCTTAGTACAAAACCATAAATCTTACCGCCAAAACGTGTTGCAAAAATGCATCGGAAGACGCCATTTTGTCACGACGTCTTCGAATTCTGCATGAAGTCACGTAATTGTTTACTAGCCGTAAGCGTTAATGAAGTCCTGACGTCACAATGGACTTTATCCTGCAACTGCCCCACATACTGACGGATAGCTACTGCCGGATAAGCTTGAGCTTTATCCGTCAATACGGAATGCTTTATCCGTCAATACGATCACGTGAATTTGTTCCATATATTTGACGAAACTTTTTCTTATTTGACCCAGAACTTCAACCTTCCGGTGAAAGAAACGTCATTCAGTCCCGCTAAAAAGTGGCGTTATATTCACCGGAATGACGTCATTTTTACGGTATCGAAAATCTCGTATGGTGGTGTCGTCTTTTTCTTGGTTCATACCAAAGGTATGAAATTTAAGTTATTTCCTTGATGAGTAATTATTGTTGTTTGAGTATTTTCAAATTGTTTCAGTGACATTTAAAGGGACACTACCTTTCCGAAACGGCTTTTAATTTTTAAAATAGGAATGTAAAACGAGATCAATAATTTTGTAGTCGCAGAAGTTATTAACTATACGTGTACTAGCACACTCATCCTCGATACTCCAGGGGTTCCGATCACTTACGATCTCTACACCCCTGGACTATCTCATCGTAAAACTGGAGGCAACAGAACAGAACAGGTAATTTAGTCCTTTGATGTACATCAAAAGAACCGTATAACGGTACACTGTGGTTGACTATGTGGCTTTGAAGTTGGGCGTCGCTCTCTCTGTAGTCTGCAAAGGAAATCTTTGCTGGTCTGTGATTGGTCAAATATTTTCAGCTGAGCTGCCTTCAATTTCACTATGAGATAGTCCAGGGGTGTAGAGATCGTAAGTGATCGGAACCCCTGGAGTATCGAGGATGTAGCACACTTATCATCACCTTCAGAACTGTTTAATTAGAATAAATAAAATGTTAATTTTCATAACGCGGGTCGTTTTATGTTTCCCGCTGTCGTCCTAAATGCCGCGCGGTAGTTGACTATCACTGCGCCAGACGGCAAAACAGCGAAATGAATCTCCACTTTTATCGTACATTGGACAGGAAATCTTGCATATGTTTGGTGTTGTAACCTCATCTTAAGCCATCGATATATATTTTCTTTTTTTTTTTATTAATGTTTTTAAGAAACCTATAAATTTTGTTCCGGAAAGGTAGTGGGCCTTTAAGGATTAAAGGGACACTACCTTTCCGAAACGGCTTTTAATTTTTAAAATAGGAATGTAAAACGAGATCAATAATTTTGTAGTCGCAGAAGTTATTAACTATACGTGTACTAGCACACTTATCATCACCTTCAGAACTGTTTAATTAGAATAAATAAAATGTTAATTTTCATAACGCGGGTCGTTTTATGTTTCCCGCCGTCGTCCTAAATGCCGCGCGGTAGTTGACTATCACTGCGCCAGACGGCAAAACAGCGAAATGAATCTCCACTTTTATCGTACATTAGACAGGAAATCTTGCATATGTTTGGTGTTGTAACCTCATCTTAAGCCATCGATATATATTTTCTTTTTTTTTATTAATGTTTTTAAGAAACCTTTAAATTTTGTTCCGGAAAGGTAGTGGGCCTTTAAGGATTAAAGGGACACTACCTTTCCGAAACGGCTTTTAATTTTTAAAATAGGAATGTAAAACGAGATCAATAATTTTGTAAAGTCGCAGAAGTTATTAACTATACGTGTACTAGCACACTTATCATCACCTTCAGAACTGTTTAATTAGAATAAATAAAATGTTAATTTTCATAACGCGGGTCGTTTTATGTTTCCCGCCGTCGTCCTAAATGCCGCGCGGTAGTTGACTATCACTGCGCCAGACGGCAAAACAGCGAAATGAATCTCCACTTTTATCGTACATTAGACAGGAAATCTTGCATATGTTTGGTGTTGTAACCTCATCTTAAGCCATCGATATATATTTTCTTTTTTATTATTAATGTTTTTAAGAAACCTTTAAATTTTGTTCCGGAAAGGTAGTGGGCCTTTAACTTGAATAGATTTTTTATGTTATGGAGATAAATAAACCGCGAAGCAGTTATATTATTTTTTCTTTCCAAAATAGTACTCAAACCATCTGAAAATTACTGAACTTTTATAACATTTCAAAGTTACTCTGCTGTATTTAACTATTTAAAAATTTATCTAAAAATTCCGAACCCCATACAGGGGTACATCTGCCGATCGTAAAAATGGCGGAGTTGCCAATCTCTATGTATATGTTTCTGACTGACCGTGACCATCCTCGATACTCCAGGACTTCCGATCATTAACGATCTCTACACCCCTGGACTATCTCATAGTGAAATTGAAGGCAGTTCAGCGGAAAACATTTGACCAATCACAGACTAGCAAAGTTTTCATTTGAAGACTACAGAGAGAGCGATGACTAACATCAAAGCAACACAGTCAGCCACAGTGTACCGTTATACGGCTCTTTTGATGTACATCAAATGATTAATTACCTGTTCTATTCTGTCGCCTCCAGTTTTACTATGAGATACTGTAGTCCAGGGGTGTAGAGATCGTAAGTGATCGGAAGCCCTGGAATATCGAGGATGGACCGTGACGTGGGTCGTGAGTTCGTATCCCACGTGGGACAGTTGCTAGGTACTGACCGTTTTTGGTGGTTTTCTCCGGGTACTCCAGCTTTCCTCCACCAGCAAGTCTGGCATGTCCTTACATAGTCCGCTGAACCTGCCTGTATTATTAGGCTTTATTTTTTTTTTTTTTTTTTTTTTTGCCTAATATATATATATAATATATATGACATGACCGTGGTCGTTAACAAGGCGCTAAACTAATAACACCAAACCTTAATTTGATATCCGCCGGAGCAACCTTTGATGCATCCTCGATATTCCAGGGGTTCCGATCACTTACGATCTCTACACCCCTGGACTATCTCATAGTAAAACTGGAGGCAACAGAATAGAACAGGTAACTTAGTCATTTGATGTACATCAAAAGAGCCGTATAACGGTACATTGCGGTTGACTCTGTGGCTTTGATGTTAGGCGTCGCTCTCTCTGTAGTCTTCAAATGAAATACTTGCTAGCCTGTGATTGGTCAAATGTTTTTTTCGCTGAGCTGCCTTCAATTTCACTTTGAGATAGTCCAGGGGTGTAGAGATCGTAAGTGATCGGAAGCCCTGGAGTATCGAGGATGCCTTTGATGTAGTTTTCGGGGAAGCGTGCTGTCATTTCATGAGATGTCGTAATTTTATTAAAAATTTACGATATTTATTCTAAATCTTCAGTGCAAGTGTTTGTTGAGAAAAATTATTTTTATTCCCAGTTCATATGCGTCTCGCGTGGTGTTTAGTAGTGTCAGAGATTTATATAGTAATTATATTTAAATCTCTGGTAGTGTAAAGTGACGGTCACTACAGAGTATATTTATGTAAATTTACTCTTATTTCAAAATAAATATATATTAGTAGGATTTTTCTTTGGTTTTTAAGATTTGTGAAATAAAAAATGCTTCGTTTATGTCGAAAAAAAGGATAAACGTACCAAAATGTCTATCTAAATTTACCACTTTGATTAGAAATGATGAATGATAAAATATTTCACTCTGTTATCCTTTATGGAGCCCCTGAGTCGTGTTTCCCAAATGCGTCACTATTATCCACCAATCACAAGTCTTGATTTACTTTACTGCAACGAGTCAATTTACCTTTCTCGGCCGCCATCTTTGTCGTTTGCGGGAGATGGAATCAGCAGGTCAAGGAACTGTGGACGCTCAAACCGCTTTTGCTGACGCCGTTGCCCGCGCAAGACAGGTAAAATGATACGTTAATGTCCACCGCGTACACTGAAAAACAGAAATAGTTGTCATTTCGCATTTTCGACTATTTATTTGTTCACCGGAGGTCTTGTTCTTCGTGCCCGAGCTCGACCGCGTGGTCTGCGTCGGCATGTTTCAAAGAAGCCATAAGCCCGCGTCTTGCAGCAAAACCTACTTCCTTTTTACCTCATACAAGAATACATTCGAGATTTTACTAAATTACCATCTAAACAAGCAACTATCCTACCATATTTCTATTTGTGTAGTTTGAAAACGGTGACTTCATTTCTCTACGACGTTAATTAGTAAAAAACAAAGCAACCTGAAGTTGGACAGGAAGCGGCCTTTGTAGTTTCTACCACCATGGCGTTTTTCGTTTGTCATTGCGGAAGTTAAATAAAAATGGTCAATGTTATGATAAAACACTAAGCACTTAGTCCTATACACTATGTGGAGACGAGAGAGCACAAGAGGAATAGGATTGATGGAATTTTGTTTAGAACTACATATCACGTGGCGACACTAAACATAAAACCTGGTCATTCAGTACGAATGTGGGCTATGCAAGCACCGAGTTATGTCGTAGATATCAAAACCAACTAGATTAGGTATTTATAATTTCATTGTATTGATTTTGGGAATTTTTATATCGCAATCGATTTAGTTTCAAATATGTTAATACATTTCACAGATGCTAATTCTTACTAAATATAAAGTTTCATTATTACAAATCTAATAAATAGTATTTTGAGAATTTTTTATTTTTTACTGCAGATCGCTGCCAAAATCAACCAACCCGCAGCTGGAGGTGGGGATGCTTCAGTGCCTGCTACATTGAAAAGGCCCTTTGATTCCGACGGACAAGCTTTTGGTATGAGTAAATTATGATTTAACTAAGAAAATGAATGAGATATACTTTTTGTCCCCAATATCCTTTTAAGACTGTTGTATCATGCTTGTGTGTGCTTTTTAAGTTGCCTCATGATATGGTTTTGGACTTATATTTGCAGCAATGATTTTGTCACCTAAAGGTACATTGTCTGAAATAAGAAAATGAAATAAGAGAAAAGAACAAAAAAAATGTTAAAAGTGGAAAAGAAAAATCTCAATATAAAAGTAAAGGGACATAAAGGATCCCCAGATCAAAGATAAGCAGTTTCTTCAAAAAAAATCTCCCACTCCTTAGATTTGATACAGTTTGGATATTTCATAACTAGAGGTATACTGTTGCAAATAGTTCCGATGTAACATAGCACAAGGAATGTTTCACCAAATATGTAACAATTAACAAAAAGAAAACGAAAAGAAATGCAGACTTTTTACCAAAAGTACATTTGTATCTTTATATGGAAAAGTTTGGGCCATTATATTGGTGTGACAGAACTTTGTGCTACTTATCGGTACGCAAAACTGGCATCACAGATGCCCATATTAAAGAATGGACTAAGGACAGTGTACCTCTATGTGCTAAAAACACAGTGGTCACCACACCTATCTGGTTAAACAGCCAAACTGTACCAACTTGTCTACATAAAGGCTTCATCCCTACCTTCCTTCCTCGAGGGGGATACATACAATATGTGCTTTGTTTCTTTTCACAGGTGAACCAGAACAAAAGAAGAGTGTAGCTGCTATTAACGACCGTATGTGTTCTAAAACCTTGTACAATACAAACCCACATACACTTCAGAGCACCCTCTTGATTGGCCAGACTTTCAATTAACGTTTTGTTCAAAGTTAAAATGCCTAGGCTAAAAGTGTACAATTTATACATGTGATGTGTAATTATTACATTTCATGTTTGTTTTGCTTTGAATCCATTGTCTTTCTTCATATTCGTTGATCAGACGGTAAATATCTTTTGAAGTACACACAATCTAATACAGATAGATGTTTTCATCCTATATATATATTGCACTTCTCACTCCAATCATAATACTTTTAACATTTCTAAAAAAAAAATTATTTTTTTTTCATTTTTTTTTTTTTTACATTGCTAGGCTTAGTTGTAGATACTATTTTCAAATTAACCATTTTGTCTATAACCATTTTGATTGAACTTAGAAGTAGTTTCGAGAAATACTTTACTTGCATGTGAGAATTTTTTGTAAGCACTACTCTTTCAAATCTCTAAAATGAATGTTTCTTTCTTGTTTTAAACAGACATTTTCTCCATTGTTAAAATCTACATGAATAATTGAAGAAAGACAATGGATGTACACAGGTTATGGGTGAACGTTTTCTAATGTGAACATTTTCAGGAGTTCAATTCTCATCAATGCAATTTTCATGCTTTAAACATGTTTTTCTGTTTATGCATTTCCTTCTCTAGCAGTGATTAAAGATCTATGCAATTTATAATTTATATGTCTTCTGATGTTTTTTTCATATGATGATTTGAAATTACAGTTGAAATTGTTGATTTTGATGTTGTTTCATAATTAACTTTTGATGACATACTGAAATTTGTATAATTATTTCATTATTTTACATTGAAACACATTTTGATTGATTGATGATTTTGTGAATATGTTCATTCTGATGCCTGATGCTTGATAAGAATTGTGCATGTTTTTAATGGAACACCTTACCAATTTAAATTAGTTTGAGATTTTTATGTTATTAACTAACACACAACTATTGATACATTAACATGCCAGTAGCTGTCGTCTTAACTTCCAAAAAATATGCATTCTTGATTAGAGTTTCGTGTTGAACCATGCATACCAAACTGCTTTTAATGTCATCTTTGTGTTAATTGTGTTGATTTAAAAAAACTGCACTTTGAAATTAAAATAGCAAATGTAGTAAACTATTTCTTTTACATCAGAACTTAAATAATGATCTGTATTTTATTTTGTAAAAATGCCGCGTCTTGGCCATGCAAGAAATGGTGTGTGGGATTCGTTTTCTCATTTAAGTTCTGTCCCATGCAAAATAATTGTTGAAATTCATTTCTCTATTATATAAAACTTGTGTATACGAATATGGAAAGGAAAAGAATAATACTTGAATGAATTTCATTAATTTCATTTATAGCCTATAGGTAGTGTTTTTGCATATCTGTCAATTTTGAACTTTAAGATAGGAACCCTGATAAATTTTACATGTTAGAAGACTTCAACTTATATGAGGCAGGTGTTGGTTTTGAATCCTTTTACCTAACATAGCTAGCTATCAATCTATTCAGAATTACGGAGACATTTCTGTGCATGTTTTCATCTGTAGATAAAGTTCCTGTATCTATTGTCTGAAATTTTGCTTTTTTCTGAAACATGACATTTTCCCATTATCACATTTCCATATACTAATGTAGATTAAGCCTGTGTATTACATGCAATCTATGTTGCCTGAACCATCAATGTTGACATCAGTTTTATTGATTGACCTCGGAACACTGGCACAGCCATTTGTGTGCACTTCAGTAATATATTTACTGGAAAATCTAGTATAAAAGGCACCTAAAAGCTAGTCTGTGGCAACATACATCAGCGTTTTTCCTGGGTATTTTCGGAAATTGCCATTGGTGAAAATTGTGAAATTTTGTGCGATAAAAGTAGGAAATGAAAAATTTTAAGTGTTAATGGATATTTTGGAAATGGTAGAAATAAACAATTATCCTTCTCTAAGTATCAAGTATAACAATGTATACAAAAATAGGACGTTTAAACTTGAAATTTCTGGATTTTTTTTTGTTTCGTCACATAAAATAGACATCAACTCATTGATTTGGGAAATTTAGACATAGATTTGGGGGGGGGGGGGGGAAATAAGAAATAATATTGGGAATGGGGCCATATTTCAGCCCCAAATATATAGGCAGGAAAAAACACTGTACATGTATGAATTTGAAGTAGTAGATATAATTATGTTGAATAATTTAACTAATGAAAGAATATCGTTAGAAACCTCAATGAAAGATTCAATATTTTAAATGGGAGTAATCTGCTTTTTGTGCTTCATAGTCTGCTTGTGTGTGTGTCATTGCATGTAGTGATGGGAGGGTAAATATGTGTTTGTTAAAATGGTTATGGGTCGGGTGTTTATACTCAATGTGTGCTTTTATGTTTTTTCTTGCTTTTCAGCTATTGGTGCTCAGTTGAAAGCCCTAGCAGGTCAACAGAAGTGAGTTTTGTTAGAATATAATTTTAATAAATAATTAATTATATGCATGTGAATAAAGATTATTAAATTTTTGATAGTAAATACATGTACTCTTGTTTATGTTCATTTTGACAGAACAATTTTGATATAAATCTTAATTAATTGTCATTGAAATTGAGAATATATCTAATTTGTGTACCATATTTGCTCATATATGTTATACCAGTAAAGATTTTTCTTACATACTTCAAATACTTGAATTACTTTATATTCTGTCGATATTAAATGGTGTTTTTTTCTTCATTAAAGTCCTGCAGCAATAGCTGCCCAAGAAGCTGCCGCCAGAATTAATCAACAGTTAGGAATCGGGCCTGCATCCCAACCTCCCCCACAGGCAGGTTTACCGACAAGTATTACAAGTAACCCAAGTATACCACACAACGGTTCAGCCATGGTGATAACAGAAGACTTTGCTGTGCCAGACAGAATGGTTGGCCTTAGTGAGTATTTAGATTTTTTCACAAACTTTGTTGAACAGTGTTGTGTTACATTTGTCAGATGAAAATGTGTTGTGGTTGTTAAAGAGGAAGGTGGCAATAATGTGTGTAAAATTGAGTGGTTTCCACTATGTTCAACCAAGTTAGGTTGTCTGTTTAATTGTGAAGTCTCGCAAGAAATATTTGTTGTGGCAGCTATTCAAGAAATATTTGTGATGGCAGCTATCTTAGAAATACTTCTGACAGGGTTGTTGCTTTTGTAGGTTTCCCCAGTTGCGAGTCAAGTTGGCATTCTAGTACAAGTACTATACATATAAAATATATTTTAAAATCTGAATGCTATAGTTTACCACTTAATCTCTTTACATTTTTAAGCATAATGTAGATTATCTTAACAAGTTTTGCTTTCATTTCAGTTATTGGCAAAGGTGGTGAACAGATCACGAGGCTGCAGGCAGAGACAGGATGTAAAATCCAGATTGCCCCAGACAGTGGTGGTTGTCCAGATAGACCATGTACTTTAACAGGAACTCCAGGATCCATCGCGTAAGACTGCTCCCATTGGTTAATCAGCATAAGAGTTGGGGATTATTAAAAACAATTTTAGACGTTGCATCCATAGCAAATGTGTATTTATTACACCAAAATGTTATAAAATGTCTTGAGAAGGCAGGTTTATATATTGCAACAAGTATATGACAGTAAATTACACCATTTCTTTATGCAAAAATTGAAGATGACATCTTATTTCTCTTGTGATTAAACCTAATTTCCTGTTTCAGGTCATGTAAACAGCAGATGCAGGATATTATCATGAAGGGCCAAACCAACCCTGGAGACCCATCCGGCCACAGCGAGGGTAATACTGTGGTAGAGATGATGATTCCAGGAGATAAAGTGGGTCTCATCATCGGCAAAGGAGGCGAAAATATCAAACAAATGCAGGAGCGAGCTGGTGTCAAGATGGTCATGATTCAGGATAGCAACATACCATCATCCATGGAGAAGCCTCTTAGAATCTCCGGCGAACCCAATAAGTGTAATGTAGGTGGAAAAAGCATGATAAAATTTAGAAATTGGCCAACCCAATAAGTGTAATATAATCAAAGAGGTGTGAAGTGAACAATCCATGTTTGTTTTTTTTTGGTTTTTTTTTATATATATATATATATTTAAAAAAATCTTATGCATTTTCTTTGAATTTATTAATAGGTATAAAGATATTGGCCTATCTACTTATAAACTTGATGGTACTTTAATAAACATACAAGTACACTCTATCCTCAATTTGCTTTAAAATATGAGAATGATTTGCAGATCTACAGAACTTGTTAATTTAATACATTTTAAGTGACATTAACATTTGACTTTTTACATGTTCATTGAAACATAATTAAGTATATTCACACAATGTATGCAGTATTTACTAGATTGCTTTTTCATACGAACATGTTAAATTTTCAGAGAGCAAGAGAAATGGTAATGGAGCTATTAACAGAGAAAGACATGGAGGTAAACAATTAAAACCATAGGTAGACCTTTCAAGGGTTAAAATCATAACTATTATGTAGTTTTGCAGGATGGAAATGAAGTACCACTTCATTATTTCACAAGGAAAGGACAAGTTCAAATATTTGAAGCAAAAAAAATAACATGTCATATAGTGGTGTTCTGATTAATCGAGTTCGCCGAGTATCGTTGGTTTGAGGTGTTAGATCAATTAATCAAGTAAGAGGTCTGTAATTGAGTTTGTCAGAATTTTTCGACACCATGCTAAACGAAAGTATAAATTTAGCTGATCACTAAAACATGCTAGAATACATAGCCAACTTGTTAAAATTATTCCCTTGTGTTAGGTTGTCATACATTTCATTTCAAATTTTAAGTGTCTAAGCAAATTCAAAAGCGCATAAGCACTACGTAGTAATGTAAACTTCAGATGAGCATGATTTGTGGGGAAAAATAAGCGACATGAAAACATGACAGCACAGAGAGGCCTCACGATTATAAGCCTCTGAAGGAATTTTTTTTATATGAGACTTGTTTATACATCTAGGGAAAAAATATACGATTTTAATCGATCATTGATTGATTAAATAAAATTGATGATCGACCATGAAATTTTAACTGATTCCCAACACTGATGTCATGTGATGCTGGAGAAGGGTATCCAATTCAATTTAATTTAAAGGCCCACTACCTTTCCGAAACGGTTTTTTATTTTTAAAATGTGAATGTAAAACGAGATCGATAATTTTGTAGAGTCGCAAAAGTTATTGACTTACCGTTAATACTACATATATCATCACCTTCTGAACAATTTAATCAAAATTAATAAAATGTTAATTTTTATAACGCGGGTCGTCATGTTTCCCGCCCTCGTCCTAAATACTGCGCGGTAGTTGACTATCTCTGCGCCAGACGGCAAAACAGTGAAATGACTCTCCACTGTTTTCATATATTACGCGGTAAATCTTGCATATGTTTGGTGTTGCAACCTCTTCTTAGGCCATCGGTATATATTTTATATTGTTATTAATGTTTTTAAGAAATCATTATATTTTGCTCCGGAAAGGTAGTGGGCCTTTAACAAGACCATCTTAAATTAAGATATTGTTTGAACAGTAGTTTTCTTTAGGGAACAAGTCTTGAATGGCAGTTACCAAATGCTGGACAAGCAATTCATCCCAGCTGGAATTGAGCATTAAATGTTGTAGTTATTATAGATTAATTACGTGCTATGATTCAACTCCCACTTTTTCAGAATGGAGGCATGTGGGGTCAGTCGGTAAGCGAAAAACTTTTTACATTGTCGGATTTTGTCTTAAATCTGTTTTGGCAGAATTGCACAGAATTTTAGCATGCCAAGAAATTGCACATAGAAAAAGTGATTGTTGTTCTTTTCAAATGTATATTCCTCTAGATGTGTTAAACTTAAATTTGGAACATATTCAACTGAAGCCCCCACTTATAGTCATTCTGAAACCTTCAAAAAATGGGATGATTGCTTGTTTGAGCAGATAAAAATGGATAATTGCTTGTTTAAGCAAAAGTAAACTGCTATAAATAATGTATCAATGCTTACTGAATTAAACCTGGCACTTTAAATGTGTTTCCCTTATATTTGATCAAAGTTATTATCCTTCAATTTGTTTCAAACTCAAACTCAATAAGTACCCAACATTCTTTCTATGGGTGCTTTTTTAAGTGAGATGCACTACATGTAATTGTTTAGTTATTGGAACTGTTGTATATATAATTATGAATACATGTAAGTGAAGCCCAATTAGAAATGGCTATTGTATATTTCCACTATCACATAGGAAACAGGTCAACTTGATAAGGGAAAAACTGTTTGCTCCTTTTCAAAAGAGAAAATCATATTTTACAATCTAAAGCATTTTATATATATACAAAAATGATTTATATTTCAGCCTGGCGGTTTTAAGAATAATTCTTTTGGCAACAGTATGGGCGGACAGCAATCATTTGAGGTAAGTTTTTGAAAATGAAGTCAACAATCGCTGTTTACCTGAATAGATACAAACAGTAATACATACAGCCCTATTGGCAAACTTTAGTGCATGGTGCTCTCAATCATAATGCTGAATATTGTGCTGAAATTCTTGGTTTTGCGGAAGCATCAGTTCTGGTTGTTCTTGTGTTTTAATTCTTTTGATTTTTCTTTTGTAGATCCCAGTACCTCGTAATCTTGTTGGAATTGTTATTGGTAAAAGTGGTGATATGATCAAGAGAATTCAGCGAGAAACGAACGCTAAAGTCCAGTTTAAACCAGGTGACTTGATTTTAAGATTAAGATCAATATTCCAAGTTTATGATCATTGAATTATTTCATTGCTATTTTATGAAAAGGACTAAAGAAAATTTAATTTTCGATAAAGACTTATTAGTTCGTTAATCTTTTTGATAGGTTTTACTTACTTGACAGGTTTCACAATGTTGTTTTGTTTTCCAATTTTTGATCTAGATGATTCTCGCCCGGAGAGGATGTGTTCGATCCGGGGATCTTCTTCGGAAATCGAACAGGCGGCCCAGTTTATTGAAAATCTGTTGCAGGAAGCTAGTAATGTAAGTTAAAAAAAAACCAAAGGTGATATTGAGGGTAAATATTGTTCTTAATGACCCATATTCCGATAGGCTTTAAGGCTGTTATTTTTCCAAACTGAAATTCAGCTACAATAAAGATTCAGATAGTGTGTATAGTCCTTAATATTGCAATTTTAAAAAGTCCTAAAAAATACTTGTAATTAAGTCATAAGAATTCAGTAAAACCTCTTGGAGAAATGCACATAATTAGAACCCTTGAGAACATTCTTGTGTCATGGGTGTCGACTTGTGCGACATAAATGTAAGGAATTCGCTAACACCACCAGGATGTGTATTCATTCAATGAGTGGGGTTCGATAGTAGACCTTACAACAAAATTAAAGTCCTAGAGCATTAGTTTATCCTAGTCTTGATTGATATATACCATACTCTTTTCTATTGACTAAACTGGAAAGTTCAAGTTCAAGTGATATGAAAATTCAAGAAAATGTTTTATAGCTATTAGCACCAAAATAGCAGTTGCAGTTCTATGCTCCACAAGAGTTTAAGAAAACTGTTTATGAAAGGCCAATTTCCTGTAGATTAGTTTACAAGACTGGCATCAATGAAATATTATGGAAAAGGTCTTTAATTTTCAAGATGTAACCCAAAAAAGAATCTTTATTCTTCCAATGTGAAGTAAAAAGAGTTACACGATTTAAGTCTATATTGTTGCAATAGCTTATTTTCCAAAATTTTAATAATCAAAATTTAAGACCTGTTATTTTATGTCTGATATTCAGCTACTTTACAAATTCACATTGTGTATGGTACCTAGAAGTGGTAATTTTATCATTGAAAAGGTCCTGAAAAGTTCTTAATTTAGTTCTGAAAATTCGGTAAAAACCCAGAGAAATGCACATAATTAGAACCCTTGAGAACATTCTTGTGTCATGGGTGTCGACTTGTGCGACATTAATGTAAGGAATTCGCTAACACCACCAGGATGTGTATTCATTCAATGAGTGGGGTTCGATAGTAGACCTTGCAACAAAATTTAAGACTTGCTTGCTGGTCAAATTCCCTGATATAGTGCAAACTATTCTTCGTATTAACATATACTTGTCTTAAGTGTACAATGTTCTTCTCTCTGCCTTCTATAAATAAAGAAATTTCAGAAAGGTCAATTTCCCACAGATAAGGTTACTAGAAGGTGGAGCATGTAAGAATCACCAAAGTTCATGGGACATTGTCATTTCATTTAAAGAGACCACAGCAGTAGTTTAAATTCAGGGATATACAAAATATAGAACTTCTGAACCTATGTTTACAAAAAAATGTATAACCACTTATCTTAAAGCACTTTCTGGAATCTTTGAAAAAGGATGGTAGCACAATGAATAAGCCTAAATGACGCGTGTTATTTGGGTGTAGTGCTTGTGCAATATAAACATGAAAGGAATTCGCTAACACCATAAGGATGTTTCTACATTCAATGAATGGGGTTTGATAGTACACCTTTCAACAAAATGTGTCCTAGATCATCTGGGAATATGATTGTAGAATATTTATCTTGGAACCAACTAGATTCTCTCACACGTGACAGCTTGAAAAAGTGGAAAACTGAAAGGTTGAAATAAATGATAATGTTGAATAAGGTTGTATACCACAGAAAGTGTTTTGAGCATTTACAATTTATGAATTTTTGATTTTCAGAGGGATAATCAAGATGGTATGGGTCGGGGCCGAGGGTTTGGTCGTGGAGGAGGAAGAGGAGGTGGCCAGTTCGGTGGTCCCGGTGGCCCTGGAGGAAGGGGAATGGGACGAGGTGGTGGTTACGGTGGAGGAGATGAAACCACCTACCCTGTACCAGCTGACAAGTGTGGACTAGTCATTGGCAAAGGTCGGTTTTCATTTCATAAATGATGCTTGACTAGTTTGTAAACAAAATGTAGCTAAAGCACTTTCAGTTGCTCTTATAGTAAACTGTGTGACAGTAAATGTTCAGTTACTGTCATTTGTTGTTTTTATCTTCAAAGTATTTCTTGGGTGTAAAAAAAAAAAAAAACTTTAGATTTTTTGTTGCGTTTGGCCTATCGTCTAAAACAATTATTCATGTGCAACCATGGAAGTAACAATAATTAATTTAGCGTATTTTATCATCAATTGTGATGTTTCTGTTTTGTATACATTTGGTAAATCTAAATAACTGAGAGATGAAATCTGCTTTTGAAATAAATTTCAACGAGTATGATAATTTTATTTTGTTAAATATGGCATAATTATGATGGTATTAAAGGACAAAAAAAAGGGGGAGGGGGCTGTCAAATTAGATTGATAAAACTGTTTTCGCTGTCCTTCTACAACTTTTCATTGTGTGTTGTTTAATAATGTCACAGGTGGTGAAACGATACGTCAGATCAACCAGATGTCTGGAGCTCGAGTAGAGCTGCAAAGGTCACCAGGGCCAAATCCAAACGAAAAGCTCTTTTCTATCCGAGCTGGAGACAAGGGCCAGATACAACATGCTATTCAACTTATATGTGAAAAAGCAGGCTTGGTAAATTATTTTCACACTTTGGTCAATAATACAACGTAAATTCTTTAGAAAATTCAGTTTTTAGCTCACCTGGCCCGAAGGGCCGGTGAGCTTATGTCATGGCGCGGCGTCCGTCCGTCCGTCCGTCCGTCCGTCCGTCCGTCGTCCGTCCGTGTCCGTCAACATTTCCTTTAAATCGCTACTAGTCATAGAGTTCTGCATGGATTGTAACCAAATTTGGCCACAAACATCCTTGGGGGAGGGGGAACAGAACTTGTATAAATTTTGGCTCTGACACCCCGGGGGCAGGAGGGGCGGGGCCCAATAGGGGAAATATAGGTAAATCCTTTAAATCGCTACTTGTAATAGAGTTCTGAATGGAATGTAACAAAATTTGGCCACAAACATCCTTGGGGGAAGGGGAACAGAACTTGTATAAATTTTGGCTCTGACCCCCCGGGGGAAGGAGGGGCGGAGCCCAATAGGGGAAATAGAGGTAAATCCTTTAAATCGCTACTAGTCATAGAGTTCTACATGGATTGTAACTAAATTTTGCCACAAACATCCTTGGGGGAAGGGGAACAGAACTTGTATAAATTTTGGCTCTGACCCCCCCGGGGCAGGAGGGGCGGGGCCCAATAGGGGAAATAGAGGTAAATCCTTTAAATCGCTACTTGTCATAGAGTTCTACATGGATTGTAACCAAATTTGGCCACAAACATCCGTTGGGGAAGGGGAATAGAACTTGTATAAATTTTGGCTCTGACCCCCCGGGGGCTGGAGGGGCGGGGCCCAATAGGGGAAATATAGGTAAATCCTTTAAATCGCTACTTATCATAGAGTTCTGAATGGAATGTAACAAAATTTGGCCACAAACATCCTTGGGGAAGGGGAACAGAACTTGTATAAATTTTGGCTCTTGCCCCCCGGGGGCTGGAGGGGTGGGGCCCAATAGGGGAAATAGAGGTAAATCCTTTAATTCGCTATTAGTCATAGAGTTCTACATCGATTGTAACTAAATTTTGCCACAAACATCCTTGGGGGAAGGGGAACAGAACTTGTATAAATTTTGGCTCTGACCCCCCGGGGGCAGGAGGGGCGGGGCCCAATATGGGAAATAGAGGTAAATCCTTTAAATCGCTACTTGTCATAGAGTTCTACATGGATTGTAACCAAATTTGGCCACAAACATCCGTGGGGGAAGGAGAACAGAACTTGTATAAATTTTGGCTCTGACCCCCAGGGGGCAGGAGGGGCAGGGCCCAATAGGGGAAATAGAGGTAAATTCTATCAATCGCTACTTGTCCTAGAGTTCTACATGGATTGTAACCAAATTTGGCCACAAACATCCGTGGGGGTAGGGGAACAGAACTTGTATAAATTTTGGCTCTGACCCCCCGGGGGCAGGAGGGGCGGGGCCCAATAGGGGAAATAGAGGTAAATCCTATAATTCGCTACTAGTCATAGAGTTCTGCATGGAATGTAACCAAATTTGGCCAGAAATATCCTTGGGAGAATAAGAACTGAGTTTGTAAAAATTTTGGCTCTGGTCCCCGGGGCAGGAGGGGCAGGGCCCAATAGGGGAATTATAGGTAAATTCTTTAAATTGCTACTTAATTGTCCAAGAGTTTTGTATGGATTGTAACTAAATTTGGCCACAAACATCCTTGGGGGTAGGAGAACAGAACTTGTATAAATTTTGGCTCTGATCCCCCGGGGGCAGGAGGGGTGGGGCCCAATAGGGGAAATAGAGGTAAATCCTTTAAATCACTTCTTCTCATAGAGTTCTGCATGGATTGTAACCAAATTTGGCCAGAAATATCCTTGGGGGAAGGGGAACAGAACTTGTATAAATTTTGGCTCTGATCCCCCGGGGGTAGGAGAGGTGGGGCCCAATAGGGGAAATAGAGGTAAATATTAAAATTCCTTCAGAAAAGAAACAATGAACCTGTATTCAGAAAATTATTTGGCATTACAAACCAGGTGAGCGATACAGGCCCTCTGGGCCTCTTGTTTTATCTAGTTCATTCATATTTTGACTGATATAACTTGAACCAAAGCTTATAATTGAAAATAACCTCAGCCTTGTTTATTTTGACAGCCACCACCATCCGGTGGACCAGGGCCTGGAGGTCCAGGAGGTCCAGGACCCCAGGGTGGACCAGGAGGTCCTATGGGAGGTGGCCCAGGAGGATTTGGAGATGGTTTTGGAGGACAGCAGGGGTAGGTCTTGGTTTACTGTAATTGCCATAATTAATGCCTTTACCTGTTCTGGATGAGGAGTTGAAGTGATATAGCTGCCCAACATTCCATGGATTTAACGATGTCTCAAAATGTGTGATGTTTATGTCATTGGCATTGTATTCCATCTTACGCGTAATTCATGGCCCTTTCGTTAAAATTAAAAAAAAAAAAAAAATGTAGTAAAAATCAATATGTTCAATATCTCATTTTCCCACAGAATTTATAAATTCCTTTTCCTACCTGTTCTGTTTTCAGTCAACAGCCACCAGGAGGCCAGTTTGGAGCTCCCCAGGGACCTCAGGGTGGAGGTGGTGGTGGTTGGGGTGGAAACAACTACCAGCAGGGATATCAACAACAGCCTGATCAGAGTAAGTCCACAATTTATTCTCAAGCTAGTCTTAAAAGTTTTCTGTCATCCGACTCCATGTGAGGTCAGTGAAATTTCACATTTCAACCTTCTGAAGTTCCACTAGTGGAATTTAACTAAGACTTGATGGTCCTTATAAGTGTTGTTATTTTCCGGGATCAGTCTAAAACTAGATTGATCTTTAGCTTTTCCAGTTCAACTGGTGCCAAGGTAGTCGGATGACTGCAAAGGCCCATGGGCCTCTTGTTACTATTTATTCGTGATATCTGCTAACGTAACAATGATAAATATTTGTTCTTCTCTTCCTCCATCACATACCATATGCACAAATTGATGGATAGAAACCATTCATCTATATAAACTTCTAAATTTATGCACAGACACAGTATCTTTTCTCTACAATTGTAGATATGGAGTCTCGGGATTTTCCTGCTTTTCAAGAACCAAAAAAAGGTTTCAAAATTTATGGGATATATATTTGAGTGAATTTTGCTGATGAGAGTTTTCATGTTTTGTTTTACGAGAACATAATTGTTGCTTTTCGCTTCCCATTTCCTCCATGAAACTGTGCACAGGATATGAGATGCTAAATATGATCTTCTAACTAATGCCCCCTGAAACCATTGCCAAAAGTATCCATTTGATTCCAATTTGAACTTTCAATACTGTTATTAAAGAAATGTTGCTTTTCACATGCAAGATTGATTCAATATTGATAACTGTTTTTGATGTGTCCCTTTTATAAAAAAAAAAAAAAAAAATGCTTTTCAGCATGATTTGCATTCCCAACCCGGATGTGTGCATGAAATATTTTTGTTAGTTTGAAGGCCTGTTTGTTAAAAATCAATGAAGAAATGTGAAAAATGAAACGAAACTTCAAAAATAACATTGCAACTTTTTAAAATTCTGGTACAGTATATTTTTAGATGCAATACTCTTTAAATTATATCAAATAAGATGCATAATTTTGAATTTCAAGTCTTGCAGTTACATTTCATTCACTGAAGTGTACTGTAAAACAACACTAGCTTATTTTTCAGTAAGTAATCGATGAAACCTATTGAGCAATATTACAATACATAATTTGTTATTAACTCCTTCCCAAAGACACATTAAGAAACTTTAAGTAAAAAAACTGGAGCATTCTTCTGAATCTCTAGGGATGAGTTAATCGTGTGTTTGTTACCTTTTAGATAAACAGGCTCAAGACAATGCTGCAGCGTGGGCTGCCTACTACTCGCAGTATTACAATCAGTACGCCCACAACCAGTATGGTCAGGGTGGAGTCCAGGGTCAGCAGCCACAGCAGCACGCCCCTCAACAACAGCAACAGCCACAACAGCAGCAACAACAGCAGGGCCAGACAACCCCACAGCAGGGCTACACAGCTGGAACAGCAAACCCATGTAAGTCCACCACAACCTCTAACCGTTTTCTACCCTTGAACGAAGGTATCGCCTGTGACATCATTACTTTGTGAGCAAAACATTTGCTCTGAAAAAATGTGTCTTGCTCCTTAAATATGTTTTACGGCCCATCGACAACTAAGGTCATTTAGTGCCAAACTAAAGTCACAGTCAGTAGTAGGAAAATACAGCAGATACAATGTCTTTAAATAGGAAAGGGGTACAAGTAACCAAGACAGTTTTAAGGTTGAATAGCCTTTGCTTTAGTATTCATTGTCAACTAACAATCGACATCAGGGTTAAAATGAAATGTACCTTTTGGGAACAAATTGAATGATGATAATTTCACAGACCTGTACTGAATCAAGTGAAGATTTGTTTTATCTGACACAAAGTTCCCAAAATGAAAGTGGCTTCACCAATGCATGCATGAAGATTCTGTGTTCTTTCGATTAGGCATTATATGGCATTTATGTTCCTTTCCACAGGAATTTGAACTTATTTAACAAGTATATTTCATATCTTGAATGGCTATATATAAAGCAGTTTCTAAAGAAAATAATGTATGATATCAGTATCTTAACTGTTTTATCTCCTGACAGTCAACCTTTGGTCACTTGGCAACAAATTGATTAAGTTCGAATAGGTGATAATATAATATGTATGGCATACCATGAAAACATGAATGATGAGTAAATACTGCAATCTCAGTTGAGTAAATTGAAAGAGTGGATTATTTTGTATGATCAAGATTTACTTGTAAACCATTATTGTATATGTACAAAATGAATGATGATAATTTCACAGACCTGTACTGAAACACTGTGTCGATTTGTAGTTATCTGACATTACTGTGAAAGTCTACAAACGTGTCCCCCTCTCTAAGTGATTTAAATTTGAACTTTTATTTGACAATAATATTTCAAACCTAAAATACCCATGTGAGAAATTTTCAAAAGCAAACATGGTTGATAATCTCTTTCATCATTACCATTTTACCTGCTGATCACTTGTGCCACGATAACAAATTAATGGGTTGATGCAGAATATGTATGTATGACATTTCATGAAACACAAAGACTAAACATTGCGGTCTTACTTTATAAATTGGAAGAGAGGGGGATATTTTGTATAATCATTTGCACAAAATGAATGATGATAATTTCACAGACCTGTACTGAAATACTGTGTCGATTTGTAATTATCTGACATTGCTGTGGAAGTACTAATTTATAATTGTCAACTACTTTGTCTGTGTATGGTAGATTAACAACTGTACCTTTATACTTTCAGCAATCAACCCACAGACCGGTCAGGCTGACTACAGCCAGGCATGGGCAGAGTATTACAGACAGCAGGGCATGCACTACCAGGCCAACCTCATCTTACAGCAGGCTCAACAACAGCCAGGCGGGGCACAGCAGACAGGCCCTAGTCCTGTACAGCAACAGTAGACTCTATAGGCACATCCTCAGGTTAGTAATCACACTGCTCATCTCTCTTACCACCCTCTTACTTCCCATTTCTTGCAGGGTTTGCTGTTTTCATCCTTTTCAAGAAGGTCACTAATCTCTAATATTTTTCTTTGCTTTCAGAAATCATTTTACGCAGTTGTGGAAAGTCACTTTCCATAAAGCAGGTTATTTTTGCCAGGATATTTTCACGATTTTTGTGGGGAATTGTTATTTGGTTCACTAAATATCCAGAATTCTATATATAATAACGCTCTTTACATAGAAAAATTTAGATTGTTTAAAGTAAAATACTTAAATAACTTAAAAAATGGAAATCGTGAAATGTTAGACCTGCAAAAATTACTAGCTATATAGCTATTCAGACTTTGACACATTTCGACATGTTTTAAACAGCAGTTTGTATTAATGGATATCTAAATCGAAAGTTCTATGAGAAATCAACTTCAATGCAATTATTTGCAAACTACATAAGCATAAGCTAAACGATAGTATTTGACTGCTCATGTCGGAATGTTACAAAGCATCATCGTTTTTATTTTGTTTAGGTAACCCAACAACCTGTCGAGTGTGCAAAGACAGAATTCGAAGGCATTCAGCAATTTAGCAAACTTTAATGATAGTTGTCTGATGTTGAGGTCAAATTTTGTCCCCAAAAATAACACAATTTTCTGCATGTTGCGATTTTCAAAAAGAAAACCTGTCACATTGGGATCAAAATGCAAGCAAGAGAAAATGTTTTTAGAAAAATGTCAATGTCGTGGAGTTGAAAGTAGATAAATTAACCATCGTCTAAGATAATTTTTAAAAGAGAAAAAAAACTACAACATAAAACAGGTACTATTTATGTTAATTTTGTATGGTTTTGGGTAGCCTACCTCCATTGCTAATTCTGTGCAGAAAATTATGTTTTATTTAAATAAAAAAAAAGTTGTAATCGAAGAAAAAGCCCATGGCATCATTGGTTATTTTGACATCTTGGGGTCAAAGTCTATGGCTAGACATAGATAATACACAATTTGACCTCAAGATGGAAGATACATTATCATTAAGGAGATAAAAATATTGGTGATCTCATTGTTATGTGTTTGTGTTTTCCTTTATTTTTTGTGTAGGACAACTGGTGGATAATTTTTGGAAAAAGGGACAAGATATTATATCTCACTCACTTCAGACTGAATTTGAATTGATGACAGAAGATATAAAAACTGCATTATGGCTTCTAACACCTATAAGATAAAAAGATGTGTCTGTTTTCCTTTATTTTCTTATTTTAATCTCCATTTAATAGTTTTGTGTTTAATATCTAGATATATAAGAATAGACAGTCATCTTTGTATTGTTATACTTGTAAAATCACTGTATCAAGCTTATATGATTATCGTATCATCATAAACAATCACTTCCTCGTTCATCGAATTCTCTTCTGTCAGTTATTCTTGTTTTTATTGGTAACCCATGAACCCAGCATCGCAATATCTCGTAGATGTAAGTAACTAATTTCTTTTAGTGAACTACACATTCCAAACTTGCATTACTATAATTTTCTCTTTATGTTCATGAAATATGTTCATTGCTACTAGTTTACCTTTTATGATAATGTGACTTAAAATCAAAATATTTTTGACTGTATGTAACATGTTTAAGATAGGTTAAGAAACAGAGTATTTAGTGGACAGTATGATAAATAAATTTGTGCTAAACTTTTATTGAAATATCTCACTTGATGAATTTTCTCATGTCATAAGTTACGTTGTTGTTATAAAAGTCATGCTCAGGCGCTCACAGAATTACATTATGATTATTTAATTGTATTTTGAACAGAAAATCATACTTGTATGTATGCAAATTGATAGTTTTGTTTAGATATAAAGATATGTGAATACTATATAATGTTACATTGTTTGGAAACATAAATGATAATGTACTAGGTTTAAGTCACTGTAATGTTAAATTTTTATGATGATATGAGTCATTTTTGTAATGATAATGTATAACAGATAAATTTATTAATACTTGTGTAAAATGCTTCAGGTTTTATATTAAATTAGATTGATGACGGAATGCCAAATATGTGTACGTTAATGAATGTGTCGTACTACATTGCTCTATTTTTAAAACATTGATAGTCTTCGTATTATTTTTTGTGCATCTTTGAAATGATATCTCATAGTCTTTGTTTTTTCGTTGACCTGACCGAGCTGCCAAGTCTCTTTGTGTACGATTCACTAATTTTTATCCATGAATAACATTGTAAACTATGTAAAATGCCATTGTTTTTGAAACTATAACTCTTAATATGATAATGAAGTCGATGATGTTGATGATGATAGTTGTATTATAGTTCATCATATTTGCTTAGTAAGCACTTTGTATTTCATGTTTTAAATGGTCCGTAGCATTATACCCCGTCATTGGTTTTTGTCTTTGAATTAATATGCTTTTATTAGACTGAGGATTGATTGTTTAATAATTTTTTTAGATTTAATATTGTGGACATGATTATGTATATATACTTACGGCACATGTATCTATCACTACAGTCATATTTTTTGAGCATGTAAATTTTGTGCTGTGAAATACTATGTATCTAAATGTACCCTTCAAGGGCGAATCGTGTGAACCAAGGACTGGTCTCCCCAGGTGAAGTATGACTTTGGAGGAAAATAATAAATGTTTAAAACATTGATATCATTGCCTTATCGTTTTCTTGATCCACACATTGTCGTGTTTTAACGGACAATGTTGGAACAAAAACAAGGTTTGGTTAGAGGAGGCAGATGTCGGAGATGCAAAAAACAACATATGACACCTAGAACTTGTATCATGGATCTAAATTTACTATATGCTTATCCTTTTACTACAAAACACATCATTACCAAAGCATACTGGTTGTGAGTCTTGTCCCAAATATGATTACACACCCCTTTTTCCCTCTTATTTGCTCACAAAGGACCTGGCCTATGGTTTGGTCGGCCCCTTTCGGAAAACAATAGGGGGGAATAAGGGGCATCTATGTAGATAGATACTATTTTTGCTCCATTGCTGATTTGATGAGAAACTTGTCTGATAGATTATAATATGAATGTAGGTTAGTATATATATATTTTTTTTGAAGAACAATAAATTGGCTAGTCACCAGATACATATATTGCTTGCATTGCTGAGATATTGATGATTCCATAATTTTCTTTTTTAAATGTTTATATTTCTGTCTTGATATTGAAGCGTTTTGATACTTTGATAAAAATAAACACAAATAACACACCTCTCTGTCTCGTTAGGTAGCAGGACGCTCTCGACTGGCCTGAATGGTGCAGACAGGCTGACGCGGGCTAGAGCATGGCAGCAAAACTCATTACAACCTTTTATCCCTTTTGTATTCATTTTGCACTTTTATGTTGGCAAACCTTGAGGTATCATTCTGAATTCCATGTATAGGTTATTTTAATTTGTTTCCCTAAACTTGTATGCATATAATAAATGTTCAGTTTAAAGAGAAATTATATAATCTTGTTTGCTCGATAATCAAATATTTTGTCTTATTTCCAGAAAATAATGAGTTGTCTCAATATTTCATCTATTTCAATGTTGATAAACATAAACTGTAATAGCGACTTCACTTGTGCCACGTATGTATTGCTGTAGTGCATGACCGTTTCCTTGCATAAAATTATGACTTTGATACAAATGCTAAATATTTCAGGAAATAACTCTTGTAAAAGGTAATGTAGATTTAGAAATGCGGATATAATTGAACTGTGATAGTGTAATGGTACGTATCTTAAAAACAAAATCAGGGATCAAGCTGTCTTTACAAACACTTTTATGAAGTATGAAAAGAAGAATATCTTGTATCATATTGCAGTGTTCAAATATTAGGTAGATTTTTTATGTTGATGCAACAATTGATTCGTTCTTGTATTTTTGTCATGTTATTATTGTCCTCACCAACTCATTCCTAAATTTGCTGACAAGACACGGTAGTGTATGTTCATTCTCCTAAATAAATGATCTTTATATAATGACACTGTAGATATTATGACATGCATATTCTTGTATAGTCTGTTTGACATGTGCATGTTGGACCAACAACTTTGAATATTGGAAAATAACTTTGTCCATTTAATATGAATGACTTGCCCAAAACTTCACATTTTGATGTACTAGTATTGTAAAAAGATGTTTTGCATACAAAGAAAAAATAATAATGTTGACCTGTTGATGCCATGATTGAATATATTTAACGTTTTTGAATGAAGATCATCTTATATATATTGAGATATGAAAATCGTATTCTTCAAAGTGCTTCGTATATAATATACCTTGAGATTTTTATACTGCTATGTAAGAACATTTTTTTCATGACGTGCAATGCAAGCTAGATATGAGGTGGCGATATAAAGCTGTGAGACTTGATAGACAATGTATACCCATTGATGACTTACACGAGGCAGAATCCTGGAGCATGGAGCTTGTGTTTTATTTCGGAATCTTAAAATTCTGCAAGCATTATATAAGGATGTTTATGAATACTTTGTATCAAAATTTGTGTGCCATTTTGTTATTTTAATTGATGATGGATTTTTTTTATCATGAAAATTTAAAAACTTTTGCACTAGGTATAATAAACATGTGTTTGTGTCTCCCATCTGTGATAATAATTAATTATCGGATGTAAAACGACTAATATCATACTTTCATAGTACACTGCTTGATTGGTTCACATTTAAATACATACATTTGTTGTTGCTATATTACACAACACGTTATTAACAGGTGAGTATATTCATTGAGAGTGATGTATATTGTAATATATGTGTGGTACACGTGTTATAAGCTCATAGTGACTTCAGTGTGTCTGACGCAAGGTAAGCCGTTAATCAAGGGATATAAGCCTATGTTTTTTGAAGTGCAGACTTTTATGTGGTATTTAAACAGGTTCCCCTCCCTCTTAGTATGATCTTAACATTATGAGATCCCTTTCATAACTAATGATCTATTTAAGATGTGGCAATTAAACTTTTGGGTTTATTTTGCAAAATGTGCAAAAAATAAACTGTTTTACCTTTTTCTCGGCTCATTTGTAGTCTTTTATAAAATGTAAGTGATTTATGGAGAAATGCAGCCAATGTGTTCGGAACATTTATATATTGGATAGTTAATATTGTGCGCAAAAAAGGACGAACTCTGCAATTTTGGCATTCAATTATATTAGATAATGTTCCGTTTATTTGCTGCATGTCTTCACACTTGATGGACATACATTTGTGCGTCATCGAACAATATCGTGGTCAACCATAGAACACATTGACAAATAGGTTGATATTGACTGCCACTCATTTGTGTTGCAACCTTATACTGGCGCCACTGTTCACCATGAAAGTTGAGGGGACTTGCCATGCCAGGTTTTTATTAAAACAATCATTTTAATGAACATGGCATTGCGATTTGCGACTGTATTACCTCTGGGTCGTGAGTTTAGATACCATGTGGGATAGTTGCCAGGTACCATATGAAGTTTGGGGCTTTTCCTCCGCCTTCTAAACAAAGCAACCTTAAATTACCATAGATGTTACTAGAGCGTCAAACCAGTCAGAAGACTTTTATTAGTAAAACTCTACTTCTAGAATATAACTACTGTGTGGCTTCTTTACAATTTGACTTGACACAATTCCCGTCGTTTTCTCAAAAAAGTATGACGTTACGCTCGCAAACACATGACGTCACAATCAGTACCTACCCGCAAGTGCAGACAACTATGTAATATGCAAATTAGGAATAATCACTACAAGAACTATTATGGAACATATATACATTATGAGAACAAGTTGGTAGAACAGTACTTTACCGAGATGGGTTTAAGCAATACAGAACAAGTTATAGAGTTGTTATCTAAGCTGTCTTATCTGGAGATATTGCTTGAGGCGACCATTGTCATCCCAATTTCCCTCGATAGCTGCATATTAATGGAAATGAAGTGATTCTTCTCCCTGATTATATATTGGTATGCAGTGAGTACTCATGGACTGAACTCTGCTTCCTCCTCGTACCCACGGTAACCTCCCATTTTAAAGATATTGTGGTACATGGTCTGGTTAAGTACATAAGTGACACAAAGAGGTCCGATAGTTGCCAACCCCACGTAGACAACAATCCTAGAATACCTTCATACCGATAAATTAATTATAAGCCGTGAATACATTAATATATGTTATTCACCAGTTGGTGTTAGTTGTCGGTATTGTTTATAGCGACAACGGTCACTTCTAGCTATATCTCTAGATATGATAATTTCGATAACAACTCAGCACTTGTTCTGTATTGTTTAAAGCCTCTGCGGCGTCATTGAGTCAACAAATGACTAATTTTCTCGGTGTTATTTTCAGAAACTAGATTTGCGTTACTTTAAAGATCGTACACAAATGAATTTACATTAGCAAATATCACGCAATTTTCATGTATGAAAATTGACTTGCAGTCGCGGTTTTATTTGAACTTATTTCATAATGGCGGAATGTCATATTTATCGCAATTTGTAGCAAAAACGTCCAGTTTTGAAACAAAAACGTGCATGAGAAGGAATGGGATATTCCATCCTCAGGATCACAAAATGTTGCAACATTTCGTGATCGCTTGAAAATATTATAGAGGCTATTTCATATGTGCATATGACGGATAGGGATATTTTATCCAAGGGTCACAAACTGTTGTTTTATAACATTTTGTAATCCCGAGGGTAAAATATCCCTATTCTTCATATCCACAAATGAAAGAGTATTTCTATCTCCTACCTCGACGTTTTATTGCATATTTTATTTTAAAACAATGATATCCGCGACTTTGAAATACTTTTTTTTTATATTAAAACCAGCCTTGTTTCTGAAAAAAAATGTTTCACAGAGAAAATACTTATTACCTCTGTTCGATTCGTCAAGAGCGGGCGGCCGCCGGCAAGGCGGCTAAGTCACTCGATTCAAAGAAAAAGTGCGCCGGTGGCGCGACCGGCGTACGCCGAATCAGCCGGTTTTGATTCACCGGCTACTACCGGAGCAAGATGGCGGAATAAAAGTTAGATATTTTTTTGACGAAACTCTCTTTAAGCAAAACTCATTCTGTTCAGACATAAATTCTCCAGACATTATGATTTTCTTGTTGTATTCATTAACGGACAGGAATTGAAACCTCTTTTGATACGCTAAGGTATGTAGATATCCTTTTATGAAGCGAACACATCGAAACGAGCGGTGATGTATAGACTTAGATATATGTATCCTAGGCGTTTGGCTCTATAGATAATTTTTTTCTATATAATGTAATACGTACGATGTCACAGCATTTTATAGAAGCAAATGCCTGTGCATATACATTTTATTAGTCTGATAATAATATTTGTTAATGTAATGCATATAAGAATTGACTGATTTAAGTATGTGAAATTTCAATGACTTCTCTTGGACTGTTTATCAATAACAATAAAGACAGATTTTTAAGGTTTATTCTGAGGTTTTACACTTTCGAAAACAACACATATAAAGTTTTAATGAGTTGTTTTCGTCAAACACATAAAATTCAGAGTGTAACATAAGAAAATAGATTTATATGTACAGTATTATACCTACATGTGCATTTTACATATATAATTCAGAAAGAATGCTCAAAAGTGAATATGATTTTACGGGCATTCTGTTAATTCCTTTGTCAAGACACGAGAAAAAGAATTCTACTGGTGACATGTAGTAAGAAATTAATAAAATAGTTTACTTAAAGTTACAACATTGCCACTCCAGGGTATCAATTTAAACCCAGTTTATTAAAGTGCTTGGTGTCGCTCTGTCACATAAGCGAGAAAATAAAATTTGTCGCACCGACAGTGTATTTTTGTTGCAGTATCACTCCGCGCATCATCTCACTGTTGCTTCGCGTACTCTCTTGTGATATGTAATTAAATTCCAAGCTGTAATGATAGAAAATTATCTCATATTATATGCATATATTTCTACAACACAAATTACAATGCACCATACATTACATCAAATGTGCATTACAACAGGAACGCGCAGAGCGATTTTGTGAGGTGCGACATTGCCGAAATAGGCCACCATATATTTTTCCTATTTCATAAGAAACCTCAACACTAGAGATTAATGCAGTATGAGGCAATTTCATATATTTGGTCTTTTGGAATAAAACAGCATACACGTACGTGTATATCATATAGAGTAAAGAATGGGGAGGGGGAGGGTGTGTGTTCATTTTCCAAAAGGCGAAACAACAAAATGATATTAGCCAGTCACGGTATCCTATTAATATTAAACTCTAATGATTGATGAATTTGAGCTAAATTTCTTATCGGCATATCGCTTTTTTCCCCAAATACAAATTAAATCATTAACTCTGCCATTACTATCTGAATAACTATCACTCATTTATTACCAAACAGAGACAACCACGCACATGTGTCGACTATTAAATTGCTTGTAATTTGTCAAATATGAAAGTTGTGAACGTATACGTAGAAGTATTTTTCTTACTCGTGCTAACGGTAAGTTTAGCGTAATTAATTTTTACCATAACTTAATATTTACCAAATTAGGATATCATGCTATTTATTAGATCAACTTAAATTCAGTCTTTGATTTGTTTGATGCAAAAATCAAAATGTTACTAAAGCTCTGAAGAAATGTCCGTCATGATGGAATACGCCGGTTATGCTTGTTTTGCCAGGTCGCCCGGTCACGTGACAGGCGTACGCCCGGTAGCCGCTTTTCAGAACGAATCGAGCAGGGGTATTGTTTTAACGGTGTGACGCCACGTGGCTGTATTGCATGGGTAGCCATAGTAAAGATACCAGCCAACATTGCACCGGTTGGCATGATACCAGCCAACATTGCACCGGTAGGCATGATACCAGCCAACACTGCACCGGTAGGCATGATACCAGCCAACATTGCACCGGTAGGTACGAGAGAAGTCTTTATCCATCACATCAAAATTCTTACAGTACATGTATATTACTTCAGATTTCATTTGGTACCAGTGAGTTGTTCTATCAATTGTTCACTGGTTTCACACGAATGCCAACAAATGACTGAACTTTCTCTTTGGTTCCATATTCGGATATACACTCATCTTCATGGTGGCTACTTTCTACGTATTTTTGAACAGATAAATTAATCTTCTCTTCTGATTTACGTTTCAAATTTTTTTCGTAAATATTGGAAAAATCGTACAGAGAAATGAATGTGTTGACAAATATAGGGATTGTGAGTGACAAGCATATGACGCCGGACAGCGCACACAGACTTCCCACGATTTTACCCAGACTTGTCATGGGGACAATATCACCATAGCCGACGGTCGTCATGGTGATTAGCCCCCACCACCAGGAGGTAGGGATGTCGGTAAATTCTAAGTGATCATCGACAAAATAGACAAAATTTCCAAATAGTAGCACGCCAATGAGGATGAAAATGATGATAACGCCTAAATCTTTGTATTTCGTCCTTACAGTGAAAACTAGTACTTGAACAGCAGGAACATGCTGTATGTACCTTAGCACCCTCAAAACTCTAAACATCTGCAAATATAGCAGTATCTTAACCCCTTTCTCACTAAAGCGAAATTTAGCGAAGCGCAGTTCCAGTAAAAGCCCTAAGTATACTGAGGCGAGGATGATGATGTCCAACACGTTCATCCAGGAGGTGAAGAAGCGCCTGTAATTTGGACATGTTGCTAGAAGCAGGAACATCTCGATGGTGAACACAATCACGGGAGCAATATCCAAATATATCAGGATCTTATAAGGTTTTGTTATATCCGGCAGTTTTGAAATCTCTGTCAGTGCCTGCAAAAGCCGAGGTTTTTCTATTTCTTCATCATAGTAGTCATAGTGGTCATAAAGAAAAGCATCGAGTAGTTCCTCGATGGACTGTATTTCATCGTCTTTATTCTCAGGCGTAGCGTTGTACACATTTGTAGGCTTATTGTTAATATGATGGTCGCGGTCTATAATCCGAGTCAAACCTTGCGCCATTTCCCTGACTTTGTTCATACCACTGTTGCAGGAGACGTTCTTCATCAGCACAATAGCAGATCCGTAGTAATCAAATTCTTCAGTGTCTCCCTGTGTGATAAGCTCTAGTAAGTGGTTCCGGTACTGGCAGACGCGCAGAGGCACCCTGAGGTTACTCAGTGTCCCTAGGGACAGCGTTAGGATGGACATCACCACGATGAATATCATCGTCCACATATAAACCTGAAAGGGAAAGAAACAATCAGGAATATTGACGATCAAATCTGCTATATCGTTAATGCTGTCAACCAATTTGTTTTCGCGACGTCATTCGTAAAATCAAACCTGTCCAATACTTTTTCATATCGACTGATTTCGGGATTTAGAGTAATATGTTTATACCGTTTCTGGTTTAATTTACTTTCCACGATGTGTAATCGCCCGTGAAGTTTAGATGCACGCAGTTACAGATTGCTTTTTATTATTGTTTAACAGCCTCCGATACTTCAGGGGTTACTATCACTGTCGTAATATCCATCCATGGACTCATAGGAAATCTAGAGGCAGTTTAGGAGAAAAAAGGACTAATCAAAGACCTGCAGATACTTCTATTGAAGTTTACAAAGACCCAAACTTCAAAGTCAACCACAGTGTAAATACTAATATACTGAACATCAAAAGACTAAATTATACCTGCTCATCTAGTGTTGAATCAGAGCCTTCCGTTTCCACGGGTATAAATAACGAAAGTGATAGTAACCCCTTGAGTATAAAGTATGATCACCTACCAGGAAATATATGAATTATAGAAGTTTAGTTTTTTTCACTGAGAAATCATTAACTGTTACATAATACAGAAAATTCTTCATTGATGTAAGCCAGTCTTATAGTAAACAAAATACAAATTCATCAGTATATACCAAATCAATAATCCTGATACTCTCAAGAACGACTGAGTTAAAATACTTACTGAATGACCGTAACAGACAGTTATCTATATCATATAAGATTCCCCAACGCCGCATAAACGATACTCATCATTTGAACAACAGTTGGTGTTTGCTCATTTAAATAAATTGTTTGTCGTCTCTTTTGTAACTTATGTTATTAAAGAAAAATACTTATTCGTCTGACTCTGTTCTTGATGGAGAAAAATACCATTCGTAACTGTGTAGCATCTTTAAGACTTTTTTTTATGTCATTGTTTTGACCTTAAGGTGATTGCTTGCACGCATATGTGAACACTCGCTTTTTCCACGCCAAAGTTAGACCAGAGTCTCTATTTTTGGTTAGAGCCTGCTTTCGCTGGAACTTGTCCAGCATTTTGGAATTGATACGGCTTCTGGTTAATTGTGATTGTAATGCTACAGCTGGAGTTAGCTATATATTCCTATTTGCCAAACAAAACATACCACAGCCTCCCAAAACACATGCACTTGCCATTCATTATGAATGCCTACAGAGGTTGGCTAGTGCCATTTAAGGACGGCCTCCCTGTAAGTTATAGTGCAGTAAGTGAATGTGGCCTTTTGGCAAATTTCGGTTATGTTCGTGTTGTATCTTAACGTATTGGCGGAACTCTTGTAAATCTAATAGTGCTATCTCAGTGGTCTGTATGATTGGTTGTTTCTACAAGGAACAACCAGCTATTGTTAAGGAATGTAATTTGTGCTTGATCCTAAGTGTATCTATATATAAATATTAAGATTTATAAAAGTTACGAATTTTGTGAGAACATAGTAAACAAATAAATATGAAAGTTAAATTATCTTTTCAAAAATATTGTCTTAAATAAGACAAACTAATTTTGTTTATATTGCATTATTAAAAGAAGTATCACTTTCACCAGCGATGTTTAAGAGCCTCGTTGAAACCTGTTAGAAGTCCTTCTCTTGGCAATTTACAGAAAACTCTCAACTGCACGAATGGTGTTATCTGACTGGAAGTGGGTGCCGGAAATAGATGTTTTCAGTTCGAAAAATATATTGAAATAAACTGAACGATTGCGCAATCAAGTTAAGTCATGACAGTTGTAGTCTGGTGAACAGAGGTATTGATCTGATGATATAAAACACCTTTCCTGAGTCCGCTGCGCTTGAGAATTGTATAACACTTTCGGAGATCATCTAGGTACAATCAGAATAGCGCCAGTATCCTCTAAAAAACCGAGGCCAGAATTTATGCAGCTAATAAAACAGTCCTTGCTTTCTTTGGTGGGAATGAATCAGTGTGCAGTATGGTCCTATAGAATGAAATGATGAATCCACGTTTCATTGACAAAGAAACAATAGTCTAACCTTCCTGCGTAAAATCAAGCCGAACTCCAAAAAAATTACAAAAGAAACTTTCTTATTCATTATCATCATTAGTGTATGGTTAAACACACATACAAATTCGAAAACACATGGATATTGGGAAAGGTCAAATTTAGAAGGTCAAAGGTCACACTAGTTCTTTGAAGGAAATTTAAACAATGTTTACACGATATCAATAGTAAAATCTGGGACGAATAGTCCCATAATTATGACATTATAGGAACGGCGCTGAAGATCAAAATCCTGACTGAACTATACATTTACATATTTTCATGGAACACTCACGAAACACCTTTTAATCATCTTAATATATTAACCATATAAATAGATTATTAGTTCAAGAATAATACCATATTGACGTTTCTTAATCAAGTTACTGTCAGTAATTGGAAAATGATAAAAAAGTAGTTGTATGTATTATCACGTCTTATGATCGTACATGTTAATGGACCTTACTAAGCCTCATCTTCCATTTGTCTGGATGAGTTGGAGCAACTTTTCCCTTTACATTTCTTACAGACTATGTACAGAACACTCTAGTCCGTGTTTCATACAACTACAGCGTCTTGAGTCACAGTCCATTTTGCAATGGCAGCTGATGACCTGAAGCACCCATTCAGGAGCCGCGGGTTTATTTTCCTTTGTAGGCAATAACAGTCCTTTGCCAACTTACCAACCCCAATCACATGGGTTCACATTGACATAATTTGTCCATGCTTGCACTTGAAAGTATGTTCTCATGCTATGAAAACTAGCAGCAGTCAACGTAGACGGTATCGTATGTATTTGGACACAGGTTTTATTCGTTAAAACGCGATGTACAAATTTGACTTTTGAGCCATTCTCATCATACCAGATGTTTCAAATATTGAACTTGGAAAGCTACACAGTTCAAAGGTAAATATTTCAGATCTATCATCTTTGAAATTGTCAGCAGCAGCCATAGATCTCTAGATCAACAGTTGAGGATCTTTTGCTATACTTTCGTCTCTCAACTTGAAATAGACATCCTCGTTCATTCTAATGGCTTGATTGCTTCTCTTAAAGGTAAAATCAGCAACGCTTACGTTGTTCATGGACTCTAAAATTTAATTTGCAATGTCGACATTAATCTTAGAGTCTGCACTAACACCAGTTTCGAAATTCCTCAGCTTTTCGTCTTCAATGAATGGGTCACTTACAGAAATGAAATTGGCAAGCTTGGATATATCTGTAGAGTCGCGCCATTTCATCGACACACCCTCTTCTGTTTGCTGTTCACTGGTTCGGAAATTTATCTGCATTGCTAAGGTCATTTCTGCACAGCCTGACATCGCTAAGATCCATTCAGACATCTGACTCTCTATTGTGCCTCTGCCTGTTGTTCAACCACCAGATATTTTCATGCTCTTTATGAGAATCTGTTATATGGCTTAATCTGTCGAAAGGCCGCACCAATATTTGTCAGATCTTCTGGTGACATGATGTCCACGATTTAAGAAAGAACATACTTCTGAGTAAGATTCGGACATGCCTTGCATATATATCCTTACTGATTTTGCATATAGGTTGTGGCCAGCAGCTGCGAGGTATGGGAGCATTTCTTTCAATGATTAAAGATGAAGCTTCGAACTTCCTGTTCTTTCTGCTCTAATGAAATCTCTAAGGATCTGTACAATACCAATAAATTAGAACCACAGGTTTGACGTTCTGAAGCCATTGTGTGATATCGTGAACTCGTCAATCTTTGAAATGATAAATTGATATTGACAGTGGCGTTGCTGGCACATACCTCCTAGATTGACATCGTACCATTCATTAGAAACATCTAAAAGATTCATGGCCTCTGATAGCTCTTTTTCCGTGGCTTCTGAATGTGAAGCAACAACTCTCGGTGGGTCTGAGGATTGTTGGCTAAAACGTGTCAATACTTACGGCGATACAGGAACGATGGGCTTTAAAGAAACAGAAACAAAGCTACAACTTTAACTTTATTAAGAAGCAACAATTAAACATAATTATGTACATACATTTGTAAAAAACAACTTTTAAATGTAACAATGACAAAGCACATCTATTCTGTGAAAAACTCCATTCTGTGAAAAACTCCATTTGCATATCGATATTGTGACCTTCTCCTCGAGAGTCCAGCCCTCATAGACCAATAAAAGCACATCATGGTTATGATCTCATAGCATAAGATATGACATCACCGTTCGTAACATTGTACATGTAGTTAATAAAACAGCGTAATAACTTCGTAGTAATGGCATCACAAAATATTTAATGGATTATAAGGATTAACTTGAATACATTTTTAATGTTACTGAGGTGTGACAAAATGATACTCTAAATAAACCACGAAGCGGTTTATGATAAGAGTAATTTTTGTGCTTTGTATCTCCATAACAAAACAATCTACATTTAATCCTTTTATAGTATTGTTTAATGTCTTAATCTCTTATGTCACTATGTAACATGATCTGTAATGGACGTTATGGCATACACTACAGTATATGTCGGTTTTTATGTTTTGTACCAGAATGACCGAAGCTACTTGCGTTGCCTACTGTAAAATTTGTATAATGAAGCGGAAGGGAAACGGATAAAACAGCCTCTGTGCTATTATTTTAGGTTGTCGCTCATTCGTCCTGACATGACACAGAAGAGTGAAATTCAAACGGTAACAATATACCATGAAATTGGGATGGCGTTATTTCCATATTCATCAAGATATCTTTACATGACATCTAAATATTTCTTGAATGATATCCATTTCATTTGCAGTTATTGCTCTTTTGTTTGCTCTTTTCAACTTTTCAAGAAACGGATAACAAATGTAAATAAACAACATTATATGCTATTTGAATTTTTGAATATTATTTCCGAAGAAATATATTTTGTAAGCAGATATTCTACAATCACTTCAAATGAACATTATACAAACGCTTATGTAACCTTTTCCGTGGCTATAGCTCTGCTGTTAATTTCACTACTATTTTGTTTGTCAGACTGCTGTGTTACTATGGTAACTGTAGTTGGACTGACCTGGTTCTGTTTTGGTTTTAAATACCTGTTGTGGATATTAGAGATCTGATAAAGAGTAACAAATGTATTTACAAATACTGGAACTGTGATAGAAAGTGAGAGAACTCCACACAACGCGCAAATACAACCCAAAATCCTTCCTATAGCGGTTTTTGGTACGACATCTCCGTATCCAACCGTTGTCATGGTGATGATGCCCCACCACCAGGACTCCGGCATATCTGTAAACGTGCTCTTATCCTCAGCAAAGTAGGCAAAGTTTGATATAATCACGACACCAACCAGGACGTAAAGCAATAAAACCACAAGGTCAGTAAAATTTGATCTCACAGTGTACCCGAGAACTTGAACAGAGGGCACCTTATTTACAAATCGCAGAATCCTGAGCACGCGCAGCATCTGTAGGTAGTAGAGAACGCGGATACCTTTGTCAGAATACCTAAATTTAGCGTACCAGTTCTCGATAACGATGTCAATAAAAGCAGTTACTAATATCAGAATGTCAATGTTATTCTGTGGGCTCATAAAATATCGCTTAAAACTAGGGCACGTACAGAGACGGACAAGGAGTTCAACACTGAAAATCACCATCAAAACAATATCTATAACAACCATCACGTCACTTCGTTTCTTATGTTGTGTAAGACTTTGGAACTTTTTCATAGCGCTTTCGAGTTGTTTTGGATCTTGTAATATAGGGTAATCATCGTAGTCTTGATTACTGCGGTTACCGGGTGTGCCGTTCGGTTTATGTCTGAATTGATCTTCAGCGTCCATGATATATCCAGTGACCTCCTCTACAACACACTCCCAGTCATCGCCACACCCTGTCACTTGAAGAATTTCGATGATATCGTCATAATCCCCACCCTCTTGTGTCATCAGATCTTGGAGGTGGTTACGTAGAGAACTGAGACCAATCCGTTGTTTCAGCGAATCGACAGTTCCCAGTGACAGGTTAAGGATGGAAACGGTGACACATGTCACTAAAAACAACATCACAATCTGAAACAAACAACATTTTGTAGTTATACCAATGTTATACGGTATCACTAAAACAACATCACAATCTGAAAAACAGCACTTCAAAATTATACCAATCACATATGGTATTAATTGCGATTATTCATTGATAACTAAAATTAAAGCGACATGAGTCTTTTTGTGGATTTACCAATTTGCTTAAAGCGTTCATATATTTAGATAAAAAAGAGCACTCAATGAGAGTGCAAAATTTTTATTTACTTTTATATGAAACTTATTACTTTGACAATGTAAACATATAATTAGCTGTATTCGCTCATTTTTTTATGAAAATGCAACATAGGAGATTTTTGCAGACAACAGAAGAACAATAATTATCTGAGAGGAATATTATTTTGTGTATGCCTGTATATATAATATATATCAAACAATAATATGAATGGTAGTGATATTAAAGAAATTGTTGTAAGGATCGGTGATAAACGCATGCAAGGGATAAAATGACCCGCTAATAACAACATATAGGCTTTCAAACATATCAATAAACATGTGAAATATCGAAGCAAAATCAAAGCATGCAATATAATAAAAATATGCAATCTTTATAGATGCTCCATCGCCGACAGAGCATAAACGATACTCATCTTTTGAACAATAACAGATGTATAATCGTGTGTATATATGTCTAACTAACACAAAAAATAATATGAAATAATTTATTTTGCTTTTGGTGCATGTGCAATGAGTTCTTCATTCCATATAGAACATAGAGCTACGGATTTTTTTCGAGATGCAATTAATTATTTTTAATATTTTATCTTGAAGTAAAAGTAGAATCTCAAACTTTTCAATGGTGGTAATGGTGTAAAGTAAGTAAATTTTGTAACTGAAGAAAAATACTAATTAGTCTGCTCCTGATTTTGATAGAGAAAACATACCATTTGTCAGCGGTGGAGCATCTTTAAGTTAAAGTTATATATGCCGTAATTTTATACTCACGAATCAAGAAAAGTCTATGATATGTTATTCACAATGCATAAGTTTTAATTTTACAAAGTTAGATAAGAGCTCAAAATGAACCTTGGCAGTACCGCTAATATCAATATATTTACGGTAAAATAAAAATGACTCCACAAGTTAAACCTAGAAGCCACGTTGTGGTCTACCATTTCATTTAACATCTTTACGATGAAATTAGTAATTATTACTTCATCGGATGCTTTCATCTGAACAACGTACAGTAGGACTCGTACGTATATTCGTTCTAGGTGTTCAATGTATTACTGAAGGAAAATTAGGATATAAAAGTTTGTCCAGTTACGACACAATGGATAATGATAATATAAGTTTATAATATAAGTTTATATTATTCTGTATTTGCATGTTATCTGAATAGGTACTGATTACATAATGTTTTTATGACTGGAACGTCATTTTTGAGAAAACAATGCATAATTTTGCAAACAAAGTAATAATTATTTTTTCTTTGTTTTCATACTAAGTTCGAATTTTCGATTTTTTTTTATATCATTCTGAAAAAGAAAGTTGACATTGCATACTGATTTAAAAGATTTAAAAAAAAATCTTAAAACGTATCCTGACGGAACAATCAAATACCAGGTATTTCATTTGTAATACTGAAATTCACGAACATAAATCGTCGCGAACATGTTTAAAGTATGGGTACAGTGACACTTTTAAACTATAAATCGAGAAATTAATGAGTGGTAAAGAAATCGTTAACGTGATAATATGTTGGTTTACAGAATGTGTCGTAATTAGCTACCAGTACATTACAATGGTAACGTATCCAGAGATTTAAAAATGAAAGTCCCCAGTAAAAAGACCATACTATGATGGCATATTGCTGTCATCGTGCAATGTAAGATCGTGTTTCGGTAACTCGACTATATAATTATGGCGAGTTGTATAACACGACTTGTTGAGAAATGTGTCACCATATAATTGTCCCTTAAAAATAGCATGGTTAAATGGTGTTCCAACTCAATATATACCAAAGTTATACCAAAACGAAATAGACTGGAAATTTGTTTTCATGAAGTCAGGCAGAGCAATGTCGACAACTCCAATAAGTATGAACAAAGGGACTAGCTAACGACCTGAGGTAACAACTTTTTGTTATTCACTCGAACGAACTACATTGAATATGTCTGTATCCCATTGTGTTCATATACCACCTTTAACGCATTCAAAACACTGTTCAATCTCTATGTACAAATGAAATGAAGGAATGTTTTAACCAGTATAACAATATACATGTTGTTAAATTTCATAACATTTATATACATGATATTCTTAAGTAATGATAATACCAGATGTAATATTAATGTAAGGATAGAAATATAGTTTTTTGTAAGAAGTATAATAATAAAGAAATTAGAACACATCAACCATGAAGGAATTACTTTCAACCACAGGATACAGACCAGAAAGTCTATGTTGGCTAATAAGCCGGCGGTCATCCATCTGTGGGATTCAGTAATTCTCCATGACTGCGGCATTCATGATGATGTTTATGATTGATGAAGACAAATCTTTGCAAAAAATTGATATAACAATTTATCTAAATTTACACTTGTCATTACTTCTGTGTAAATAAAGAGTAATATTAAAAATACTATAGATATGTAGATAAGTGAATCAATGTTATACATATATTCTCAATAGTATGATAAATATTATAATACATAATGATAATGATGAAATTTCACGATGAAGATATTTAGTATGATTCGGATAAAGCAAGGATAACATCAAGCAAGGACGGAAGGTTATATTTAGAAATCCTTGGAATTAATTAGGAAATATCAATAGACTGTTATTAAGGATATACTATGCAAAGCACATAAATAACAATGGATTTACACGAATATATGTTTCAGCTGTAGATAAAGGATAATCGTCACATGTATATATCATTACATAATAGGAGGGTACCTTTGGGTGTCTCCTCTTCTGAACGCTTGGAAATGTCATGAATCGAACTGGCAATGATACCCAGTTCATTCTTGTAACCGACAAAAACCATTCATTCCAATGTCGCAGATTGTATCCCCCAATATAGTATTAACTAAAGTTTTGGAATTTATCTTAGAACACTGGAGGGGTCAGTCAGATTACCTAGCTAGTGATCCATCGGGTTGGGGAGGATTGCTCAAGCTCATACATAGTATTCTACGGTTTTGAGTGAAATTACCATGAAGCTACTTAATTTCGAGATTTCCATTTAAATAAAAGTTAGAGAAGGTAATAACATTCATTTACGGATTTAATAATTAAATGCTAATTCCTATCAATATAGATGACGCAGATATTAATTAGCGGAGATAAACTTTCGCGGATTTATTTGGATCGCGGAATCGAATCACACATGAAAGAAAGTTGGTTTGAAGTTAAAAAAAAGAAAATAATTTACTGCTGACGCAGGCTTAATGTGTTATAGATTATTAGCATTTACCATGATAAAGCATTCGGCATTGCTACTATTCTAGAAATAGTTTTCATAATGATATTTTTATTATGATAACTAACTCCCAGCTTCAACCTTAACTCCAGCCTCAACATTTTTTCAGAAAGTAATTTATATGTTTCAAGGTATTCGCATACAGTGTATTCATGTTTGTTTGTTAGGCTCAAAGTTCAACCTATATTTTCTACGATGAACAGTCTTTATTTTTCTTTTTATTGCCCCCAGTCAATTATTTTGTAAGTTTGCTATTGTGCTGATAATTCGGTCTGGAATTTTAAATCTTGTTCCTAGCAGGTTCTATACTGTCAACGCACCAACAATGTCTTGCCTATTTTTTGCCAATGTTTGAATTTCATTCCGGACGACGATTTTATTAAGAGCGAATGCTTCCAAATCTTTGGTGCATGTATAGTAACCAAAGCATAATAATTTCAAACCAAGTGAAACACGTCCTTGATACCCCAGGGGTTATCCATCATATATAAAATGGGCAATTATCTCATACTTACATGTGTATCTCTGGCTGGTCTATGGCAATACACCCATGTCGCCTGAGGCTGTATTACTTGGCTACCCATGCAATACAGCATCGAATTCATTTCAAAATGGCGTATCATAGTAGTAAAATTGCAATAAAATGTTTAGGTATGAGAGAAAAATACTGTTTCATATATGGATATGAAGGATAAGGATATTCTACCCTCGGGATCCCAAAATGTTTTGGATGTTTAAAAACATTTCGATACCATCGGGTAGAATATCCATATCCTTCATATCCCTGTATGAAAGAGTCTCATAATCATAATAGAAAAAACAAGAAGAAAATGATGGTGCCTGAATGCGGATAAACGTGAAACCAATAAAATTTCACTTATGGCATGCGAAATTAAAAACAGGTTTACACTATCTATGGTCTTTTGTTCTTGGTACGTTTATTATCTGTCATGACCATCAACATTTTATTTATGTTTGTTTTCCATATCTAATTGTAATACAAATCTAAATTACAAATCTATTATTTTCTCCTCGACCTGAATAAAAACATTAAATATTTATATATAAATTACAATGTATCTAGATGGTATCCATGTTTTCGATTACCATTGTACTCCTATCATTGGTATATCATCAATATTGTCTGTGTTACATAAACAATTGTTTGTGTTTGGCAAATGGTTTTGCGGTTCACATTCGTTTTTTTTTCTGTTTGTGGAGCATATTGAACGCATCCAAGCGCATCGATATCTACATCACTCATATTTAGTACACTGAACTTTGATAAAATCTATTGAGAAAATCAAGTATTATTATCAGGATTATATAATCTAACATGGATCTGACAAGAGGACATTGGTATCTCAGTCTATATTTAGTAGAAACATGGTGAAATGTCCAGCTTTTTTATAACAGGAAGGTCGTTATGCGTCAAAATTGATTACGTCATCGACAATGCATGCAGCAATTATGCCACGTGTATTGATGACGTCGCTTAACTGTCTAGTGCGTGTGAGCCTTCTTACACCCCTAGTGTAAAATCTTTTCCTTAATAACCACGGAATATCCCTGAGCAGTAAGGGAGGGAAATGACATGATTCGTGTCTTACGATTCCATTCCTTAAACTTCCATAAACAAGAATAAAATAATATCGAAGCGTGTTGGAAGTGTACCATTGCATAATATGGGGAATCAAACTAACTTCCAATAATTGTTGGTAATGAATCGAATACTGCAGATAGTGTCATGTAAATCACGAAGTGAGAATTATCAGTGTCACAAAGTCAATACATATCCCGCTAATGAAAAGACTGTATTATAACGATAACCACTGTCTGTCTGGAATTGGTTCCAGTGTAATTGATTCGGTTCAGTGATTACAGTAAACAGGCATGCCATTGATTTCCCATATTTTAGTTTAGTCCCCATTGGGATCCCCAGTGCTTACCTGGATAATGGCTCTTTAAACTGCAGTTACCTCATATAAATTATACCACATACATACGTAGCGTGATACATTTCCACGTGTGAATAATGAGAATGTGAGTATATGATTCTAATATGGAAACTGGTGTGAGAGGCCTTTTACGAAAGGTTCGTGGGTTGGTTTAACTTCCTATAAACATCTAAGTTCATTTAAGGACAGTGTCTCCTGTATGCAGTGTGTAACATGCGTAAATGTCTATGCATCGGCAAGCTGTGATATATTCGTGTTGTGTTTCTTGACATTAATAGAAACTCCTTTAAAGTGTTATCTCACAGAAACACACTCCGGTCATATCATACTGCCTATGGGCAAACCAGTCGTCCCACTCCCTTTATGTTTAACGCTTGCAGGAGCAGAACTAACACGTTTACTGACGATGGTGTGTCTCGGCAGAACTTCCTGACACGAAAGGATAATTACGATTTACAAAATTATTTACTGGATAAAATAGTTTTATGAAGACAGTATTCAAACGGTTGATGTGAATTTCATAAACTTACCAAGCAACAAATATTTTAGTAAACGTTTGTCTTAATAAGGAAATAAGAAGGGTATCAGTATCAAAACAGTCCATAACGCTGAGGTGATTTGGGAGTTCCACAAGAGAGTCTCTTTGATCCCCACTAACGGGCTACTTTATTCGAGGACATATCTTGTTAAATACCAGATTAAGACAAAATAAGCCATCCCACTTTCTTTGTCTGTGTAACTGCCAGTACATCAATGTATGACTACATAATACTTTCAAATGAACAAAACTACATGTCTCCAAAATAAATGTGTAACAATAGGGTCATTGGGCATAACATTTGAGAAATTACATCGATTTGTGAAATACATTAAATATAATAAGATATTGCTGAATATTAGAATATCAATACAAAGCGTAACTTTATTATCGTAGTGCCTTTCTTTTAGATTAACGCCGAGTGCCATCTAATGGACTGCATTCCATTAATGCAGTGTGTTGCGTGTATGGAATACGTGCGTTGGTGTTGTGACTATTTGTAATAGTGGAACTCTTCCTGTTTTTATAGTGCTATCTGACTGAAACATACTGCCGGAGACACAGAACAGGCTAGAACACCCCTCCCGGAACTATGGTCCATATTACAGAATCATTATTGGTGTAGCACAATCTGAAATTATATACAATAGTTCATTACGAATCCATTAACTATTGATATGGAATTGATTATCTATATCCGATGACTACATCAGATAGCAGATGACAGTACTGTGTGTGTTGTCAGTATCATCGATCCTTATTTATATCCATATTATTCTTAGAAATCATATCTAAATATTTACACAACAAATTGATAAAACAACTTTCGGTTTTATCAGAAGGTCATGATCAATCCAAATTGAGACGACACAGTTGAGGTTGTGTCGAGTAAGGACAACATTTTTTAACCTATGTCCTGTAAACCAATCTATTTTCGTGCCAATTTAATTTCGCGGTTTTTACGCTGAACTACTTTTTCATGATAATATCATTTCACGTTTTTATTCTGAACTACTTTTTGATGACGATTTAATTTTGCGTTTTTGTACCGAACTACTTTTTCATGACGATTTAATTTCGCTTTCATACTGAACAACATTTTTCATGAAGATTTAATTTCGCGTTCATACTGAACTACTTTTCATGACGATTTAACTTCGCAATCGTACTGAGCTACTTTTTCATGACGATTTAATTTCGCGTTTTCATGCCGAATGACCTTTTCACAACGATTTAATAGCTCGTGAAGTACTGAAAATCAAACAACAAACCGACCGCGAAAATATAATGCTCGTCAAAATAAGTTGGTTTTACAGCATTAGCTCATTTCTCAGAATACCTTGGACTGATCTGGGTGGTCCAAAACGAGATTAGACTTATCACAGTGTAACGGCAATTTTCAAATCTAGATAAAATAATGCAAATTTTACAAAAATTTTTAATCACTCCAAATTAAAAAATAATAATTCTTAAACACTCCACTCTTAACTTATTTGCTGATTTCAGTTATAATCACAAATTTTCCAGCAAATGAGAAATTAAAATTTCACTAATTATATCATTAAGCTAAGCATCATTTGAACAACCAGGCCCTGATGTATATTGTGCAACACTTCTCATCCTACAAATGCAAAATTCCCAACAAGCTTGTGTGAAAAGCTTCCATACAACAGATCATGAATTTAATGCAACTAATATACGCATGGGATCGTCACTCTTCATAACGACATTACTATGAGAAACACGACATAATTGATACATGAAGTGCCCATCTGATGTGTTTCAATGTATATCGTGTCCATTAACAAATCCATTAGCGTAGATTTAGTGTTCGAAGGACACACTGTTAGTTTTAAATAACATAATTACAAAAAAAAAAGAATCATCCGCATCACTTGGGATTCTTTTAAATGCCGACCATCACTAAAACTACTGACATTAATGACAGAACGAAATAACAGAGGTGTGTTTAGCACAAATTATTGATTCCAAGAGCAAAACGTTACAATAATATTATGTATTCTTTTTAATCCGAAATCTAATTTAGAAATAAGCAGAGGTGGTTCAGGTATATGTGTAAGTATACTTGTGGCAAGTTTCATGTTTTTTACTAATCCGCTTGCACTATAGTTTTAAATATGGAAATCGATGTATCCAGGATCTTCTTTTATCAGTTGAATGTGAATACTCTATATAAACTCATTATTTTGAAAGACTACTGATATACAAATGCACCATCTTGATACTCCAGGAATGACTTTCATAGTCGTTATATCCCTTCTGTCATAGTGAAGCTGACCAATTAAAGGCATGTAGAGGCGTCCTATGAAGATTATAGAGACAGCGACGCCCAACTACAAAGCCACACAGTCAACCACAGTTACATGTACATCAAAGGACAAGACTATACCTGTCCATCTGATGTCGCACGCAGAGCCTTCCGTTTTGCTATGACATTATCCAGGAGTAAATGTAACGACAGTGATGGTAACGTCAGGAGTATCTTAAATATTGATATAATGAAGGTACACAGATTGAAAATATAGGTAGGGACATTATCGAAACATCTGATACTTGTACAACGTAAGTTATGAATAACATTAACGATAATTCCTCTTTTTAACAGTAACTTCCTATTGCATTTAAAATAGCACTCCAGTAGTTTATTAAGTCCAAATCAAAATCAATAAAGAGCAAGTTAGCGCAATAATCGTGATCCGGTTTCCATAAAAAACACGAGTGAAATGTAGATAATGCAATGATGCGTAAGGACGAAATCGTTGACATCAAAAAAGATATAAGATTACCGTTATCATGTCAAATGTTGACAGGACACCATTACATAATGTAACTTCCTTTATCCAACATCAGCCATACTAAGGTATATCATGCAATCTCTTTTAAATACCGAATTTCTTTTTTATAGAACTCACTTGACTAAGTTTAACCTTAATATGTTTAAAAGGTTTATACCTGTCGAACTCGCTTGACTAAGTTTTACCTTAAAATGTTTTAAAGGTTTATACCTGTCGAACTCGCTTGACTAAGTTTTACCTTGATATGTTTTAAAGGTTTATACCTGTTTAACTCGCTTGACTAAGTTTTACTTAATATGCTTTAGAGGTTTATACTTGTTGAACTTGCTTGACTAAGTTTTACCTTAATATGTTTTAAAGGTTTATACCTCTCTTTTGATCTTAAAAGTTTGGTCCTAAATAATCCTGGCTGTCCATAGACCATTAAACGTAAAACAAACTCACCATATAATATTAAAAATAACTTGACATACCGTAGATATGTAGTCGGTTATTCCGCAAAAAGAATATTTTTCGCGATTTCGCGGCACAAAGTTTTGATCGCGAAATGTTGTGAAATGGTTGAATAATATATTTTTTATTTGCATATTACAGACTTATCTGCCCTTGCGGGTAGATATTGATTGTGACGCCATATGTTTGCGAGCGCAACGTCATACTTTTCGGAGAAAACGGCGTGAATTGAGCTCACAAAATAATGACGTAACAATCGATACCTACCCACTATGGAACTAACTCTGTAATATGCAAAGACGGATATCTTTACAGTCAGATCGCGAAAATCCAAATCCGCTAAAACTTAACGTTCTTGCTTCTACCTAACATCGTGAAAATTTTGACCCGAAAAATAACCGGTTATGGCATAACGTGGAAATTCATTGTTTGTTTCATTACCTAGTGAACAAAACTTCAAATCCGCGAATTGATGAATAGAATACATTTTGTATTCAAAGTTACTGTGTAGGACAAAGGAACTGGAATTTTAAGTACTGATATACCCACAATCAATACGCACTTTAGCAAAATCCAAATGCACTGGTAAAATAAAGGTGAAACATATCGGTGCGGGTTACTGTTGAGTAAATATAAATACGATATAGAATCTGTCTAACAATATCTCATTAAATGAGAAATTACGTCAATAAAAATCTAAGTTACATAATAGCAAACTATGTACTCTATGTTTCTAAATAAATAAAAATAATTCTCATGTCCTTAGTGTTTTTCGCTCTTGGAGATGTACATGCCGTTTGTATCATAAGAGAGTTTATGGTTTACAAAGAATTGAACTAAAACTGTGCAGCTATTCTAAATCCATCGTGGAATATAAAGTAAATACGTACTTATGAAGCATTGAAATATAGCTAAAAAGGCAATCATGTGGTAAAACTAACATACATCAAAACAAGAGACGCATGGGCCTTTACGGTCACCTGATATTTGATACAAATTAGTTGTTATTTACTAGCCAACTGATGTCTTTTGTTCACGTAATAGGAACATAGATCTAATAGGTCTATATACAAAGTTCCATAAAGTTTGGTGCATATTAACTCACATTAACATGTTCAAAAGGTTCAATAATCAATATTGCAAAGGGCAATAACTATGTAAGTTACGATATAACCAGGCTGATTTTCGAGCTCCTTCCAGATCTTTCCAATGTTAGTCTACATAAAAAGTTTCATTAAGCTAAGTTTATATTTATTAAAGTTATCTCGTTCAAAAGATCCAGTAATAATTATTAGTGCAAAGGGTAATAACTCTGTATATTACTGTCGAATCGCGGTGATTTTCAAACTCGTCTGAGATCTTTCCAATATTAGTCTACATACAAAGTTTCATTATGCTCAGTTTTTATTAACTCAAGTTATAGCGTTCAAAAGGAAATATTAACGGACGTCGCACGACGGACGACTATCGAAATAGGTCACCATGACCTATTGTCAGGTGACCTAAAAACTACAAATCTATGTATTTTCATTATACGGCGGAAAACCCACATCTAGTAAAAACGTGTATATAATCATATTCTACAAAGAAATTCCACATCTAACAAAATAACACAAGTATATGGTTAATGAACCTACCTTTGAAATGACGGTCGATTCCTCGTGCTCAATGACAGACCATACTCGAGCCCGAAATCTTTTTACGGAGGATGTCGTAGATGTGACAGCTGCCGTCGTTATATTTGCTTTTTCAATACTGGCCTGGAAGGAAGAGATTGTTTCGAACTCGTCCAGAAACGCCAAATATTTAAATCGACAACAATACTGCATTTCATCTGGGTCTAACTCCCAAAAATCCAACTCCCGTTTGTAAGCTTTCGGACAGATGTTTATTGGCATATGAAGTTCACCTGTTTGATAGTATGCTAATATTTCGTCGAAGGGCGTGTTTGGACGGCTGAAAAACAGCGTCTTCTTAGCGTCTGTTCCCGAAGATGAAGACTCGATGGCGAGTTTTCCAAGTCGGGATTTCGGAAGCCGTGCCAAGACGTCCCCGGTTACCTCAAACAACTTCCCAGATATGTTCAACTCAAACACCTGTGGCGGAGTATCCATGTTTTCCAACTGTAGATGCATTTAGTCTGTGAATGCTGTAATTTTGACGGAAATATGAAGTCGCATGTCTATACACATCCGCTGTTATTATAGTAGAAGGCAAAACTTTACTGGCGCTACAGGTACGCCTTTACCTATTAAACCACAAAGGTAAGTATCGATTGTGCGAACTGTTGTGCTATAGGGCTGATACCACACCGATACACAGGGAGGATGTTTAATGAAGATACTTTAAACCAACTTTATTTTCGTGTGTAATATATTTCCACGAATTTCTTGAAATCGGTAATTTCGCGAAAGTTCATCTCCGCGAAATGTTTTCTAATTTCCACAATTCTTGTACAAATAAGTTCAAATGTATTTGTATTCAATTTCAATTCCGCGAAACTTAACCTCCTCGAACATGTTTTAAAATGGAAATTGCGAAATTTGATGACATCAAATACATGGAAACGTATCAATCTTAAGAACTTATACTGGTGCTGTTCATCCGAATTATCAAATGGCAAAACTATGCAAGCTAGATTGCCATCAAATACCAACCCTCCTTCAATCCCAAGTTTTCGGAAAAAAGGCTCCGAGAATATTAGATGAAACATTATTCAAACCATTAAGTACAGCCCCACCAATTGCCTATTACGCCACACAAGTTACTGAAACAGAATTCGATTATTATCAGGCGTGTTAAGGCGCATACCATTGTAAGAAAAATATTACGGATTGAACTAATGTTCATCCCGACAAAGTCATGACGATGTTATTATGCCTACTATAGAAATAACACTGATATGGGGTTCTACGATGGATTGTACTTTTGTAAATTTCAAAATAAGCATTTTTTTTAGTTATTTAGTATATCAATAACATCAATTATGGAATGAAAGGGCTATTTGCGGTTTTTGCAACAGAGCAAATATTAGATCAAAGATCTCTAATTATATTTTCATGCCAATCAGGCGATCACTTTCCCGATAGTATCTCTCATTACTTTTATTTTATACATTTTATGTACTATGGAACTTACATTCGCCATTCAAAGCTATACATTACTCACGTTTTTTGAGACAGCATATTCCAAAGATCAATAAATAACAATGCTAGCTAATGAGTTGACAATCATTCCAATTCGATTTCACATCAAAGCACTTGTATGGGTATAGCTTGCCATTGGGTTTTATTTTTAAGAAATAAAAATTGATGAAAACATTGTACTAATTGGGAAGATTCATGGTAAACATTCATTGTATCCTTTATTATAAATTCTGGCTTTTCTTTTTGAGGAAAAAATAAAATTACTTCATTAATATCCATCGTATTAACAGCTAACGTCATTATATGCGTTGGGTGTGTAAATATCTGTATGTTTAGAGAAAGTGCAGTTATTTCTTTTTGTTATAGGACGTTTGCCTTTTTATAGTGCTTATCTCACTGAATCATGCCGCCCAAGATAACGCAGAGCACACCCCACCAACCCGTCACATTATAAAACTATCACTTTTATAGACTATCGCCCAAGATAACGCAGAGCACACCCCACCAACCCGTCACATTATAAAACTATCACTTTTATAGACTATGTTGTGCCTCGGCCATGGGACAGATCCCGAAGCCTTTCTCACAGTGGCGATCGCTCATCCCATGGCAAAATTGCGGCGGGTTCTATGGAAACGTTAGGAAAAACAGATAGAATTCCAAATTCAATAGCCTTTAACAATCATGCAATGGGGCAGTAAGAACAATTATAACGCCGTAAATTTGATAAATTTTATTACGAATTCCAAGTTGGCTTCCATTGCTCAATCTATCGTCAAAGCTTTTAGGTTTTTTTCCAGCGTACCTTTGATTGACAACAAAGGGGTTGCCTATGACACGAATATTACTAGTGAATAGCGTGAGTATATGAAATAAGTTAAGGAAATAATTGATCGATTATTGGCTCCATGGTTCTGAGAATAAGATGGATTTAAAACAAAATATGAATATAGGTCAATATATTCGATTTAAGCACACAGCAGATTGGTTGTGGTACATCCAAAATAGTCCAGGGGTTACTATCACTAACCCTTGAAATTACTAGCATGTTTTTGGTAATGCAGGGAAAATGTATACACACGCATCGTGCTGTAAATTAAGCTTTTAAGTAATGCGACACTTTAAGCCCGGTTTGTCTAGTGAAATCTATAACCAATAAATAATTGATACCTGTATTTCAAACAGGTAGAATTCAGGTATTCATAACTGCAGTACCATAATAGGTGATTAATAGCTGACATCCAGGATACAGAACTATACAAATGGGCATTCTAATTGATACCGTACGGTACCGTTGATTCCACGGAAACCTTATTCCAATATGAGATATAATAACAAGCATCCAGTTCAGACTGAAATCAATCATTGTATATAAGCACGGAGTTGCGATCAGAAATGTAAATAACGAAATTAATGATTAATTTAATCCATTGGACATATTTTCAATTATCGAGTAGTTTCCTGAGCATATTAACCGTTATGGCTCTCACTGCTCTATAGTTTCCAGTATATTAACCTGGATTTGCAATTGCATCGAGATCGTTGTCAATAAATCAATGGGTTTAAAAGTACCATGACCTGCTTTTAATATTAACACTCTATGCCCTTTATAAATCCACAGGGAGGCGTTTTATACATAAAGCGAACAATGGAACTCATTTTTTTTAACATAATCTGTCTGATATCCAATGACTTCGTCAAAGTAATATTTTTACATGTCACTAGACTAATTGTAATATAACTTCGAGCGTTTTCCATTGGCTGGGAAACTATTGAGGCGTCATGGCTGTCAGTAAATAATGGCATGACAATGAATGTGATTCACTACTCCAACAAAATGGTAATATTATTTTAAAAGACATACGACGTCACATGGCAAAACAGGGAAATGAGCATACACAGCTTTACAAAAGAAATCCTGTATTTGCTTAATGCCATAAATTTATCACATGTAATCAATACAGATGTTCAGGATCCATATCTGTTAGTGCTATAACCCTTTTTTTATTTTTATCGAAAATAAATCGGTCTTTCATGTAAGAGTACACGTTATTTAGTGATAAAATGATGTTTTTCATGAATATAAACCGATTTGAACGGCTTTTATATCAGCATCAATTTAGAATAGATATTCCATTCCACTATAAGATTGAGTACCACTATCAATTTGGTTTATCTTCTCCCATCAACACGCCATGTCAACACCATGACACGTCATTCTCAAGGGAAAACGAGCTCGAGGGACAGTTCCAACATCCATATCTATTGTTTAATTCCCAATGGAATCAATATTAATGTACCTGGCCTGTATCGCGGTCTTTGATATACCTAACTTGTGTTTACATTTTACCGACCGACAGAGAAGATAATTATAAACGTTTCACATGATCATCTTCCATAATGTAACCGACTCTGTTCAGATCTAATGATAATTTCACAGCCGGAAGTACCAATCAGTTCTAGGGAATCAGTTACACAAGTTATCTATTGTACACGTTTGCAATATCAAATTACCGAAAAAGAACATTGACCTGCTTTTTAATTGGTGAAAACATAGACTATTATAATTCATTATAAAAATCAAAACTACCGTCAGTCTCCGTTAATCATTGAGAACAGCAAGAATATCCTCCCTCTGGCAGTCTTTACCGGTAATAACAAGAATTTTATTCAATTAGATTTGGGGACATTGAGTCTTCTCAAATTGTAAAAAGTCTGTGCTTTCTCTTGTCCATATACAAAACCACACATTCACAAATACAGTCCTACATATAAATACATCCTCGATACCCCATGGGCTACTATCACCGTCGTTATATCCACTCTGGAATATGTAAAGGAGGGAACCTTAGCGTTTAAAGGGGTTGTTTAGTGATGTTTCAGACTACATTTGACATTATTTGTTTCTCAAAAATATTGTTCAATCACATGAAAATCTCTGTGACTACTTTGTTTATATGGCGATGGTACTCCATGAGAGAGGCGATGTTCAGTGTTTGTACAAAATGTGCCTTTGTCTAGTAGAGTAGTATATACTATCCATTTCCTCTTATTGGAGTTTTAAGAAAACACTGAAGATTTTTTCCGCTTGTTTCTGAAAAACAAACTTTTGTTTGAGCAGCAACTTCAAAGGAAAACGGGATATCTTCTAGGTTCTAGTCCTTCTACATTGATGCCACGGAGGATCTTAAACCAATCCCAACCGCGTAGAAAATTCTTGTCCACATGAGAATATTACAGAATTCAAAAATTTTCTTAACTTTTGTAATTCTTTTCTATGGAGGATTTTCAGTAAACGAATAAATAAGTAGATGGAACCGGAACAAGGAACGTTTCCGGCCTGGACAATTTAACATGGTTATTCATTCATAGATTTCATTATAACTTATCATATTGATCACTCTATTTTCATAAAGGCCTTCTACCTTTCCGAAACAAAAAACGAAAGTTTCTTAAAAACAACAATAACATAGGAAAATGTATATTGATGACCTAAGATGAGGTTACAAAACCAAATAAATGCGAGATTCCCTCCGTAATCTACGTCTGGTGTACTGATTAGTCAACTTATCCGCGGTCATTTAGATGACGGCGGGAAACATAAGACGATCCGCGTTATGGAAATTCACATTTAAATGATTTTAATTAAATCGTTCAGGATTATCGAGAATGATAATGACTGTAGTATTAATGGTGAGCTAATAACTGTTGCGACTCTTAAAAATTATCAATCTCGTTTTATATTTCCATTTTAACAATTCAAAGCCGTTTCGGAAAAGGTAGTGGGCCTTTAAGTTAAGAATTTACTTTTAAGCAAGGAACTCTGATGAAATTGGGCTTAGTATAATAGTCCTTTCAGTGATCACTTTCTGCTGTTCTAGTTTTCCACTGTTGTCAGTATCCTTCAAACTACCAATAAACCATATACCAAGATACATTTCGGGTTTCCCATAATAGAAGGTACCTCCTCTCACTGGAAGGTGGGCTAGTGTTGTTGCCCGTTTTCAGAATAAGACGTACAGATTTGTCTTGTCTATAACACATCCTCGTCCAGGATACCATACCACCCAGTCCTTCCAAAGACCTTCCTGATAGGACATTCATCTAATGCGACCATTAGATCATGATTAAATCCGACGTGCCAGATGGCTGTTCTGTTATTCGTTAATAACCTCTCGTGCCCTCCTCAATGTTTATTGTTTATTATCATAATAAACGATACTACATATATTGTGCAAACTCTCTCTATTCTCTTCTCCAGCTTTTGACTTATATAATCGGTTATTAGTGTTATCTGGAACTAGGACATCTCATCATTCAATCTAAGGTGACTTATTCACATTGTACTTGCCAGTGAATTGCAAACGCTCTCTGCCACAGCAACTTCATACGATGCCCTCCGCCTACCCTGGGATGGAACATGGTCCAGCGTCTTTTTCATAGGGCTAAGCTGAACGGTATTATAGACCATCACCAGATCCGCTCATACAACCGTCACCAGCGATTCATTTTTTGCCTCATGTTCAACTGATTAATCATAGGGCAACATCCTGTAACATCGCTCTCTGGCACTGAATTACTAAAAACCTTTTTAATTTGTTGATACATGTCATTGTGCTGACACCAATAGAAATGGAACTTTCCACATTCAGAAATAATATGCAGTTCTCTAGATCTGATAATGTGTTGATCTTGCTATTTTTCATTCCTATAACCTGTGTGTCACAGTACCTTCAAAAACCTCCCAGAGTTACCTTTAGCTATGGAACAGTTCGTTTACAGTGTAAACTGGACCTCAGTGTTTTCAGGTCCGCTTTGCATTCCTCATACACTCTTTGTGTATTGTTCCTAGGCGACATAAAATAGTTCCAACTATATAAATGTGTTGTATTTTTTCTGAAAATTTATTTACATATTTTCATACATAAATTTACATTTCATTTATACATAATCGCCACCAAAAATGGCATTAACCACAGTCTTGCCTTCAACATATTGCACCAAAAAGCAGTTCCGGTAACATGTAATATAACTGATGGTTTTGATGAATGAAACATTAAAGACAAATTAACAATACAAACAGGTAACGTTTACCTTCACAAGGCGAAACCTTCAATTTTCCAGAGAGGATTCTGAACAGGACTTCAATATCACTCACCCAACGTCAACACATGTGCAAACTGTTCCTTGACTCTTGCGAAGTGAGATCCTTCCCAGAAAACTTTGCCACATTTCTGACATACATAAAATAAGTCGACCTTTTTCAGTACACCTTCGGGTACTGTTTCAATTTGAATAGGAGCACCATTTGCAGCGATGGACACATTGGCCCAGTTCACACCATATTTGGCTAGGTCCTTAGCATATGAGGTATCTGTTTCTGATGTTGATGTAGGGTTACCTGTGTCCGCTAAGGTCTGTACCCGTGACCCTGTCCCTGACAACTGTTGTCGCCTCCTGTGCCACAGCTGTTTGGTCAGGGTCTGTGGTATCTTCAGGTACTGGTCACAGTTACACACCTATCAACATAACCACATTCCTAGTTAAAACTTCTAATATATATAAGTTCAAAACTTCTACTATTAACACCAGGTAGTCGAAATGATAATCCAAATCTTTAATTTTTTTTTTCAAAAATTACATATTCAAAAATTTCAATTTGAATACAAGAAGATGAATACATAAAAATTCCTTAACCATTTTGTCTTCATAAAGGATGGTTTGTACTCCTAAATAATGGCAAATTGTGTTATCTTAGAACATTGGAAGTAGTGTAACTGTAGCATGCTGATATTAGTAATAATTAATCATGTAATCTTAGTGATAAGTTATGATGCAAACTATTAATAATCAATATTATGAAATGTAAACAAGTTTTAATCTAATGATCAATCATGATTATGAAATGTAAACAAGCTTTAATCTAATGATCAACCTTTAACAAAATTATCAAGACAAGAATGTGCACCAAGTAATGTTGACACTGACCGTCACTGACCTGACAGCGACTGAAGATGTCCTCGGTTTTGACCTTGACCCCGAAGTGTCCCATGACCTCCATCACCTGTTCCCTAGCTGTCACACTCTGTACACAGTAACACATATGTTCTCCCACATGTGATCGCACCTTCAGCATAAAGTAATGTAGAAGTTTACCATATTTTATCTAATATGTGGCCAGGGCACTTAAATATTTAGACAATTGACAGAATAATTATTCAGCATGTGTATTAGTTTATGTATATGATGATTATTATACAATTTATTTGAAAACAAAGCTCAAATCTTTTACAATTATAAAGCAAACTTTTCTGTTTTTTTTTAAGAACTATTGGTAAATATTTGAGCTAATGAAATTACAGGTAAGATAATTTAGTTGACTAGATATTGGATAACTACCATGATATATGGGTTTCCACTGGTCAACACTATTCGATTCTGTAATCTGCATATCTGTATAAAGTAAAAGGAGAATATCTATAAGTAATGCAGAAACTAGAAATGCTTGTAAGACATTCGATCTATTCAGGAGAAATGACTGTAATCACACATGGAAGAATGGAACACGATGTATGTCTGTAATCCTACTTACCCCCATCCTCCATTTCAATTATAATTATAAACAATGTGATTGTAAAATGACAAACAGAATGTACATCAGAAAGTGTCTATCTAAGTTTCCTTTTTAATAAATGTAATCATATCGTATCTTTAGAAACAAGAAAAAACTGATTACTTTTTTAATTTGACTTAAATTCATCACAATTTGTATTTGAATATTCCAAATAAACTGTACTTAAAATACAGGGATACTCTAATTGTTACATCAAGAGAGTACAACGCTATATTTATGTGAGGAAATATGGTAATCAATGCTCACAAACTAATTAATTGATACCTACCTCCATGGGAGATTATTCTGTAATATGCAAAAACGAAATAATGGCTATCACAAAAGTATTTACTGACCTCTATGGTTCTATCATGGTCCTCATGGTTCTCCAGGATATAGACGTCTACCCCACAACTCCTTAGCTGGCGTCCTAGTCCCTGTAACATGGAGTCCACTACCACCTTGAGCTGCCCGGGGGACATCTGACTGGGCCGAGCTCCTCCCTGGGGATGTGGCGAGGTATTATACTACAAACAAAACAATATTCAGGAATCAGGATTGCTGGTCTTTGTGACTAAATTTTGTAATTTCCTTTTCAAAACAAGTTTCTGGATATTAACATTTGCAAAATAAGGTAAAAGCACCTTCCAAAGTATGTGTGATATTTATTAATTCTCTTAGGCGAAACTGTTGCAGGAAAAAAAGACCCATTGTTCAGAGTACGCATAAAAAAATAATTTAAGGTTCACAGTAATGTTGATAGATTAAGTCCTAACTCGAACAGCATACTTTTATTCATTTCCCTATTCTATTACTTGATAAATAAGTGTATTGCATTTAGTAAGTTAAATGATTATTATCGCACCTCGGACAGAAATGTCCCCAAATGATTGGCGGAGAGCCGTCACGTGGTGACCCCCTAACACTTTATAGGGGGTCAGTAAATTTTATTATGGTGCAATATGGCGGCTGTCGCCCTCACTTCAAAATTTAAACACATTCTCTTCAACTAAATATACCACTTCATTACCGTAAAACTATATATTACTTGTTAATTTTTGTGTAAAAATAATTTTAATCGTTTTAATACTTCAAATTAAATGAAATGCATTTTTTAAATACGAGTTGCTTCCCCTACTTCAGTTTGAAAGTTGATGACGCGGCGAAAGTCAAACGTAGCAATTCAAGCATTTTCTAGACTGTGATTATAAACAAATGGAGGTGTTCGGACCCACAGATCAATCCTCACTCTACAACCAATTTTTCGGCATAACTTTTCAGTGATTATCTCAGCAAGAATGCACAGATGATCAAGGAGATTGTGCTTAAAATGTTAGATGGATGTTTGTGTCACTCTTGTTTGTGATGCTTTCAATATACAGACGGTCTGGTGTAGTATTGAGGTAGGCCTACTGTGTACATAGGAATGTCGAACTTATTGTTGATTTATGAATTATTCAGTATTATTTTGCAGGTTCCTTATACAGTGTATTTGAAAATTCTTGAAATTAATAAATGAATAAATAAATGTATAGCCTACTGAAGAAGGCCAATTATTTTAAAAGTGTCGATTGTTCGCCAGTATGATTGAAGTTTGATTTCATATTCTTGACCAAACAAATACTATGAAATAGGAAAAAAAGAATTAATGAAACAATTAAATGGTCCTCGATGCGATAAATTCGTTATATAGTCAGTTACTGACCCCCTATAAAGGCATAGAGGGTCAGTAAGAAGTATAGGAGGCTCGGGCTACGCCCTCGCCCCCTATAAATCTTACTGACCCTCTATGCCTTTATAGGGGGTCAGTAACTGACTATATAACTAATATTCTATTGATTATTTATCAATGCCCAGTAATTTAGGTTGATAGACAACTGTATACCAACTGCCTTCCGTGTGCGATCTACTTTCACGGTTCCCACGATCAATGTTAATTCACAATTTAAAGTGTATCACTGTGAATCATTTTTTTTCTATTATGATATTATGGTACTTTTTTAATCGATGAAAGATAATTGCCACAAACTTAATTTGAAACAACAGTATATCCCATACATACCTGTGCAGTTTTTGGAGGTTTATTCTTATACGTAAACTTATGGCCTTTAGCCTTCGCCTTCAACTTTTCTCGCTTGCTTGCCTTCATCCACTTCATGCTTACAGGTGGTTCCAAATCAAAACTCATCTTTAACTTCTGTGCTCTTCTGACAAGTTCATCATACACTTCCAGCAGTACATGAGCATCCAGTGCTGAAACACATACATACTACACATCAACCTCGCAATTTACCAGTCACATACACATCAATCTAGTAATGTACTCGAGGAAGTTTCCATCACTGACAGTAATAGGAGAAATGTGTTGAAGTATTTGCATATTACAGAGTTGTCTGCCCTTGTGTGAAAGTATTGTTTATTATGTCATGTTTTTGTGAGCATAATGACTTCATGGTTTTTTAAAGAAAACATCATTTTTGCTTACACAGAATATGACGTCACAATCCATACCTACCAATAAGGGCAAATAACTCTGTGAATACAAAGATGGAATAGTCCTATATACTATGCATTAACAGAAACTTATCACCATTGACATAAGTTTAACATTGGTCATACTGGTGTTGTACACCAGTACAGTCACACAGTTACTGTATACTTAAACCAAATACCTTACATTTCATAAAGGTTATATTAAATTGGTTTGCTTTTATAATGTCCTTTCAACCACTAAGGTCATCTAATGGGGAGCCTCACTAAGTCCAAAAGTCAAATACACCATCAAATTCAGTACATCCAATGGTTACACTTCAAGTGATCAGAGTATTGAGTTCAGATAACTTAAATGAGTAATAAATTATGTAGTGAAAATTTTTACAGAACCCGGCAGTATACTTCTTATTAAACAAGAGTATTCAAGTTATGATTACTTTAATACATCAATTTTAACTGTGTATCAATAATATACAATATACTGATAATAAGCAATTACAGGTAGATAATTAACGCTATACTAGTTATACATAATGCCATACCAGCGTAAGTGACCTGGGCTGGCCGTAATGGTCTTCGTTCCCAGTCAGACATCTGTTCCGTTTTACTGAGCGGTTTCCCTAATGTTTGTCTCACTAACTCACTCAGGCCCCGGGCTTCCTTCTGAGGAAACTTTATATTTACACCACTATCACAGTCTTCTAACGGCGCGTCTTCCTCGTCTGACTGTCCCGTGTCGGGGAGTAGGTTCACAGTTTTATCAATAACCTATAAAAGAAAGAGTCATTTTATACATACAAGACAAGGTCAGTTCCCATCAAATATATGATGGAACATCCCCACAACTCCAGGGGTTACTATCAATGTCATTATATTCACCTCTGGACTATATTATAACCAAACTGAAGGCTCTATGTTCGACAAGAAATCAGCAGATAATTTGGTCCTTTGTTGTACAGAGGACTTCGCTTATTTCAATAAATCATTTTCCATAAGAAAATATTCGAATAACCGGAGTATTCGAATAGGCAGAGGGCATTTTGCACCTCCGTTTGACCCCCCACATATATGTGAACAGGCAAATAGATATCGTTTCGTTTATTTATAAATATGTAAATTCTTTACACTTAAAACTTAAAAATATTCTAATTTATTTTTAGAATTTCCTAGATATTTTATTCGAATAACCGGAGGTCATGTAAAAAGTATATGCAAATACACGGAGCTGAAAAACAAAGATAAAGAAGGAAAATCATCTGGACCGCAGAATTTTATACAAATAACCGAAATATTCGAATAACCGTTATTCGATTATGTGTAGTCCTCTGTACATCAAAAAAATCAAATAGAATGTGGTTGACTGTATTGCTTTGAATTTGGGTGCCGCACTCCCTGTAATCTTCTAAGGAAATTTCTGTAGACCTGTAATTGGTCAGTGTTTTTTTCTCTGGAACTGCCTACAGATCGTTCAGAGGTAGATATAACTAATGATAGTAACCCCTGGAGTAATGAGAATGCTGATGCAATACATTTAGATACTCTTGATTTTAATGCTAATATTATACATCAGTAACAAGAGGCCCAGTGAGTCTGCTTTGCTCACCAAGCCCATTAGGCCTAACAGTGGATTTTTGCACTTTGCAGGTTAAAGATGCTCCACCGCTGACAAATGGTAAATTTCCACTATCAAAAACAGGAGCAGACGATTTAGTATTTTTCTTTAGCTACAAAAGTTATTTACTTTCCACCATTACCACCATTGAAAAGTTTGAGCTTCTAATTTTACTTCAAGTTAAAAATATGAAAAATAATTAATTGCATCCCGAAAAAAATCCATGTCACTATATCCTGTTTGGAATGAAGTACTGATTGCACATGCATATTTTTTTTATTATCTTTTTGTGTTAATTTGACATATATATACACAATTACACATCAATTATTGTTCAAATGAAGAATATCATTTATGCTCTATCGGCGGTGGAGCATCTTTAATCTAAAACCTATTCTAAAGTTCAGTTTAGTTTCATATTACAAAATACTTAATTGATCTTTTCCTATGTTATGGTCATTCTTCAATTTGTTATACTGGCTTAAGTCGAAATGTCTCAGGAATCACATTTGTTTGTACCTTCTGTGCCACTTTCTCTAGCTCCACAACACGAACCATGTGTGACAGACTATCTTTTAGGAAGGGGAACATCTTCACAAACATTTGGAAATCAGAGTCTAGTCCATAACCTGAAAATGAAAAATAACAAAATCAGAATATTTACCAGAGTCAACTACATATGTGTGTACATGTAATCCCCCTGCCTCCATACATAATTGATATACTACTTGCAATAAGCACTCCCATTCTCGGATAACAATTAGGATGTTTAGGGAGGACAATGGACCAATGGGAGAAGACAGAACGGACCATGGATAGACCTAGTAAACTGTATCTCTGCTCCCCACCCCACAATTTCATGGTGGGACATAAAATATTTCTGTACATAAACACAAGGTAAGTTATATCACTCTGAAATGCCCATAAATATAGCAACAGATGCTTGAACATTTCATAAGATCCAAAGTGAAAAAACAGACATGCACATCTCCGAGATACTATTTACCTAGCTTGAGAATGGCTGGGTTACAGAAGATCCGAGCCACAAACTGCTGCCAGTCATCCTCCTGTAGGTTTTTGGACAGATAAATAATATCCAGTAGGTAGATATGGTCCACCACTGCCAGCTGCATCAAGGCCACTCTGTAAGTTAATGTAACAAATACTTACATTCTGTATCGAGAAAATATACTGTTATCATAGAAATGGACTGTTACCATGGAAGCACTTTTAGCTATGTTTCCCTGCTGTTTCTGCTTTGTACTAATCACCACACAGAAGTTGACCATCACTACAACATGTGGCAAAACAGCAAAATAAACCGATTTCTTTTAGTTTACTGTAAACGTGGATTTTTTCACAATTGTTCAATTTCAAGAATTGCATGCATTAACATTTCACGGTGTTGTTGTTTTCGCAATAAAGCTACCTTCGTGTAATTAGGGTCAATTTCGCCCTCATATATATCCACGTTTATAGTACTAAATTATGATTAGTCTTACACATGGATTGTTGCAGAAAATTCATCTTAGATCAATGTGAATAATTTGACATTAATTGTTATGTATAGATTTAATTTCACATGTTTTTTTATCCAGAGTAAACCTGGGAGTATTAGACCCAATATACCTCTTGGCTAGGGAAAACTTCTCATTAACTTGATCAATTGAGTGTCAGACAAGTAAACCAGAGGTCCAAAGTTCAATCCCCAGGGGAGGCACTTATTATATTTATATAGAATAATGCACACTGTTACAAGAGATCACAATTACACTAACCTTTGTATAGTGTTTCCAAAACCTGGTTTCCATTCCGAATCAATCCCGACTGTTGTTCCTGGCTGAAACATCAACACAGACTATGCGTGAATATATCATTCTTTCTTTGTCAATACTGTTAAGCAATTTCATTTGGCACAGTGAAATTTTAGCACTAGGGGAAGAATTAGTGAATATGTAAATTCTTGCAATCATGAACTATCAATTAATAATGTGACACATTTCCTTTGATAAGTCTGATCTGCATGCATTTTACCATGATGATTTAAAAGGTATTTAAAGTTAAAAATAATTTTTCCAAGAACATTTTTAAAATTACGGAATTTCTTCTTTGCCTATTAAAAGTGTTATCCTTACCTTGCGTGTAGGTATAGATTGTGATGACATGTGTATTTGAGTGTGCTTGTTTCACTCACAATGAACAATTTTACAATTGATACCTTCCCACAAGGGAGATAACTCAAAGACTGTTTTTACTTGTCAAACAAATTGACACCGTCAGTCATAAAACCCTGACATTATATTTCTATCTACCTTGGATAATCGTTGTAGACATGCCCAGTAGCTTTCCTTGGTATCCACCATAGTGATGGCATCCTGAGGGATCTTTAACGGGTACCACGATGTTTTGATGTTATCCTCGGAAAAGCAGTCAGCATCCCAGTCCTCATCATTTTCTTCCGAGACAGGAGCAGGGTTGCTAATAAAAACACAACAAATCATTAGAAACACTTTTTAAAATAAACACTATAATTTTTTAAACATTTTTTATATATATATTAACATTTTTGCCATTTGTGGAACATATCTTTTATATAACTAAAATATTATATGCCATTTTTGGAACACATTTCCTTCAGCTTCATATCATGAAAATTGGGATTGGTTTGTGATGATGGAAAATTTGGTTTATTTCTGGTATAATTAGATTTAAAAATCATGCTTTGGCACCAAAAAAAATTTCCACAGAAAAAAAACCCTGCCAACTACCCCAATACTTGGTGACTTTGCGTAATGTTGGGACTTACTCTTTCAAACTTTTCCTGTGTTGGGCCACCAAAGGAGGTACACATTCATCAGACAGCTGATAGTGATCTGCCCATTTTGCTGCCGCTGTTGTCTCATTGTAACACATCAACTGCTCTATCAACTGTTCCTTCAGAAAGATACTATCACCAATCGCACTCTGTATGGATAGTAAAAAGAGAGAAATATAAGATAGGCTATGTCTGATGTCCAATCCTATTGAAAGTAAATAGAGAGAAATATAAGATAGGCTATGTCTGATGTCCAATCCTATTGAAAGTAAAAAGAGAGAAATATAAGATAGGCTATGTCTGATGTCCAATCCAATTGAAAGTAAAAAGAGAGAAATATAAGATAGGCTATGTCTGATGTCCAATCCTATTGAAAGTAAAAAGAGAGAAATATAAGATAGGCTATGTCTGATGTCCAATCCTATTGAAAGTAAAAAGAGAGAAATATAAGATAGGCTATGTCTGATGTCCAATCCTATTGAAAGTAAAAAGAGAGAAATATAAGATAGGCAAAGAGAGAAATATAAGTTAGGCTATGTCTGATGTCTAATCCCATTGAAAGTAAAAAGAGAGAAATATAAGATAGGCTATGTCTGATGTCCAATCCTATTGAAAGTAAAAAGAGAGAAATATAAGATAGGCTATGTCTGATGTCAAATCCCATTGAACGTAAAAAGAGAGAAACATAAGATAGGCTATGTCTGATGTCCAACCCTATTCAAAGTAAAAAGAGAGAAATATAAGATAGGCTATGTCTGATGTCCAATCCTATTGAAAGTAAAAAGAGAGAAATATAAGATAGGCTATGTCTGATGTCCAATCCCATTGAAAGTAAAAAGAGAGAAATATAAGATAGGCTATGTCTGATGTCCAACCCTATTGAAAGTAAAAAGAGAGAAATATAAGATAGGCTATGTCTGATGTCCAATCCTATTGAAAGTAAAAAGAGAGAAATATAAGTTAGGCCATGTCTGATGTAGAATCCTATTAAAAGTAAAAATAACAAAATGCTGACAAGCAAACGAAATTCTAATTTTTTATGTAATTATACTTAAATATAAGTTTCAATAAAATGCAAGGTAAGAAGAGCACTTTTAACTTGATCAGTTGAGCGCTTGATAAGTAATAATTATTAAAGTGGCCTGGGGTTTAATAACTATCAGAAGCAGTGTTTCATAATAGACTGGTCTAGTCTTTGGTTTAGAAAAGTCTAAATGTGGCTACAGGTGTGAATGAGTTAATTACTATAAAGACATACCTGTACCATTTCCTCCCAGCTTCCTGCTCCCATTGATCCCTGCAATACGTTAAACAAGCCAACTACTACAGACTTCCTGATAACGTCGTCTCATGTTAACATTTGTATTTAAAAGTTTCATTTAAAGTCGAGCAAAGGAAGGTTAAAGTCGGTAAAAATGGTGTTGATATATCTTGAATAATTTCTTATGAAATGGAAAAATATAAATTCCCATCAAAATCACTCTGCATGCGAAGAAACTAATTTATATTATATGAATCCTAAAACATCCGGTTTATAAAGTGGAGGTAATACTATGAAGCATGGACTAGGCAATGTATGTAACATCAATCAACTCTTTGTCTTGACATTTACCCTCAATAACCACAGAATCACGATTTATTTTATTCATTTTTCTTTTTATATGTGAATAATATATACATGGAACATTTCATTTATTTGGCTATAGAGTATAGTTGCTATACCTACCTCTACATATCTTTTATACAAAAGGTATTTCACAGCTCCCAGACCTCTGGCATTACTGATGTTAGGACACATATCTATAGGGAAAAGGTCATAAATGATTAATAACAACATCAGTTTCTTGGTGATTGGTGAAACAACAGGACCAAAGGGCCTGTATTCCTCACCTGGATATTGCAACAGTTATGGCAAAACATTTCTGCAAGGAAAGATTTCAAAGAATTTACTTTATTTTGTACTGCTTTCCTTTCCCCTAGAGGTGACAACAAAATTCTTGAACCCTAAAGAGGTGGCTTGCATATGACCTGTAGGTGACGTACCTGCTGCTATCACAGTACAATCAAACCTGTCTATAGAGACCATTCATTGGACAGAGGAAATATGGTCTTTATAGCCAGGTGTTCTTTATACACAGGTTGACTTGTGTTGAAATAGGTCATTTTGAACCTAAGAAAAGTGGTCATTATTACACAGGTGGTCATTATACAGAGGTGGTCGCTAGGGTCTTACTGTATTATCTATATCCTAGGTAACTGACCTGATGGTATGTCGTAGAGTTTCATCAAGCGGGCGGCCAGCTTACTTAGTGGTTTCCAATGCATCTTGTCTCGTTTTACATTAGGCACACCTGATGAGCTACAAACAATGTAATGGTAACATAAATCTCCACAAACTCAATCATCATCAGTCTTCATGGATCAAACAATGCCGTTTTTGTTATTAGCTAACACCTTATTGTATCAATATTAAGACTACCCGGTAGATCAAGTATTTGCAGAACAAATTAAGCAAATCTACATTTTAATCAAACTTGGTTACACACATGAATGAAACAAAACCATGAAAAAAGGCTATCACAATATTAGTCTTTGATAGAAAAATTGCCCCTTTCCCTTTTTAAGGCCTCAATATCACTTAAATTAAAAGCAGACTAAAACTATGAAAACTGTGCAGGTTTCTTTATTTCATTTCTTTTGCAAATTGATTAATGACTTACTCTGTGTGCAATAATTTTGTGAAATGTTAACCCAAATTTGGTTCTTTTAAGCACCCGTCGATTCTTTTCAATTTTTTAAGCGACCTGGATGCTTATTGGGTGTAATTAAGTACATAACCATGCTTGTCAGGTGAACCAAAGATATTAATCCTCTACCACAACTCAATATGAACTACCGATATACTGACCTGATAATTGTTGCCATGTCGACAGATCTATCACAGAGTCTATCCAACATCTGAGCCACAAGTAACTGTTGGCCGGGGTTACCCATTAAATAGGTTTCTATCAAGTTCACCTTGTCTTGTAGAATCAAAGGTAGGACAATCTGAAATAGTGTAAAAGGATTTAGTCTGAGTTATCAGGTAATTAATCAGAGCCTCACAGGGCAGTAGTACTAGTTGGATGGTAATCCGACACTAGCACTAGTACTACTCCTCCATCTACGAGTTTGAAATGTGGAGTTTTTGCCAAAGCTGATCAAAAGTCTTCGATTTTTACCCTTGAAATTCTGTCTTTTCTTCATTTTCCTAACCAGACATGTCCTTAAACTACCAAGGATGACAACTGGATGTTAAAGGATGTTTACTCATTCACCCCTGGAGACACATTTAAGCTCTTCTTAAATCAAAGGCTAGACCAGTCCATTATGGAATTTCAGGGGTAAATGAGTTGAACCTATAATTAAGCAGCCATATGCATGAGTATTTTTGAGAAGATATCATTGGCTTTGGTTTAAACCCTTCATTTGGGACAAAACTGTACTGTCACTTATTTACCAAAGATGTAATATCTATTACGCACCAATGCAATTTGGATTACACAAACCATATTATGATAAGATATTTCTTACCTCCTCCACAGAGAAATGGTCTTGTAAACCTAGTTTACCACCACAAACAGCAGCCTGAAACACAATCATATGTAGTATGCTACGCATATTCTGTTATAATTGTACCGGTTACGATAACTAGTACGATTTTTCTTAGTTACAGCAAAATAAACATATTTTAGCATCAATAATATTTTAGTGGGGTTTTTTTTCACCAGAAATTTTGCACTAAAAATAGATTCTGTTTTAGTAATATTTTTGTATATTAAAATTATAACAATTATTTTTGAATGTGCAAATATAACTTTGTGTTAACCAGCTGTTCAAAATAAATATTTTACGCTAAAATTTGATTATGCAAAAATAAGACATTTACATTGAGATTTTAATATGCATATGATTTTCCTTCAGAGGTAGATTTCAAACCATTGTTTACATGATATCACTTACTTCTTTGAATTTGTGCTTCTCCAGAAAGCATCTCAACACAGGCACTAGGAAGCTGTTCTCAGGGTGGTCAAGCTGGAACGCTTTTATAGCAAAACCAACCATGGTCATATGATAGCGAGTACATATATGTAACACATGTAATTTCAACTCCTGTGTGAGCAGGAACTGTGAATATTTAGGAACGTTGTCTTTAGAACTGCACCAGTTGTCAAACTCTTTCATAATGTAATAAGCCAGAGTTGAAGTCTTTGGTAAATGATAATCTTTACTCTTCTCCACAAGGAAGGCAACAAGGCTGTAAGGATTTGTACATTTTGATAGATAGTGTCTCAACGTCCTATACACATCTGTCTTGTCCTTTTTAGTATCATCACCCCACTTGTATTCCAGTTCCTCTAAAATTTGCCTCATTTCACCTACAGTTGTCTCCCTTTGGGCTTTGTCTATATTTGCTGCCATCCACTTGGATGTATTGGCGACAGGAATCTGTTTGAAACTTAATTCCTTATTTGAGCTGGAGGAGTGTGATGCTTTATTAGAATCCTCTTTCTGAAGAGGTGGGAAATGAGCTGCATAGAAATGATCGGATTCTTCAGCTTCAGCACCCCCAGGTACTAAATCAAAATCACCAGACTTCGCCATACTGTACTTAGGTATCTCTCTTTTCTTTCTGGTCTTTAAGGACGGCTTGGATTTGGTATTCCCTCTGTTTGTTGACTTTTGTATTATCTTAATAGATACATTTTCTTCAGCTGGCAATGCTGAAAAAAAAATATACATTGAAATAATTGATAAGATCAAGCGTGGTTCATAAGGAGTAAATAATTATATCCAGATCTCCAAGAAAATGTTTCAAGTTTCATGATCAACAATTACAAGATAAATATTCATGGATTTTAAATTTCGAGAAAGACTGAAACAATGCAATATGATACAAACATTTCATCACTTTTTTATGGATATGGATCCAAATATTTTTTTTTTAGAAATTGTTTCTCAATCAAGTTTCTTGTTTTACATGTAATTTGTATTGCCATATGAAACAAAGATTATATAAAAGGCATCATTTAATTTTGAATGTTTGATCCTTCAATATGTGATGTTCAATCATCTATCATGCTATCCCACACATGTTAATTCAACAATTATTGTCTCCCCTTTTACAACTCTAATTATATATAAAGTTTATAAAGATATATAAAAGACAAAAAGAAACATTTGGTTGTGTAGGAATATACTAAACTAATACCAGTAATAGTAACTTTGCTTCTCAAAAAGTCAATATAGATTATAAATTCTGATTTTTTAAGACTGATCCACTATCAATGAATTCGAAATGTAATAGTTTTTTTTATCTTATCTTTTTATACAAAATGTACTCATTAGGGAAGCATATGTGTTTGAAGTTTTGACCAAATTAACTATAAATTAAAATTAATATATATATATATATAAATTGATATTTTTAATATAGATTTCAGAAGAATAAATAGAATATATAATATGCTACTTCTATTTGCATGTGGAGTAGATGTTTAAAGCACCAACTCAAAAAATATATATGCTTCGTGTTATGACAAAATAACCATATCACTATTTTCAAAATAATTCAATTTTTAAATTAACTTTAATGAATATACTGTAAATCCTGTCTATAAAGGACACCAAAAGGATATAGTAAAATGCCTTTATACAGAGGTCAATTCTACAGTAAAATGCACCTAATGGGGATGATGAGTCTGTCCTTTATAGACAAGTGTTCTTTATAGCAGATCTGACTGTAGGATAGTAATAAAATATTTACTAGCCTAGTCGGACCTGCTTTAAATTATTTTAACTTGAAGATTGTCAGCGAAAATTTCATGTGTGTCGAGATACAAACTGGCATGTTTATTGTATCATTTTAGATGCATTTAAACAATACAGTTTGTAAATTAATTATTTTGATAACTGCTGTCAAAATTAACACGCGACACGATTATTACACCTTTCAATAAACTTGTGTAAATACACTGCTCCTCTTCATTGGTCTGCGTCCCCCTTTCTTCTGTTTTCTTGTAGAAAAGCGAGTTATATATATATCTGCATATTTCCCAAACAGTTCCAACTACAACTAGCATACTACAGTGAGGTTATTACAATCGGCTGATTTAACGCCCTGTCATGCCATTTAAACATTTCTTTTACTCTAGTACACGTTTTAAAAACATGTGCCATAAGTTGAAGATTTCACTGCGGACACACTAAACTTAGGACCGTTAGGAAACCGAGCGGACCGGATCGATGAAAATGCCATATAGTTTTTACAAAATAATAAGACGATTGAAATTAAATATATTTCTCTTTATAAAGAAATAACAAAATTTTTGAGCTTGAAAAGCCACAATTTACTTCTATATTCTCTATGGTCAAAATTATTCCATTTCGTAATTCCGCTTACTCCTCTCCGTGTTTGTTTTTAATATTAGAAAGAAAACGTAAACTTCCGGGTACCTGTTTTTAGACACCGTTTTTGGATTGTGGATTTTAAAAAGATCGAGAAATGGTATGCCACATGCACTATATCGAGTAATAACCTATGTTAAGACACAGAGAGTACTTTACTGATAATAAGCAGTGGTAATTTTAGTTTGGTAACACATGTCACAATTTGTGTGATGATGCGGAAACTAAAAAAATGTAGCTTTACGTCTAGTTTTTCTGTCTGTCGTATTAACTTAATATCTGTTATTTTATATAATATAGGAAACGTGTTATCATCCACGATAAAACCATGGTACACAAGACACCCAATATGACATTGTTTACATTAACTTGAGTTATCTCCCCTTTGTTTAAAGCATAAATCGTCATTTAGGCCTATATACAGTATAGGGTTATGGATTTTAGACTAGTTCCAAAAGTAAATGATTGTTAATTGATAAAAAACGTGTTGCATATTAACAGAATTATACACCTACTAGTTAATTTCTAAAGCTTTATGTTATCTACCTGGTGACATATACTGTATTTTATGACAGTAAATTGTAAATGCTGTGAAGAATTAATCATAATGCCAATTTTGTATTTAGGGTAAGAGAGCTTTAACTGTAGCGCTGCATCTGTGCGACATAAACTCCCCTCCTTAGATAACTTCTTCCTAACAACTAATTAAGAGACCCAAATCTTATATTTGGCTTGAGCTGTCGCACTGGAATGAATATAAATGGCTTTAAAGTTTTTTCAAAATAAAAACCTTGACCTTTCAATTTAAAGGCAAACAGATTCAAATTAAAAAAAAACCATCTTCTCAAAAACAAAGCAGCCTAGAGACCTTCATCCTCGATACTCCAGGGGTTCCAATCACTTTCGATCTCTACACTCCTGGACTATCTCATAGTGAAATTGAAGGCAGCTCAGCGGAAAACATTTGACCAATCACAGGCTAGCAAAGATTTCCTTTGAAGACTACAGAGAGAGAGACGCCTAACATCAAAGCCACACAGTCAACCACAATGTACTGTTATACGACTCTTTTGATGTACATCAAATGACTAAATTACCTAATCTATTGTGTTGCCTCCAGTTTTACTATGAGATAGTCTAGGGGTGTAGAGATCGTTAGTGATCGGAACCCCTGGAATATCGAGGATGAGGGACCTTATATTGGGCCTGAACTGTAGAACTAGAAGATAAAGGGCTACAAATTGTTTTTTTCTTCATTTGAATATTATGATCACCTTGACTTTTATATTTAAAGGCTACAATGGACAAATAGGCCATATGACTAAGATTGTTAATTCTTGTCAATAACTAAAAATACTAGGCCTATGGCATGTGGATCAAGATGAAAGGGTTAAACAAAATTTGATTTTGATCAAATGACTGAATGATATGGGAGATCAAAGATTTACATTTATAATTAACTTCTGAATATTTAGCCTGTAGCATGATAGGATGAACTGCTACAAAGTTTGTTTTATATCACGGGATTGATATTCATTCAAGATCACCTGGGTTAATTATGGAAAAATCTTAAAATTTTTACAATAAAAGGTCTATTGAGTCTTAGTTCTAATTTATTGCAAATGCAATATGTGTAGGATTTTATTGGTAATGAATTTTCTCTTTTCTTTAATAGGCAACTGGGAGTGACCAGGCATTTGGTTGGGGCTTGGTAGGCTTAAGCATGTCAATATTTCTGTATTACACGGCTTGGATTATCATTTTGGTATGTATTCTTTTCTTTTTTTATTGGTTTATAATTAATACAATGACAAAAATAGCCACTTTTAAGAAATTCTACAAATGTAGATTTATGTTGCTGAATGGTTTATTGTATGTATTGATATTTTCCTACTAAATCTTGCATTTTAGGTCACCTGAGACGAAGTCTCAAGTGACCTATTCTAATCGCCTTTTGTCCGTCGTCGTGCGTCGTCTGTCATATGTCCGTAAACAATTTACATTTTCGACTTCTTCTCCAAAACTGCTGAAGCAATTTCAATGAAATTTTGCACAAACCTTCTAAGGCATAAGGCCAATCAAAATTGTGAATTATATGGTCCCCACCCCCCAGGGGGCTGTGGGAGGGGCCAAAAGGGGTAAAAATGAGTAAAATTTCAAAAATCTTCTTCTCTACTCACAGATGTGGTAGAATCAAATACTCTTCATAGATAGAAAGGTCTTAAGGTCCTTTACAAAAATTGTGAATTATATGACCCTGGGGTCTCTAGTTTCCCCCTGGGGAAGGGGTTAAGTTTACTATACTTTATATTGAGAAAACACATTTTTGCGCATTATTTGGTCATTTGTAATAGGAAATGAGTCAAATGTTGTCAGAATTATCAGTATGAGATGGCCATATAATCCTATTAACAAATTTTCTATGACTGACCCCCAGGGGCCTTAGGGGCGGGGTCAAAAGGGGTCAAATAGGCTAAAACTTCAAAAATCTTCTTCTGAAATTCTGGAAATGGTAGAATCAAATACTTTTCATAAATAGAAAGGTCTTAAGGTCCTTTACAAAAATTGTGAATTATATGACCCTGGGGTCTCACATTTCCCCCTGGGGAGGGGGTCAAGTTTACTATAGTTTATATAGGGAAAACACATTTATGAGCATTTTTTGCTCAATTTTCATTGGAAACGAGTCAAACTTATTTAGAATTATTAGCCTGAGATAGCATTTGAATATCATATCCACATTGGTTCTGGCCGACCCCCTGGGGGCAGAGGGGCGGGGCTACAAAAGGGTCAAATAGGCTAAAACTTCAAAAATCTTCTTCTGAAATTCTGGAACTGGTAGAAACAAATACCGGTACTTTTCATAAATAGAAAGGTCTTAAGGTCCTTTACAAAAATTGTGAATTATATGACCCTGGGGTCTCACATTCCCCCCTGGGGAGGGGGTCAAGTTTACTATAGTTTATATAGGGAAAACACATTTATGAGCATTTTTTGCTCAATTTTCATTGGAAACGAGTAAAACTTGGTTAGAATTATTAGCCTGAGATAGCATTTTAATATCATATTCATATTATATCCATATTGGTCCAGGCCAACCCCCTGGGGGCAGGGGGGCGGGGCCAAAAAAGGTCAAATAGGCTAAAACTTCAAAAATATTCTTTTAACATTCTGGAAATGGTATAATCAAATACACTTTATAGATGAAAAGATCTTAAAGTTTGTTTATAAAAATTGTAAATTATATGACCCTGGGATCTCCTGTTTCCCCTTGGGGAGGGGGTCAAGTTTACTATAGTTTATAGAGGAAAAACACATTAATGAGTATTTTTTGCTCAATTCTTATAGGAAATGAGTCAAACTTGGTTAGAATTATTAGCCTTAGATAGCATTTTAATATCATATCCACATTGGTCCTGGCCGACCCCCGGGGGGCAGAGGGGCGGGGCTAAAAAAGGGTCAAATAGGCTAAAACTTCAAAAATCTTCTAAAATTCTGGATATTGTAGAATCAAATAATTATAGATGGAAAGATCTTCATGTGTTTTATAAAAACTGTGAATTATATGACCTTGGGGTCTCACGTTACCCACGGGGAGGGGTCAAGTTTTCTTTAGTTTATATTGGAAAAACATAATTATTTGTGAACATTATTTGCCCAATTTTCGTAGGAAATTAGTCAAACTTGATTAGAATTATTAGCCTAAGATATAGCATTTTAACATCCACACCCGTCCTCGATGACCCCCGGGGGACCAGAGGTGCAGGACCAAACACATTCAAATTGATTAAAATTTCAAAAAATACCTCTAAGTTGACAGGTTTGATGGAAGCAAATACTCTTCATAGTCTAAAAAGGTCAAATTTATAAATCACTGACCAACTTCAAGGCCCAGCATATAGTGTTTATATGTCTTTAATTTGTTTCATAATTTGTTTCATTATATATTCTAACTCAGGTGACCCTTAAGGCCCATGGGCCTCTTGTCTTATTTTCATGTTTTATGACTATACGTGTGATCTGTTTTGATAAAAGGATCAAATGCTTTAAAATTTCACAATCTTCGTTGTCCACACTGTAGAAATTATTCTAGTTATTTCAAAGTAATCACTGTATCATGTAAGAATCCAGTGTTAAAGGGACATGAACCTCAAAATAATGTGTTCTGTATGCTTAGATATGGTTTTCAGACGTTTATTGAATATTTTATAACAATGATTGGTGATCTAAAACGACAGGAAAACGTGGGGAATACCTACCTCAAAAATGATGAAAATAGACCGTCATATTCTATTTTTGGAACACAAAACGAAACCTGGCCAAAAGCGAGGTTATAATGAACAACAAACTCGCCGACATGACGAGGTATATTAGTTTTCAACATTTTAAGATTATTTTTAGGTCATCTGACCCGAAGGGTCAGGATGACCTTTTGTCATCATGCACCGTCCGTCGTCGTGCGCCGTGCGCCGTGCGCCGTCCGCCGTGCGCCGTGCGCCGTGCGTAAACTTTTCATTCAAACAACTTCTTCTCAATAACCGGAAGGCCCAGGGTACTCATATTTGGCCTGTAGGTTGCTGGGATGGAGGGCTACCAAGTTTGTTCAAATGAATGACCTTGACCTTCATTCAAGGTCACAGGGGTCAAAAAGGCCAAAATCTTTAAACGACTTCTTCTCAAGAACCAGAATGCCCAGGGTACTGATATTTGGTCTGTAGGTTGCTGGGATGAAGGGCTACCAAGTTTGTTCAAATAAATGACCTTGACCTTCATTCAAGGTCACAGGGGTCAAATAGGCTAACATTCTTTAAACAACTTCTTGTGAATAACTAAGAGGCCTAGAGACCTGATATTAGGCCTGTAGCATGCTGGGATGAAGGGCTACAAAGTTTGTTTGGATAAATGACCTTGACCTTCATTCAAGGTCACAGGGGTCAAATAGGCTAAAATTCTTTAAACAACTTCTTATGAATAACTAAGATGCCTAGAGACCTGATATTAGGCCTGTGGCATGCTGGGATGAAGGGCTACCAAGTTTGTTCGGATAAATGACCTTGACCTTCATTCAAGGTCACAGGGGTCAAATAGGCTAAAATTCTTTAAACAACTTCTTGTGAATAACTAAGATGCCTAGAGACCTGATATTAGGCCTGTAGCATGCTGGTATGAAGGGCTACCATGTTTGTTCAAATTAATGACCTTGACCTTCATTCAAGGTCACAGGGGTCAAATAGGCTAAAATTCTTTAAACAACTTCTTGTGAATAACTAAGAGGCCTAGAGACCTGATATTAGGCCTGTGGCATGCTGGGATGAAGGGCTACCAAGTTTGTTAAAAAAATGACCTTGACCTACATTCAAGGTCACGGGGGTCAAATAGGCTAAAATCTTTAAAGGACTTCTTCTCAAGAACCAGAAGGCTCAGGGTACTGATATTAGACCTGTGACATGCTTGGATGAAGGGCTACCAAGTTTGTTCAAATGAATGACCTTAACCTTCATTCAAGGTCAAAGGGAACAAAAAGGCTAAAATCTTTAAACGACTTCTTCTCAAGAACCAGAAGGCTCAGGGTACTGATATTGGACCTGTGACATGCTGGGATGAAGGGCCACCAAGTTTGTTCAAATGAATGACCTTGACCTTCATTCAAGGTCACAGGGGTCAAAAAGGCCAAAATCTTTAAACGACTTCTTCTCAAGAACCAGAAGGCCCAGGGTAGTGGTATTTGGCCTGTAGGATGCTGGGATGAAGGGTTACCAAGTTTGTTCAAATGAATGACCTTGACCTTCATTCAAGGTCACAGGGGTCAAAAAGGCTAAAATCTTTAAACGACTTCTTCTCAAGAACCAGAAGGCTCAGGGTACTGATATTGGACCTGGTACATGCTGGGATGAAGGGCTATCAAGTTTGTTCAAATGAATGACCTTGACCTTCATTCAAGGTCACAGGCGGCAAATAGGCTAAAATCTTTAAACAACTATGTTGTACTAATAGTCAGATGACCGTTAAGGCCCATGGGCCTCTTGTCTAATTTACGATGGTTGACAAATGAACTTTAAGCCATATTTGTTGATACAGATTTTTTATAAAACAATTTGTATTTTGTGTAAGAATGATAAGTCAAAAGTCAAACAAGACTTTTCATTTGATGGGGCACAGCGAAGGGAGGTTCTTGACTTATTGCACATATATGTACATCACGCAAGTATAAAGTGGGAAGTTGCCCCCGTCTCTTGCATTTCAGCGATCCATTTACATTTACCTACTTTAACAATCGCGCATGTTACTGACTCTTTGACATACTCTTGTTTTCTATCGGAATTAGTTTGTGTTCACTTCACCCACGTTTTTGACCCTATATTTTGTTTACATTCATTTAATTTGCGCAGTGCATTGTGGGAGGTCACTAAAGTTCAACACTACTATTCAACTGGGCCGTTTCAAAATACAGAAAGATGGAATTTCCATTATAATTATTTTATTTGACACATTTTCACAAAAACTGATATATATTACTTAGTAAGGTATCTGACACGTCTTAAATATGTATTTTACTCAAATTTACATGGTTTATTTAGGTTCATGTCCCTTTAATACTGTGTAATTTCTTGTCCAATACGTTTGTACTTTATATATTTACTTTCCTTGTTTTTTACCTCTCCAGCGTTTCATTGACGAGTTTACAATTGCCTTTACTATTTTTTACCTGTCCATATGCAGCCTTTCATCGACGAGAGCCAGATGATCCACCACTTCTTCATGCCCAGAGTCTATGCCGTTGTAATACCATTGTCTTCTGGTGTTCTTGGGTTGCTTGTTATAGGTAATTTTACTATTCAAATAATGTCCTTGGAACAACTCGATATTGATGTATCTAATCAGGACACTTGTTATGTAATCTTTGTTCCATCCAGTTTATGAAATCAATTGATTATTTGAATAAATTAATGTGGCATACCGTATTGTCAATTATTTTTGTGGGGCAGAATTTTCGAGAAAATTAAATTTTATCAGTTTTGAAATTTCGTGATTTGGCTATAAAGGAATATCATTCATTCAATTCTCAATTTTTCGCAGATCAAATTTCTGTGACTGAACCAATGTCTCGCAAAACTTTATAAATAATTTTCCAGCGAAAATAACCAGCTATGCAGTAATATAAATTTCAGTGTATTCTCTTTTCTTTGCAATATATATTATATTTTGAAATGGTTTTAGTTTGTGTTTTTCAAGAATATTTTGAATACACTAGAACACATTATGTCTAGTTTTAACTTTTAGCAACTTGAAGTAAATCAACTTCCACCTATGTCTAGTTTTAACTTTTACCAACTTGAAGTAAATCAACTTCCACCTATGTCTAGTTTTAACTTTTACCAACTTGAAGTAAATCAACTTCCACCTATGTATTATTCTAACTCCTGCATCCTCAGTAACCCATGTGATACTGTATCCTTAACTCAATCATCACTGAATACAGATTTGAACTCTTCTAATTCAAAGGCCGGTAGAGTTCATTCCGAATGTTTAGGGGTGAATGAGTTAATAATGACATTGGGTTACTGAGGATCAATTCTTGATAACTTACCAATTTTTTTGCATTTCAATATTATTTTTTTTGTAGGTTTGTTTGTTGGAAACACAATGCTGAAATCAACAGATAACAAAAAGAAAAATCAATGAACATGTATGTTTTAGAAGTGATGTAGTAAGGAGGAAAAATTGATGTGGTGTGCCTTTTTGATAATACTGAATTAAAGTGTTCATTTTATTTCCATACATAAATTCTGGTATTTAAGAAATGAAATACCATATTTAACCCAGTAAATTCTGGTACAGCGTGTATTTTAGAAATGAAATACCTTATTTAAAGGCCCACTACCTTTCCGAAACGGCTTTTAATTTTTAAAATGGGAATGTAAAACAAGATCGATAATTTTGTAGAGTCCTAAAAATTATTAACTTACCGTTAATACTACATTTATCATCACCTTCTGAACGATTTGATTAAAATAAATAAAATGTTTATTTTCATAACGCGGGTCGTATTATGTTTCCTGCCGTCGTCCTAAATACCGCGCGGTAGTTGACTATTACTGCGCCAGACGGCAAAACAGCGAATTGACTCTCTACGGTTTTCATATATTACGCAGGCAATCTTGCATATGTTTGGTGTCGTAACCTTATTTTAGATCATCGGTATGCATTTTCTGGTGTTATTAATGTTTTTTAAGAAACCTTTATATTTTGCTCCGGAAAGGTAATGGGCCTTTAACCCTGTAAGTTCTGGAATTTTTGAAATTATATACCATTTTTAACCCAGTTAATTCTGGCATTTTAGAAATGAAATACCATATTTAAACCAGTAAATTCTGGTATTTTGGAAAAGAAATAACGTATTTAAGCCAGTAAACTCTGGTATTTAAGAAATGAAATACCGTATTTAACCCAGTAAATTCTGGTATTTAAGAAATGAAATACCGTATTTAACCCAGTAGGTTCTGGTATTCTAGAAATTATATACCATATTTAAACCAGTTAATTATGGTATTTAGAAATGATATATTCTATTTAACCCAGTAAATTCTGGTATATAGGAAATTAAATACCGTATTTAAAACCAGTAAATTTTGGTATTTTAGAAATGAAATACCATATTTAACCCAGTTAATTAGAAAAACAATTGAAAGCTCAAATTTATCATTGTGTTAACCAGCTGTTCATAATCAATTTTGTGCTAAAATTTGATTGCACTAAACTTTGCACCAATCTAAGTACAATTACTGTGTCCATGTCAGCATCCTGGGTTTTTTTTTAAGGTTTTTTGGACTAGCATAACATTTTGATATTGTTATATTCATGTAGCACATTTGAGAAAAATTTTAGCAAGGAAGATGATTTTTTTTTTATAATATTTGGAAAAATAATGCAAAACATCTTTTTTACTTGTAATGCTAAAATTTTTATTCAATTCCTGAAGACATTCATATTGGATATGAATAACTTTACAATGTCAAGGACAATGTACATGGTGCATTATTTACTCGGAACAACCAGGTTAAAGTGCTTGGTAATAATTTCAAGTATAAATCCTGATGGACCTGAGGTTTTTGATACAGGCTTGTGAGGACTGTGTCAAAGCTCGTCTGAAAACAATATAAAATCACCAGATCTATCTTTAATTCATAAACGAACAACACGGTCCAACCAGTCAAACTGTATAATCGAAAACAGCCTAAAATATAATGTTGATATATATCCGTCCAGCCTGTACATTTTACTTATATTAGCTATTTTCAATGTAGAATACTTTAAAATATTATAATTGTAATATGATGCATTTTATTCTTTTGCAAATTATTGAAAAATCAATTGTGTTACCTTTTCCTTTATACCATATCCAACATAGTGTGTAATTTTAAATTCCATTATTTAAAGTTTTATACATGTATATGGGACTGTATTGTAGTTAGGAAAATTTATTTTGTGCAATAATAAATGACAGATAAATATATACATGTATTATCTTTTAACCTGATCACAAATTTATCAAAATTGAAATCTGATGTTTTAGGTCAAAGTTGTTATTTTTTAACCGATGAAAAGATGCAGTATTCATTTAGGATGTGCCGGAATTTTGTGTTGAAAGAAAACTGAAAAGAAATCATCTGACATTGCATTTTGAAACCTGTACATGTATAGTAAAATTATATGCAATATTACACCATCAGTGTTCAAATATGCTATATAGCTGAATATCCATGTGTGTGAAAATTTTTGTGATTATAGGTAAAAGAGAGTAAATAAAATTTGAGCAATTTAAAATTTCACAATCTGGCTCTAATGGTGTAGTCACTGTTTTGTTATATGCATAAGTTATGTGATATGCTTAAGTTTGCACTGTTATTGTCTTTGCTACATATATGAATATTGTTGTTCTTCCACTTCAGAAACGCTTTAAAATTTATCATTGTGTATGAATGATATAAAAGGCTTACAGTATATATAATTATCTAGTCTGGTCTTTTTTTGTATGAATATTTCATGTAGGATAATGCTGCCTGTGCTGCTGATACTTTTAAAGCATCTTTATACAATGATAGAAGCTTGCATACACATGTTGACATTTTATTTTTCTTAATTTTTTATACAAGGGTAAAACAGAATGTCGTGGTACATTTACTTGTGATTTTAGTTTATTTACTGGTGATTTAAGTTTAAATCATTTTTTTTTTCTATTTAAAGGAACATTGAAATTCTGTTACAATATTTGAATCTCACACTGTACATTTATGTATTTCTGACATTCCAATTTTCTGACTTATATGAATATATATGAATATATATATGAATTCAAATAACTAATTAACAAACCTGAAGTTTGGCATGTTAAAACCCTGTTTATGTTCAACTTGTAAATGAAATATGAGGAAAATGTTTCGGACAAATTGTCAACCAACAGAAACTTATGCACAATGAGGTGTTAAAAGTTTATATAGCCACATACAATGCATGACACTTCACACTTCATCTGCTAGGAAAGGTAGTCATCCGTTCTATCAGTCTTCGTGGAGTATCTTCTGAAGCTGTACCATGAAACACTTCCTTGTCTGTGATAAAATGAATAACATAGTCAAAGTTAGTTTTTTTGTGACAATTCTACAATCTGTACTTAACTTACAAATATATACATGTACATACATACTCAACCATCAATTTCTTTCTTCAAAATATTAAGAAGAGGAACATACATGTATTAAAATTTAAATTTTGGCCATTTTTAATTGGAAATGATAAAAGGTATATTTACCTTATACACAGAGCATACATTATGTTGACCAAATTGTTTAACAATGGACTTCAATATGTATGATTAATGTGACAATGCTATCATTTTACTTGTGTTTGTGCCATGGATATACATACTGTGTCATATATATTAACTATTATATTTTAATTGTGTGTTTGTTTTTTTGATTACTTTGTTTATGTTATCAATTGTGTAACTTAATCTGTTGCATTGACAATTAATAAATATTGATGTAAATTTTGATTGTTTGTTTTTAATATTTTTGTTTATGTCTTATTAACAGCCAGTCACTTAGTATGTGCCATTTAGAAGATGGAGGAAAGTCCAGAGAAAAAACAGTGGACCTTTAATCAATATTATTATGAAAGTGACGACTGTCCAATGTGGATTTCAAACTCACAACAAAGAGTTGGAGGAGTTGTGGTAATATGTCCAGATACTGATTCCTTGAGTAAAAGGGGCATTATCAATAATCTAACAATCAACTGATTGCAATTGTATGCCTCTCAATTTAATCACTCGATGACAAATTCAACCAATTGATTATAATCGCAGTTAATATGGCATAATTAAATTTTATTTTTCCCATCCCATTTGATAAAACCAAACACAGATAATTACATTGTAATGTTCTTGATCCCAATCCCCAGTGTGTTTGAATTGCTACTGATGATAGCAGATAAAGAGAAGTAATTCAAACCAACACTATACTTGAAAGACAGCATGGCAGCAAAGTAAGAATTCTATTCGGAAACCAGTTTTTACTGATAAGAAGATTTGCCTATGACAAGATTTTTTTCCATTGTTCTCAGATGAGGTTAATAGAATATTTCAACCCCTTTGTGGTGAGAAAGAAGAATCTCTTACCCCAGACAGCAATATCAACAGTTTTACCGATGTGAGATTTTTCTATCTCACCCTAGGGTAAAAACAAGCTACACAAGATCTTTGCATGTGCTCAACAAATGTATGGCGTCACAATAACAGTATCATGATGTCACGGTAAAAGTATTATAACAACACCACAATAATGAAATGACGTCACAAAGACGACGATTCATTGAGTTTACGTCATCTTTGCTTGCATAAGTGATACGTGACACGTTTATTAAAGTGAACAGTCGGGCAAGGATGGCTAAAGTTGGTAAAAATGGTGTGAATGTATCCAGAATTATTTCTTATGAAATAGAAAAATAAAATCTCTCGTCAAAATCTGTTTGCGTACGAAGAAATTAATTTAAAGTATGGGAATTCTAAATCGTCCTCCTGCCTCACTATGTCTGTGGTTACATTTCCATGTAGCCTCGCTTTCAATGCTTTCAACTTTTCTTTACTTTAATGGTCAGAATTGGGAAACCAAGCAGAACTTGACCGTCCTATTAATATGTGAGAACTTTTGGAAGGCCAATGAACGCATTTAGACTGGTTTTCTTTGCCCGACTATTCACTTTAAAGACACAAAATGGTGCAACCTAAAGTTACCCATGATGTAAGATTGCTTTAAAGTTGTCATACACAAGGCTTTGAGAGTTAAGATCCCTCGTCTCATTCCTGTCCAGGAAAAGAGAAATCTATATCTAAAGCAAAAACCATTAATTATCCTCAGTTACTTACGCAATTTTGGCATTTGTTTTTCAAGGATTTTGGTAGCAGTGTCACTAGCTCTTTGTATAGTCTTTGTGGCTGTGCAGAGTTGGTTTATCTGGAGAGAAAATAAACTACATATCAATATACAGGGGGACTAACAGATACAAGTACAATACCATAGCATTTCTGAACTCATTTATCTGACAAAGAAATAAATAAACTACATATCAATACACAGGGGGACTAACAGATACAAGTGCAATATCATAGCATTTCAGAGCTCTGAGCTTATTAATCTGACAAAGAAGTAAATGACTAATATATCTGATGGACATTGAATTCTCTCTTTGCATATTACAGAGTTTGCTTCCTTGCGGGTAGGTATTGATTGTTACATCATTATTTTGTGAACACAATTCACATCGTTCTCTCTGAAAAGTATGTCATTACACTTGCATACATGATGTCACAATCAATATCTACTCACAAGGACAGATAATCTGTAATCTGCAAATACAGAATGGCTAGAAGTGCCTATGTGAGCATGATATGTGGCTACATTTAACTGCCAATCGGTCAATAAACTACCAAACCATGTGATAATTTAAAAAAAAAAAAAATGATAAGAGCAAATTTATACGTTTTTTAATGTGCTTGGTTTATGAGGAGATGGAAAGCCAGTCCAGAGTATCCAGAGAAAAACCACTGACCTGCAGTTTAACTGCCAGTTAGTACCTAGTCACAGCCTGAAAGAGATGCAGGGCTTGAGATAATATATTTTGACTTCTACATTGGATCAAATACTGTATATAAAACATAGACACTAACATAAAACTTGGTTTCTTTCATGTCTTTGTCCAAATCTGACAGCATGCTGTTGTAATCCATTTTGGGTGCCATGAAATCTTCTGATTGTTTCTTTATGTAAAACGGAACATCACAGTCAGCAATATCTTGTTCTTTGTTAGAACTGTAAAAGGTAGAAAAGAAAATAGGTGGAATGTATCCCCTTTCCAAAGAAGTCAAATTCTTATGTATTTCAAGGACACTTAGGAGTTTGAAAATCTCAGACTACAGTCTCAGATAATATGAATTTTAGTCTTATATCTTTCCTTCTTTTATAAAATATCTAATATTGAAGAAAACGTGATTTTCTTTGAATTCCTAATTGTAGTACTTACAAATCATCTAATTCTTTATCCAATCTGTTGAAAAGTTCATCCCATGCTACCAACTCCTCCTGCATTCTGAATATGAAAGAATTATATTTTTTGAAAAATTGCAAAATATTGCGATTTTTACCGAAATTACATCCCCTCCAGATATAATTTTATTCTTGACTACGGTTTTAAAACAAACATCACTGTACGTCTGCTTGTAATTTATTACTAAATGATTTTTGATTTAAACAAAAAAAATAAAATCATTTTTTAGTTGTTGTTTTTTTTCCATTTTTTTTTTTCATTGTTGATTTAAAAAAAAAAAAAAGCTTAATTGATATATTGCATATTACAGAATTATCTGCACTTGCCGGTAGGTTTTGATTGTGACATCATGTGTAAGTCATAATTTTCAGAGAAAATGATGTGAATCGCGCTCACGAAATAATGATGTCACAATGGATACTACCAACAAGGAAACTAACTGACTCCCTGTCTTATGTGACTATTTTGTAATGGTCCCTTGGAAAGACACATAAGACGGTCTTAACTGTGGAATGAAAACATCCAGATTTATTTGAGGACTATGCAAATGTAATCATTATATGACTGAGTAGAAAAATTGATAGCAGATCTATATCACAACAAATAATTTTAACAATTTTTTTCCCTCAGACTGGGACATTACTTATACACTATGTATACATCTCCAAAATAAGCTTGTGCAACTGATTTGATATAATATTTAAAAAAAACCACAGTGATTACAAATTGACAACATTTTACAAGAACCCTTTTTGCCTCCTATAATGGAATTCAATGTACATGATTTCATTGTAAAGATTTGAGTTGAGATTATTTCAGTTTTTTTAGTAAGTTTAAATAACTAGTATAAAGCTTGGTCTGGACCAAGATAACAGGAAAAAATTCAACATGGTCAAACAGTTCAAGTCAACCCATTCACCTCTGAAGATGCATTTAGCTTCTTCTAGGTCAAAGCCTGGAATAGTCAATTTTGGAATTTCAGGGGTGCATGAGTAAACACGAAACAACAGTCCATGAGAGATATCATTAAAACTTCAATCTATCATAAAATGTACCGTTTGATTTTATCCTCCATTTCCACAATCGTCTGGTCCATCTCTAAGTTGATGGGATTAGGTGCACGTCTGCAAACACATGAATACTTAACTCGTCAAAACAGATAAAAGAGTCCATGATGGTGAAGTTAACATACCGTATTCTACCCAATAAGCGCTCAGGGAGTTAAAAATTTCAAAATTTGTCTGGGCAATTGAAATTGAGGCCTCAGAAGGGTGAAGGGCGCTTATAGGGACATGGGCACTTATTGGGTCTAATACAGTATTATTAACATCTTTGTGTTGTGAGTTAAAACTACACAGTTACCAGGTATTGACCATAGACCAGTGGCAGTTCACCAGATACTATCTATAACTTGCCATGTCCTTAAATAAACTTAGCTGGTGATGGGACGTAAAACAAACTACACCAAAATTTTAAAAAAACTTCAGTAACTGCTAGTTGAAGTTGATCAAGAAGTAAATTAATTTCCCTTTCCATAGTATCAGTATAATTTGTTTACTAATGTTTAAACCTAATGTTGAAAGAAAATCAAGTGATATGTACTGACATGCATTTTTATTCTATTTATATCAAAGAAGCGAGTGACTTGAATTTCATAATTTCACAGGTTATAAACATACAAGTATCTATCTCTTTTTTTTTTAAATAAATTTATATATTTATGTAAGACCTACTTCTTTTCTTGAGTAGCTCTTTTGAACACATCTTTCTCTTCCAATGCCGCTACCTTCCTCAAAACTGCCTCTTCCACTGTAGGTACAATAAATGTTGTATAATAGTATCAAATACATGTACATCCCTGAACAAAATGTACTAGGACAATATGGAGACTGCCATTCAACTTCCACTGTAGGTACAATAGATGTTGTATAATAGTATCAAATACATGTACATCCCTGAACAAAATGTACTAGGACAATATGGAGGCTGCCATTCAACTTCCACTGTAGGTACAATAGATGTTGTATAATAGTATCAAATACATGTACACCCCTGAACAAAATGTACTAGGACAATATGGAGGCTGCCATTCAACTTCCACTGTAGGTACAATAGATGTTGTATATAGTATCTAATATATGTACATCCCTGGACAAAATGTACTAGGACAATATGGAGGCTGCCATTCAACTTCCACTGTAGGTACAATAGATGTTGTATAATAGTATCAAATACATGTACATCCCTGGACAAAATGTACTAGGACAATATGGAGGCTGCCATTCAACTTCCACTGTAGGTACAATAGATGTTGTATAATAGTATCAAATACATGTACATCCCTGAACAAAATGTACTAGGACAATATGGAGGCTGCCATTCAACTTCCACTGTAGGTACAATAGATGTTGTATAATAGTATCAAATTCATGTACACCCCTGAACAAAATGTACTAGGACAATATGGAGGCTACCATTCAACTTCCACTATAGGTACAATAGTTGTTGTATAATAGTATCAAATACATGTACATCCCTGAACAAAATGTACTAGGACAATATGGAGGCTGCCATTCAACTTCCACTGTAGGTACAATAGATGTTGTATAATAGTATCAAATACATGTACATCCCTGGACAAAATGTACTAGGACAATATGGAGGCTGCCATTCAACTTCCACTGTAGGTACAATAGATGTTGTATAATAGTATCAAATACATGTACACCCCTGAACAAAATGTACTAGGACAATATGGAGACTGCCATTCAACTTCCACTGTAGATACAATAGATGTTGTATAATAGTATCAAATTCATGTACACCCCTGAACAAAATGTACTAGGACAATATGGAGGCTACCATTCAACTTCCACTGTAGGGGCAATAGTTGTTGTATAATAGTATCAAATACATGTACATCCCTGAACAAAATGTACTAGGACAATATGGAGACTGCCATTCAACTTCCACTGTAGGTACAATAGATGTTGTATAATAGTATCAAATACATGTACACCCCTGAACAAAATGTACTAGGACAATATGGAGGCTACCATTCAACTTTCACTGTAGGTACAATAGATGTTGTATAATAATATCAAATACATGTACATCCCTGAACAAAATGTACTAGGACAATATGGAGACTGCCATTCAACTTCCACTGTAGGTACAATAGATGTTGTATAATAGTATCAAATACATGTACATCCCTGAACAAAATGTACTAGGACAATATGGAGACTGCCATTCAACTTCCACTGTAGGTACAATAGATGTTGTATAATAGTATCAAATACATGTACATCCCTGAACAAAATGTACTAGGACAATATGGAGGCTACCATTCAACTTCCACTGTAGGTACAATAGATGTTGTATAATAGTATCAAATACATGTACATCCCTGAACAAAATGTACTAGGACAATATGGAGGCTGCCATTCAACTTCCACTGTAGGTACAATAGATGTTGTATAATAGTATCAAATTCATGTACACCCCTGAACAAAATGTACTAGGACAATATTGAGGCTGCCATTCAACTTCCACTGTAGGGGCAATAGTTGTAAAACCGGTATATTACATATTATTAAATAAACATCCAATTTCTACCGTAGGGACAACCAATTTATTATTTATATATTTTATAATTTCAAGTCTTAGTTGTTGACTGAAGTGATTTATTACAATCAAAATCTATTATCTTAGAATATTTCATGTACAGTAATGAGTTTAGTGTTAATGATATAGAAGCGGCTATGTTATCATGTACCAGAAATCTTTATCATTAACTATCATTTAATCACAATAAATGTTTTACACTATGTGGAATTGATCCTCGCTTATATACTGTATAACTGGTATATGTGGTTTAACAATATCATCCTTTATCACTTCAATATTACTAAAACACATAAAAGATGATAAGTCTGAATATGTCCGCATGTTACAATATCTCTTATTGAATAAAAATAACTTACATTCCTTTTTCAAAGACTGGAAATCATCAATATCTGTCATTTCCTCTTCCATTTTCTGTAGAGTGTACTACAACATAATTTGTTAAAACATAAACATTACTGATCTACATACAGTCAACACAAACATTTATAAAATACAAATATGATATTAACACATTGTAGACATTTTGGTACTTATTAAACTAAAGATTTGTATTTACAGTAGACTCCACCTAAACGCATAATGGTTATTCAAATAATTCCGTTATTTACATTAAATTATATGGTCCCGATTTTTTGTTCGAATAAAATATCTGGGAGATTCTAAAGGCAAAATCAAAATATTTTTCCATTTTGCAATGTACATATATTTTCAGCCACATTCACTGACACGCTCACTAGAAATCAGCATGGTGACACAATAAATTTATTGTACAGCTTGTTATTTTATGCATGAATTGAGAAAGGGATTCAAAGCTGATACAATTTGGATAAGCAGCTGTAGTGATGGGAAATTGGTTTGAAATCATAATTGATTATCAGTTTGTAATCATAAAGTCATAAACTGATCGATAATCAATTAGTTTCTGGTAAATAATATTTTGGAAATAAAAATATGCTGTTGTTCTTCTTTTCCTTGATATTTTCTTCAGTATGGATTGGAATATTTACACAAACGCTTCAAGTCTTAATTAAGATACTCATAAAATGTTTCATTTTCTGTTGAGAGTAGAAAGTAGATTTAAAAGTGACCCAGCACCAATTGAAAAGATATTTCTGTTAAACTTCTTGTCAAAGTTAAAACTACTTGCATACACTGTACCAATTTGATAATCAATTTTCGATTCTGGATTTTCATGATCAATAATCAGAATCGAAAAGGACATATCTACCAGTTTTTGTTTATAATCGATAATCAGTCCACCACTAATATATGCATAGCACTACTGTACTTACTTGTAGACATGATTTGGTTAACAAAGCCAATCTCTCATCAGCTGGTTTGTCGGTATCTATTGACTTATATAGATCTGCAAAAAGAAAGAAATGTTATAATTCCAGTCGTACATGAAATTGAACATGAATATATCATTTCAACTGTTGTCTTGATAATGATTGGGGTAATAACTATAAGACTGTTCAATAAACTGGTACTAATAAAATGTATTGTATCTTTCAAAATATTAGAGGGTCACCTCCCTTACAGGTAGGTATCTATTGTGACATCATTTTTATGTGAGCGAAATTTACACCTGCCATTTCTCTAAAAAAGTATGATGTTAAGTTTGCAAACAAATGATGTCACAATCAATGAACAGCTACCTGCAAGGGCAACTAACAAATACAGAATACCATGGCAGTAATGAGCTAAATCTAAGACCTCATGGCTGCCCTCAATATTTATTTCTTCTGACCTTTCAAGATCCATGAAACTGTGTGTTAAGGAGTTAACATTGAATTTTCTTCTAAAAATAGACTTGTACCAAGGTATATATATAGGTATTGAACAATTGTTTAATTAACCAGTATAATTAAAGCAAAATACAAAGTTTATAAAGTAATGCATGATAATAATAAATCTCCCCTTTCCCGGAGAAGGGGTTAAAGTTGTATAAACACCCCCATTCCCATGGATTTAATTGTGTTTTACTACATAAGATGCCTCTGACATCAGCATTGTATCCCATATTACAAGGACTTTAGAATCTTTAACATATGAATCACGACATAATAATATGTCTCCAAGGTTAAAATGCATATATCGGGTATGCATGTTTACTATAAAAGATATTGTGTGTCATGAGTACAGAAAGACTTCAAATATGGCTGCAAGATTTCCTGTTCACAATTTTCATTTCAATTCACTAATAAGTGTCTTGGGCTAATTACAGCGAATATGATAACAAAAAAAAAAAACAAAAAAACATTGAGTGATTGATAAAACCATGGTATGGACTCTATGAATTCTGTAGCTAAAGTGGTTAAGTTCATATACCTGTTATGGTAGCCTTATAGTTAAATAGTATTTCCTGATTTTTCCAATTGTTATTCAGTCTAACATTAAAAAACTTTCATGTAGGAAAAATCTGAATATACATTGTAATTTCCTTTTCATTGAAAAAAAATGGTTGTTACACCTCCTCCAGAGACGCCAGACTGCTGTAGCTTGACACGACTTGCAGCAAAACTGGACCTCCTCTTACTGGCTCGCCTCTTCTTAGCACTCTCGTTCATTTTCTTTTTATTTCTGAAACCTAAAAAAGAATCATAATTATATTAGCTAAATACTTCTATTTGTACCCTTGCATTTTTTATGATCACATATACCCTTATTTTTTTCCTTTGTATGCAAAAAATAACTTATTTTTGCGCTCAACTTTGACAACAAATTACAGTAACACATAATTATCATATTTAACCGAGTAAGCGCCTAAATGTTCATGGCAATTGATGGGGATGATACATACGATACTGTACACAACTCAAAAGGGCCTCAATCCCTAACCTTTTTCAGACCTCATTAAATATAACTTAAATATATATAGACGAAATCCATATAGATGATTTCATTATTTACTGTATTCGACCTAATTAGCTCAGGACGCTTAAAAAATTGAAAAAAATGAAAAGGTGCTAATAAGACGAAATTATTGCAAATCTATACAGTTGAGTGTAGTTTTGGTCTTCATTAATATATATGCCTGGACAATTGAAATTGAGGCCTCAAAAAAAGGGGGATGGGCGCTTATTGGGTCGAATACAGTATTTATTTTTTAATTGATTTATGGCTTACCAGTGTTTTATGCAATAACTTTATACCCGATACCTTTTCCTAGACGTCAATCAGCTAATTCTGGCGTATTTTGTGTTGATAACTCACTGTTATCCGGTTGCACAGAATAAAAACTATAGCTAGGATAAAACTTAAGGGGCACTTTACACCGATTAATGCTAATTTAAGCTATTTTTAAAAGCATTTAAGGATGGGACTTCAGCTACAGAATGAATATTGGGGAGGGATTTCCACAGATCCACCATTCGCTGACTAAAGATCCCTTGTGCTGCTACTCTTGTTCTAGTGAGTGACTAGCTATGTAAATAACTTTTTCTTTTCTAATTTTGACATGTCATTTAAAAAAAATATTTTACACACTTACAATACTCTTATGTAAGTAATGCTTTGTAGTATGCTAAGTATTACGTGGTATGGAAGGCTAATTCAAATTTGGTTCTATTAATTAATTGCCCCTAATTTGATTTTGTGTTGCAAAGGGCACAATGATTTTTTTTGCCTGATTATGTAATTTTTTTATGACTTTGGTTGCAAAACCTACACTATGGTTTATTGTATATTGCAAGCAGATAAGCTAAACTTGCATCTGAACACTCAAAATAAAATATTCTAACAGTTATTATAGCAGAAACATACACTGACATCTATTTCTGTTAATAGTTGGCAGATTCCTGCATGGATCCTCGAGCTCAATTCCTCTTTAGGAAGCAACCGATGGTGTACATTTCCAATAATCTCTATTACCAATAAAATTAGTTAAGTTAGTAGTTCTTATCATGACCGAAAAAAAGTTGTTTACAAACTAAATGACGTAAATTCGAATTTCCCGCTAACAATATCGTGACAGAGAAAGAAATCATGTACGCAAGTAGAAAATCTATATAAATTTATACCACTAGCTTAACGACACACTTGGCATGGAAGAAAACGACGGATTTTATCGATTGGTTAAAAATAAATATATAGGCAACAGAAGTTGAAGAAATAACAAATAAGTTTATACCTACATGAAAATTGAATAATTGACTGGTTCCCGCATCGTACTACTTTTACCTCTAAGAGAAAAGAGTTCGTATGATTTCCAAATTCAGAGTCTCTATAATGCTTGACAGATACGACCTACGTATTTTGTGCCAAGCGTGTTTATTACCTTGAATGTAAAAAATAATCGAGACACTGGAATTTTTGATCCTCTTCGCGAAAGTGATAACCATTTCACCCAGGACCTGTGTTCAATGATTTATTGGACGAAAAATTCAAACTCAATATTTCTGTGAAGGGAACGTTCCGGCGACAGGTATAACAATTTCGTCTTTATATCGATATTTATTTAATTTTACTTCCTTGTTTATGTCCATCAGCCTGTCAGCTGTTATATTTAGTCTGACATTCACTTTGTCAACAAAGCAGTCGGCACGATGGTAAAGGGTTATCTTCTACTTTCGTATGTAAACGATCCGTCTTCTTTTCCATGTCTCCTCAACTGTATGGCATATCCAGAGTACATCTACATTTAAGTTTAAAAACTACAACAGTCATCAACTCAAATAACTGTCGCATATATTTATTTACATGAGTCATGTACCCTTGAAGGACCAATATTTGTCAGGGTAATCAGATATTCCGTATATCAACAAACCAGCAAGAAATAAAATGTACTAATTTTATCAACACAAATATATAATATTATTTCTTACTTTTACAACAAGTTGTCTATCAATTTGTTATTTATCTATCGCAATACAGAAGATTTCTACCTGTCGGTCGCTAGGTGATAGCTGACACAATAGGGACCTATTTTCGTCAGGGGGGCTTATTATGAAAATTGACGTAATTCCAAAAAAATATTGAGCAGCAGACGCTTGTGAGATCGTGTTTAAGCTGAAAATTTCTTTTTGTTCATCGCTTTTAAGCCTTTAAACCTCTTGGTCGTGGAAAGTAGAGAACACCTCTGTTTACATAGAATAACGTTATGTTTTCAACAGTATCGCACCAAAAATTTCGGGTAAGTTGAATCGCTCAAATAATTTGTAATAACCCAAAATCTGGGCTATGAATCACATGATCAGACATCTGACTTCCGATACATTGTTGACATTCTGCTGATCAGTGCACATGGACAGTCAAACACTGACGGTAGGGTTTTAAAGTTTCATTTAAAATGGACTTAAGAAAATACCTTTATTTTGGGTTATTATGCTACATAATAATTTTTATAAAATCACTTGGTTATAGCACACAATCTTTTTAAGCAAGACAAATCTTCCTTTATCAAATCTGATTTGGCAGACGACACTCTTTATGAAATCACACAATAGTTCATGATATATAAGCAAAATTGAAAACATGACGAAAACAGGTCCCTGATGAATTTAAGGCACTTGACCATGTTGGTATTTATTTGAGCAACACTACTGAAACAGTGAGATTCACTGGGGTGCGATTCTGTGTAAAGTTTGGCTACATACGGGCGCAATTCTGGTGCAATATACATGCATAATGCTTTAATTGCATGTGTAATTCCGGCGTAAACATGGCCATAAACCAAAGTGGTGACTCAGTACAGCACCATCGTCACATTCCTTATGTCCTTGAAGCTGTTCTGGTTGCTCTGGCAACCCTATGCCAACCCAGCGCCTGATGTCTTATACAGCTCCTATATGTATGTTGCTAAACCCCTGTGGCTGGTGTACATGCATGTGTCCACTGGCGATGGCCTCGCCAATCTGGCAAAAGTGTCTTTATAATTGTATTATGCCAATATGGTATAGAAGTTATATTCTCTGGCTCTGTAACCATAAACGTACAGCAACTGCAAGTTGTATAGTACATATACAAAGTGAACATTACAGATTCTAATTACAAACCATTAAAAGATGGAGGAACAATTCACAGAAGTGAATGAGTTAATTTGAATTTTTCTTTTTTATATTAAACCATATATGCGAGCTGAAGTTCGAGCCTATTATATATTCATGAGTTGCTTCTTAATGATCAAAATCAAAATTAAAAACTGCCATATTTTGAATTTAGGTAACAGAAATTAATGTTTGATAATAAAATATGCTACATTTATTATAGTGTATTATATTTTTTTCAGTATTTACAATAAGAAATTACTAGGAGCAAATTTTAAAGATGTCAAACAGTGATTGGCCAATCACTGCGGTTACTGTGGTAACAGAACCCTCAAAGTGTCCTGCGGGATTTACCATTGTAAGTATATTAATGATGATATAGGCGACACCTGATATAAAGCAATGCAACATTATGGTGATTTAATTTCCTGAAATCAAGCTTCAGCAATATTTGAAAAATATTTTATTGAAAGATATATACATTTGTGGCTCACATATTTAGAAAATGTCCTGTATAATGGAAGTAATTCATGCAGCATGATGATGTCATGTAACACTTTATAATATTTGTACGGTACTAGTATCTCCAGTGGTGATGGAATGATGCAACTCTTTAGTAATTTTCTTGCAGAAATGATTTTATCATGGGACATTCTCTTTTAGTGTCATTCCATCAATGATGATATATTTGTTTTCCTTCTCAGATTGACAATAAATATTATATAAACATATATTTCTCAGATTGACAAGACTTATGATAAAAGGGATGATGCAGACCTGTGGAGGGATGGCTACTTTGGCAAGCGTATCTGTCGCTACATGTGTGTGGAGAGGTCAGCCCCCTCTGTAGTAAGTTATTTAAGCGGATTCATTTATGGCCATACACATATATATATATGATCAGGGATCAATCTAGCTCTGATTTATTACCGTTTATGGGTAAATTTCCCCTTAAGGAATGAATTCCCCTCTGGCCTAAAATTCCCCTGAAGATTTAAAAATTCCCCATTTGGAGCTAAAAAATTACCGTTTTTGTAACAAAATTTCCCCTGTGACTTATTTTTCATTAATTTTTTTTATACTATTGTTTGCAGATTTCTTCATATTTATCATACAGCTACTGCATATTTTATGATTAACTAAAAATTTTCATTATTGAGCTTAAAATCTTGCTTTACTAAATATAAAAAATAAAATTAGTTGTTTTACAGTACTTTTTCGTCAAAATGCATATAATTTTGGACCTAAATAAGAAGATTGAAATTCCCCTATATTTCGCCAAACTTTTCCCCTATTTTGAAAAAGGGTAGTTTCCCCCAAAACCTAGATTGATCCCTGATATGGAAAAATCTTGTTACGAAATTGCTATATTTCCCAATAAGATGGGGGTTGGGTGGTGAAGTGGTTAAGCTGTTCACCTTCACCTAGACAGCCGGGGTTCGATCCTAGGCAAGGACACGAAAAGGTCAGGAGTCACCTGCATGATCACATGGGTTTTTTATGGGTTACTCTGGTATATCCAACCCTGAAACCTTTCACATGCTTACATCACGGCCATAAAAATGATTTGATAAATATGTTCCTTAATAAACAGCACCATTGTCTGGCATTGAAGCAGTACTATTTAAATATGTTCCATGATGTGGATATAAGACAATGTTGCTGAGTCTTTGCTGAATGTCCAATTTAAAACAGGTAACATCCATCATTTTAAGATACAAATGTACCTGCCCCGTATTATTATGTGATTACAGTTCTTGTAGTCTGAAGTATAATTGTGTGATCTCAATGGAAAGAATTTTTCACTGCTGTCTCACTGAAAAACTCAAGACACCGGTACCTCAACCATTTACATTAGCCTGAAACACATGTACATAAACCAATAGACAAACTCCTGCAGAGTGAAAGTTGTAAAATTGAAAAATTTTCACTTATTTCACTAACTTTAAATCTCCATGAATAAAAGTTTGCAAAATAAAATACGTTCCCATTTAAATTAAATAATTAATAACATACGTACAGGGCAAAATTTAGCATGATACAAACAGTTTGCATGAATGTTGACTTAGCAGAGAATGTCCATGTTTACAGATCCAGGCTCCGATTTCTCGAAACAAAAATTCAGACAAATCAGGGCTAGGTAAACAGAATTAGGAACTTACGGCATTACAGACATCACTTGTAATTGTAATGAATATGACCTTGTTATATTTTAGGGTAGAGATGTACTTGTGGATGTAGTTGTAATAAATATGACCTTGTTATATTTTAGGGTAGAGATGTACTTGTGGATGTAGCAGTTATAAATGAGAAGGATCCCATTCCGGCTGGCTTTACATGTGTAGATTTTACAAGTGACACACGTGAGTGTTACAATACATTAACCATTACAGCAAAAACATAATCGAGAAATTCTTAATTGAGATAGTTAAAGAGTAAATCATGATCTTTTTAACTGTTTCATTCTATAGTGCACAGTTGTATAATAACATGTTCATTAAGAAATATTTTATATAGAAAAATGAGGTAGATTCTAATTTTTCATTTAACAAAAAAAAACACAAAAAACCAACATATTATGACTTCAAAAAGTGATAACTCAAGAATGCCTTTTGTATTAAAAGGAAAATTTCTTCTATTGTATTTATCCTTCAGGCGAGAAGGCAATGAAGAAGAAAATGCTGTGTGTACGATACATGTCTTGCACACTTACTAAAGATGCTATCGCTGAACTCATTATCCTGTCCAAGGGCGTGCGACGACCGCCAAATGGTTATAATCTTGTAGGGTAAGTTTGAGATTTCGTTATCAGAATTGCATAAGTTAAATATAGAAAATACAGAATTTTAATGAGAATCTGTAATATGTAATTGATTAAACTAGTTCAGTAAGATTACAATTATATATTCATCACTTACTAAATAACTCATTCACCCCTGAAGACATATTGGACCTTTCAAAATTAAAGGCTAGACCAGTCCATTGTGAAATTTCAGGGGTGACTAAATTAATATCTATTGAAAATATTCCAATTAGTTTCTAAATAAGACCAATGAAATATACCTGGGCTGGAATGTTTCTGCATACATTCATTGATTATACCATAATTATCATATCTAGCATCACAATAGTTTTATACCTGTGTTTTACAATATTAATAACTCCTTTATATAGCATTTCTTAACAGGGAAGTTATGTGATAAAATAAAAAAATCTATTGAATTATAACATCAGTAATATCTACCATGCAATTCATATACACAGACATAACAACAGAATTTCTTGTCTAAATTTCCTGAACATATGTAAATGAACTTTTTGACCATGGTGAAATATAACTACATGTAATTCCCTTGAATGTGACTATATAATGTTTTCTATCTTCCAGGGAGTTGAACAACATGGCACTTTGTTTTAAGATGGCTGGTTTTCGTTCTCCTAATGCCGAACCCCAACAGAACACCGTTAATCCACCGTATTCGCCAAACTACACGACAGAAACTCCGCTCAATAACATGTAAGTACTAGGTATAAAAAAAATTATTAACGCTCCTTCTTACATGATTGATTCCTAATACTAATTAATATTATTGATAATTAAGATAATGTCTGTTAGGGGTATAAGAATACTTTAAAGTTCACCTATACATACATTTGTAGATGTAATTGACAAGTTAAGGGCTCTCAGGATAATGCGTTTTTTTCTATTTTCTTTTACAATTATTCATAGCATTTAGAGAATGGTAGGGGACAACAATACTAAATGCACTTGTTTACTTTACCGGTATATAATGGGAAAATGGGAAATGAGTCTCTATTAATGGAAATACCCCAATTTTCCTGAAAAATGTGAAGTTGGAATAGATAGCACCATTGCTATGGTATTCTTATTATGAATATACCATTCTGTTAATCAAAGTTGTTCTGTGTTTAGGTCAAATGTTGGGTCTGCTCTTCCATACGCCATCAACCCAACAGCAAATCACACGAGACCGGGACTCGACAGAGCCAACAGTTTAGCAGGGATAGGCAGTAACCATCGTAAGTTCTATATGATAACAGTTTTGCCAGTATATTAGATTAATATATGCAGAAACTGTTGTAAGAGCTGGTACCATATATATATCTGTGTATGCCTATAACGGAATAGGACTGGGTCAATCAATGGTGATCAGGAAGCTCATTCAGTAGAGCATCTGATCTGGTACCCTCGGAACTGGCCAATATTATGGCAAAATATGCATGTAGTACTTTGTAGTTCTTGTATTTTAATGTTGTTTTTTCGTGTCTTTGTGTTTAAATATCTCGCCATTTTAAAGGAACTTCATTATTTGAGTTTTGTTATTGTTTTTGAGGTGTTTTCAGTGTGTCTTGGTGTATAATACTGCCCTGTTGTTATATTATTTACCAAATGCATGCAAAACGTCTTTGGTTCCTGTGTTAATTACACAAAAATTGTCAATACAGTGTACAACTTTGGTTCCTGTGTTAATTACACAAAAATTGTCAATACAGTGTACATATTTTCAAAATCTTCAGTCAAGATGCAATTTACATTGAAAAAGAATAACCTTGATTTTATAAAAGTTATATCATATAAATGTAAATAAAGGGTATAATTGACTTAGATATTTTACTGTGTGCCAAGTTGAATGCAATATGAAATAATTTGATATGTAAAAGGCTACAACAGCATGTTAAATTTGTATTAGTTTAATGTTGTTTCACTGCTTATCATTGCCAAGTTGTTGTCTTTTTATCCCACCATCATCAGATGGTGGGCTATTCAAATCGCTTTTCGTCCGTTGTCTGTCCTTCCGACCGTTAAAAATTCTTGTTACCATGATTTCTCATGAAGTACTGAAGAGATCTTTCCAAAATTTCATATATATGTCCCCCTAAAGCCCTAGTTGTGCATATTGCATTTTAGGACCGATCGATCAACAAGATGGCTGACAGGCCGCCATTTTGGATTTTGACAATTGAAGATTGTTACCAATATTTCTCAAAAAGTACTGAAGGGAGCTGTCTCAAATTTCATGTGCATGGTTCCCTAGGTCCCTGGTTATGCATATTGCATTTTGGTACAGATCAGTGAACAAGATGGCTGACAGGATGCCATCTTGGATTTTGACAATTGAAGTTTGTTACCTCTATTTCTCAGAAAGTACTAAAGGGATCTGTGTCTAATTTCATGTGCAGGTCCCCCAAGGTCCCTGGTTATGCATATTGCATGTTTGTACCGATCAGTTAACAAGATGGCAGACAGGACGCCATCTTGGATTTTGACAATTGAAGTTTGTTACTGCTATTTCTCAGAAAGTACTGAAGTGATCTGTCTCAAATTGCATTTGCAGGTTCCCTTAGGTTCTAGTTGTGCTTATTTCATTTTGGGACTGATTGGTAAAAAAAATTGCCGACAGGTAGCAATCTTGGATTTTGATGTAAAAGTTTGAAAAGAAGAGAAAAGATCCCTCTTTCGTTTGTCAAACATAGATCATTCTTTGGTGGGCGCCAAGATCCCTCTGGAATCTCTTGTTTATTTATTTATTTTAATTTTTTTTGTTTTGTTAGACACAATTTATTTTTAGATAACTGATGTCAGTGTCATTTAATTTAATGTTTTAGACAACCCGGCCGCGAGCTAAATCATTAAATTATATATGGAACTATAAGATAGAAATTAATAACAATGTATTTATAATTAACAAGTGCATGTTTACAATCCTGTATCAGTTGTTATATATTTATCTATGGTGATACCTTGTTAAGGCTAACATGCTACGACTGTATATCAAAATAACTTTTGTTTCCCCAGAACATACTTCCCATGGTCCACAGCAGGTGGTACAAGGTACCAGTATTAATATTAGTTGTAGAATTGACGACTATTTCCCTTGCCTCTACCAGCTATCAATGTCTAGCTGTGTGATATAACTTACTGTTTAACTATAGCTGCCATCACTTACATGAACATGATACTTCTGTTGAATTGTTCAATCTCTGTTATATTCAAAGATAAAAAAAAAACTTTAAATGTGCATTTAAATTAATTTATATGAATTGAATTTTACGGAAGCTTCTTCTATATTTCTTCTTAATATAATCTGAATGTCTTGTATTATCTTTCAATTTGAATATCAAAACCTTATCAAAATTACTGCTTGAAAAACATATTTATCCCTATCTACATATTACAATGTAATTTCGTTATAAGGGCTTAACCAAATTACGATAATCTTATCTGCTTGAGGTTGATTTTATACTAACACTTGATGATGCTTATAATATACTCGTATACTGGTCGTTCTGTAGGATATATATAATTACTTGAGCTTGAACGTCCTGGTACTTATGCACTTTCAATTTGAATTGAATAAAGGGTATATCTAAATTCATTAACTGGATTTCAAGGTGAAGAAATAATATATGTGTGAGCCAGCTGATTCAATTTGTCCTTTTTAATCCACTTTTATTACTGGTAAATAACTTTCAATCGCTCGATTTGTACCTCTTCAATTCTGTTTCTGAATGCTCTTCCATCTATATAAGCTGGAGGATCTTCTGAGAAGGCACAAATGATGTTTGGCTTCATTTTCAGCTTTGCTTAAGATGCCTTAATCATCAAATAATAGTATTATGGTTGTTAAAATTTTTCAACTATATGAGCAGGGCAGAGCTTATGACACAGAATGCAGCTGTATTCTATCTATCTTTTTCCCTACATCAACTTCATGATACACAAAGAGCTAAAATTCATGCAATACTGGTTATGTAGATTGATATGCATTAACTTAGACATATGCTTATTTTTGTTTCATTTTTCATATTTTTGCCTTGTAACTTCCCTCCTACCCTAAAGTTATGGATTTGGTTTTTATCTTCAGAGTCTAACCCCATGCTGTGCACCATTGTGGCTTTAAGCCACCAAATGCAAGGTATATATAGAGGGGCATCTTTTCTCTTTCTTCGTTGTTGCCTGTTTGACTGTAAAAAAAAAATCCCATCAGCTCTTTCAACACTTTATATTCTTTTTGGATTTTGTACCGGATGTAGTTACTAGTCTTGCCCCTGAATGTTTTGAGAAAATTCCCCCACAATTTCTCCATTTCTTGTGTGCTGATTCATTTAATTTAAAAATGCTAAGGCTAGCGCAATTATTTAAACTTACTTAGAAATAATTTTATGAATTATTTAAAACCTGCATCAAGATTTTGTTTTGATTTTGCAAACTAGACCGAATGTGCATCGAAACTCCATTTTGTTAATGATGATAAAGTGTTTTATTCATCTTGTTCCTCTGCCATAAAAACAATAGGCATGGTCAAAATGAAATAAACTGAAAACACATTCTATATATCACTGCATTGCAATTTGAATATAAATAGCAAATGAATTATGGAAAAAGAACACCAATATTGAGGAATAACAGGAAAGAAGAAACTTTAGGTAAAATAAAGAGAGAGGGTAAAATTCTGTTGACAAAAGTTGACAACCGTACTGAAAAATGAACCGAAAATAAAAAAAATGTTACTAGGGAAAATAAATACTGATAACACTTCTGCTTATGCCTGTAAACATAAAAAGTTAATGCTTTGCCTTCTTCAAGTGATAAATTTGATTTTCATACAGTTATATTTCTGGAATCGTATTTTTAACCTTTTCACTTTCACCTCTAACATCATATACCTGTAGATGTCCACATGATAAATATATTTGAACTTAGAAAATAAGGAAATAAGGATATTTTTATTAATAACACCACACTGATTGAGTTTGTCACACTCACCAACTATTCACGGGTCCAGGTGTTCTGATGTCTAACCAAAGTATGTAGGGACTAGTTGTTGTGACTGCAGCTGCTGAATCACTCTTATCATGAATTATGTAGGAAAACATGAAAATGAAAATTAAGATGGAGGAGTTTAATGTCCTGAAAGTGCAAAGTTGAAGAAGATTTATTGACGTAATCTTCATATACATATTAACTTACTGGTATTAATTATTTATCTTTATATGATTGATTTTATGTGAAAGGGGTTTTCTTACTGATATTATTGACACAATACATATGTTGCTTTGTGGTTCAATGTTTTGTTGCTACTAGCACTATTGCTCCACAATATTTCTTTGCATTTCAGCATAATATTGCTACAAGTACCAGTAATATTACTTGGTGTTTTAGCGTTGTCGCTACTTGTACTATTTAGTCCATGATGTTACTTTTAGTTTTAGCTTTGTTGCAGCTATACTATAGCTACAAGTAGTATTTAGTAGTCCATGATGTTACTTTTAGTTTTAGCTTTGTTGCAGCTATACTATAGCTACAAGTAGTATTTAGTAGTCCATGATGTTACTTTTAGTTTTAGCTTTGTTGCTACTAGTACTAATTTTCTAAGGTAATGTTACTTTGTTTTAGCGCTATCAGGTGTGCCGTGGCAGATCAACCCACGCTACACAGAAATGAGCCGGTTACAGGATGTAAGTACGGTAGATTGCAATATAATTGGAATGAAAGTTTTGGTGAGCTATCAATAAACTTGGTTTTACTTGGAAGACCAGACAACTACGGTACATATAATTATAGCTACCAATCACTACATAAAAAAAAATAAAGTATCAATAAATCTAGTTTCAGAGAAATTTCCAGATACAGATGACCTATTTAGAATGCCTTTAAAACCAGAGTCCCAGGGTTAAGACATATTTGACCATAAGCATGCTGTTCAGATCAGCTGTCACCGGTTTAATTTCTAGTAAAACTATCTCATTTTGAAAAAGTTACCACTAAAGCCATAATTATCTGGAATATTGATTAATACTTGTGTGATCACTTGAAACAGCCAGTTTTTACAGGTCTGTTGCAATACAAATCTAACTTCATGTATTTTCTCGTCTTTCTTCCTCAGATAATGATTCCCCAGATTGGATACAAGTCCATCATGGACATTGAAAATGAGGTAGGACTGATGCATTCAATTATTATTTATCATTTAAAGAAAAATTTGATGTTGTATAGAGCTTAACTTTGCATGCACCCAAGAATTGTACATTTTGAGGAAGGCCCTAAACTATTACGGGTTTTTTGAAATCCTAAAAAAATATAGGTAAAGTACAATTTACCATTGATTAGTCACACCCTAATTCCAGAGATTATGATGTCATAACATTCATGCCAAAAGATGACGTCACAATCACCAAAAAAAAATGGAATAATCCATAGTAAATAATACTTAACCCATGTCTTTTTGGGATATCGAAACCTCTTATTAATCAATGTGTCCTCTGTTGCTTATCTTGGAATTATTTGCTCTGAATGATGGATAAACTTGTGCCACAAAGTAGTACAGAGCATATATGTTGTTTTCTATTCTTTTCCAGTATTCCTATTCTTTCAACATAGAGAGATCAGTTTCCACAAATGCAGGCACCTACAACTGAATGTGATTGGCCGTCATAGAAGGTTAGAGGTCATCTGTGCTATTTTTGACAACAGCATTAGTAACACACAGACTGATCAAAGATTTAGTGACTGAAGACTCACTATGTCGACGACTTTCATCAACCAAAATGAAATCAAACACTTTGCTTTTGCTTGTTCGATGAATTTAGACATAAAAAACTAGCCATGTTTGATGATCCGACCGTCACTGATCTGGTTATGGAGAAATCTTTAGGGGATACAGAGTGTCCAAGGAAGTGTATGAACACTGTCAAAGTGTCAGAGATACACAAAGACAATCAAATCTGTGATTTGACAGTGTTATTTAGAGGACACAAATATTTTCTGTCTTTACATGATTTCTGGAGAACATTCTGGATGAATAGTGCTGCCTGTTCCTGTAGTTTTCAAGTGTGTGTAGGACCACATGCTGCACTGCCTCCTGTAGAAGGCACAAACTTTGTAAAGACATGTGTGCATGTTTATCTATTAAATAAATAGGATCTTCTCATCTTTTACTGGTAATGAGCACTTCCCTGTCATCACATTTATACAGAAATGGATCTGTGAACTGAGTCATTAATCTAACTCCTTTGTGGAAGGCATAGTCTCTTCTCTTGTGTGACAGGATTTAGTGAATTCATATGAATTATATTCTGTTCCAAATGTAAATATAAAGGATAGGGATATTCTACCCAAGGGGTCACAAAATGTTGTAAAAATTTTGTGATTCCGAGGGCAGATTATCCCTAGATCCTTCGTATCCACATATGAAACTTTTCTCTCATACCTTGACATTATTATTACCTGGTACCAATATTCCATTATTTTGAATTTTTACAGTACAGTACGAACACCTGTGGGTATGAGAGAAATAATGTGTACATTTACATTATCATCTAAATGCATTTTATGTTAGTGAGATCATTCATACAAAACTGTGCGTAGAAACACTAGCTGTCGTCAATGAAAATATGAACTTTAAATAGATTTTCAATTATCTGAATAGTTATTTTAATGGTGAAGGACATGTTATGATAAATTGAGCAAATGTGAGTGTTTTCCATGACAAATACTTCAGCAGGTCAATGGAAGTGTAATTATTATGGGTTTCATCAGATATTGTTGACTAAATTATTTTTGCATGCGGTTAAAGTTTGAGTGCGATAAAAATTCACAAAAACATAACACCAGTTTTAACTGCAAATTGCAAAAAAATATCACTGTGAAAGTCATTCGACTTAAATTAAATCAATGTGAAAGTCATTCAACTTGAATTAAATCGCCACAAAAATAAGTTGGTTTATAATAAGATGTAATTTACTTATGTATTTTTATACCTGTACAGTTTTTACTTCCAAATTTGTGACTCCCTGTCCTCAGCATACTTAGGTATACTTCACGGTCATTTCCTGTATACACGTAGTTGATAATATTCATGAGGGTTTTAATTTCGCTAAATTCACAGATTCTATTTTGTGATTAAAACTTCCAGAAATTTATCAAAATCAGAGTTTTACATAGGTATTATAGTTCATCATATGAATTACGCTTACATGGGTTCAAAGATAATTATGGTACATATCAAGCTTCTTGACAGTCACATTTTTTAATATAATTAAAATTGTAACACCTGTGCTTTTTTTAGCTCAAATCATTTGCTAAATAGAATAAGATTTAGTTTATTTTAGCTTCTTTAGCTCAAATCATTTGCTTAATAGAATAAGATTTAGTTTATTTCAGCTTGAGTTTCAGTCTTTCTTTTGATTTAATGAGCTAAAAATATGAATTGTGATTTGCTTAATAATTTTTTTTCGCTCAAAGAATGAAGCTACCGGTAGATGTTAATGATTCCCTTCTAATTCTACTTTTTATACTGGAGGACATTACCTAGATTAAGTGATGTAGACAAATCCTTGAGCAATACCACATTTGTATTTTACATGTAACAAGTTGTTACCATAGGCTTGCATGCTTTAGTTTAGTCAGTTACAATGAATGAAAATAGACAAATGCAAGTAGATAGCCTATTTGTGTGTTAGAAAGAGGAGATTTGTTTACAGAAATTTCATGAAAGATGGTACAATTGTTTTGAATGTTATTTATTAAAATGTTAACATAAATAAATAAAATGTCAATGGAATTTTTATGTTTTTATCTTATTTTATTAGCTATTGTTGATTTATGTGGCTGCCATTTTCAAAAACCTTTGTTCTCCTGAACTGCCTTCAGTTTTACTATGAGATAGTCTATAGTGTATATAATGTCAATGATAGTAACCCATGTAGTATCAAGGGTGATAAGCTTGTGGCAGGGCAATTAATAAGTCAAATACAACGTTGATATAGGATATATTCGGAGCAATGATTAATTTGATGTAAATACGATACATGTATATCTAGTTATTAATTAAAGATTAATTATGCCATATGAAATCACCTTGTCTTATTCCTTTTGGAATATCAAAAGCATTTTACATGTCCAACAGAGTATTGATATTTTCAATGCTGAGAAAATCACAACTGATTAAACAAATAAGGCAGTATATAACAGTTTTAACTGGAGCAATCTTCCTCAACACATCAGGAATAAACCCACTTTTAACTATGTTTCCCCATCACTAAAAAAACTTTCAATGCCAAAATCAAATGCATTAGATACACATGAACACGGAAAAGGGAAATTAATCAATGTCGATTAAGAATGGAGTGCCCTCATTAAACATAGGTTTTCTTGCAAATTGACACCGAATAAACATTGTGATTTCTGTGCAGTTCCCCTGAGAAAGAAACGCATTCAGGTGCTAGCCAGGTTTACACTGTAAAACAATGTGGATGCAATGGCATAGGTCTTCCCCTGCCTGGTACGGGCCAGGCGCGCAGCTACCATAGACTCCGGTACTCCCTTACATCCACATCATTTTAATATTCATATTAGAATACTTATTACTTTTCTACACGAAATATAAGAACCAAGATTTCTCTTTACTTGTATGGTAAGTTAACAATAATTCCCATGAGTATCTATACTCCCCACCAGATTAATTGATGTACAATCAATTTTATTTAAACGTTAGCGTTACCCTTGTGACATTCTATTGTTGGAAATCTAAATGTTGTGTTAGTACTCATCTATATTAGATAAAATGTTCCACTATCTTATGGTCAAGTGGAGGTCAATATATGAGGTTTGGACATGGGTTACCATTTTTTTAGAAACATCAACGAATATTAGTTTTGTGACATTATAGTCGCATTGATATATTGCACTTTTGAACTCAACTGTGCAAAATGTCCGATTTTCACACGGATAGTGTTATATGTTTTATTCTTTTTGTCATGTCCAAGATTTAGCATCCTACGTATAAAACTGATTCAAAACCTCTTCTATAGATGTAAAGTAGTTCAGAAGGAAGAATGGAAAGTTAAAGATGCAGAAGAAAGCAGAGCGGAACGAAAGGGATAAGTTTATTCATGGTTTTCATACCTACATTGCATCAAGTATTATCAACGAAAATAACATCAGATTTGACATTAAAAAGGGAAACTTCAGTAGGAAGGAACAAGCCAGATAAAAACGGTCATTAGAAAGATTCATACATAGCAGATTTCACATTATTTTCTCAAAATGCAGCTTTTAGATTGTAGAAATAAGCTATTTCAAATAGTAAACTTTAAAAAAACTATAAAGAGGAATATTATCTTTGTTTGCAAAATTTTGAATATCATAAATTGCTGGCAAAACTGTCTTATCTAATTACAAAAAATAATTCTATGTTCACAGACTATGGCGTCATTTTGTACTGTTTGTTTTACTTGACAATGACAGTGTGTCAAAGGACTGACGACGTCCGGTCAGTAGACAATTTGGCAAGTGTAATTAATTCAGTCTCTTAAAAAATTCTCTTTTGGCCTATGTTGAGCGTATGGTTCTGTCCCTTTGCCAAGACACATCGGCCGTTTTCGATTATGCGGTTTGACTGGTTGGACTTAGTTGTTCGTTTATGAATTAAAGACGGACCTGGTGGTTTTACATGTATATTGTTTTCAGACGAGCCTTGACAAAGCCCTCACAGGCCTGTATCATAAACTGCAGGTCCGTCAGGATTTATACTTGAAATAAAGACTTTTACAAATGGTCGAACCGGTTGTTCCGAATAAACGAAAACGGCCCAGATGTCATTACACCATTGATATAAAAGTACAGCTTACAAAGTGTGTGTAAGCATCTTCGGGTTGTTTTTTTGTCCGGACGGAGTTTAATGTTTGGTATCTTCTCAGCAGTGTGATTCAATATCGTAGATAACACTATAAAATATATAGACAATAGTTTCACTATTACATTACACGAACATACCGAAGTCTAAAAAAAATCACAAGCATCCATTGCATACAGCGAGGTATTAATTAACTGTGAATATGGTATTAATTAGAAATTAATATTAAAGTGATATTAGTAATTCTGTGGCCGTTATAATGTAATGGTGGTCGTGAAAATATCTTCTGAATTAAAACTTCTTTTCACTGTAGACACATAATAACGTAAGCGGTGGCTTTATCTCTCTTTAAAGGTTTTCGTCAGAAATTGGAAATTTTCTGAGTGGAGAAAATAGGAATTTAATGTTATCTCATAAAAAGTTTATGCTTTTAATTAGTACAACGTGTATTTCAACAGATTTTGGCTACAGACAGACAAACTATTGCTTTAGATATAAATATCACTAAATTAAAGGAACTAAAATATATTTTTATGAAAATAGCTAGTCATGCTGAGATGCTATATGGTTCCGTTATTGGTCCCTACAATTTCCATAATAATTGAGAATTAACATAAATAGTTTCCGTTATATCAGAAACATATACATATACAAAGAATTAGTAGCTATCTTTAGTCTCATTGTCCGAAAAAATGACAACACGGTCGCTTTACAGAGAAAATGTTTTATTGTAAATGCAGTGCGACAATAAATTAATTGATACGTATTGGTACTATTGTTGCTACTTAGCGTCATCAAAATAATACAAAACATTCACAGTCTTCTTCTTATTTCGTAATTCACAAACTACGCACATGGGCTTGTTGTTGTGTATTGCGACACGCCCACGCGTCAAATCGAAAGTTGCACACGTGGTGAAGTCAGCCTCGCTTTGACCTATAAAAATCTGGTTGATACCGGTTTTTGGCTGAGGCTTACATGTAGACTAGCTGGTGTAAAATAACACCAGTTATTCTGATAATAAGAACCGCTTTAACGGAACAACTGTTTGAAACTGACTGTGATATCGAATTGATCAGGTTATCATAACATATAAAGATTGCTAAATAGGTCAGGAGTGTCTAGTATGTTGCATCATCAAAACAAAGCAAAAATTGGACTGCTTTCTTTTAGTGCGTCCTAGCGGTATGACTGGTTATAAGAGGGTCATATGTTTGTAAATAGTATAATAATTTACTGTATTGTCTAGTTCTAACAAAAATGCATGCTAAATTGTTAATATTTTTGAATATCTGCAAATTTAATCGAGATTGATGCGTGATTACACGATGTAAGAAATAGACTGTCCGAGTCGGTTTGCCCACATAAACGAAAAAGATCCTTTTCACAAGTTCGACCTTGACCTTTTTGTCACGCTTCCATATTTGTTTCACTAACCACGTTGTCGCTACCAACAGGAGTGAAAAGTTGATTTCATCATTCTGTACCGAACAATCCTGGATTATCAGTCACAACACGGATAAATATCAACGGATAGTTTATTTTAAATAACAGAAACTTTATGATTTAATCGAGGAGAAGGAGAAACGTTGATAAAAGAACAAAACATGGCATCAAGTGAACGATATGATTCTGTACCAATAGAAATGAAAGACAGATCACAGAATTCGAGTGAATCATCAGATCAGGACAAAGATGAAGCGGTAAAACTAAAACAGAAGATCACACTATTAAATGGTGTCACTGTGATAGTTGGTAGTATTATAGGGTCGGGTATTTTTGTGAGTCCCAAGGGGGTTTTGCAGGACGCTGGGAGTGTGGGAGTTTCACTCATAATTTGGGTGTTATGTGGACTTTTCTCAATGGTAGGAGCTTATTGTTATTCAGAACTTGGTACATCGATTCGCCGATCGGGTGCTGATTATGCCTATATGTATGAAGCTTTTGGACCTGTTGTGGCATTTCTAAGACTTTGGATCGAGTGCATGATTGTGAGGCCCTGCTCTCAGGCAATTGTTGCACTCACCTTCGCATATTATGTCATCGAACCACTGTTTCCAGACTGTGAACAACCTTTAATAGCAGTTCGATTATTAGCAGCAGTTTGTATTTGTAAGTATGAACAGCATCACTGAGCAGTTTAACATGTAATTCAATTCCAATGTTGTAATCATATTGTATGTGAATGTATTAAAATTACTCGTGTAAAAAGATTTAGCTTAGAACATTTATTTCAGCATTTCATTCAAACTCTTATTTAGTTACCGGGTATGTAACAGGAAGAGAGTAGTGTACATGTGCTACCAGTCGGGCTCGAACCTGCGACCCCAGACTTACTGGTCTGCCACTCTACCAACTGATGAGCTAAAGGGAAATTCCCCTAGCGTGAAGCTAGAAGGCAACTGTATGATCTCAATATGGGCAATTAAAACCTGCTACACTTCTTCCTTTTCCAAATGTGTTTGCCCTCGAACACAAATCATCTTAGATTTTCTCTCAGAAGAAGCCTCCAATTCTTCCATTTGGACTTGCAGTTGTCAACGGCACTAAATGTAACAGGACAAGTGTAGGGTGCCGCATGCCGGACTCGAATCCGCAACCCCATGACTTACTGGTCCGTCGCTCAGCTCTACTGACTGAGCTTAAGGGAAGTTCCCTCTAGCATGAAGCTAGAAGGCGACCGTATCGCTATGTACAATGTTCACCTGCTACAGTTATAAATAAATATAATAGATGTAAAGACTTGGAGGACTAATATATAAAGTTCTCAGTAAGGGCAAATCTGGATACTTCAACGTGAACAATGGCATTTAAATTCCATTTTTTTTATGTCCACCCCAAGTGTCCATATGTATGTTTACTTAAGGAAAAAGGTGTTGGATTCTTACCCCAAGGGTGTTTGTGTCTCTGGAGAATTGTCCTGTGCTATTGTAATGTACGTGTCTGAATTGTGTTCTTTGGCAAGATATACTTTGCTTTAAAGACATAGAATGTGTTTTTGATAAGGTTAGTCTACATATTTTCAGAATAGGTGAGCATGCAATGACCCTGGTTGTCAGCTGATAAACCAAATGAACAATCATGATCAGATGGTGTACTTTGTATCATTTGGAAAAATATGTCCATGACTGGGTTATTGACTCCAAACATGACCTTCAGGCTTCAGTCATGATCAGCTGTGTAGCTATAGTAATTGAAATTTGGCATGACACGTGTTCTAGTAGTGTTATTGTACTTACAGTAATTGTTAATTTCCGTACATATGTACTGTACTGTATCACTATTTTTGTAAGGGGCCAAGAGTACTAGTGGTCAAGATGTTTGAAATTCTACTGGTGATATGCTACATATATGGCTTTTCATCCAAGCTTGAAAACTGTTATATGTAGTTGCTGAATACAACCCCAGTCCCTAGCAAAATGTTTTATCTATTTATGTACTGGTTTACTGTCCGGTAGAATTTTTTAAGGTTGGTCCAGAACACTTATTTTCAAATTTTGATACAAAAAGAGGCAGGGTTCTTCTAGACGAGTCCCATAAATCAGTGCGCCCCCATCAAATCTTCATCAGCATTCTTCCATCAACAAAACCTCACATGTCCAAGTATAGGTTTATGTCATTGTGGCTGTCGGGCTATTAGTTATATTTGATAGGAAACTTCGAGGTTAAACCAAGGTTATTGCATGTTGTATATGTGTTTACCTGAAATTCCAAACTATGCAAATTTAACTTATATTTCAAGAATTTTTAAGTCATGCATGCAGTATCCCTGAAGACGCATTAGAACTCTTTCATTTCAAAAGTTGGAATATAGCTCATTATGAATTTTCAGGGGTGAATGAATTATCTTAGATTATAGGAGGCCTCTTGAAAGTTTCAGCAGACAGGTGCATACAAGGTCATTTAAGGATTTAGCAGGTGGAAGAAAGTCTGCAGAGTGGAAGAAACCAGTGGTCAATACCTGGCAAATTTTTGGGCAGGGAAGTGGTGGCATTGCCACATGGATTTTGTACTTAGATTGCAACCTAGAGGTGGAGGGTTAGTGGTAACACTTAAGCACTTCATGGCCACCACATTCTGGGGCCCCAGGATAACCTTATATGGAACTTTAATCCTTTTGTGGACTTCCACAACTCCTCGAGATACGTTTGTTTATGATAATAGTAAACTAACAGTTCAGGTTGTAGGTGCAGTAATCTGGGATTTAAAATGCACTTCTGAATTAACGTTGACAGTTGCTCTCCCTTAAATTATTAATTTAATAGTAATTTTTATGGAAATTGTTTTTATGTCAAGAGGAGAAGGAAACTCTTATCTAAAATGTAAACACACATTTATTATCTGTTTGTACTCCTAACTTAGGCTTACCGGATGTAGAGGTATTTTATTTGTTTGAGGATTTCATTTTAAATCACTTGGTACAGGATGTGATGAATTAATATTATAATAAATTATATAACGTTTCAAAGTAATTGTCAGATGGTCAAGCATCAAGAAATGAACAATTTGGTTTGAATACTTTTTGAAGTAAGCCATTATAATTTTCTGTCTAACCTTAAGTGAACATGCTTTTTATTTTGGTTTGATACATTAGGCCAGACATGTTTTTGTTTGGATGTGTTGTATTCAAACAACTTTGATAAAATAAATGATGGAATATAGCTTTAGGTAGCTTTTGTTATTTAGATTATTATTTATTTTTTTTTACCAAAATTTACACATTAGATAGAAATATAGTGTAGACTTGCTGGCAGACATCCAATCAAGCCACCATATCTTTAGTTAATTAGTCTCCAGTCTTGTGTCAAGGGCCAGGAGACGGGAATACATGCAAACAATATTTTACACAAAAAATCCCTGTTGTTTGTTACATTCAACTTGTTTTGTTATTCATTGACCCTAATAAGACTGGGTATATATATATATTATTACCGTGGTTTGACAGTGCAGGGAATACCCGCAGGAAGATGCTTTAAGACTAGTATATCATCTAATTGATATGTCATTTCTTCGATGAATTGTAAGGTTTGTCCATTTTTGGAAGATCACAAATACAGATAAAAGTTGTTCTTGTAACACATGGTAAAATTGATCTTTATTAGGATGTTCATGTACCAGTATACATATACTAGATTATGCAGACTTCAATTAGTAATGTCACAGTATGTTTTACTTTACTTTGAAACCTGTCTATAAAGGCTGCCCAAAGGACACATAAAAAGTGACTTTAATGGCTAAAGAGTTGAATAGTGTTATAAATTGAAATTTGGACCCTAAATGTGGTCTTTATACAGAGGTGGCCATTCAGGCAGATTTCACAGTATATGAATGATCATGATATTTGTAAACTTTGAAAATTAAACTTCACATATAAGTACAATGTACTGGCTTATTCTATAGTATCTTCAATAATTATAAGCTATAGTTGGCAGACGATCATTAACTCTATGACCGTTTAATTATTCATAAATGGTTAAAATTGTTCCTTCCTTTTTAAAGCAACAATATACATGTATATCCAAAGTTGTTCAAATATACCTGTAGGCCATCCAATACTGTGCAATATAACAACAGCTGTGATTCAATGTTTTTCAAGTATTTTAATATACCATATTAAATGTTTTTCACATTTTTAATATACCATATTAAATGTACATTTTTTAAAGTACATTTTGATAAAAATTCACATGTTTTTTATAAAAGGACTGTCAACTAATGGTCTGCAGATAAAAAAAAAATAAAATGAAAAGATGACACATCTGAAGTTGTATGATCAGGTGCGACAATATTAATTCTAACTTGGTTGTAACAGTTATCAAGATATGATTTGTGGCAATTTTCATATAATATTGAAATAATGACACATCATCAAATTCTGCACCTGGTTTTCTCTAATAGTTTAAAGGTCAAAGATAAATTCACTTTCAGAATTTAAAAACAAATATGTACAATCGAGACATTTGGCAAAATATATGGGCCCAGTGAGGCAAAAAAATAGTTATACACATTAAATACTAATATATAGCCTTATCAAAAGTCTTGATAGCATCAATTTTAGATCTTATTTTTACACATATGTTCTTGAAATTGAAAAAGATGTCTACATATACACTGTATGTGCATATAGTTCCTACTTTTAGATATGATACACGAACTTTCTTTAGATCCACATTGAATGTTAGCTAATCAATCTATTAAAACTGCCAATGGTTATAAATACAATGTCCATCACAAGAGTCCTAAGTAATTATGATGTCACAATGCTATGTATCTATAACGTTACAATGTTAACTTAACAACTGTAACCAATTTGAACCGCAAATGTGTACTTCAGGGTAGATAAAATTTGTTAAAGTCGTCCTGATGACGACCGCCTAGCGGTCGAAACATGTCGACCACATTAATATCCTGACCAAAATAAAGGAAAAAGAACACTTCTTGGATGTACATTAAATACTAATATAAAATTAAAATATGAAGAAAAATGTGCAGTTACGGTATTAGGGGAGAGGTGGGTTGTAGGGGAGAAAGTTTATAGAATACGAGGCTTTTTGAGATCCCAAAACAATGTGGGTTAAGTACAATTTACCATCAATTACTCCCACATTCCACATCATTTTGGGATCTCAAAACCCATGACGTATTGGGACTTATTCAATGTAAGTCATAATTGAGCTATTAATTCATTCAAGGTATAGACTAAACCTGAAACTAATTGATTGTTTATATAAATGTAATTTTATATGTGTGACTGTGAAGTATAGTTCAAAGTACCTGCATGCGCACCCATGATTGAAAAATCATGAAAAGTTCTGTAAATACCAGGTAAATCAAGAGGAATGCTTAATTAGCTGGAATAAGGCATCTCTTTAATGAAAGATAAGTCTTATACATGCTTTTAATATATCTTTTGTTTTATTTTTCAGTAATTTTGATGTTTGTGAACTGTATGAGTGTACGATGGGCCACTCGAGTACAAGATGTGTTCACTTATGCCAAAGTTCTTGCCCTTATCCTCATCATAGTTACTGGATTTGTACAGCTCGGCAGAGGTAAGCACCTTCTTTCTGAACAATTAATTGTCATTTTTCACATAAAACACATATTAAAACATTTTCTGATAAGGCCTTTTATTTACTGATAATGGAACTCTATAATTGTACTCCTATGCATACAACACCATACCTGACCGCCACCTTTCACTATAATGGCTCTGGATCAGATGGAGGGTAACCAGGTAGCACAATTGTAGCTAGAGCATTGGCTTTGGCACATTGGGTGCTATATGATGTAGTGCTAGAGGTCCCAGGTTTAAACCTCAGTCTGACCATGCATTTTCCCATTCCTACAGCTTGTGACATGGTTTTGTTTCAAATGAGGTGAATACGGGGATATATATTTAAATGTGTTTAGTCGTTAGGAAATCACAAAAAAGAGATAAGAGTGTAATATATTAATTCCACACCTGTTGATTACTGGGACCAGGTAGCTTACAATTTACATTAGAAATTATTAGTCTGTTTTCCAGAGCTCTGGTAGTACAGAAAGAAATTAAACCCCCAGTCGTGAGATTGTTTGACAGGATGATGCAACGAGATTAATTAACTTGACAGGATGATGCAACTAGTTAAATAAACTTGACAGGATGATGCAACAAGTTAAATAAACTTACATGATGCTTATGCACCAAAGCTGTAGATTCATGCAATAAAAGATCACAAAATTTTTTGAATGGTTGTAAGATACTGCATTTCAACTGATAATAAATTTGAATAGTTGTAGAAACTGACACACCCTTTCGACCGTTACTTTAATTTTCATATTATTAAATTCAAAGCTGTTTTTATGGCCACCCAAGGGACACAAAAAAGTTGTCTTTTCAATAGCTAAGTGATGTTGAAATTGGCCGTTTGACATAAGGAAGTGGTCTTATTAGACAGGTGGTCTTTATACAGAGGTGGTCACTAAGACAGGTTTTACTGTACACATGATTATCATTAATGGATGTCTTTGTATTTTGGTTGCAGGAGAAGTTGAGTATTTCCAGAATCCCTGGGAACATACGGAGACTGACATTACAAAGGTGGCTCTCTCATTCTACTCGGGTCTCTTCGCCTACAATGGATGGTACAAACCTCTACTTTTAACTTTGTTTCGATAAATCAACTTTCAATTTTGAATTATTTGAACAAACTCTAACCAAACCCTTTAAATACACAAAGGGTATATTTACTTCTGTAGCAGCTACTGATCAAGTTTCTACTAGAAAGAGATTAATTATTTTAACTTTTTTTTTCAAGCTCAGTAAAATGTATAAAACAGCTGAAAGTATGTGTATTAAATAATTAATACATTTCTATTTTTCCTCAATAGGAACTACTTGAACTTTGTAATTGAAGAACTGAAGGAACCCAAAAAGTAAGTTTGAAAATTGTTCATTAAGATGTACGTCACTTGCTGTTCAGCAAATAATATATAGTAAGCCATTGTCAAGTCCTGGTACATGTTTTGTATACCTAAATAGAAGATTTACATAGCAGCTGATTTATCTGTGATCAAGATGTGCCACGATGATGTATGTGGGTGAAAAAGTTTTTGTACTGTCCTCCAGCTCATTGATAAGTCTCAATAAGTTTAGACCTGGGTGTATACGTACATACTGTCTGTGATTTCATGATTGTTGGGGTGACAGATGCCACTGTGTATGTTTACCTGCACCAGATGTTCAACTGGAGGGGAGGGGTTGATCAATATCAAATGTCGCGTTTCTGTACGTCAGCGGCCAAAACCAGATGCATCAAAATGTCAGTGAAAAAATCATACAAGCAATGCATGTAGTCTGACTGGTGTTTTATGAGTGTTTTAAAAGTAATTTGCATACAACTCATCTTTTGATGTTTGTTTTTGTTTCATTAATTAGTTAAGGTTGACAAAAGATGACTTTATGAGTGACAGATTGACGAGGAAACGTAACCAAGTAAACATGTTGTTTACAAATATATATACCAGTATAGATTTAACACAAATATACAAGCACAGTTTTATCTTGAAGTAGATTATCTGTGAAACAAAACTTGTGATAAAGTCTTTGCAACATTTTATAATGTGGAAATATAGAATAGTTCAATATATGTATTTCTATACTTATATTATTCAGGCTAGTAAGTTATGAAATAGGATTTAACTGCTCTTTGGATATTATGATAATCGGTTCTCATTAAAGTTTGTTAAATCATGTTCCAAGTAATGCAGACTTTACCTAAACACTCTGTGTTCATTCATGTGTGTCTCAGGTATATATATGTACAAGACTCGTAGACATTACTTCATGTTACAAACTGAGGCTTAACTGTCTGGATTTGTTTTTGCACATTTTGTGTAATATTGCATCATTGCCACCTAACATTAACCTACTTCGCCCGTCATGATTTAGCAATTACCAAAATTTGAGCTAGCTGAAGTGGGGTTTTAATACCTTGGGCCTCACAAAACATGCTATGCATGAAATAGAAAATTTTTGACATCATTTGAGTGAGAGAAAAAAACCACCAATAGTCTGTTTCAAAATTCATTCCATTTTAATAGTAAATTCACAAAAGTTGTTTTTTGTGGAAAGGTATATTCTCAAAGATTTAATCACCTTGATGGCCCCAAATTTATCAATGTTCTTTAACTTTGAAGAATCCCTTTACTTAAATTCTTCATTGGAATGTTGATAAAACTGGATATAAAAGGGCATTGTGTTGTTGACCTGAAGGTTTAAAAAGACAAAGGGCTATGTATGGATTTGGCCCTTTTTGGCTCCCAAATCCGTCAAATTTTCACAACTGTTATTTAGTACCTGTATATTTAGATGGGTGGATTTGACATATTTAGTAGTAGAACATCCTGTATTTAATTGTTTTCTTATTTTACAGCTTCAGTTGTCATGGTTACTACTCGAAAAATGCATAAATTGTGAAAATATGGTCATTGTAACTGAATCAAGGATGTACTCAGTATTTAAAATGCGACAATATTATCACTAAATAACAGTTTGGAAAATTTGATGGATTTGAGAGCCATAAAGGCTCAAACCATACATAGTCCTTCCTGTTGAAACAGTCCTCCATTGATATGAGAATGTACAATTTGTATCCATGTTTAGTTAGTGTGATCCAGGTATTCAAGTCATTTAATTGACGATTTGTCATCAAAATCAGAATATCAGACATCACTTTACAACTGAATTATCCTTTTTTTAGGAAGTGAATATGGTGCTATGTTGTAATTAAACCACACATATATGCTTTAAAGATGCTCCACCGCTGACATATAGTATTTTTCATTATCAAAAACAGGAGCAGACGATTAAGTATTTTTCTTAAGTTACAAAAGTTACTTACTTTACACCGTTACCACCACTGAAAGTTTGAGCTTTTAATTTGACTTCAAGTTAAATATATGAAAAATAATTAATTGCATCCCGAAAAATTTCCATGGCACTATATCCTATATAGAATGAAGTACTGATTGCGCATGCACCAAAGGCGAAATAAATCATTTTATATTATTTTTGTGTTAATTAGGCACAAATATACACGATTAAACACCAATTATTGTTCAAATGATGAATATCATTTATGCTCTGTCGGCGGTGGAGCATCTTTAAAAATAGCATAGTGTTGGGTACTGACAATGGAGAATTTGAAGCCCGGATAGGGCGTAGATCATAAATGTCTTCTTTCATTGAATGTGTTTCTGGGGTATGCATTGTATAACAATACATTAGATGTGTTGCTAACTTGCTTATACATGATAAAGATTTTAATACACAGAACAGCAATGGCACATTGACATGATAATCATGCCTCATTTAATATGCTTCGTTTCTCAAGAATAACCCCATTCATTACATTTGTGTCTGTATTTAAAGGTAAAGGTCATACTTTAGTTACTTTTATGTGCCATAGGTAATGTTTTAATGTCGCAGAAGTAATAAACATTGTCTTTATATGAACAGTAGTGTAGATATTTGAAGTTCAATAACGCATTAAACTAGAAGGATAGCATATACTAATTGCTTCCAAAGTGCTATATAAAACCAATGGAGATATCTAGGGTTTATTTTGCCCTGACAACTGGAATTGAGGAATCAAAAGGGGGAGGGGCGCTAATAAGGACATGGGTAGATAACTATTTATAAAACTGATTATCTTTCGGAATATTCAACTGAAACGTGTTATCAGAGAATAATACTTATGTTTTTGTAATGTGTCGAGGAGGCCGAAATAAGGAAGAGAAATAAGGAAGTACTTATAGGGATGTGTATGATCTGGGTGGATACACACAATTATACATTATGTGTATGCATCAGTAGTGTTTTGGTCCACCTTATTGAAAATTTACTTTGAAAACAGCTAGACCTCAGGGAAATATATTTGGCACTAAAAAAACTTATTTCTGGCAGCTTCAACATACATAATTATATTACAGCAGGTTATTATTATGGGGATAAGAGTTGTTACTTTCATGATCTTTGTATTACACATGTGGTTATAATTACAAAAAAATTGTATTTTCAAAATAGTAAGTGTAATAATAAGTCACACCTTTTATAGCACAAACATGAAATTGGGATTCATTTAGTTTTACTTTTTTCAGTAAATAACAGTTTAAGAATATCATTTATATGGCATACCATATTTGACCCAAAAAGTGCCCAGTGGTTACTGGATGATAGGATCAAATTTAGGCTATTGCACAGATAAAGTCATGATCAATTTGCAATTAACAAAATCAATAGAAAACCTAGACAGTTTTAAGTCTGCATTTAGTAGAACTTTAGAGATATCTAAGGCCTAAATAAGGGGGAGAGGTGTTTATAAGGACAGGGGCATTTATCAGGTCGAATACTGTAACATTACTGATACTATATAACAATAGACTTTTGGAGGACATGTAATGGTTATGATTTAGTTGTCAGCTATTATCAGATCAGTTTTAACTGTGCGTATTGGAGGAATTATATGACATCCAAAAACATCTGAACATTATTCTTACAACAGAATGAAACTATCTGCCACAAACTTGACATATATAACATTGACGACAGATTCCATAGGTCTACACAACAAGTGGATCATAGAAGTTATATTCATTTTCAAGACATGTTTATTTTAACCCAGACAACATCTAATGACAGTTAATTATCTGTAAAAAGATATTATCTGAGGCTCTTGATCTATATAAAATAAAGTTTCTAGAGTTTACCTGGGTACCTGAAATATTGTATTCATTTTTATGAGGATGTTGATTTTAATTTTCTTGTTGCTAATGCATGTTAATTATTATTCACGGGAAGAATTTACTGAATTATACATTATACAATTCAGACATATATAGATATATGCCAGGTACATGCATGGAATAATGAAATGATAGATTAAGACTTCAAACTTAAAAACATGAGGGTTAAAATGACACTGCATTGACATGCTCCACGCACTCAGTGGTAGTCCTATACTAAAGCATTGAACAAAGATTTACTAATATAGAGTGTATTTTGTTTGAATTGTACATCAATGTCAGTGTTAGAAATAGATAAATAAAGCCCTTGTCAATTTTGGATCATTTACATACTTCATACATTCATTGAAGTTATACAGTTTATCATCATTGTTGAATTGATGCAATGTGAATTATAAAATACAAATGATATGGAAATGTTCTTGGTAAAAGCAATATATTCTTAAAGCAGAGTTAACAAGGCAGAAAAAATTAAAACTTATTTTAATCTGTTTACTGCAAATAGGTACACATTAAGTATCTTTTTCATAAAAGTTCGTCAAAGAGGATATTATGAAAATACATGTACAACAAAAAAAACTTTCATGATTATAGCTCACTGTTCGTCAATTATGTGGTAATGCTCATACACTAGTTTGGGCATATACAGTTACATGAACATTTAGGTTAAAAATAGGTTTTAGTAATCATGAATATTTAAACTAAAGTGAAGGTTACAGTGTAGATTTTAGGGTGCAATATTCAAGTTCATTGGGAAATAACCTTGTCTAAATGAGATTTGTTGGTTTAGGAAGTCTTTAATTTAAAAAGCATTCCTGTAAGTGGAAGCAATACAAGTGTTGTAATAATTAAAATCCATATCCTTCTGAAGGGAAGAGATGTGGATATAGTATGTATTGTAGGATTTATATTGACTGATTCACCCCAGAATTTCATAATGGACTGTTCTTGTCCTTGATTTAGAAGAGTCTAAAAGTGCATTCAGGGATGAATGAGTTATAGGGTAATAGGTGAGCCGAACATCCTTCTCTTTGTACAGAATATTGCTAGTGTGTATGGAGCAGATCAGTTTGTGAATCACAAATGAAACAGGAAAGTGCAAAAAAAAAAAATGAAAGAATTTATTGCATACCTGCTTTAATATTTCTTAAATTGACTGGTTATAGCAACGGTTACTATGAAGTATTTTTTTATCAATGTTTTAACTAATAATATGGTTATCTTCCTACATCAATTTGAGTGATTCTGTGTATAGTTCACAGTCCATTTGTACATACTAAGCGTGCGTGTTATTAGCATATATAGACTATAGCAATTCATCTAGATAGGATATCCGCCTGCAAATACACAAAATATACACAACAGGACCTACCAGTATTATAACTAAAATATATTGTCCATTTACTGAACGTTTGTGGCTTCTAATGTGTAGCACTAGCCTTTAAAGTATTTAGGAACTTTTTTGGTTATGGCAGAACATGGATTATAGGGTTTTAAGGTATAGATTAACTGCGTGTAATGTCAGCCAATAACGCCGGGGTCATTTAAGGAACACCAGACTTAGGATTTGAATGTTAAAAATAAAAGCTTATCAATGAGTACCCAAAGAAAACTACCAAACTCAGTATATGGTTAGAACCTGGCAACTGTCCCAGTTGTGTGTCTCGAACTCACAACCAAGAGTGGAGCCCTAGTTGTGTACATGTAATTCAGATCACCTTAAACCAGTTGACCGCTACAGCAGAGTACAAACAACAAAAATACATTAAATATCTGGCTTAACTGTTGAAATGTGCTTTATTTAACAGCTGTTAGAATCATTTTTTCAACAGTATGTGTTATTTAGGCTGGCTATATATCAGTCATTTCATCAGATGGCTTGTTTTCATATCTCTGTCCTAGTTTTAATGTTCAGTACATCCAGTCTGCAGGCATTAATGTTTAATGAAATCAGATAAGAGCAGTTCTTTCATTAGTGAGTCACTTGAACAGCTATATACATAGCCTCATTGTGACGTAGGGCCATAGCGCAGTTGCACCAGTTAATAATGGAACAAAGTACTCAATTCAAATTTTAAGTTGAAACGTTAAATGAATATTATTTGAAATTGAGGACATACTGGTCTTAGACTCTTGGTAAATCACACGATACTTTTGTCCTGGTATGTGTGTACAACAGCAGGATTGGACTGGACCGATCATTGGTGACCAGGTAGCTCAATTGGTAACTAGTGTTTGGGGGTCCTGGTTTCATTTTTGTCCTCTCCTATGGATATACACGTTAGATATCGTGTGCAGCCTCAGTACCAGCTATCAGCAGTACTGTAGTACTGTGTTCTAGTCGGGTTATTGATCTCAAGTGCACTTGTTGGATGTGAATCCGATTAAAAATGCAATCAGCAGTAAACATGCATCAAACCATTGGTGCTAACTATGTATATGAACATGTTCATCTTGTATATAACTATAAAAGATTATTAAAAACCACAACAGTAAAATAGTTCAGCTTCTTCAAAGTGCTTTAACGGCTCTTGCCGTTCTTCAGGAGATTTATAAAATTTATTAAAGGTTATATTTATTATACCGGTACTGTTTGCATGGCTTTTGATGAATTGCAAAAAGGAAATTTATGCAATTTGTACAAAATTTTCTACTCATGACCTAAATGAATGTTACAACTACAAAAAATACATATATATATTTTAGTTAAATTGTCTCTTTCCCAGAATTCCCCTTAATGCAACCTTGATCGCCATCCTAGTTAAAAAATACCTGCATGCCCGCTAATGACCCATCACTCACACATATAATCCCGCCTGCCCTACACTGTTCCTTTACACATGCTAAATACATGTATACACATTTTTCTGTTGAATTATCTCCCAGAAATCCCTCTCAATGAAATCGACTTCCACTCTATTTACCATGGTTTATGTATTGTTATATAAATTATACCCTTTACAGAAATCTTCCCAAGTAGACTGGTTCCCGCCTCAGTTACCTCCCTTGCGTACGCTTCACTGAGGACCGGTAGCGAGTAGCCATCTTGAGTGAGAATTCCAACTCCAGAGTAGTGCGCATCATTTCTGCGCATCATGGAGACGGCTACTTCCGTTAAGAGAAAATAACGTCATTAACGTCGTTCCTATGAACACACTAAACTCTGTTAGCACGAAATGATTTCAAAACTTAAGATCTTATTTAATTTTGTTTATATATCGTTCAAATAAATTATTTATTCTTTACGTTAAGATCCGTCGCTTCGTGCGTAAAGGGATTTCCCACGTCTAAAAAAAGTGATACCAGCGAACCGGATATGTAGATTGACCAATCAAAAAAAATCATCATGGTTACCCGCTACCGGTCCCTAGTGAGCGGAGCGCAGCCTGGCGGAGAGTAGAGAACTAAGGGAAGGGAACCAGTCTATACTTCTATCTTCCACTTAGACCTGGATCCCCATCATCTTGATTACTTATTCTAATGTTGAATTATCTCCCTTTACAGAAATCTTCCCAAGGCTATCTGGATCTCCATCATCCTGGTTACCGTAGTCTATGTCCTGTCCAATGTAGCCTACCTGACTACAGTCAGTCGCGAGGAGATCCTGAGTGGCGCTGCTGTCGCTGTGGTAAGCATTAAATACTTTCTCAGAAATTTTCTTGTCAACATTTTAATTTCATACTACCAGTCATGTTTTGTCAGTGTATGTATATGGTATGGAAATTTCAGTTGAGATTTATGCTAAAATTTGTGTAATAAAAAACTTAAATTTAGCAAGAGAGTACCAGTATATTGTACATATATTAAAATTATGAATATACAGCAAAAATGAAGTCATGGCCAACAAAATACTTCTATTATAATATCTATTATAATTTCTAAAAGTGCCTATATATGAGGTACTTGGTACATGAGATCAAGTTAACAAAATTTGACTTATTTCTCTGATTGCTGTCTTGACTAATTACTGTCCACTGTTTGTATTGTAGATGTTCTCCAGGCGACTTTACGGCGTGATGTGGTGGGTCATGCCTGTCTTTGTGTCACTCTCCACCTTTGGAGGTGTGAATGGCATCCTTTTCACTACGGCCAGGTAAGTGTGATAAAAGTGATTGTATATGCACATGTCTTCAGATACAGTCAAGCTATGGAAACAATTTAAGTTATGATTTATCACAGGGTTGGAGTTCAATGAGTACAAAACAAAATCTAGTGAGGATCAACAAAATCCTGGACTAATTCACCCAAATTTCATAATGGACTGGTCTATTCTTTGATTTAGAAGAACCTAAATGTGTTTTGAGGGATGAATGTGATTAACAAGGTATTTGAGTTATAAAAGTTCTTGTACAAGATTCAACTTTTGACCTTGTTATTTCAGTGTTGGAGGTTGTGGCCCTATATTTTGACTTTGTCATTTCAGATTATTCTATGTTGGAGGTCGTGAAGGTCACATGCCCCAGATTCTCAGTATGGTACAGATACAGAGGCTGACCCCTATGCCTGCTGTACTCTTCATGGTAATGTTCTATCTACGATTTGTACTGACTCAAATAGTTCATTGGTTATAGCACACAGTAGCTTTTCACTTCCTTGCTATATGTACTGTATTTGACCCAATAACTTCCAATAAGCACTCCCTTTCCTATGTATAGTGCCCTCCATCCATTTTCGAGGTCAAGTTCACTTTCATTGAATGAAATCCATATTAAAAATATTTATACAATAGAGTTTCTATATTATTATATATACATCTTTTGCAAATTGATTTATGGCGTACTTAATCATCACAATTTTTTAAGCAGCCTTATTGGGTCAAATTCTGTGTTACATAATATCTGTTAATATCGTGTAGTGATTATATTGTAACTGTGGTAACACTATTGATGTTATTCTGTAGGGTCTGACCTCACTACTTTACCTAGTATCGGCGGACATGTTCGCACTCATCAAATACGTGAGCTTCGTCAACTGGATGTCTATCGGCCTGTCCGTTGTGGTTCTCCTTTACTTCCGCAAGACGCGGCCTAATATGGAAAGGCCAATTAAGGTGAGTTTGATGGGTTGGGTTTGGGTTTATTAGTTTAACCTGCTATTAACAGCCAGGGACATGTAAGGATGTGCCAGGTTTGTTAGTGAGGAAAGCCGGAGTACCCGGAGAAAAACCACCAACCAGCAGTCAGTACCTGGCAACTGGTCGGTGGTTTGATGGTGTTCTGTTACATGTAGTCATGTATAATCATTATTTCAGATAATTGATCAGTATTTCCCATTTAATGTGTAAGATACTGTATAACTGAAAAGAAATAATTCTATGTTCTATTGAAATCCCTGTAATATCTAATAAACTAATGTATTGATATTGTCTGAACTTAAGTTCACCAGCTGTAGTACTCAGTAAGAATGTAGACAAGAACAATTTCCCATAATGAAATTGGCAAAAGAATGATAGTAAGCAACAGAGATATGGTACAAAGGTTAAAAAAAATTAGAAAAAGCAACAACAACCACAAACCTCAGAACTGTATAGAAAGATATTTTTGGTGCACTATGACATTTTTCGGAAAAAATGCAGCTGACATGCAAACAATGGGATAGAAGAAAGTTTTGAGGTACATTTAAACTGGGCTAGCTGTGGTCGGTAACCATGGGAACATGACAGATGTGGTTCACACTACATACTGATGATAATACGAGAAATAAGGCCATTGGTGTATGACATGTTGTGGCCGGGGTTATTGTTTACAAGAAATGCTGTACACCTGGTATTTAGATAAAACATTGTCCTTGAAATGACCTCTATAAACTTGTTATAGTCCAACTTACAGAAGTCTGTGTGTAAAGGTCTTCTGGCCCTCCGTGTCTGTTTCCGTGGCTGCATGGTTGAGGTTTTGACATTTCTTTAATACTTCTACATCCATAGGGTGCATATGTTAGGCCTACAGATATTGGTTCAATTACTACTCAAATAAAATGTTACAGGTATAGGACGACGAGACACTTTTTAAACATTGTATCATGTCTAATTGTTGTTGATGGCTTAAATCAGAAAGAAAAAACAAAGCCAGTGACTTTACGATTATTTGAAATAAGTCAATTACCAGCTACTGATTGTAGGTTTGTGGTTTTTTTCTGGGATCTTGGGCTTTCTAAAACACCATCAAAACCTGACACATCCTTGAAGGACAATAGCTGTTAAAAGAGAGTCATCCCTTAAATTCCATAATAGACTGGTCTAGTCTTTGATTTAGACAAGCCTAAATGTTTCTTCAGGGGTGAATGAGTTAATTGTTATCATTAGACCACAGAGTAATAGAAAAATTCTTGGAAGGATTATATAATGTTAGTGTATAGAAACAGGTGCTCTCTACTGCCTTCCTTAACGGGCCTGACATTTGTTTTATACTGCTGTAAATGTTGGAGTGGGAAGGGGTCACAGGTCAAGTAGAGGGCACAGGTCGGCTAAATACAGACAGTTATTGTTTGTTTATAGACACAAGGGCCTTGCTTATCATGTTTACAATCTCCTTGTTTTGTTTGTGGTTATTGTTCAAAAACATAACGGCTTCCTGCAGATACTCAACATTATCGGTATTTAGTTTTGTGAAGTTGTGCTTGAGAACCTTACATATTGTGACATGGTAACAGATATAGTCTCCGTGAAACATAACATATGTTGGTTTCATTGCCTGCCCTTTTATCTTGTGCATGATTTCTGAAGGACCAAAGTTTACCATTATATGTATTATTGTGGTACAGCTACAAATATTAAGCAAATTGTTGTCATACACTATTACATATCTTCAATAAATTCATCAAGTACCCCCAAAAAAAAAAAAAAAAAAAAGAAAGAAAAAAGACCAAATTAACTTACAAACAGAATGACAACAAAAAATGAATGACGAATAAAATAAAAGAATGAAGTCGAAGAGCAAAGGTTATATTAAAAGATCATTCAATGTTCCTCCTCAGATGAGATGACGATTTTTCCCAACTTAACTTTAAACATGATAAATTGAAAGCCTTCTCCAGTAGAACCACAATGAACCTGAAGCCAATTGACTGCTATTGCCATTCATGTTCTTACACCCAATACAGATCCAGAATACTATTTCGAAAATAACTACTATGTGTTTAAAGATCATAGAACTTTTCCTTTTTAACAGCTTCTTTATTCTGGTCTATCCTTTACATTAGCCAGAGCAGACTTATGAGAGTTTTGTATTTTTGTTTTCAGGTTTCTTTATTCTGGTCTATCCTTTACATTAACCAGAGCAGACTTATGAGAGTTTTGTATCTTTGTTTTCAGGTTTCTTTATTCTGGCCTATCCTTTACGTTACCATTACTTTCTTCCTGGTCCTGCTTCCAATCATCGCTAGTCCTGTAGAAACTGGTGAGTGACATTTGAACTTAATTGTTTTATACTAATTGGTTTTAATTGAGGCATAGTCTTAAATGTTGTAATTGATATTGATTAAAATTATTGAGTGAGAGGAATTCAACATCAGATTTTGATTTCAATCTGGTCCACCAACAACTCATTAAAAGTATCAAGATGAGAATATTATCATGGTATATGTAAATAGCAAGTTGAGTACAGTAAAGCACAGGTATCACACATTTCTTATGAATTTCTTTGATTTTAAGGCAAAATAGGACATTTATATCAGTTCGTGTCAATGTTTATAACACTTGTTGGTCTGGTTATAAAGATTAAATGAAAATCACATTGTCCAAGGGCTCAACTGAGGAATGTGCAGGAAAAATTACACAAAGAGAGTCAACTCTACACAGATAAAAACTAAAATACATGATGTACAATACCTGAAACAAATCTAACACCTTCTTAATTCACGCTTTTTATTTTGCAGGTTTTGGAATGCTCATCATTGCCAGTGGTATCCCTGTATATATAATATTTGTCTACTGGGAAAGCAAACCAAAAACCTTTTATGAATTTTTAGGTAAATATTCTCAATAATGATCCAGATATAGCTGGCTGGCATTTAAAAAATTTAGCTGAACATTTTGAATGAATAGCAATTTTTAGGTCACCTGAGACGAAGTCTCAAGTGACCTATTCTAATCGCCTTTTGTCCGTCGTCGTCCGTCGTCCGTCGTGCGTCGTGCGTCGTCCGTCGTGCGTCGTATGTCCGTAAACAATTTACATTTTCGACTTCTTCTCAAAAACTGTTGAAGCAATTTCAATGAAATTTTGCACAAACCTTCTAAGGCATAAAGGCCCAATCAAAATTGTGAATTATACGGTCCCCACCCCCCAGGGAGCTATGGGAGGGGCCAAAAGAGGTTAAATTGACTATAATTTCAAAAATCTTCTTCTCCACTCACAGATGTGATGGAATTAAATACTCTTCATAGATAGAAAGGTCATAAGGTCATTTACAAAAATTGTGAATTATATGACCCTGGGGTCTCGGGTTTCCCCCTGGGGAGGGGGTTAAGTTTACTATAGTTTATATAGGGAAAACACATTTTTGAGTATTATTTGATCATTTGTAATAGGAAATGAGTCAAATATTGTCAGAATTATCAGTATGAGATTGCCATTGAATCCTATTAACCAATTTTCCATGACTGACCCCCAGGGGCCTTAGGGGCGGGGTCAAAAGGGGTCAAATAGGCTATATCTTCAAAAATCTTCTTCTGAAATTCTGGAAATGGTAGAATCACATACTCTTCATAGATTAAAAGGTCTTGAGGTCCTTTACCAAAATTGTGAATTATATGACCCTGGGGTCTCACGTTTCCCCCTGGGGAAGGGGTCAAGTTTACTATAGTTTATATAGTGAAAACACATTTATGAGCATTTTTTGCTCAATTTTAATACGAAATGAGTCAAACTTGTTTAGAATTATAAGCATGAGATAACATTTTAATATCCTGGTCAACCCCCTCGGGGCAGAGGGGCGGGGCCGAAAGGGGCAAATAGGCTAAAACTTTAAAAATCTTCTTAAATACTGGAAATGGTAGAATCAAATACTCTTCATAGATGGACAGGTCTTAAGGTGTTTTATGAAAATTGTGAATTATATGACCCTTGGGTCTCAGGTTTCCCCCTAGGGAGGGGGTTAAGTTTACTACATATAAGTTTTTATATGGAAAACACATTTTTGAGCATTATTTAGTCATTATAATAGGAAATTAGTCAATTGTAGTCAGAATTATCTCTATGTGATGGCCATTGAATCTTATTACCAAATTTTCCATGACTGATCCCCAGGGGCCTTAGGGGCGGTCCCAAAACCGGTCAAATACCGGTAGGCTAAAACTTCAAAAATCTTCTTCTGAAATTCTGGAACTGGTAGAACCTGAGATAGCATTTAACATCATATCCATATTGGTCCTGGCCGACCCCCAGGGGCGAGAGGGGTGGGGCCAAAAGGGGTCAAAATGGATAACATTTCAAAAATCTTTCTCCTGAATTCACTGATTTGATGGAACCAAATAATCTTCATAGATTAAAAAGTCAAATTTATAAAATCACTGACTGACTTCAAGGGCCTGATGGGCCAATATATATTTATAGTGTTTATATGCATGTCTTTGTTTCATTCTGTGTCTGAATTCAGGTGACCGCTAAGAATGAATAGCAATTTTATTTCCAGAGAATATTTTATTTGTATAAAATATATTTGAAATAGAAAACAATGAACTTGATTCATTTTGATCTTGTGAGATAAAAACAACAGCTGTATGAATTCTCTGCATATTGGAATATAAAAACTTCTTTATGAGATCAGACGAAGGGAGATAATCCTCAATTGTTTTTTTCATATAACAGTGGAAATGTCCATATATATATATGCCGTCCTAAAAAGAATCATAGAAGGAACAAACAAAACAATACTGTAAAACCTCATCAAATTCGAGTCAGCAGTATCATTAATGAAACATCAGAGATACAAGTTTATATGTTTGTTTGATTATATTCTGAAAAAAAAATTTAGTCAGGAACAAGATAGTTAGACATGGTCCTTAAGTTAACTACTTACCCATAAAGACAGCTTTGGACTCATCTAAATCAAAGACCGGAACAGTCCAATATGAATTTTCAGGTGGGAATGAGATGATAAATTTCCGTATACAAGTATCATTTACGATCACTTAACATACAATGTTGTCAGTTTTTTACTTTGTGTTTACAGACAAAGCTACCCTAGCTCTACAGAAGTTCTTCATGGTTATACCAGAGGAGACAGCCTCGAAAGAGGAGTAACCATGGAAATGGGTAAATAACACATCAGATTAGAGACTGAGCTAGGAGACAACCATCAGAACGGGACACAATTATTAATCTACATCAACACATGAAAATCCTTACAGATCGGCTCGGCAGCAATGGAAACTAAACCAGCTTTCTTTTGCAAATGATTTACTTTCATGAATTTTCGTCATTGAAGTCATTGAGGGGAAGTTCATATCTTTCTCACCAATATTGAGAGGTATTTTCATTCAGTTTTAAAGGTATTAAAGGAAAGGAAATTGGTTTACTGTACAATCTTACATATTTCATACATGTTGGATTCAAACATTTTTGTGGAATTTGAGTTATTTTCCTCGGTATGGTATTTGTAGGCATTAGAATGAAAACTTGTAGAAATAGATTATAGTTCTTTTATATAGGTTAGTTGAAGTATAATTAGTTTGTTGTCTAGCTAGAAATGAACGGAGTGTTACTGAAGTGAATTGATTTTGATTTTAAAAAGTGTTAGGGTTTCTGAAAAATGACTTTGGAAGAAACCCAATACAACTATTCTAATGAAAATGCAAATAACCTACCTATCACAAAAATTGAGTCCAACAAGAAAGATACTGCAATATATTCATGATTCTGTTCTCAACTGACATGTTTAATAACTTCTCTGGAACAAAATGGTCTTGTTTGGCATTCCTCCATTATTCCTAATCTAACAGGCCTTGTATATAATATAAACACATCAACTAATACTATCATATTACACATATATTGCGAGATTCTATCTAAATGGTTCGAGTCAAATATAAGCTAGGCAGTTATGTTAAAAACAAATTTTGAGGTACAGAAATTGTAAAACACATGTGTTTATGCATGTACATGTAGGTACATTTTGCATGTGTTAAACCTAAATCCATCCTTGACACTCCAGGGGTTCCGATCACTTGATTTGGAGTATCGAGGATGACCTACACCTGATAGACCCACTATTAGACTAATTTTTGTAGTGCTTTAATGATTGTTTTAACAATGGAAAATCAGTTTGATGCTGGATAAATTTTATGAAAAGTATCGACAGTTTTGATATTTTGAGATGATCAAACCATCAATATTTTTCCTGTTTAAGTAATATGCCTTGTTTGTAGTGTTACGATTTAATAAAAGTAATTTCTAGATGTATAACTCTAAAAGTCACATTGGCGGGTAATGTATTTTAGTGGTAAAATCTGTGAATGTGGCTATATACATTAGAATGATTTTGAAAATCCTATTTCTGGTTTTGAATGATTACAAAGGGAATGGTTTTCTTTTTTTCTTTTAATTTTATTGACCACACTAATTGTATCATTGGAATGTTCTGTGAAATAATATTGAAGTGTGATGAACATAATGTGATTTATCAATCTTAGTAAAACTAATAACATTTTCCAGCCGTTCATAAAACATACATCAATATAAAATTATAAACATAATAGACAACAGGCATATTGTATAGCCGATTTAATTGAGCAGTTGAAAACTTTCGCAATTTGAATTTTGGAGAAAATTAAATTAAAATTGTTGGTAGTTCCTTAGTGTTTTATTTTACAAAATGAATCATCACATTCAATAGACATACAGTTTTTAATGTAATGTCTCCTTATATGAACACACACTTAGGGGAAAAACAGGTGGCAGTTCTTTTGTTGCCTTTATATGTTAACATATTTTAAGTACATGTATATGAACTTGAACTAACGTTACTGAGCTAAAGAGCTTAACATCATCATAACTTTATTTAACATCACTCTATGTGTACAATTCATCCAACAGATTATGTGTAAAATCACTCTAAAATGATACACCACCAATAGATACATACTGACAGTATATACTTGTATTTCATAACAATGCTGCACGATTTTTTCAGACAATGAAATCACAGACTCTACAATCTTCATAACAGAATGATGTATGTGTTCCTTGATTTTCATTTCTATAACAAAGAATTTATAAAATGCTATAATATTTTTCAGATATTTTAAATCTTGCACGTTTTATTTGTCAGGAATGAAGATCTCATCATGTTCCATATCGTACATATAACAAAATATCCTTTGAGGGAACTCATTCACCCCCGAATATTCTTAATGGACACTTCCAGTGTTTGAATTGGAACAGTTCATTTATGTCTTCATGGGTGATTGAGTTAAATGAATCTCGTTTGTCACTGCCAGTCTGTTTTATCAATGTTCTGTTGGTATGTTTACAATGTGTAAAATATTTGTTGTAATTAAAATTGTTATAGTCATTGTTTCTGACATCTTATTGTTAATTGTGTTGTCAGTTTAAGCTGTTTAGTTTTAGAATTAAGATTTGTTTTAGAGACATATTCTTAGGAATAAATATTATGTTTGGCCTTGTCGTTGTTAACATTTTTGGGATGATAAAGCTGAAAGCCTTCGAAACTTATGTTTATGACTGAAATCTGAATATCTCGATAACTACTGAAGACAGCATTACTAATCTGATTATAATTGGAAAAAATCCCTTTCGTTTAACTTGAATAATTGTACTGGTTTTAAAACTAGATAATTATATTGTTTATCCTATTCACCCCTGAAGACACATTTAGATTCTTCTAGTACAAAGGCTGGAATGGTCCATATTGGAATAACAGGGATGAATGAGTGAAGGAAGTGGGGCGTGATTATAAAGATTCCAAAGGGTAAATAATGTCATTGAAATGTTGAAATGTCTCTCATTATCAATAGATGAATTTGATAATTGACGTGAATTCACCTGTAGCTTTCATTATCAGATCGTTTTCTGTCATTACAGATGATGATTGTAGCATCAGGTTCTCATCTTATTTGTTTTGATGTGCGTCAACATCAAATTCATTATTCAGTTATCACTTTAATTAGTTCGTGTCTATATTGTATGATGTGTCTTGATGCTATGTTGAAGGCTATTTACAGAATTACATTGCACCATTGAAAACCCAGAAAATCGTGATATTTTGTATATATTATATATTTAATATATGGGGCAATTTATAGATAATGAGGATGGAAGAATTGTCCTAAACCTATAAAGTACTTGCTGAATATGTTAATTATGGCCCCTAATCTTTAGGTGTACAAGAGGGTACCCCATGACCCAGGTTTGTAATAACGTGTCTCATTGTATTTTCGTGGGCGAAAAATCGCGAAATATCCGCCCAATTTCTCTGGATATTTGGTATCAATATTGCCTTTGATTAAAATTGGAATCCGAGGCTTTTTACCTATAATATAATTATATAATTTCATTGATTGTAAACCCCATGTAAGAGAAATATCTAGATCACATGATTTCTAGTAAGCTTTTTAAATCATTCTGCTAGGTGTTTCTGGTAAAGTATGAGGGCTTTTGAAGTTATAGGTTTTATAACAACTAATCATAAAAAATATATTGATTAAGTTAATAATGTATATATACTGAAATCTCTGCATGTAAGAAATTGAAATCCGAAAGTTCAATTAAAATCATCAGATTTGAAGCGTGCTATTATTCGTCAATTTTACATCACGATTTTCACATTTTTTCAACATCATTTTATTATTAAAATTTGCATAATAAGCATACATCTGTATTAGCTATAAGCTTAACGTTCACATTTAAAAACACATTTTGACAATGGACTAAAGTGCTTCTCAACAATCATGAATTTTGACAAATATTTGTTTTTCTTCATATGAATTGTGAAAGTGGATACCGCACTATTACAAATTTGTACTTACCGGATAAGTTAGGCTTGCTATTTCTCAGGTGTTTGGAAGGCATTCCTGATATATAAACCTCTGTGAGAGTCTATTCAAAAGAGGAAGTGAAAGAGGGAGTGAAAGTGGTTCTTGCTCTTGTTTATTGATCATTCATATTATTACCATTTGAATTGAAAGTTAACCTTTGTAAAATTAGGTGCCCAGGAAATTTATTTTTGATGCTTTATTACAAGTTTGAGTTTCCTGAAGGATACTTTCAAGTTGTGCATTCTTTTTAATTATAAGTTAAAGACAATTTTGTTGTTTGTGTTTCTTTTTTTTTGTTCGTATATACGTTCGGGTGGCTTACAAATCATGAATGAAATGTTTTAAAGTACCATTTAGTCTCGCTGTCACTTTCTCCCCTAATAACATAGCTGATAGAACACTGATTTACCAATGGCTATAGTAAATGACAACAATAAATAGTAATGTATGCGGCAAACCAGTAACTGATTAACATGACAAAATGTTCCCGTTGTTGAAGACAACTACTAATATAAGTAAGCTAGAAAATTGTGTTGTCTTAACTGAAAGATTTCTTCATTTGTGAAGTATTTTTTGATAAACTCCTTGGCAACTTAACAAAAGCAGAAGTACCTTTAGTTCACACCAACAGACGGTAAGAATGTTTCAAAGAATTATACAAATGTGTTTTTATGTAGTGTTATGATCTGCATTGAATGATCTGTATATGTATAAATATTGTTTAAACGAATAGTGTTATAGTGTTGTTTTCAGTGGATTTTTAAACTCAAAAGTGTACTTTATAAATATATATATGAGTAACATGCGGATGGCAAGTACAATATCGGAGAAATAAATTTTCGTAAATTTACCTGTTTTTGCAGAGTAAACAATTTAATTAAAAATTCTGTGTTAATCATCAACTCTTATATTCCTATTGAAGTTTATATAGAATAGATATTGAACATTAAATTTAAATTAGATTGATCTGTTAAGTGACTTTTCTACAGTCATTATAAGTGTAATAAATTGTTAATCATACTTGCGGATATAAGAAATGAATTTCTTGTCGTCATAACCATGATGTTTGAGATGCTGTGGAGAGCTGATCATCAATGACATTACACGTGTCTAAGTGGAAAAAAGAAAACCAATTCAGGAAATTTCGATAGGTAGAATAGAGATCAATTTAGAATGTTGGTGCCGAATAATCAAATAAATGATTATTTGCATTTGAAATTTATTTTAATTGATAAAATACAATATCATTTTAATCATAATTAATATTCACACAGGTCTTTTATGTATTTGCGACCAAATTATTTACGGTCACCACCATATTTTTGTAATACAGATTTATTTACCAGGGTATCTACTTTTGGGAACAGGTATTTATTGTTACAATATTAATTATATCACATTTTTTTCTCACATAATGCATTTAAAAAATACTTTACTTTTATATTCTTGCAACGTAGCAATTAATACCTACTTGCAAGAGCGGATATCTCTGTGTTATGAAAAAAAGACTTAATTGTTTCGTTTCTTGTTTTGTTTATGAAATAACAACTTAATTTAAGTCATCATATTGTTGTTGATTGTGTGTTATAATTTATGACTTTATAGAATACAATTTTGAATTATGAAGACTTATAGCTTTGCTTGAGAATTTAGTTAAGTGCGTACGTGTGTGTAGAGAGAGGTGAATAGCGCGAGAGACAGGGTATATATTTAGTTTGTGGAGAAAATCTATTTTGCGTGATTATAAAAAAATAAAACATTTTTCGAACCGAGCTTTCTTGTGTTTTTTAAGTGGTTAATTATGGTAAAATATGAGACAATAACTATATCAGTCAAGATAACATAATAATTTTTTTCAAGTCTTTACACAGTTTCACATCCTCTCAATTTAGTTTTGAATAAATGTCATATGCCTACTAGGATATTCACATTATATGGACTTACTAAATCTCGAGGCCGCTTTGATTTCAATAAATGGTTATGTTTTCTCGGAATGAAAAAAAAATTAAAAATAATAGTTTCAATTAATGGTGATATTGTCTCAGAAGACAAAAAATGAAATTAACACTTTGAATTAATGGTCATGCTTTCTCAAAAGAGAATATAAAATAAACAAGAGATGATAAAAAGAAAATAATCTAGAAACTTCTAAAAAAATGAATTGAAGCCTATGAAACTACTGTAGACTAAATTATTCGCCTCGACTTACAATGAATAAACAACTTTAGACGTTTTATTGGTTTTGCAGCTATCCATTCATTTTAATTGAACGCAAAATACACACGAAAATAAGTTGGTTTCCAGTAAACGAAAATAATACTACTGTTGATACGCTTTTCATACCATTAAGTGTATAGCAAGCCTTATTGAGTGAAGCTGTAATCTTTCGGTTCTTTTATGCTTTAGTCACTTTTGAATCACATTGAAAATTAATGATAATGAATTAAAATGACGGCATGATACTGATATGTAACCTGTTGTTTATTACGGAGAGGAAACATACTTACCGTTACTGTTCCGTAGCTGTAGAATGTACAGCAGTTGATCTATCGAACTGCAGCCGCCAACTTTTCCAATTTCACAAAGCCAAGTCCAGCCATCAGCAAAACGAATAACGATAGGAATACCTGCTATATATAGTAATGAAGAAGACATGATTATTTGATGTTGGTTGTATATAAAACCATGAACTACATTTTCTCGTACGTTTTGCAAAATAAAAATACAATAACAAAAGCAGTTAAAAAAATTAACACTCAAACTGTAAAATGATAATTAAGGAAGTATAAAAAAACTCTTACGATAGACTTTTACACTACAGTATTACATTTATTTAGTATGTGTTATGGTAAGTATAAAACATATTAACAATTTATCAAGTAACCTATGCTGAATTCACAAATTTAGTATTTTTAGCCCACCATCATCAGATGGTGGGCTATTCAAATCGCTTTTTGTCCGTGGTCCGTCGTCCGTCCTTCCGTCCGTCCGTCCGTCCTTCCGTCCGTCCGTCCGTCCGTCCGTTAACAATTCTTGTTATCGCTATTTCTCAGAAAGTACTGAAGGGATCTGTCTCGTATTTCATATGTAGGTTCCCCTAGGGCCCTTGTTGTGCATATTGAATTTTGGGACCAATCGGTCAACAAGATGGCCGCCAGGCAGCCATCTTGGATTTTGATACTTAAAGTTTGTTATCGCTATTTCTCAGAAAGTACTGAAGGGATCTGTCTCAAATTTCATATGTAGGTTCCCCTAGGGCCCTAGTTGTGCATATTGCATTTTGGGGACCAATCGGTCAACAAGATGGCCGCCAGGCAGCCATCTTGGATTTTGATAGTTAAAGTTTGTTATCGCTATTTCTCAGAAAGTACTGACGGGATCTGTCTCAAATTTCATATGTAGGTTCCCCTAGGGTCCTAGTTGTGCATGTTGCGTTTTGGGACCGATCGGTCAACAAGATGGCCGCCAGGCAGCCATCTTGGATTTTGATAGTTAAAGTTTGTTGTCGCTATTTTCTCAGAAAGTACTGAAGAGATCTGTCTCAAATTTTATATATAGGTTCCCCTAGGGTCCTAGTTGTGCATGTTGCGTTTTGGGACCGATCGGTCAACAGGATGGCCGCCAGGCAGCCATCTTGGATTTTGATAGTTAAAGATTGTTATCGCTATATCTCACAAAGTACTGAAGGGATCTTTCTCAAATTTCATATGTAGGTGCCCCTAGGGCTCTAGTTGTACATAATGCGTTTTTGGATCGATCGGTCAACAAAATGGCCGACAGGCTGCCATCTTGGATTTTGATAGTTAAGATTGTTATCGCTATTTCTCAGAAAGTATTGAATGAATCTGTCTCAAATTTCATATATAGGTTCCCCTAGGGCCCTAGTTGTGCATATTTCGATTTGGGACCGATCAATCATCAAGATGGCCGCCAAGGAGCCATCTTGGATTTTGATAGTTGAAGTTTGTTACTGCTGTTTCTCAGGAAGTACTGAAGCGATCTGTCTCAAATTTTTATATATAGTATGTTTGCAAAAGTTTGAAAAGCAGAGAAAAGATCCCTCTTTCCATTGTCAGACATAGATCATTCTTTGGTGGGCGCCAAGATCCCTCTGGGATCTCTTGTTATCATACCACGAGCAAATACAAACCTTAAAGGGGCAATTCAGATTTCATCAAAATTTGCAAATATATTGGAAACAAACCACTTCTAATTTTGCTTCGTGGTTATGTAACAGAATTAGCCTCACTGAATTGTCCCTTTAAGGTGACAGTGAATTGGCTCGTCACGTACATTTTGGCAGACCATGACCTTAACTGTGCCATGAAGAACCAACCTACTGATAATTACTAAGTACGTTAGTAGACACCGCCAATTGCTAAGTAGACTCGTGCACCATCGGTGAGTGACTAGATGTTGGATAAGTTGGTTCTCGGCGTCAGTGTCTGCTGTTATACGTCGTATAACTGTCCTTAGCCAGCCCCACGTCTGTTTTAGCAATGCATCCCTATGTATGAGGCGTCAACTGCAGACGGTAGAAGTGATATTGCATGAATCTTTGTACGGATCGTCTGTAAACATAAAAATCTTCTCATGTCAAATGCTCTGTTAGGTAAACTGTTAGGTTTATACGGATCGTCTGTAAACATAAAAAATCTCATGTCCTATGCTCTGTTATGTAAACTTTTTACTGGTGTGAAATTGGCGAAAGTTTAACTTACATATGTTTATAGTTATAAATGAGATAAAAGCGTGCACTGCGACAGTAGTACTTAATGATGGGTTCTCGAATATTTGTTCAATATGCATTTTTCAGAAAGATATATCATTTTTTACTTCTTTTCCCCCTCGTCTGATGGTAGTTTTATATGAATACAAGGTTTGTAAAAATAAATTGCGTTATAAGTAATTAATTATAATTTGTATCATTAAAGACTCGAAATATTTCTGAGAAAAAGATAAATATTTTTAATAATTAATACTTCGACTTACTTTATGAATATGGTATTAGTTAATGCAAAGCTAACCACTAATACAACACTGGAAGAAACTATATACCGAACTAGGTTTTACGAGAAACAAAATTTTAAAGCAACTAAGTGGGAACTTATCGTTTTTAATACTGAGAAACATCAGGTTTCAAAGATAAATGTTTGATGTTTTGTGATAAAATATGCCTCCTTATGCAATGAGTAAATACATGGTCACATTAGCCCTCTAAGTTAAGATACTGAAGATAACTCGATTTATGTTTTATCAAAATAAAAGTCTCTTATGTACTAATCGAAAATAATATATTTTTCATTTTTGTGAATACATATTATGTATTCTGAGTTTTAACACGTTACTTATTGTGTCATTGTTCTCATGAGCTCTTCTTGAAGTAGTCTAAATCTCTCCTTGTTTGAGACGATGCTAGTTTACGTAGGTTGTAACTTGAATGACACTTCATCTTCAATATATGATATAAATTCTTCGACCTTCCACCATTTACTCTTTTTGTACTTGACCCTGGGTGTCAACTTTTAATCCAGACATCCCTAAATTTCCACGAGACAGTAACATCCCAACTTAAATGATATTTGCTTTTGCCAATCGGAGTATTATGCTCGTTAGTTTTTCAGAGATGGCCCAGAATCAGCTAGATACAGACGTAGATATTTGGTTTGATAAAGTTAGGTCTCGTCCATTTGTTTGATAAACTGTTTATCATCTTTTGTTTGCATAAGTCTGGACCTCGATAGTTTCGTCCATTTATAACTATCATTTTCTACTATAACATGCCGCATAATTCATTGCAAGAATAATAACATGAATTGTAATTAAATATATTTTGTTTACATTCACATTGTAAAATAAACATGTTGACTTTCAACGAAGACCATGACGTAACTGGAATCAATTTATAACACAGTCTGGATTCCTCTGTATTCCTCTTTACTATTCCTCATGTCAGGCTGCAAGCTTGTTTCATATCTATAGGTAAATAATTCCATCTCGCTTGTAACGAGAATTTCTTCTGGCTTTATTGTTTCGTTCGTTATCCAGTATCATTAAAATCACGTCGCCTTTTGGAAACGTTGTCTCCGTTTGACTTATAAACACAGCGAAACGATTTCTAAGAGAAATTTGAAAATTCACAGCAGTCGACTTTTAAAGACGATTTAAATAAAAAAAAGATCAATAATATCTTTAGGAGCTATACCACACTTACATTAGAACCCTACCTTAATGTCTTTGATATAAAGCCTACAGGAAAATATAATATTACATTGCTGATCTGATATGTAATCCCCAAGGCCATCATGCCAGTTTGTACCTCAATCCAAAGCTTTCTCAACCAACTGTTTAGATCAAAGTGACCATGAGTCTTAGTGGAGGTATTTAGCAGATCTAGAACAAATCTGTGAATGTAACAAACAATGATAATGAGGATTTGGTCTGAAATATATGGCTAAAACCTCAATATAGAGTGGATGTGTGTGTGTCCAATGAATAGAAATAACGTTCATTGGGTATAAGACTAATGAAATCATCGATACATAGAATTGTTTTTTATTTTTATCTTCTCTAACCAAGAGACCTTTAACAGGTGGTAACAGTAAACAAAATATAAAAAAAAAAAAAACGACAAATCCAAGAGAGGTGGAGATAGAGTGTGACCGAGCATAATATAAAATATAAAAACTTCGAACAGTCGGGTAGTTTTCCCCGCACGTAGATGAAGTTTTACGTATCAAATTTTGCTCGGAACATACTCTATGATACTCCATATTGTAAACTCCCTTCATTAGTTTCCATTCCCCTCTAAACGGCCTTCCGCCTCATAAGCGCACCTTTCTCTTCTAGATCTCTTTTCTCCCCTCTAAGCTCCCTTTTCCTCTAAGCTTCCACATTGATGTTGTTTTCGTAGCAATTTTTTCGGGACTTATTTATGATATCAAAAATATACATACTCGAATTTTTTGAGACACGGTTCAATCATAACTATAATCCCTTAAAGCCAGATCGCAAAATTCAAAACAGGCATTTTTTTCCTTTTTAGCTAAAGTCGTGAAGATTTTGATCCACGTTTAATATCCGACTATAAGGTATGTATTTTGACTTTTACCATTACCTCTATAATTTAAAAAAAAATGTGTTACGTTTCACAGTTATGAGTCCAGCACACACAATGATGTTCCTCTATTCCCATTGGCTTATGCATGGTTTATCTGGGGTTCAATATAAAGTTAAAAATATTTCGATAGATCGATTCAAAATTTCTTCTGTGACGTCATTACTCAATTGTTGAGTTATTCAGGGTGACGTCATATTGTCATCGTTCTTATAATTATCAGAGTCAAAGGAACTTTTGTAACATATATGAAACAAATAAGGATCCTTGATTCGGTTCAGGATGGTGTTATACCGGCTTGGTAGAATATACAACAATTATCTATTTCTACCAAAGCGATATAATACCTTCGGACATCAACAGAGGTCCATAAATTGATTAATTATTTTAATATATTTATATAAATTGTCTCTACAGCGACATTATACAAATACTCACACAATCATTTTACCGATCATTTCTCTAAACAATAATTATTTAGTTTATTGTCAAAGTTACCACTCAACATAAAATGATATTAACTAATAATTTTACATATTACATATTAAGTTATCATTCAGTAACATTATATTATAAATACTCACTTGTTCATTTGACCAGCTTCACCACAGTCATTAACTATGGACACATTATATCAATAATTAGTTTACCTATTACATAGCCAATATTTCCTAACCAGAATTTCAGGTCAAGAAATCTTGACCTGAAAATTCACCTGAAATTGACCAGAAATTCTGGTTAATTTCAGGTCAATTTCAGGTCAAAATTTCTTGACCCTGAAATTCTGGTCAATTTCAGGTTAGGAAGTATTGGCCGTGTACCTAAATGACTAATGCAACAATATTGTGTAACTTTTCGCAAAACCATTTTACCACAGTTTTTACTATGGATATATTATATAATTGATGATTTTACCTATTATCTCTAGCGATATTATATTATTATCGCATTGTCATTACTCTAGAAACTTAATAATAATTATTTTTCTTAACTTTCTTTTGCGCGTGATTTACTTTCACGAATTTCGCGATCCCAGTACATTTGCGAACGTTTATCTCCACAAATTACTAAAGTCAATTTTCAAATCCGGGAATTTTATTTTCGCGTATTTGTTTTTTTAATGGAAGTCGCGAAATTTAGTAGCCGCGAAAGAAATATGGTTTACATACAGTATTATCGAAGTGACCACCAACTGCCATTGCTACATTAAGTGACATATTATGACAGACGAGGGACGTTCTCCGGACACACCCCTACTCATATGCCGGCTGTATGACCAAGAGAGTGACCCTAAGGTAGTGTATAAAACACTCGATGCTGACCTATTAAACAGAGACGTGGATTAAACTCGTTAATACCCCAGTTTGGTGGGTGGTATTAGTGATGTTTGATCTCCATTAAAGTCTCTTTAGTCGTCAAAGTGATGGGTTGTTTTGGTGATGACCCAAATTCCAGACAGTGTTTTATATGGTACGGTGTGAAAAGTTATATGGGGTATATTTCTGTATAAAACAAACTGTACTAACAATGGGCAATATGGATCCAGAGCCTGGCTCCAATGTTTATTTGTTACAAAGGAATGATGTCTTTGTTTGCTTGCTATCAAATCTAGAACACGCGTGTCAACTAAATCTGCATCATCAAATGAAAAGCAAAATTTTACTATAATCTGTATCAAACATAAATGCATAACTCTTAATTAAGAGTAATGCATAATTTAATTTATTTTTCAATATTTCGTAACCAAAGAGGATTTTTATCACGTTATTTCACCTATTCCCACTTTCGTACTTTCATAAGGATGAGGCTTAGAATGAAACTTCTGGAAACGTGTGTTCGAAGGAGTAAGCGTTGTATAGAAACCTTGTTTAGAAGAATGTATTTCTAAGCAATAAACGTTGCCTACTACAGTGACAAAACGAGCCTTACAAATCATAAGCATGTTAAGCTAAATTTCCAAATAAGAATTGCGACCATGGAACCACATGACACATAATTGTATAAGCTCTGAGAAAATCTAACTATATATCTTCAAGGGAACACACTTTTCTCGATGAGATGATCACTTTGACCTAAAAGTTCACCATAGTCTTTTTGAACCATCATCTCTCAAAACATCTAAGATATACTTTCCTCTTAAAGATTTTTTCCGTGAAGTGAAGTTTATCTATTAAAAGCATACATCATCGTTTTATTGAAATATACGGTCTATATAGATGCGTTTTGTAGAAGAAAACCGTTAACAACGACAATTTAACCCATATATTGGAACAGCCATTTTTACATTGATACGTTGACGTGTCCTCGTCAATGACGTCATAAAGGTCACGTTTTGTACTTCACTTAGATGGGATAGTTTTATATAGTAATTGTGACAGACAAATGTAATATATATATCGTTGTAAGTACATAACGTTTTTGTGTTCGTTATTTCTGGTCCACGCCCTAATAACCAATGCGTATTTATTGAAAATATTAGCACTGTGCTGGGGTAATTCATCTAGATACAATGACAACGGATGTGTTAATATAATGGTAACGAACATCGACAGTAGCAACCCTTCCATTGATAATTTCAAGTCTACGAAGGCGTGTTTCTTTATATTGAGTTATTTTTTCTATTGAACATTTAAATTAACACCGAAATTCAGTAGTGTCTTGTCGGTAGTAAGCAAGTTCTCCCTCGGTCACTAAGCATTTAGATAGTGCTAGTTTACTTGCGTTTATCAAATAAATGTATTTTTACAAATAAACGCCCCTCTTGTGACAAATTAACAAAGTGACATATATGTTGACGACACCCGTTATCAGATGCCGAATTATATCCACCCACGAGCTTGGTGACGTACCCGGAATCGTAGATATAACCCGCGGTCTGACCAAGATAAACAGGACTGACACAACCATGGGGACATACATAGCACTTCTCTGTCTTCTCGCAGGTACGATATCAAATGGAAACGTTTTACTGATAATATTTAATGCTTTGAATAATATAATCTTTTCATCGCTCGGATTTAATGCTTTGAATTATATTATCTTTTTATTGCTCGGATTTAATGCTTTGAATTATATCATATTTTATTACTTGCTGGGATTAAACTGAATTAGGAAATATAACAACTTTTTTAATATTAACTATAATTTAAATGCTTTGAGTGAAATCTTTTATTATGTCATTTGACAAACTGGTAAAACCAACAATCATATTTCCAGGTAACCCAAATCAATTTATGTTTACAATTTTCCAAAACAAAAATTTAAGAAAATGCTTACCGATTGAATTACTTCTTCGATAAGGTAACGTTTTTGAAAATTGAATAGAAAAGCTGAAATATAATTTCTAGCGAATATTTACTTAGCACAGATAAAGCATTCGAGAACTATACATTCAAATTCATATACAGAGGTCATATACGAAAGAAAGGTGGTTTTCAGTTTTTAGATTATTCCTTGTCATTCTATGACATATCCTTATAATATGATGAAAACGTCGTCGTTGGCAAGCAGGCTTTCTTATTATTTCTGTGTTTTTCCTTGCTAATAGAACCTAACATCATGTTTCTGTAAATTATTATTTCACCAGGTAGTGCGCAGGATCGCGTGTGCCATAGTAGACATGACATCATCGTTGCTATATAAACCATAACAACATTACAATTCATTAATCATTGAACATTCCTGAGAACCACTTACAACAAGCAATGATTTTCACTTTTAAATGTTTGATTGACAACATGTTTGTCATAAATTATGAGATTATATAACGTATTTGAGAGGACCGCTTGTTTATATCATATCCAAGATTTCTTTTCATTTAAAACTATCCAAAATATCGGTCAAGTCAATCAGTAATTTTAAGTAGAAATAACACTTATTTCTATAAAAATTTATATAATAAATTTATATTTTAATTACGAGTTTTGTAAGAATGACGACATTATGAATCTAGTCGAGAATTACAAGCTTTTTAGGAAACATTATTCTGCCTTACCTTTCAGACACTTTCTTGTGTTTATATAAAAAAATCACAAATTGTTTGAAAATCTTTATTATTACATTGATGGCAGATATGATTGGGTTATTTGCAAATTTAAAATAGATTGTGTTTTAAACTATTGTGTCGCTCTAAAATAAACACTATTGCAGTGATGTATATTACACTTAAAAGTGGCATCTTGTTTTATTCTTCTTGTGCATTTAAGAGACTTACAAACAATAAAGCCTTTGTTTAAATTTATTATTATTCATTCGATTTACGGTTTATATCATTTTGTCGATATTAGACATTATTTTTTCTCTCTTGGAAGTGCATGTGCAATAGGGTTATTAAGGGGATAATCGCCAAAATGAATGTTTAAGAATCGTCTTTGTAAAGAACTTCAAATTTTCCTATGACTACCTTTTTTCTTCTATATAAAAAACAGTATAGTACAGTCAACCCACATAATTTTCTCGAAATAGCAGCATATGCAACCCTGTAAATTTTTGCGATGATCAAAACTACCTAATTTTGCGACAGATTCAATGCTTGGTCGTAAAACTTTAACTTTTCTGCACTGATTTTTTCTTGGTGAATAAAATTTCTCTTAAACGTACTTTAAACAATGCTGGAACTTCTTTTTGATCAATTTTGTTTTCGATGCATTGTATGTCAATTTCGTAAAATTAATTATTTGATGGCAGTTTTTAAGAGCCAGATATAAATCCATATTATATCCAATATTCCTAATTAGCTTGACAATAGTTGAGAACGTTTACCAATATCGTGAAATTGTTTCGTCTTCCATGTAGACATATCTCTTCGTGAAAAAATGACACCGAAAACCGTAAACCTCCCGCCAAAATCGTGAGAGTTGTCAAAAAAGTCCAGATACCTTTTTTTGCTGACAACTGCCTTACGTATAAATCCTCATGATCCTCCCGTTAAAGATTCTAGCATTACTTTCTATGTCCTTTACTGAGATCAATAATGATTCTATTATAAAGGTATTTTACAGGTAATATGTCCTCACCTGTCATCACACCCAATACAATATCATATATCGAGTGTTTGTGATGGGCATGGCTGGTACCAGCGCTACTTAGTTGGAATGCATTACTTCAAATATAATCATTCATATGTTATCTCCCTCGACATACTGGCAATTTAATCACTATCATGAAGTATTGGGTGTTTTCAATTCAATTTTTGTTGATGTTTACATGTTAAGACGCTTATATTAATATAAAAAAAAAGAAAATAAAAAAATGGTTTTATTTTTTTTCAATGTATCAATACAAATTGTTTATCTTTTGACCCGATTTCATTCAAAAATTAATTTCATTTTAGTACGACAGTTTGTAATTTTTCGATTTTTTTTCCTAGTTGAAATGTTGAATGTCTTTATATTTAAAAGTATTTATGTTAGAAATCCTTTAATACAATTGCACTATCATCTTCTCTTATATTTTAATTTAAATCGGAAAAAATCGGTTCACTAGTGTAACATTTAGAGTTTTGTATTCTAGGATCATCGAAAATTGGCTCACTAGTATAATATTTAGAGAGACTTTTTTGGTCCACTGCTATTGTGATAAATTCTTAATATTAATGCTGATGTAATGAAAGTTTGGTGTTATTCCATCATTTTCCACACGAAAACGTACACTTAAACCATAAATAATTAGTTGCTGGTTGAACAGGAACAGAAGCAAAGACTTATTAAACGAAAGTCCATACACAAAATCTGTAGTTCTGGTTCGACGTAAGGTTTTTGACAGACAGATATATAAAAATTGACCTTAAATACACTTAAATTTAAGAATACATGCCCTTTTCACAAAATTGCTCCGTTCAACATTAAACCTTTTCCCCATATCGATATTCGACATGCATCTTCAACAAATAAATGTGGTGATGTTTTATCATTTTTGTCAATCGAGGATCTACATATTTGATACGTTATCATACTATCAGACAATTAAGTTGGCGAAGGTATTGTTTTTGATTTGTCGTGTATATGGTCAAAAGATTTGAGCAACACATAACTCGTATAGGTATTTTTTGAGTATATCTCCAAAAACGAGCGTATCACCAAATTATTTTTATCCATTAAAAAAAACCCGCTTGTTCAAAATTCTATATGTAAAAAGGTTCATTTCAGAAAAAAGAACATGTTCTGAAGTTATTTTTATCATTTCATTATTATATTTTGTGCAACATATCGTCGAATGTATCTAATTTTCCAATTCCTTGTAATGTTCTTTTTGTCCTTCATTATAGTCATTTTATATCGGTACCAGTATTATACTGTCCACCGCAAATTATGATAATCACCCTCTTCATAGTATAAACGATAGACAGCAAAGGAAGTGAAAAACCTTTATAACGGATGGTCTAAAATGTATAATTCGAAAATTACTCTAAAGCAGACAAATAGCAACCACTGGTTGTAATAACTTAAAAAAAAATGTCCCCAATTCGATAGTATTGCATAAGTTTAATCCCCCATATTTAATAGCGAAGAGAGAGCTAAAGACGAAATAATGAAGATGTTACCAAAGCCAACATTTGTTAACATACGTGCTAAATGTTTTGTTTTTAGAAACCAGAACAGGGCCGGAACCCCGTCGTCCTGTGTAGATTTACAACACTCTAACCGTGTAAAAGCCTTGACTAAACTAAGTATGGGTAAATAGAGTCGTGCCTCTTCAGAATTAATAGATTAACGATACCAATGTACCTCCGTAAATACGGAACGACAGGATGCTTTCTCATCACACCAGGGTAAATACTATTCAAAAATTATATCACAATAAGTTTCATATCGTTGGAATTTTAATATTTATGCAACAACTCGATAGATAGATACATGCGATCCATTCTTCTTTAATCGCGGGCATGTAATATTTCGTATTTCCTCATGCATAACAACTTCTTCAACGGCGATTTTTATTTCGCTATTTACATAAATAATGTTTTTAGTAGTTGGGACGTTTTTCACTTGGATTTAGTTTCACAAAAAATTCAATCTCCCACCAAATACTCGAAACTCATTTTACAATAGTATGTGCGGCAATTGGATTATTGGTGTATTTTATATATGCTAAGGTCTAAAATGCCGGACAAACCATTTCTATAACAAGCAATTTCAGTAACTTTGTATGGTAGTATACGGGATAGCATACTTGGATCACAGGAGGGAATGGATGGCGTTTCCTTTAGAGATAATGATATCCTCCCTCTATATTTCCGATCTTGATACCTCTAAAGTCGTGTGTCAACAAGAGAGAAGACTTGCGTTGACTTTGTTTGTTAATTATTTACTCGCTCCGTTCTCCTCCTTGGCTACACCTGATTTTACAAAGTTATGGGCGACTCCAGGTGTATAGCAACGAAATATAAATCAGTTTGTCACTGCCTCATTCACTATTCGTTGGTTCAAAATACTATCTTCCAATTCAATGAATAAATCGATTCACTCAAAATATTTTTTCTGTAGAATCTGATAATGGTAAGACTAAAACATATCACAGTCTGGTAAATATCGAACATATAAAACTGTTATCTTTTTTCACAACAATGAATTGAGATCGCCCTTTACCATACAATATCAGTGTAGAATGGCTACTAGACCAAAAGGTTTTGTCAAAAAAAAAATCCAAAAAAAATCAGACTAATGTTAGAAGCTTTTAACTGAAAGTTTCTATTTAGTGAAATGATACAGCTGTATCAAAATGACAATTTTTAGTTCTTCAGAGACGACTTACAGTAATACTATAAAAAAGGGGTTAAAGGCGTGATTACTTGATTTTCTTCAAACAAAGCGTGTGGCCAATAAACCAATTACAAAATACATTTCTAAACTTTAAAGAAAAACGCTCAAGGAAAAGTATCCATACCCCGCCTTTCCCAAAGTCCCCTGTCAAATTAAGAACACAAATAAAATGCAAGATTTCTCTAAATCTCATGTTAATAATGGAAGTTCATTTTAACATGATTTGCGCATGTGGCTTAGTGATTGTATACTGGTGGTCCGCGTAAGCTAGGGCATCACCCGAGAAACCATAAGAGTTACCTATTAAAATAAGCATTTAATTGAAATTTGTCAAAGGAGTGAACAATATGTGTACTTTTGGAACTCGATTTGTACAGATCCAATTTCTAAAAAATACAAATAGCTATATTCGATTAATGGTATGTCTAGAACACAATCCAAAATGTTTTTAGTACATGTTAACATTTCATTGTAGATTTTGCGTCTAATTTATTCTGTCTTGTTTTCTATTAACATTGATGTTCAACTATCATTGACATAAATTGTGTTGATTATTTTAATGTGGTTTGAATAAATATTTTTGATTATATTGTTTTGGTTTTTGTAGTTTTTGGATTGAGTAAAGTACAAATTAATAATCTTAACCTCTCTATGATAATCAAAAGATCTGTACAATAATGAAAAACTTTCATTTCATTTATTTTTGTCCTATATCTGTTTTAAAAATGTGAATCAAATTATGTGAAACTCAAAAAAGTGAAAACCAATAATGAAACTAGCTAAAGTTGCATGGCCACTAGTTCATAGCTTTTTATTTTCCTTAATATAATTAGCAAAATAGATACGAAATTTGAATATCAGTGGTATCAATATTTTTACATTTTAAGTAGCTTCGAAATCGACGATTGATGGAGCCCGCATCAAACAGGATAGTCAGACCTTCAGCTTGCTAGCGCATGCGTGGATTTTAAAGGATGGCTAAAATGTGACACAGACATCAGTTTTGTCAGTACTGGTCATGTCGTAAGTCGTTTTACCTTTATCAAATGATCATCTCTCCGATACACATAAGGCAATAGATAATGTCTATTTTACGTTTCATTAATGTATAAGAAATATGTAGAAAAATAAAAATGTAAACAAATACAGCAGAATTTTTATATTTGACTTGCATCTTTTAACATAAATGTATCAGAAAATCCGAAACATTTGATCTGAACATGGCAGTAATAAGTAAATGGTAATATTGCTGAACATTATTTCAAAATTGATTGAAGATTTAGCGAGGATATTTCTAACCGTGCACTTCCTTTTGTCAGAAGCAAACTTTTCAGTAGTGTATTGTACACGAGGGTAACGTTACACCACATGAACATACTATAAAGCAATATTACATCATGAAAATACCCTCTTTGTATATATATGTATATAAAAAGTAAATTTAAAAACCACTTGAACTCAAAATCAAATGGAAACATTCACTGATAATATACAACACAATCAAAGTTTAGTATGCTACATCTACTGCATCTCATTATCCTGATGGACATGACGTCACTTGATTTTGAAAGTGAGGCAAAGGGAAACATATTAATTTCTTTTCTATTTTTATTTCATATTGTTACTTCAGGAACAATGTATGACCCAGTATGAGTATGGAGAACGTGGAGAGATCAGCATATTTAAAGGATGTTCCCACATTACAGTGAGTATAGCAAGGTGTCTTATCGGAATGTCTGTTTTTTTCTCGTCTATGAACTGAAATGTCTTCTCCACGGCAAATGTGTCTTTTAAAGTCTCTGTTCCGAATTTGCATAAAACAGAGTTATGCTGCCCTTGCGGGAAGGTATTGATTGTGATGTTCATTTGTTTGCGAGGGTTATGTCAAATTTTTCGGAGAAACGACGTGAAATGCGATCACAAAATACTGATCGTCGTCACAATGGATACCTAACCGCAAGGGAACTAACTCTGTGAAATGCAAAGACGGAAATATTATGCCGTAATTATCATGCTCATAAACAAAGTGAAGCTTCATCACCAAAATTTTCAATATCATGATAATTTGCACGTACAATACTTTTATTGCATAGGTTTATAATTTTATAATGTAAAATAAAAGCTCAAAACGAATTTGAGACAGTATTCTGCCAAAAAAATTATGATACTTAGGTCTATCAGGTCAGTAAATGAGACCGCTGTGCATCTGAAAAAGTAGTGCCAAATTTTATGGGTCTACCATTTCAATTCACATGTTTTACATTGGTATTAGTAATTATAGACGGTGATCGCTCTTCCGATAATTGTTTTACACGTAAACAATAACCTAACAGTATAAAATCAAAGAATTGTGTTATTGCAAAAAGTTTAATTAAACAATCACCTTATCAAACATGCTTTGGCTCCATGGCCTTTGAGAATAACTTCACAGCTTCTATTTCCTCAAAAGTTATTGCGCACTCAAAGAGATTACATAGAAGAAAACAAAATATCGCCCCCACGACTTTGATAGCATTTACTTACAACTATATGTCATTATGACCGATAATCCCCATATTTAACTCGCTCTTTATTTGATTGGTCACAGCTTTATTATTAAGACATATCGCTTATTTTTCTTACAAAATTTCAATTGTAAACACCATCAGTCGCGACTGATAAGATATTGCTTATTTTGCGAGCAAATTCGGACATATATGTACAGTGAACTATATATAAACTCTCAATCGGGGAAATCCAATCGCCGAGAACAAGTAGATAAGCCATGGAAACCCGCGAAATTACACCCACCTGATAGTCGAAAATAAATAGGTCGAGTACATAAATTGGCAATACAGTCTTAATTTGGATATAATTAAACATTTGATGTCACTTTTTATTAATTTCATCGCGGTATGAAAGAATTCTGTTTGCATAACTGATTAAATCCGCTTGGAGGATTTTCAGAAAAGGTTGGCAAAGAAAATTTATTTAAAATAACACCGATAAAATAAGATTAAAACTAAACTGTGACCCTCAATGCTTTAAATTTACTTTTTAAAACTTCTTGATGGAATATGTTTGAGGCATAAGTTATTACCATTTGAATTGAAAGTTAACCTTTGTAAAATTAGGTGCCCAGGAAATTTATTTTTGATGCTTTATTACAAGTTTGAGTTTCCTGAAGGATACTTTCAAGTTGTGCATTCTTTTTAATTATAAGTTAAAGACAATTTTGTTGTTTGTGTTTCTTTTTCTTTTTTGTTCGTATATACACGTTCGGGTGGCTTACAAATCATGAATGAAATGTTTTAAAGTACCATTTAGTCTCGCTGTCACTTTCTCCCCTAATAACATAGCTGATAGAACACTGATTTACCAATGACTATAGTAAATGACAACAATCAATAGTAATGTATGCGGCAAACCAGTAACTGATTAACATGACAAAATGTTCCCGTTGTTGAAGACAACTACTAATATAAGTAAGCTAGAAAATTGTGTTGTCTGAACTGAAAGATTTCTTCATTTGTGAAGTATTTTTTGATAAACTCCTTGGCAACTTAACAAAAGCAGAAATACCTTTAGTTCACACCAACAGACGGTAAGAATGTTTCAAAGAATTATACAAATGTGTTTTTATGTAGTGTTATGATCTGCATTGAATGATCTATATATGTATAAATATTGTTTAAACGAATAGTGTTATAGTGTTGTTTTCAGTGGATTTTTAAACTCAAAAGTGTACTTTATAAATATATATATGAGTAACATGCGGATGGCAAGTACAATATCGGAGAATTTAATTTTCGTAAATTTACCTGTTTTTGCAGAGTAAACAATTTAATTAAAAATTCTGTGTTAATCATCAACTCTTATATTCCTATTGAAGTTTATATAGAATAGATAATGAACATTAAATTTAAATTAGATTGATCTGTTAAGTGACTTTTCTACAGTCATTATAAGTGTAATAAATTGTTAATCATACTTGCGGATATAAGAAATAAATTTCTTGTCGTCATAGCCATGATGTTTGAGATGCTCTGGAGAGCTGATCATCAATGACATTACACGTGTCTAAGTGGAAAAAAGAAAACCAATTCAGGAAATTTCGATAGGTAGAATAGAGATCAATTTAGAATGTTGGTGCCGAATAATCAAATAAATGATTATTTGCATTTGAAATTTATTTTAATTGATAAAATACAATATCATTTTAATCATAATTAATATTCACACAGGTCTTTTATGTATTTGCTTTATCTTTGGACCAAATTATTAACGGTCACCACCATATTTTTGTAATACAGATTTATTTACCAGGGTATCTACTTTTGGGAACAGGTATTTATTGTTACAATATTAATTATATCACATTTTTTTCTCACATAATGCATTTAAAAAATACTTTACTTTTATATTCTTGCAACGTAGCAATTAATACCTACTTGCAAGAGCGGATATCTCTGTATTATGAAAAAAAGACTTAATTGTTTCGTTTCTTGTTTTGTTTATGAAATAACAACTTAATTTAAGTCATCATAATGTTGTTGATTGTATGTTATAATTTATGACTTTATAGAATACAATTTTGAATTATGAAGACTTTTAGCTTTGCTTGAGAATTTAGTTAAGTGCGTACGTGTGTGTAGAGAGAGGTGAATAGCGCGAGAGACAGGGTATATATTTAGTTTGTGGAGAAAATCTATTTTGCGTGATTATAAAAAAAAATAAAACATTTTTCGAACCGAGCTTTCTTGTGTTTTTTAAGTGGTTAATTATGGTAAAATATGAGACAATAACTATATCAGTCAAGATAACATAATAATTTTTTTCAAGTCTTTACACAGTTTCACATCCTCTCAATTTAGTTTTGAATAAATGTCATATGCCTACTAGGATATTCACATTATATGGACTTACTAAATCTCGAGGCCGCTTTGATTTCAATAAATGGTAATGTTTTCTCGGAACGAAAAAAAAATTAAATTAATAGTTTCAATTGATGGTGATATTGTCTCAGAAGACAAAAAATGAAATTAACACTTTGAATTAATGGCCATGCTTTCTCAAAAGAGAATATAAAATAAACAAGAGATGATAAAAAGAAAATAATCTAGAAACTTCTAAAAATGAATTGAAGCCTATGAAACTACTGTAGACTAAATTATTCGCCTCGACTTACAATGAATAAACAACTTTAGACGTTTTATTGGTTTTGCAGCTATCCATTCATTTTAATTGAACGCAAAATACACACGAAAATAAGTTGGTTTCCAGTAAACGAAAATAATACTACTGATGATACGCTTTTCATACCATTAAGTGTATAGCAAGCTTTATTGAGTTAAGCCGTAATCTTTCGGTTCTTTTTATGCTTTAGTCACTTTTGAATCACATTGGAAATTAATGATAATGAATTAAAATGACGGCATGATACTGATATGTAACCTGTTGTTTATTACGGAGAGGAAACATACTTACCGTTACTGTTCCGTAGCTGTAGAATGTACAGCAGTTGATCTATCGAACTGCAGCCGCCAACTTTTCCAATTTCACAAAGCCAAGTCCAGCCATCAGCCAAACGGATAACGATAGGAATACCTGCTATATATAAAAACGAATTGAGACATGATTATTTGATGTTGCTTGTTAATAAAACCATGAACTACATTTTCTCGCATGTTTTGCAAAATAAAAATACAATAACAAAAGCAGTTGAAAAAATTAACACTCAAACTGTAAAATGATAATTAAGGAAGTATAAAAAAACTCTTACGATAGACTTTTACACTACAGTATTACATTTATTTAGTATGTGCTATGGTAAGTATAAAACATATTAACAATTTATCAAGTAACCTATGCTGAATTCACAAATTTAGTATTTTTATCATACCACGAGCAAATACAAATCTTAAAGGGGCAATTCAGACTAAGATTTCATCAAAATTTGCAAATATATTGGAAACAAACCACTTCTAATTTTGCTTCGTGGTTATGTAACAGAATTAGCCTCACTGAATTGTCCCTTTAAGGTGACAGTGAATTGGCTCGTCACGTACATTTTGGCAGACCATGACCTTAACTGTGCCATGAAGAACCAACCTACTGATAATTACTAAGTACGTTAGTAGACACCGCCAATTGCTAAGTAGACTCGTGCACAATCGGTGAGTGACTAGATGTTGGATAAGTTGGTTCTCGGCGTCAGTGTCTGCTGTTATACGTCGTATAACAGTCCTTAGCCCCCACGTCTGTTTTAGCAATGCATCCCTATGTTTGTGAGCGTCAGCTGCAGACGGTAGAAGTGATATTGAGTCTTTATACGGATCGTCTGTAAACATAAAAATCTTCTAATGTCTCATGTCATGCCCTGTTATGTAAACTTTTTACTGGTGTGAAATTGGCGAAAGTTTAACTTACATATGTTAATAGTTATAAATGAGATAAAAGCGTGCACTGCGACAGTAGTACTTAATGATGGGTTCTCGAATATTTGTTCTCAATATGCATTTTTCAGAAAGATATATACCTTCTATCAGACTTTTTTACTTCTTTATATGAATACAAGGTTTGTGAAAAAATGGTGTTATAAGTAATTAATTATAATTTGTATAATTAAAGACTCGAAATATTTCTGAGTAAAAGATAAATATTTTTGATACTTAATACTTCGACTTACTTTATGAATATGGTATTAGTTAATGCAAAGCTAAACACTAATACAACACTGGAAGAAACTATATACGAACTAGGTTTTACGAGAAACAAAATTATAAAGCAAGTAAGTGGAAACTTATCGTTTTTAATACTGAGAAACATCAGGTTTCAAAGATAAATGTTTGATGTTTTGTGATAAAATATGCCTCCTTATGCAATGAGTAAATACATGGTCACATTAGCCCTCTAAGTTAAGATACTGAAGATAACTCGATTTATGTTTTATCAAAATAAAAGTCTCTTATGTACTAATCGAAAATAATATATTTTTCATTTTTCTGAATACATATTATGTATTCTGAGTTTTAACACGTTACTTATTGTGTCATTTTTCTCATAAGCTATTCTGAAGTAGTCTAAATCTCTCCTTGTTTGAGACGATGCTAGTTTACTTAGGTTGTAACTTGAATGACACTTCATCTTCAATATACGGATATAAATTCTTCGACCTCCCACCATTTACTCTTTTTGTACTTGACCCTGGGTGTCAACTTTTAATCCAGACATCCCTAAATTTCCACGAGACAGTAACATCCCAACTTAAATGATATTTGCTTTTGCCAATCGGAGTATTATGCTCGTTAGTTTTTCAGAGATGGCCCAGAATCAGCTAGATACAGACGTAGATATTTGGTTTGATAAAGTTAGGTCCCGTCCATTTGTTTGATAAACTGTTTATCATCTTTTGTTTGCATTAGTCTGGACCTCGATAGTTTCGTCCATTTATAACTATCATTGTCTACTATAACATGCCGCATAATTCATTGCAAGAATAATAACATGAATTGTAATTAAATATATTTTGTTTACATTCACATTGTAAAATAAACATGTTGACTTTCAACGAAGACCATGACGTAACTGGAATCAATTTATAACACAGTCTGGATTCCTCTGTATTCCTCTTTACTATTCCTCATGCCAGGCTGCAAGCTTGTTTCATATCTATAGGTAAATAATTCCATCTCGCTTGTAACGAGAATTTCTACTGGCTTTATTGTTTCATTCGTTATCCAGTATCATTAAAATCACGTCGCCTTTTGGAAACGTTGTCTCCGTTTGACTTATAACACAGCGAAACGATTTCTAAGAGAAATTTGAAAATTCACAGCAGTCGACTTTTAAAGATTATTTAAATTAAAAAAAAGATCAATAATATCTTTAGGAGCTATACCACACTTACATTAGAACCCTACCAAAATGTCTTTGATATAAAGCCTACAGGAAAATATAATATTACATTGCTGATCATTAGTACAAACTGATATGTAATCCCCAAGGCCATCATGCCAGTTCGTACCTCAATCCAAAGTTTTCTCAACCAACTGTTTAGATCAAAGTGACCAAGAGTCTTAGTGGAGGTATTTAGCAGATCTAGAACAAATCTGTGAATGTAACAAACAATGATAATGAGGATTCGGCCTGAATATATGACTAACCTTCATATAGAGTGGAATTTGTGTGTCAATGAATAGAAATAACTTCAGTGTATAAGGAAAGGAAATCATCTATACATAGAATGTTTTTATTTTTATCTTAACCACGAACCTTTAACATGTGGGAACAAGAACAAAAGATAAAACGCAATCAAGAGAGTGGAGAAAGTGAACTACATATATAAATATAAATACTCGTACAGTCGGGGTTTTTTCCCGCAGTGATGATGTTTTCGTAGCAATTTTGCTGGACATATCTATGATCTCATATTGTAAACTCCCTTCATTAGTTCCATTCCCCTCTAAACTCCCTTCCCCTCAAAGCTCCCTTCTCTTCTAAGCTCTTTTCCCCTCTAAGCTCCCTTTTCCTCTAAGCTTCCACATTGATGATGTTTTCGTAGCAATTTTGCGGGACTTATTTATGATATCAAAAATATATATACTCGAATTTTTTGAGACACGGTTCAATCATAACTATAATCCCTTAAAGCCAGATCGCAAAATTCAAAACAGGCATTTTTTCCTTTTTAGCTAAAGTCGTGAAGATTTTGACCCACGTTTAATATCCGACTATAAGGTATGTATTTTGACTTTTACCATTACCTCTATAATTTAAAAAAAAATGTGTTACGTTTCACAGTTATGAGTCCAGCACACACAATGATGTTCCTCTATTCCCATTGGCTTATGCATGGTTATCTGGGGTTCAATATAAAGTTAAAATATTTCGATAGATCGATTCAAAATTTCTTCTGTGACGTCATTACTCAATTGTTGAGTTATTCAGGGTGACGTCATATTGCCATCGTTCTTATAATTATCAGAGTCAAAGGAACTTTTGTACATATATGAAACAAATAAGGATCCTTGATTCGGTTCATATGGTGTTATACCGGCTTGGTAGAATATACAACAATTATCTATTTCTACCAAAGCGATATAATACCTTCGGACATCAACAGAGGTCCATAATTGATTATTATTTTAATAATTTATATAAATTGTCTCTACAGCGACATTATACAAATACTCACACAATCATTTTACCGATCATTTCTCTAACAATATTATTTTGTTTATTGTCAAAGTTACCACTCAACATAATTATATAACTAATAATTTTACATATTACATATTAAGTTATCATTCAGTAACATTATATTATAAATACTCACTTGTTCATTTGACCAGCTTCACCACAGTCATTACTATGGACACATTATATCAATAATTAGTTTACCTATTACATAGCCAATATTTCCTAACCAGAATTTCAGGTCAAGAAATCTTGACCTGAAATTCACCTGAAATTGACCAGAAATTCTGGTTAATTTCAGGTCAATTTCAGGTCAAAATTTCTTGACCCTGAAATTCTGGTCAATTTCAGGTTAGGAAATATTGGCCGTGTACCTAAATAACTACTGCAACAATATTGTGTAACTTTTCGCAAAACCATTTTACCACAGTTTTTACTATGGATATATTATATAATTGATGATTTTACCTATTATCTCTAGCAATATTATATTATTATCGCATTGTCATTACTCTAGAAACTTAATAATAATTATTTTCTTTACTTTCTTTTGCGCGTGATTTACTTTCGCGAATTTCGCGATCCAAGTATATTTGCTAACGTTTATCTCCACAAATTATTAAAGTCAATTTTCAAATCCAGGAATTTTTATTTTCGCGAATTTGCTTTTTTGAAATGGAAGTCGCGAAATTAAGAAGCCGAAAAAGAAAGATGGTTAACATACAATATCATCGAAGTGACCACCAACTGCCATTGGTACATTAAGTGACATATTATGACAGACGATGGACGTTCTCCGGACACACCCCTACTCATATGCCGGCTGTATGACCAAAAGAGTGACCCTAAGGTAGTGTATAAAACACTCGATGCTGACCTATTAAACAGAGACGTGGATTAACTCGTTAATACCCCAGTTTGGTGGGTGGTATTAGTGATGTTTGATCTCCATTAAAGTCTCTTTAGTCGTCAAAGTGATGGGTTGTTTTGGTGATGACCCAAATTCCAGACAGTGTTTATATGGTACGGTGTGAAAAGTTATATGGGGTATATTTCTGTATAAAACAAACTGTACTAACAATGGGCAATATGGATCCAGAGCCTGGCTCCAATGTTTATTTGTTACAAAGGAATGATGTCTTTGTTTGCTTGCTATCAAATCTAGAACACGCGTGTCAACTAAATCTGCATCATCAAATGAAAAGCAAAATTTTACTATAATCTGTATCAAACATAAATGCATAACTCTTAATTAAGAGTAATGTATAATTTAATTTATTTTTCAATATTTCGTAACCAAAGAGGATTTTTATCACGTTATTTCACCTATTCCCACTTTCGTACTTTCATAAGGATGAGGCTTAGAAACTTTTGGAAACGTATGTTTCGAAGGAGTAAGCGTTGTATAGAAACCTTGTTTAGAAGAATGTATTTCTAAGCAATAAACGTTGCCTACTACAGTGACAAAACGAGCCTTACAAATCATAAGCATGTTAAGCTAAATTTCCAAATAAGAATTGCGACCATGGAACCACATGACACATAATTGTATAAGCTCTGAGAAAATCTAACTATATATCTTCAAGGGAACACACTTTTCTCGATGAGATGATCACTTTGACCTAAAAGTTCACCATAGTCTTCTTGAACCATCATTTCTCAAAACATCTTAAGACATACTTTCCTTTTAAAGATTTTTTCCGTGAAGTGAAGTTTATTTATTAAAGCATACATCATCGTTTTATTGAAATATACGGTCTATATAGATGCGTTTTGTAGAAGAAAACCGTTAACAACGACAATTTAACCCATATATTGGAACAGCCATTTTTACATTGATACGTTGACGTGTCCTCGTCAATGACGTCATAAAGGTCACGTTTTGTACTTCACTTAGATGGGATAGTTTATATAGTAATTGTGACAGACAAATGTATATATATATCGTTGTAAGTACATAACGTTTTGTGTTCGTTATTTCTGGTCCACGCCTAATAACCATGCGTATTTATTGAAAATATTAGCATTGTGCTTGGGTAACATCATCTAGATACAATGCAGCGGATGTGTTAATATAAGGTAACGAACATCGACAGTAGCAACCCTTCCATTGATAATTTCAAGTCTACGAAGGCGTGTTTCTTTATATTGAGTTATTTTTTCTATTGAACATTTAAATTAACACCGAAATTCAGTAGTGTCTTGTCGGTAGTAAGCAAGTTCTCCCTCGGTCACTAAGCATTTAGATAGTGCTAGTTTACTTGCGTTTATCAAATAAATGTATTTACAAATAAACGCCCCTCTTGTGACAAATTAACAAAGTGACATATATGTTGACGACACCCGTTATCAGATGCCGAATTATATCCACCCACGAGCTTGGTGACGTACCCGGAATCGTAGATATACCCGCGGTCTGACCAAGATAACAGGACTGACACAACCATGGGGACATACATAGCACTTCTCTGTCTTCTCGCAGGTACGATATCAAATGGAAACGTTTTAATATTTTATGCTTTGAATAATATAATCTTTTCATCGCTCGGATTTAATGCTTTGAATTATATTATCTTTTTATTGCTCGGATTTAATGCTTTTTTATTTCTGTTGCTGATTTAATGCTTTGAATTATATCATCTTTGTTATTTCTAGAATTTAATGCTTTGAATTATATCATCTTTTTTATTACTAGAATTTAATGCTTTGAGTGATATCTTTTATGTTTTGCAAACTGTAAACCAACTATCATTCCAGGTAACCAAATCTATTTATTTTACAATTTCCAAAACAAAATAAAGAAAATGCTAACGAGGATTTACTTTCGAAAGGGTAACGTTTTGAAAATTGAATAGAAAGCTGAATATATTTAGCGAATATTTACTTGCACAGATAAAGCTTCGTGAATATACTTTCAAATTCATAAACATATGTCATATACGAAAGAAAGGTGGTTTTCAGTTTTAGATTATTCCTTATCATTCTATGATATCCTTATAAGATGATGAAAACGTCGTTGGCAAGGTCTTTGTATAATTTTTTCTTCTATAAACATAACTTCATTTCTCTGTAAAATTATTATTTCACCAGGTAGTGCGCAGGATCGCGTGTGCCATAGTAGACATGACATCATCGTTGCTATATAAACCATAACAACATTACAATTCATTAATCATTGAACATTCCTGAGAACCACTTACAACAGCAATGTTTTCACTCTTAAATGTTTGATTGACAACATGTTTGTCATAAATTATGAGATTATTCAAATAACGTATTTGAGAGGACCGCTTGTTTATATCATATCCAAGATTTCTTTTCATTTAAAACTATCCAAAATATCGGTCAAGTCAATCAGTAATTTTAAGTAGAAATAACACTTATTTCTATAAAAATTTATATAATAAATTTATATTTTAATTACGAGTTTTGTAAGAATGACGACATTATGAATCTAGTCGAGAATTACAAGCTTTTTAGGAAACATTATTCTGCCTTACCTTTCAGACACTTTCTTGTGTTTATATAAAAAAATCACAAATTGTTTGAAAATCTTTATTATTACATTGATGGCAGATATGATTGGGTTATTTGCAAATTTAAAATAGATTGTGTTTTAACTATTGTGTCGCTCTAAAATAAACACTATTGCAGTGATGTATATTACACTTAAAAGTGGCATCTTGTTTTATTCTTCTTGTGCATTTAAGAGACTTACAAACAATAAAGCCTTTGTTTAAATTTATTATTATTCATTCGATTTACGGTTATATCATTTTGTCGATATTAGACATTATTTTTTCTCTTGGAAGTGCATGTGCAATAGGGTTGTCAACCTCAATGTATATTAAGGGGATAATCGCCAAAATGAATGTTTAAGAATCGTCTTTGTAAAGAACTTCAAATTTTCCTATGACTACCTTTTTTCTACTATATAAAAACAGTATAGCACAGTCAACCCACATAATTTTCTCGAAATAGCAGCATATGCAACCCTGTAAATTTTGATGATCAAAATACCTAATTTTGACAGATTCAATGCTTGGTCGTAAACTTTACTTTTCTGCACTGATTTTTTCTTGGTGAATAAAATTTCTTTAAACGTACTTTAAACAATGCTGGAACTTCTTTTTGATCAATTTTGTTTTCGATGCATTGTATGTCAATTTCGTAAAATTAATTATTTGATGGCAGTTTAAGAGCCAGATATAGATCCATATTATATCCAATATTCCTAATTAGGTTGACAATAGTTGAGAACGTTTACCAATATCGTGAAATTGTTTCGTCTTCCATGAGACATATCTCTTCGTGAAAAAATGACACCGAAAACCGTAAACCTCCCGCCAAAATCGTGAGAGTTGTCAAAAAGTCCAGATACCTTTTGCTGACAACTGCCTTACGTATAAATCCTCTGATCCTCCCGTTAAAGATTCTAGCATACTTTCTATGTCCTTTACTGTGATCAATAATGATCTATTAAAGGTATTTACAGGTAATAGTCTCACCTGTCATCACACCCAATACAATATCATATATCGAGTGTTTGTGATGGGCATGGCTGGTACCAGCGCTACTTAGTTGGAATGCATTACTTCAAATATAATCATTCATATGTTATCCCCTCGACATACTGGCAATTTATCACTATCATGAAGTAATGGGTGTTTTCAATTCAATTTTTGTTGATGTTTACATGTTAAGACGCTTTTAATATAAAAAAAAATAAAAAAAGGTTTTATTTCTTCGATGTATCAATACAAATTGTTTATCTTTTGACCCGATTTCATTCAAAAATTAATTTCATTTTAGTACGACAGTTTGTAATTTTTCGGTTTTTTTTCCTAGTTGAAATGTTGAATGTCTTTATATTTAAAAGTATTTATGTTAGAAATCCTTTAATACAATTGCACTATCATCTTCTCTTATATTTTAATTTAAATCGGAAAAATCGGTTCACTAGTGTAACATTTAGAGTTTTGTATTCTAGGATCATCGAAAATTGGCTCACTAGTATAATATTTAGAGAGACTTTTTTGGTCCACTGCTATTGTGATAAATTCTTAATATTAATGCTGATGTAATGAAAGTTTGGTGTTATTCCATCATTTTCCACAAAAAAACGTACACTTAAACCATAATTGATTTGTTGCTGGTTGAACAGGACAGAAGCAAAGACTTATTAAACGAAAGTCATACACAAAATCTGTTGTTCTGGTTCGGCGTAAGGTTTGACTGACAGATATATAAAAATTGACCTTAAATACACTTAAATTTAAGAATACATGCCTTTTCACAAAAATGTTCCGGTATTAAACTTTTTTCCCATATCGATATTCGACATGCATCTTCATACCAATATAAGGTGGTGATGTTTTATCATTTTTGTCAATCGAGGATCTACATATTTGATACGTTATCATACTATCAGACAATTAAGTTGGAAGGTATTGTTTTGATTTGTCGTGTATATGGTCAAAAATCTGAGCAACACATAACTCGTATAGGTATTTTTGAGTATATCTCCAAAACGAGCGTATCACCAAATTATTTTTCCATTAAAAAACCCCGCTTGTTCAAAATTCTATATGAAAAAAGGTTCATTTCAGAAAAAAGAACATGTTCTGAAGTTATTTTTATCATTTCATTATTATATTTTGTGCAACATATCGTCGAATGTATCTAATTTTTCAATTCCTTGTAATGTTCTTTTTGTCCTTCATTATAGTCATTTTATATCGGTACCAGTATTATACTGTCCACCGCAAATTATGATAATCACCCTCTTCATAGTATAAACGATAGACAGCAAAGGAAGTGAAAAACCTTTATAACGGATGGTCTAAAATGTATAATTCGAAAATTACTCTAAAGCAGACAAATAGCAACCACTGGTTGTAATAACTTAAAAAAAAAATGTCCCAATTCGATAGTATTGCATAATATCTATTTTATAGCGAAGAAAGCTAAAGACTAAATAATGAAGATGTTACCAAAGACAACATTGTAACAGACGGCTAAAGGTTTGGTTTAGAAACAAGAACAGGGCGGACCCCGCCGTCTGTGTAGATATACACACCTACCGTGTAAAGCCTTGACTAGATCAAGTATTGGTAAATAGAGCTGCCTCTTCAGTAGTATAGATAACATACCAATGTACTCCGTATATAGGGAACGACTGGGATGGCTTTATCACACCAGGGTAAATACTAGTCATAATTATATCAAATATGTTTCATTTCGTAGGGATTTTATTATTTTTGCAACAACGATAGATAGATACTGCTAACCATCTTCTTTTCGCGGCATAATTATTTCGATTTTTCATGCATAACAACTTCTTCAACGGCGATTTTATTTCGCTATTTACACATACATGATGTTATTAGTAGTTGGGACGTTTTCACTTGGATTTAGTTTCACAAAATTCAATCTCCCACCAAATACTCGAAACTCATTTTACAATAGTATGTGCGGCAATTGGATTATTGGTGTATTTATATATGCTAAGGTCTAAAATGCCGGACAAACCATTCATTTAACAAGCATTTCAGTAACTTGTATGGTAGTATACGGGATAGCATACTTGGATCACAGGAGGGAATGGATGGCGTTTCGTTTAGAGATAATGATATCCTCCTCTGTATTTCCGATCTTGATACCTCTAAAGTCGTGTGTCAACAATGAGAGAAGACTTGTTGACTTTGTTTGTTAATTATTTACTCGCTCCGTTCCTCCTTGGCTACACCTGATTACAAAGTTATGGGCGACTCCTGGTGTATAGCAACGAAATATAAATCAGTTTGTCACTGCCTCATTCACTATCGTTGGTTCAAAATACTATTTTCCAATTCAATGAATAAATCGATTCACTCAAATTATTTTTTTCTGTAGAATCTGATAATGGTAAGACTAAAACATATCACAGTCTGGTAAATATCGAACATATAAAAACTGTTATCTTTTTTCACAACAATGAATTGAGATCGCCCTTACCATACATATCAGTTAGAATGGCTACCAGACCAAAAGGTTTTGTCAAAAAAAAAATCCAAAAAAAATCAGACTAATGTTAGAAGCTTTTAACTGAAAGTTTCTATTTAGTGAAATGATACAGCTGTATCAAAATGACAATTTTTAGTTCTTCAGAGACGACTTTACAGTAATACTATAAGTTAAAGGCGTGATTTGTTTTCTTAAAAAAGTGTGCCAAAAACAATTACAAATACATTTTAACTTTAAAGTCTGAAATTAGAACACCAAATAAATGCAAGATTCTCTAAATCTATGTTAATAATGGAAGTTCATTTTACTGATTTGCCATGTGGCTTAGTGATTGTATACTGTGTCGTAATTAGGGCAGCACCGAGAAACATAAGGTTACCTATAAAAATAAGCATTTAATTGAAATTTCAAAGGAGTGACAATATGTGTACTTTTGGAACTCGTTTTACAGATCCATTTTAAAAATCAAAAGCTATTTCGATTATGGTATGTCAGAACACATCCAAATGTTTTAGTACATGTTAACATTTCATTGTAGATTTTGCGTAATTTATTGTCTTGTTTCTATTAACATTGATGTTCAAATCATTGACTGAATTGTGTGGTTATTTTATGTGGTTTAATAAATATTTTTTGATTATTTGTTTGGTTTTTGTAGTTTTGGATTGAGTAAAGTACAAATTACAATCTTACCTCTCTATGATAACCAAAAGATCGTACAATAATGAAAACTTTCATTTCATTTATTTTTGTCCTAAATCTGTTTTAATGTGAATCAAATTATGTGAAACTCAAAAAGTGAAAACAAATAATGAAACTAGCTAAAGTTGCATGGCCACAGTTCATAGCATTTTATTTTCATAATATAATTAGCAAAATAGATACGAAATTTGAATATCTGGTATCAATATTTTTACATTTTATGTAGCTTCGACGATTGATGGAGCCCCATCAAACAGGAAGTCAGACTTCAGCTGCTACGCATGCGTGGATTTAAAGGATGGCGAAAAATGTGAACAGACATCAGTTTGTCAGACTGGTCATGTAAGTGTTTATCCTTTATCAAATGATCATCCGATACAATAAGACAATAGATAATGTCTATTTACGTTCATATTTATAAGAAATATGTAGAAAAATAAAAATGTAAACAAATACAGCAGAATTTTTATATTTACTGCATCTTTTAACATAAATGTATCAGAAAATCCGAAACATTTGATCTGAAATGGCAGTAATAAGTAAATGGTAATATTGCTGAACATTATTTCAAAATTGATTGAAGATTTAGCGAGGATATTTAACGTGACTTCCTTTTGTCAGAAGAACTTTTCAGTACGTGTATTGTACAAGAGGTAACGTTACAACATGAACATAATATAAGCAATATTAATCATGAAAATACCCTCTTTGTATATATATGTATAAAAAGTAAATTTAAAAACCACTTGAACTCAAAATCAATGGAAACATTCACTGATAATATACAACACAATCAAAGTTTAGTATGCTACATCTACTGCATCTCATTCCTGATGGACATGACGTCACTTGATTTGAAAGTGAGGCAAAGGAACAATATCAATTTCTTTCTATTTTTATTTCATATTGTTACTTCAGGAACAATGTATGACCCAGTATGAGTATGGAGAACGTGGAGAGATCAGCATATTTAAAGGATGTTCCCACATTACAGTGAGTATAGCAAGGTGTCTTATCGGAATGTCTGTTTTTCTCGTCTATGAACTGAAATGTCTTCTCCACGGAAAATGTGTCTTTTAAAGTCGTTCCGAATTTGCATAAAACAGAGTTATCTGCCCTTGCGGGTAGGTATTGATTGTGATGTCATTTGTTTGCGAGGGTTATGTCAAATTTTTCGGAGAAACGACGTGAAATGCGATCACAAAATACTGACGTCACAATGGATACCTAACCGCAAGGGAACTTACTCTGTGAAATGCAAAGACGGAATATGTGCCGTAATTATCATGCTCATAAACCAAGTGAAGCTTCATCACCAAAATTTTCAATATCATGATAATTGCACGTACAATACTTTTATTGCATAGGTTTTAATTTTATAATGTAAAATAAAAGCTCAAAACGAATTTTGACAGTATTGCCAAAAATTATGATACTTAGGTCTATAGTGCAGTGAAATGAGACCTGGTCATCTGAAAAAGCCAAATTTTGGTCTACCATTTCAATTCACATTTTTACATTGGTATTAGTAATTATAACGTGACTTCTTCCGATATGTTTTCACGTAAACATACCTAAAGTATAAAATCAAGAAGTGTTATTGCAAATGTTTATATAGCATCAAACATGTTTGCCCATGCCTTTGAATAAACTTCACAGCTTATTTCCTCAAAAGTTATTGCATCAAAAGATTACAGAAGAAAAAAAATCGCCCCGACTTTGATAGCATTTACTTACAACTATATGTCATATACCGATAATCCCTTATTTAATCGCTTATTTGATTGGTCACGCTTTATTATTAAGACATATGCTTATTTTGTTACAAAATTTCATTGTAAACCATCTGTCGCGACTGATAAGATATTGCTTATTTTGCGAGCAAATTCGGACATATATGTACAGTGAACTATATATAACTCTCAATCGGGAAATCCAATCGTCGAGAACAAGTAGATAGGCATGGAAACCCGAAATTACACCAAAGCGAAAATAAATTGGCGTAAATAAATTGGCATATAGTCTTAATTTGGATATAATTAAACATTGATGTCACTTTTTTAATTTCATCGCGGTATGAAAGAATTCTGTTTGCAAACTGTTTAAATCCGCTTGGAGGATTTTCAGAAAAGTTGGCAAAGGAAATTTATTTAATAACCCGATAAAATAAGATTAAAATAAATGTGACCTCAATGCTTTAAATTACTTTTTAAAACTTCTTGATGGAATATGTTTGAGCATATTTTTTTCCTAAGGATTATTTTTTCCAAATCAATACACAACGTCAATGTTTCTGTTGTGACGTCTCAATAACGTCGAGTTTTCTTCATAGAAATATGAAGGAAAAGGATCGGCCAATCAGAAAGCCGGATTTAGTATAAAACAAATAAAATTATTATAATTAATTGTATGATTGCCTATTTGTTACAATATGTGATATCCTACCTCTAGATCTATCTTTTCACCTATGGATATTGGGTATTTCTTAGAAATTTGGCTAGTCAATTAATTGCAATGGCTATTGATAGGACACAATCACAAACAAGTCCAATTGTCGACCATGCTGGATTGTTTCATAAAATTTTATTATTTACAGTCATGTATGAACAAAGAGGAGAACAACCCGGAGGAGTGTTACTGGGCCAGTATGGGCGATTTCGAGGGCAAGTGTACGTTTTGCTGTGACGAGAGTGGGTGTAACAGAGAAGTCTACACCGCTAAATCAGGTTAGTATTTCTGTCATTATATACAACGCAAAATCAGGTTAGTAATCCTGTAATTTTATTCATCGTTAAATCAAAGTTAAAAAAAAAAAAAAATATGCATAAAATTATGTTATATATAATTGACCCCAAAGGTTAAATTCAAATCTCAATCTGAATATAAAGCGCTGACCTTTTGATATCTTTTGTTACAAATGATAGTAATGGCGAGTTAATTTTTTTTTTATTTCAGGAGTTGAACCAGAAAACGAACAAAACGACGTAGTTCCACCGCGGAAATCTGCCACAAACAGGCATCATCTTCCTTTTGTGTTCGGAGGTGCAATTGTAAACAGTAAGGCTAGACCTGCTACAAAGCCTGTTTCCAACAGACCTAGACCAAAACCAGGATCTGCCAAAAAGCCTAATTCCGCTCAGCCAACCCATGCTAAACCAAGCACAAAGCCAGCGTCTACTGGCCCAGCCAATGCTAAACCAAGCACAAAGCCAGCGTCTACTGGTCCAGCAAAACCTACAAACACCGGATCTGGTCCGGCAGGCCCAGGAGTAATGAGACCCAAAACAACAACTGCTCCGACAACCAAGCCTCCAAAAACTGCAGCCCCTACCACAGCATCGCCAACAACTAAAGCGCCGACAACTGCAGCCCCTACCACAGCAGCGCCAACAACCAAGCCTCCAACCACTGCAGCCCCTACCACGGCAGCGCCAACAACCAAAGCACCGACAACTGCAGCGCCTTCAACAAAAGCGCCGGCCACTAAAGCGCCATCAACGAAACCTCCGACCACTGCAGCTCCATCAACTAAACCCCCAACCACCCAGCCTCCAGCAACTAAAGCACCTGTGGTTCAAACTCAAGCTGGAAGCCATTCAGGAGGTCACTCTGGAGGTCACACAGGAGTTCATTCTGGGGGTCAATCCAGTGGTGGTAACTCTGGTGGAAGCAGTGGCGAAAAGTGTCATCAACACAACGGAAAGGGCTGTTGTAACAGTCATGGTAATGGTATAGACATAGACGTTCATGTCCACATTGATGCCGGTAAACTTGCATCGATTATCAACGGGAACTCGAACCAGCAAGGAACTCGTCAGAATAGCACCAGCTCCAGTAGTAACACCAGTAATACAGGTTCAACCAACAACTCAACTAGTTCAAGCAGCAGTTCTAATAGCAACAACAGTTCCAGTAGTAGTAACCAAGGTAACACGGGAACCAGCAGCAACACCAGCTCTAACAGTAGTAACAACAGTTCTGTCAGTCAAAGCAGCACATCTTCTGGAGGCAGCAGCAGCCAAACAAGTAGCAGCAGTTCCAGCTCCTCTAGTAGCAGCCATACCAGCTCTAGCTCTAGCAGTAGCAGCAATAACAGTTCAAGTTCCAGCAGTAGTAGCCAAAGCAGTTCAGGTTCTAGTAGCAGCACAAGTTCCAGTAGCACTAACTCCAGCAGTTCTAGCAGTAGTAGTCAAAGCAGTGTAGTAAATGGAATTAGCAGCAGCAATTCGAGTTCCAGTAGTAGCAACAGTTCGAGTAGCAACACAAGTTCCAGTTCCAGTGGCAACTCAGGTAGTAACACACAAGCCAATACTAATAGCAATTCAAATACAAACACCAACTCCAAGAACAGCACTAACACAAACACCCAGAGCACCGCAAACACTAACACCAACTCCCAGAATACCGCCAATACCAACTTTCAAAACACCACCAACTCTCAGAGCAGCACAAGTTCCAGTTCCAGTGGCAATTCAGGTAGTAACACACTAGCCAATACAAATAGCAATACAAATACAAACACAAACACCCAGAATACCGCAAACACCCAAAATACTGCCAATACCAACTCAAACACTCAAAACAGCACAAACTCTCAGAGCAGCACAAATACCCAGAATACTGCTAACACCAACACCCAGAATACTGCTAACACCCAGAATACTGCTAACACTAATACCAACGCTAAAAACAGCACAAACTCTCAGAGCAGTACCAATACCCAGAATACTGCCAACACCAATACCCAGAATACTGCCAACACCCAGAATACCGCAAACACCAATTCCAACTCTCAAAACAGCACAAACTCTCAGAGCAGCACAAATACACATAATACTGCCAACACCAATACCCAGAATACCGCCAACACCAATACCACAAACTCTCAGAGCAGTACCAATACCCAGAATACTGCCAACACCAATACACAGAATACTGCCAACACCAATACCCAGAATACTGCCAACACCAATACCCAGAATACTGCCAACACCCAGAATACCGCAAACACCAATTCCAACTCTCAAAACAGCACAAACTCTCAGAGCAGCACAAATACACAGAATACTGCCAACACCAATACCCAGAATACCGCCAACACCAATACCCAGAATACTGCCAACACCCAGAATACCGCAAACACCAATTCCAACACTCAAAACAGCACAAACTCTCAGAGCAGCACAAATACTCAGAATACCGCCAACACCAATACCCAGAATACCACCAACACCCAGTATACCGCCAACACCAATACCCAGAATAACACCAACACCCAGTATACCGCCAACACCAACTCCAACACTCAAAACAGCACAAACGCTCAGAGCAGTACCAATACCCAGAATACTGCCAACACCCAGAATACCGCCAACACTAATACCAACGCTAATAACAGCACAAACTCTCAGAGCAGCACAAATACCCAGAATACTGCCAACACTAACACCCAGAATACTGCTAACACCCAGAATACCGCCAACACTAACACAAACACCAATATCAACGCTACCAACAACACAAATAATACTACAAACACTCAGAATCTTACCAACGTGAATGGCAGTGGAAATCCACCCAGTCCTGCTCCATCCAATAGTATCCGGACCTCAAGTAAGTGATTTCCTTGGGAATTCCGGAAATGCTGGTGTTTGGTTTTATGTTTACTGTACCTGCTTCCTGTGTTGCTTAGCTTCACTATATCATTGTCCGCAGTAATATTTTGTCTGCAAAAACCATAATGTTAAAATTGTCAAGATTTCTTTGTGTGATGCATGTATTGTGTCATAAATAAGAGCTTTTATTGTTAAGGGTGTATTGCATTAAACAGAAAGTACAATGTACATGTTTTTTTATAAGTGGGAACGGGTGCTTTTATCTATTTTGTATACAACTTATAATAACTATTTGTAAATATACTATGCTTAACTTGAAATTCAGCGCTTCTTGATATATACTTCAAAGTCCTGAATGTCGCAAGAGGATTATCTTCGGAGATAAGACGTTCATCTAGATTAAAAAAAACATACCCTTCAGTGGCTATTTGGCTCAATCTCATATTTCCCTTGGCTTTTGGATTACAAATTTGTTACAATTTCCGGTAGCAACTTTTACACAACACTGTTATGTTATGATCAATCTTACATTATCGCAAATCAACATCTTACAATTTAAATCAACACTTTATGTCCAATATTTTGATTCTTAAGTAGCTTTGAAGCAGTAGCATCGTAAAACCCACATTTTTGGAATTCCTTAGGCGACATCGGTCCAGGTAGGTTGGTAAGCAGGTACAGGATGGAGTAGCGATGTTGGTGAGGATTACATACCATGACTACAATATGACCCTAAAAGATTGCTATGATAACCAATCCACAGAATTTGTGTTAGTATCTATAGCTGAACAATTATTCGGTGATTTTTACATTTTCATCAACTAATTCGTTTCTATAATGGTTTCCAAAGAAACACTTATATAGTTTTCAAAATATAGATTTTTTCTTAATTTAGTTTAAAAGTGTCGTAAAAGGAATTTTAGGGATGACAGACAAAATGGTTGTGTTTTCGAAACTAGCAAATGTCATTTAGTTGCCATGGTAACCAAAGACGCTAAGTATTGAGAGATGTCAAGATCTTCTTTATCCTTAACAGCAATGGGGTTGCATGGGTATTAGTTGGCTACCTGGTGAATGGTCTAGGTAAAGACTGGAGTCCCCTCAAAACACATGTATATATAGCCTTACATGTATTTTCATACATTATAATCAAATTAATAATTTCAACAATTTAACATTTGTTTTCAAATGGGTAATGTAGAAATTATGTCTAATTTATACATCAAGATTTACAAGCATTTTCTGGTTTCATTTTCATAAAAAATCATGTATTTGAACAACGAATTACTATGTACACATTGTGTAGTGATTAATGTTTGCTCAACTGCGACTAATTCACAGGTAAAATGCCTTCAACGCCTGGCAAAACTACACCGAAAATAGCACTGCAAACTCTCGGGGTCACAGCTGGCCCCACAAAAACCATGGGGACAACTATAAAACCTAAGGTAACAACTAAATCATCAACATCTCCAGCCACTTCTAAGGTTCAAACAAAGGCACAACCTTCAACAACCGTACCAACTACAACAAAGGCGCCACCTGCTACTAAAGCCACTACTATGGTTCAAACAACTGTAGTTCCAACCACCACAACGAAAGCGCCGACCACTCCGGCCTCCACAACAAAAACACCAACCACCAAGGTAGCGACAACTGTAGTTCCAACCAGTACAGCGCCTCCAACCACAACCAAAGCGCCGACTACTCCGGCTTCTACAACAAAGTCGCCAACTACTGTAGTTCCAACCACCACACCGCCTCCAACCACAACCAAAGTGCCAACAACTCCGGCTTCAACAACCAAAGCGCCAACCACTCCGGCTTCAACAACCAAAACGCCAACCACTCCGGCTTCAACAACCAAAGCGCCAACCACTCCGGCTTCAACAACCAAAGCGCCAACCACTCCGGCTTCAACAACCAAAACGCCGACCACTCCGGCCTCAACAACCAAAGCGCCAACTACTCCGGCTACAACAACAAAAGCACCATCCACAAACGCGCCTATGACTCCAGCTACGACAACCAAAGCACCAATGACTCCCGCTACTACCAAAGCCAAACCCACGACTGTTCCAACGCCGGTGGTAACAAACAGCACGGTCGGGCCGTCGTCTACCCAGAAGTCAGGTGTGTGTTCTCCTATTCTGTTCTGGCCTCAATATCACGAACTATTTATGAAATCTAACCCTACCTAAATAATCGATGCAGTAAAGAGCAGATGACGTTATACTAAGTTACGTCCTTTTATTGGTTCATTCACCTGGTTTCCGTGTGTCAAAGTTTATTGCAGGATTCTCAGTAACGCCATATTACCGTGTAAATTCTTTTTGTATGTATGGCTGATATTAATACGGTATACAATATGAACAGAAATGGTCTTTTGTAGGCAAGATATTTTACCAAAAAGGTCACATTTGTGTTGAAAATATCAATTTGAATCCTATGGCAATGGTCTTATTAAGCAATTGGTCTTAATACACATGTTGTCGCCAAGACAAGTTTCACTTTTTATAAAGCCATCAGGTTTTATCTGTATACGATTTTTTAATGTTATGCTGTTCAAGCAGCATCCTCGATACTCCAGGGTTCCGATCACGTGATCTCTACACCCCTGGACAATTTCATCGTAAAACTGGAGGCAACAGAATAGAACAGGTAATTAAGTCCTTTAATTGATGCACATCAAAAGAGCCGTATAACGGTGTATTGTGGTTGACTGTGTGGCTTTGAAGTTGGGCTGTAGTCTTCAGAGGAATTTTTTGTTGGCCTGTGATTGGTTCAGATTTTTTTTCTCTGAGTTTCCTTCAGTTTTACTATGAGATAGTCAATGAATGTAGAGATCGTAAGTGATCGGAAACCCTGGAGTATCGAGGATGTTCAAGCAGAAACATCACTGTAGTTGATATCAATTAATCCAATATAAGAAGCAACTTGTTAGTCACACGAGTTTATGTACGATGTACTATGAACTAAATCTATTGTGTACGGTTGTAGCGTTTCAGTGTTACACCTGTGAAGACAGTTCTTGTAGCACTCAGAAGCTCCAGACCTGTCCGTCTAACTCCCATTATTGTCTGACCACGATAGACCAAGCCCAATCTGGAGATAGGGTTTTCACTAAAGGGTAAGTCAAGTTATAAACGTCTAGAACCCACCCTTACCGATAGTAAAGCGACGTCTTTACCGTATGTTTCTGTTATTGATAGGTCATGTTCTCAACTGACGGAGTGAAACGAAGGGAAGTAACTCTGATATCTAAGAATGAAATATATTGCACCAGAATAAGTAGGCTTACAGTGTACGATAGGAGAATTTAAGGTTTATAAATTTTGAAACGATAACGTAAAACGAGATTGATAATTTTTTTAGAGTTGGAAAGATTATTAGCTAACAGTTAATACTTCATTTCATCACATGAAAAAAATATTTTCAATGTTAATTTTTCATAATGCGGATCCTATTTCCTGTCGTTAATTAACATACCGTGCGTTAGTTGACATTCACTACGCCAGACGGCAAAACAGCGAAATTAATTTTCATTGTCAACATATGTTACTCATAAAAACTTCGTTTTGTGATGTAACCTCATTCAGGCCATTGATATCAATATTTTATGTTAATCCTTTTTTTAACTATTATGTTTTCGTTTCAATAACATACTGGGATTACGACTGTTACAGGTGTGTGACGGAAGCTGTCTGTATCGACAAATGGTGGCACAAGACTTCGCCTAACCCAGATTGTCTGCTCAACATGGACGACAGTCCTTCCGGTCTGTCTGGAATGCCGATGAAGTGTAGCTTCTGTTGTGTCAACAGCGAATGTAACCAGTATGCATTGAGGGATTTTTCTAGTTTTTACTCGCAGCCATAATTACATTACTAATCAATTAAAAGATAGTTTTGAGTAAGAATGTTTTTAAGAATTGTGGACTTTTGGTTCGTATTATGGATTATTTTTAGTCTATTTTCGTTATGGCATAGTTTTACTAACCAGAAATGTTGATTCTACATACGGTCGGTTATTTATTCATTCACATGTATATTTATGTAATTGAATATCTGTCAACATGGTGAAATTAAGAATCATTTTTCAGTGTAAAGGTGTTACCAAAGTGTCCGAAGGTTGCTTGTCATGATCGAATAAAAGTATCATCGATATGATTGAATGTTTTATTAATCTGTAAATTATTTACAAAACAAAACACAAGAAAAAAGCCAAATCTAAAACAAAAAATAAATATATAAATGAAAATATGTATAAAATAAAAATATAAAGATAAACAAAAACAAAACAAACAAACAAAGACCCCCCCCCCCCCCCCCCCCAAAAAACCAAAAAAAAAAAAAAAAAAAAAAAATTGGACGACGCCCCAAAAAAAAAAAACGAAATATCAAGTAATTACACTCAAAACTTACATATGGTACTGCAGAACAAGGGGGATAATCGGTAACGGAATTACATACCTGTGGTTATTATTCAAATTAAAGTAATTGTGATTCGAAAAATAAAATATACATATAAATATTTAATGTAATATGCAGTAATATGAACCTCTCTGATTTAATAAAATAGTTCATACACAGTATACATTAATGATTTTGATCAAACGTTTTGCATTGATTGATAAGTTACCTATAACATAGTCTTAAAAATGTTTATGATTCTCTGGAATATAATACATGACATCATTTGCATAGTATCAATGTTAATATCGTTGTCGTAATATGGACTTAAATAATCTCTTCATCTGCTGTACAGTAAAGGTTTCAGTGTCGCGAAAATTTCATATCGACCTTGATTAAATAACTTTAAAAAATTTCTTAATATTTGTGGCAAATTTGAAAATTTTGAAAATTTGTAAAACATGTAACTTTTCTCTATTACTTGATACAGAATTTTTCAGTTTCATGTTGTAAGCATTAATGTTGGACTTCATTTTAGGCAATAGGATCAAATTGTAATTACACATCCTTTGGTATTATGCATGTGGAATGTGAAATTAAATATCAAAATGTCAATTCAATTGATAGTATTACATCGTTTATCAATTGCTATTGTTGTTTTTGGGGTTTTTTTCCTTTGGTTGCTACAAAACTCATTGATAAATCTTACCAATTCTATAAGGTGTCATGTACAACACATTTACAATTACCAAAATTTTCAATTATGAACAAAGAAACCCCAAACACGTGTTTTATTTCTTTTCAAACATTTATAAGGACAAAATGCGTCATTGTGCTTATTCATCTCGGTGCAACGACACATTGTTTTTTAACAGCACATTTTCAAATAATTTTGATACGAGTAATCAAAATCCCTGAAATACAAAAAAAGAAACCTATCGAGATACTTCTGAAACTAGTATGTATATTAAAAATAAAAAGTCAGTTTCTAAACGCATGTCGGGGTTGGTATTAGATCGGTTCCTTAGTTGTGTTGAATTGCAAATCATTGGAATTTATCAATTTGCAATGGAAACTGTTTAGCATTTCCTCGTTCATGGTATCGATCATACTAATATAGGTCAGACCTAAAGCCAAGTCACTATGGTAAATGAGAAGCATACGAAGACAATGAAACTATTTGACATTATCAAAACATGATGTGCAAACACATACTGTAATCCAACTTTCTTACGCGGACACTAAATTTCGTGATTAAGATCATAGTGATCGATTTTCGCGGATAACATTATGATATTGAAATTGCTTTCAATATAATGTAGGAAAATGTGAAGCTTCGCGAATTTACCTTAATATAAATATAAATCGCACACAAAAGAAAGTTGGTTTCACAGTAGCCCATTGTACAATGGGTATAGATGTATTTTGTAAATAGATATGACGAAGACTCTTAAATTTTGATTTCTGTCTAAGATGAACAGATCCAAGATTGAGCACCTGGACTCAGTCAAATGGCAATAGCCTAAGAAATTATTTTGGTTTGGTTTGTTTGTTTATTTTTACGTCCTATTAACAGCCAGGGTCATATAAGGACGTGCCAAGTTTGTTGGTGGAGCAAAGCCGGAGTACCCGGAGAAAAACCACCGGCCAGCGGTCAGTACCTGGTAACTACCCCACATGGGATTCGAACCCGCTTCCCAGAGGTGGAGGGCTTATGGTAATATGTCGGGACATCTTAACCGCTCGGCCACCGCAAATAAAGAACATGCCAAGTAATACAGTGACTTAACAATACTATCAATGAACTTATTAATGGATATCTTATTTTTTATTGTCATTGCATCCTCGATATTACAAGAGTCAACTACTATAACTATGGTTTTATCCACCCTTGACCATCCTAGATATCTAGGGGTTACTATCACTGTGGTTATATCCACCCCTGATCATCCTCGATACCCAGAGATTGCTATTACTGTCGTTATATCAATATAACCAAAGTCATAATGTAACATCTGGGATGTCTAAGATGTACAATATATGGCTTATAGAACATTCAGGAAAAGTGTAAACAATAACTAAAAAATAATTACTGTCAGGAATGGTAAGTAAGTTCCTTAAGTTATTGATAAAAAACAAGATATCGACATTAGTTGAAACGGGTTTTAGCATGTAACCACATTTCATTTCAAAATATTTTTATTAAATCATTTGATTTAATAGGGATTGGGCAGCAGGCTATGCCTATATAAGCCCTCTCCCTGTGGATACATACATGTACATCTCAAAATCATATAATTACGAATATATATAATTTTTAGACAATATTGAAATTAAATATATATTAAGGATACACTTGTAAGTAATACTATGCTAACACTCCGATAATAAGCAGGTATAAAAAAGCATGTTTCTAACTTGTGTCTTTTATGTAAGCCTTTAAAGACTGTCACTTAAATATGTAGGAAATCGATATCTTTGTGTAGTACTTTTCATGTTGGAGTTGCCGTTCTTTAGTTGCAATCTTGTTTCCTCTGCTTCAGTATAAAAATATTCTGAAGGGCGCAGAAACCTTTTTTCCTAGGGGATTTCCATGACTGTAAAAATCGAGGAAAATGGTGAAAAGAATATACTTAAGTTTATCCTTAAATACATGAGTTTGATCATTTGCATTATAGCAACATGTATATTATGTGAATACTTCTACTGAAAATAGCAGGGAAATTGACGTGATTGTATACAGAAGATACTAGCACATCTACACCATTAACAATAAAATACTGAACCCTGTTTTAAACTTATGACTGGATTGATGCATGAAACATGAATATAGCTACCATATACAATTGTAGATGTTATTTGGTTGATTTTTCATTTGATAAACATCATAGTTTATTTAGGTAGATTTCTTCATCAGACAAAAACATACCTTATAAATCTAAACGTGTCGTCACTATTCGATCAGTGAATTGATATTTTTTACACTACAACAAATGAATTAATATTGGTTGATATGGGATATTGGCTTAAATCTAATATAAGATATCAGGCATTGAAGAAAAGTATCTCTTCTGACTGACTGCTGATACGACAACAATGGTGTAATAATTTTATCAAAAATATAGTCCCACGTGAAATTTGGAATGAATAAGAAAGCAAACATAAAAATATATTCATCTTCTGGAGTTACAGCATATTAGGGAAAAAACATTTATTTTGTGTTATATCTCTATAACATAAACATGAGACAAGGAAGTAATTTCAACCGTGTGGACCAAACAATTGTCAAATTTTCGAGGGGATCTGCCCCTTTATCAAGACATACAAAACGAACACGATTATTATTAACATGTAGTCAAGGTCATTGTCATATCAATGTTATCTAAAACACGGGGATCACGCACCATTGCACACACAGAATAATATTATTTGTTATCAAGATCATTACAATCTAAATTGTACAATAGGTCAATTATAACAAAATATCTTTAGAAACCGTTAAACTGTGTTCTTTTGTGTAAAATAAGAGTACAACTTCATAATAATTTATCATTTTCATGAAATGGAATTTGAATAAAATCATGTTACATGACTTGAAGATACTGATGTTAGTATAAAAAAAATGCAGATATATTGAACGTCATCGAAATTTGTCGTAAAATCTGCTTTTCTGTGATTTTCTTCATAAATCAAATTGAAAATACGCTTCATACAAAATTTGATATCAATATGGTCTAATAATATGTACATGTATATCAATCGAAGTACAACTCGACAAAAAAAAATATTCCAACTTCGGATCAACATCACAAAACGAATGAATATCAATTATATGCATCATGATACTTTAAATGTCAATTATAACATATCCTGATTACTGAGCGTGGTAAATAAAATACACACATTCAAAGAAACTAGACTTCGTTAATTCAATTAGGCGTTTGCTAATCTGCAATTGATTATAACCGTCCGTCACTAATGAGGACGATGTCCCAGTCTTCTTCTTTGTCATCGACGACAACTCAGCCCTGATTACAGTCTTTCACAGATTGAGGTTTTCGAGACTGCAATGAATTTCTTTTGTTTACACCTGAATAGAAAAATCAATTTAATCTATCACATAATCCATTCTATGTCTTCGTATCTTGGTTGCGGTGATTTACGTTAAAAACATCAAAGGCTCCACTGTCGTGATCAAAGGGATGACAACACATTCACCTAATACTTAATTCAGTGAATTGATAGGTCGGATCACTATTTTAAGCAGCTAAATACATTTTATGATAGGTGATTTTTACCTGCTAATGTCGTTTAATCTGGAGCTAATGGGCGAGTTTTGTCTGATAAGTGTAACTACATAACGTGGGGATCAGATCGCTTCCAAACACACAGTGGTGGTCCTAAGATGCATGTGTATACAAATATTGAATGTTTGACATGCTTTAAAAATCGATACATTAAGGATTTGGTAACTTGAAGGGACTCTTTGTCGTTTATCCAGGATAAGGCTAAACTTAAATTTTCGTCGATAGAGAGAGGACTTAAAAAAATCAATTATCTATCGACACACAAAATAAAAGTGAATGTACATTTCTTTAAAAATCGTAGTTAATATTATATCATTGTACTTACCCTCAGAAGAAAAAACATAATGATTGATAATGAAATTAATACAACACATTAAACAAAAAGCACAAAAGATAACTGAGAATATCAGTATGTATATGTATTTTTTTGTTGTTGATAAAATTGATAAAATGTACGATTTTGTTTTCAAAACTACTTCGTGATAATGAACAGTTGTGTGTACTTTCTTCTTTAATGTAACCTTTCACGGTGACAGCCCTATATCTACAACTTGATATCAGCCCTTTCCATCTTTAATATAACCTTTAACGGTGACAACCCTATATCTAGACCTACACATCAGTCCTTTCCTCCTTTAATGTAACCTTTCACGGTGACAACCCTATATCTACAACTTGATATCAGTCCTTTCCTCCTTTAATGTAACCTTTCACGGTGACAACCTAGACCTACACATCAGTCCTTTCCTCCTTTAATGTAACCTTTCACTGTGACAACCCTATATCTACACCTTGATATCAGTCCTTTCCTCCTTTAATGTAACCTTTCACGGTGACAACCCAATATCTACACCTAGATATCAGTCCTTTCCTCCTTTAATGTAACCTTTCACGGTGACAACCCTATATCTACACCTAGATATCAGTCCTTTCCTCCTTTAATGTAACCTTTCACGGTGACAACCTAGACCTACACATCAGTCCTTTCCTCCTTTAATGTAACCTTTCACTGTGACAACCCAATATCTATCCTTTAATGTAACCTTTCACGGTGACGACCGAATATCTACATCTTGATATCAGTCCTTTCCTCCTTTTATGTAACCTTTCACTGTGACAACCGAATATCTACACCTAGATATCAGTCCTTTCCTCCTTTAATGTAACCTTTCACGGTGACAACCTAGACCTACACATCAGTCCTTTCCTCCTTTAATGTAACCTTTCACTGTGACAACCTAGACCTTCACATCAGTCCTTTCCTCCTTTAATGTAACCTTTCACTGTGACAACCTAGACCTTCACATCAGTCCTTTCCTCCTTTAATGTAACCTTTCACGATGACAACCGAATATATACACCTTGATATCAGTCTTTTCCTCCTTAAATGCAACCATTCATGGATACTGCCCTATATCTACAATTTGATATCAGTCCTTTCCTCCTTTAATGTAACCTTTCACTGTGACAACCTAGACCTACACATCAGTCCTTTCCTCCTTTAATGTAACCTTTCACTGTGACAACCCTGTATCTACACCTAGATATCAGTCCTTTCCTCCTTTAATGTAACCTTTCACGGTGACAACCGAATATCTACATCTTGATATCAGTCCTTTCCTCCTTTAATGTAACCTTTCACGGTGACAACCGAATATCTACACCTAGATATCAGTCCTTTCCTCCTTTAATGTAACCTTTCACGGTGACAACCTAGACCTACACATCAGTCCTTTCCTCCTTTAATGTAACCTTTCACTGTGACAACCCAATATCTACACCTTGATATCAGTCTTTTCCTCCTTAATTGCAGCATGGATACTGCCCTATATCTACAACTTGATATCAGTCCTTTCCTCCTTTAATGTAACCTTTCACGGTGACAACCCAATATCTACACCTTGATATCAGTCCTTTCCTCCTTTAATGTAACCTTTCACTGTGACAACCGAATATATACACCTAGATATCAGTCTTTTCCTCCTTTAATGTAACCTTTCACGGTGACAAACCAATATCTACAACTTGATATCAGCCCTTTCCTCCTTTAATGTAACCTTTCACGGTGACAACCCGAATATCTACAACTTGATATCAGCCCTTTCCTCCTTTAATGTAACCTTTCACGGTGACAACCGAATATCTACACCTAGATATCAATCCTTTCCTCCTTTAATGTAACCTTTCACGGTGACAACCTAGACCTACACATCAGTCCTTTCCTCCTTTAATGTAACCTTTCACTGTGACAACCCTATATCTACACTTAGATATCAGCCCTTTCCTCCTTTAATGTAACCTTTCACGGTGACAACCTAGACCTACACATCAGTCCTTTCCTCCTTTTATGTAAACTTTCGCGATGAGAATCCAATATCTACATTTAGATATCAGTCCTTTCCTCCTTTAATGTAACCTTTCACTATGACATCCCTATATCTACAACTTGATATCAGTCCTTTCCTCCTTTAATGTAACCTTTCACTGTGACAACCCTATATCTACACCTAGATATCAGCCCTTTCCTCCTTTAATGTAACCTTTCACGGTGACAACCTAGACCTACATCAGTCCTTTCTCCTTTATTAACTTTCGCGATGGATCCAATATCACATTTAGATATCAGTCCTTTCCTCCTTTAATGTAACCTTTCACTATGACATCCCTATATCTACAACTTGATATCAGTCCTTTCCTCCTTTAATGTAACCTTTCACTGTGACAACCCTGTATCTACACCTAGATATCAGTCCTTTCCTCCTTTAATGTAACCTTTCACGGTGACAACCCAATATCTACACCTAGATATCAGCCCTTTCCTCCTTTAATGTAACCTTTCACTATGACATCCCTATATCTACAACTTGATATCAGCCCTTTCCTCCTTTAATGTAACCTTTCACTATGACATCCCTATATCTACACCTAGATATCAGTCCTTTCCTCCTTTAATGTAACCTTTCACGGTGACAACCCAATATCTACACCTAGATATCAGTCCTTTCCTCCTTTAATGTAACCTTTCACGGTGACAACCCAATATCTACACCTAGATATCAGTCCTTTCCTCCTTTAATGTAACCTTTTACGGTGACAACCGAATATCTACACCTAGATATCAGTCCTTTCCTCCTTTAATGTAACCTTTCACTGTGACAACCGAATATCTACACCTAGATATCAGTCCTTTCCTCCTTTAATGTAACCTTTTACGGTGACAAACCAATATCTAGACCTAGATATCAGTCCTTTCCTCCTTTAATGTAACCTTTTACGGTGACAACCCAATATCTACACCTAGATATCAGTCCTTTCCTCCTTTAATGTAACCTTTCACGGTGACGACCCAATATCTACACCTAGATATCAGTCCTTTCCTCCTTTAATGTAACCTTTCACGGTGACAACCCAATATCTACACCTAGATATCAGTCCTTTCCTTCTTTAATGTAACCTTTCACTGTGACAAACCAATATCTACACCTTGATATTAGTCCTTTCCTTCTTTAATGTAACCTTTCACTGTGACTGCCGTATATCTACACCTAGACATAAGTCCTTTCCTTCTTTAATGTAAACCTTTCACTGTGAACGCCCTATAAATACACCTAGATATCAGCCCTTTCCTTCTTTAATGTAACCTTTCACTGTGACTGCCCTATTAACACACCTAGACATCAGCCCTTTCCTTCTTTAATGTAACCTTTCACTGTGAACGCCCTATATCTACACCTAGATATCAGCCCTTTCCTCCTTTAATGTAACCTTTCACGGTGACAACCCTATATCTACAACTTGATATCAGCCCTTTCCTCCTTTAATGTAACCTTTCACTATGACATCCCTATATCTACACCTAGATATCAGTCCTTCCCTCCTTTTATGTAACCTTTCACTGTGACAACCCAATATCTACACCTAGATATCAGTCCTTTCCTCCTTTTATGTAAACTTTCGCGATGAGAACCCAATATCTACACCTTGATATCAGTCCTTTCCTCCTTTAATGTAATTTTTCACAGAGATTGCCCTATATCTACACCTAGACATCAGTCCTTTCCTTCTTTAATGTAACCTTTCACTGTGAACGCCCTATAAATACACCTAGATATCAGCCCTTTCCTCCTTTAATGTACACTTTCACGGTGACTGCCCCATATCTACACCTTGATATCAGCGCTTTCCTCCTTTAATGCAACCTTTCACAGTGTCTTTTTGTATAGTGGAACTGTTGTCCTTTTTATAGTGCTATATCACTGAAGTACGCCGCCGCAGACACCAAGTAACACACCCTACCCGGACACATTTTTACTGAAAACTGGCGAACCAATGTTCCCACTTCCTTAATGTTGAGCGTAAAGCAGGAGCAGAAACTACCACTTTTAGTAACTACGGTGTGTCTCGGCCAGGGGACAGAACCCAGAGTCTACCTCACAGAGACGAACGCTCAACTGAAGGCCAAAAATGAGACGGTGTCAAGGGAGACAGTAGGAAGAAGAAAGTTAGTTAGGAAGAAGAGAAAACATAATATCCTAAATTTAGTCGCCTTTTGTGATTATTCAATAGGGGCAGCAGGTACAAATCTAACGCCCTACCTGCATGGCAAATCTGGTCTATAGATACTGTAAATCAATTGATATTTCGCGTTTTCGTTCTTTTCAAGATATTAGTTTCACACAGTTATTTGCGGACATTTAGATAACAGTTCAAATGTTTTCCAGAAATAAGGAGAAAAATTGTATATCGCGATAGTATTTAAAACTAGCGGGGCATCCTTATAGGTTTGTCCGATAAATAAACCTTTCAATATGACGTTACCAACATATCATTATTTATTCAGTATGTGATGTTTATATGAAACAAAATAATGTGTGGAATTCCAATTTCAATTTCAAAATATTTCATTGACAAAGACGAAGATGGTAAATTCTTATAGCATTGGACATATGGCTTAGCCTATGTCTTATTTCTCTCCCTATATAATATATGGCACTAACAAACAAAAACAAACATTAAATTTCCAAAGAAAAGGAAAGTTATTTAAATTCTCCTTAAAGGAATGAGTAACTTTTTATCAACATTTTGAATTTTAATATGATAGTATGTTTTCATAAAGTTAGTTTTCAGCACTGAACTGTTTTCAGTTGACACTTGTAGAAGAATGAATGACAATTTCATTGTGCGTGCTAGTGCTTAGTGTTGAATTTGTCCTTGTCCATTTGACATTGATCCTCCCATAATTGACAACTGAGTGCAATTTATTACGTATGTTTAAATTTGATAACGATTTCATAACAAAATGTCGAGACACTTTGCATCTATAATGAAAAAAACATCAATGACAGAGCAGCCATTTCAACAGCCATCTTCCACGATTGCTGACACGACAACTGTGACGTCATAATGATAATGACGTCAAAATAACTCGATGGCAATCATGTACTGTACAACTCCAACTACGTTTAGTAAGGTTAAATAGTGGTCTTGCATTAAAAAATGTAAATAAAAGAATGTTGTTTTGGTAGGGGCCGCGCTGACTCTCCAGCTTTGGGTCGTGAGTTCGAATCCAATATGGGGCAGTTGCAAGGTACTAAACGCTGGGCGGTTTTTTTTCTCCAGTTATTCCGGCTTTCCTCCACCAACAAACCTGCCACGTCCTTACATGACCCTGGCTGCTAATATCGTTTTGGTGATGTTTGCTTTTAAGACCAAAATGCTTCTTGTGATTCCTCGGAATTCAATCCCCCTTTCCCTCCCAAAACGGAAAACGAAACGAAAGATTCTATGAAAAATAATTCTATGAATCCCAAACATCTTTATTTTTTATTGACGTCAATATGTTCTACGTGTTGCCTCTTTTCTCTACATTTCCATCCTTCTGTATCCACATGAACGTGAAATATTCAATAGCCTTAGTATGGAGACTGCAGTGGTAATACGTCCATTTCCCGTGATTAACATACGCTCTTCCTGTCACGGGCCCGGCTGTTAATTTCTTTTCTCTATGAGCATGTATGGTCGTGACATGGTTGGCTATGGGCGATTGATCGAGAGTCTATTTTCCGTAATTGTTCTCCAATTTTCACTAATAGCACACCACTCCAATCAAACTGAATAGTCAAATAAAGATAACTGGCGATCCGGGGGAATAGTTGGATCGCCAGTACATCGATTGGCACAAAATCGCCCGTCATTACTTTTGTCCCCATGGTAATTTAGACAATCCCTCTCTATCAAAATTCGTTTGTATTGATTGGCATACAATTCATGGCCATAAATAGGGAGATAATATGCTAAAACGGTTCCTGTCTTAGGAAAAATGATAAGGCAGTAAAAATGAGAAATTCGTGTTAGTTTGTGCTACACTGATATTCATTTGGATTCAAATTCAAAATTGAGCTCAAATTGACGTATAATTTACGTCCGTAGTTTCGTATTTTTTATTATTCATCTATTGGTTATTATTTTAGTGAGGGAGTTAAATGGACTTTATTGACAAAATGGTATGGTCATACAATTATGTGATCTTTTTCACATTTAGTTTTTTCACATCGTGAGATACGCCAATTGTGGCGGTATTGTAAATGTAATTGTGAGAATTTTGAGAGGTTCTATCCAGCTGATTAAATAAACAGACGATACGGGTTCTGGCAGTTAGTGACAATGGATTCCTCCGTGTCCAAATCTGCCTCTAATCATCTCCGCGAGCATTACCAGTCACTCGAAAATGTAGAAAACAAATCAAATCTCTGGCGAATTATACGACATAAATAGTTACGATTTGATGTCACTCTTAAATATTCCGTGTAAGCTCAGCCCCGAGCACTTTAAGGTAAAGTATCTAACAATTCATATCGCTACGAAAGAACTTGATTGTATCATATTAAAAAAATAAGTTCGATTCCATCCGGTGATTACGAATTTTGTCATATAAAGGATAGTCGCGCAAATAAGGCTGAACATGTTTTAAATTGCAATGTGCGTTATATATAGACCAGATTTTTCTTAACAAAATTCATGGATGCACGTAAAGTATTATCACAATTTGGATTGAATTTATTTAAATGGCAATTAAAAAAAATATTGGCAGTGATCAATTAATTTTTATCAAAAAACTTTCGGTGTAAGAGGGTTTTTTTTGTAAAAGTTTTAAACGTAATACTTTTAAATACACACCATCAACACTCATATTCTTTTGTTTCCTTTCGTTGACATATGAGTAAATGATAAACACAACGGGTAAAAGAGTTGCGTTCTGTATCCATGCAATTACTATACAATTACAACAACTATCACCACTATCAACTCTCAAGATCACAAAACAGTCTTTAGTGTAAGACAATACAGACTTCATCAATCACTGATGACGTAACAAAAAGTAATTTTTGATTGACTAAGATTGTTTCATGATCTTTGAGTCAAAATTATCATTTCAAATATGAACTGTTTTAAATGTGTATTGTTACCTTATTTATCAGACATGGTTACTTAATTAACAAAGGATAACATATAATAATTGCTAACCGTTGTTTACATCTGTACCTCTCCTCTCCTAACACAGGCCCATATTCAGCACTATTCTCGGGTAAAAAAGTTTGACAACCAATATCTCCCCCTGTTTATCAACTTGATGTGTAGTATCGGTCTCTGGTGTGTGTCAGCAACGTACCAGAGTCGAGCAGGTCAAAGTCAAATTTCTACAAATTGGAAAAGCAATGAGAAACGATAATTTGTATGCAAATCTCTCGTGGCAAATTCGTCATAGAGAAATCACTTTGAAGAGAGACTATCGGTATCATGATGGACAAAACACATCCAATTGTGTAGTACACGATATGCTTTTCTCATCTTACGTTCTAACACAATCAACTGCAGCGATTCAAGCTTCCCTTGGATACAGAGCGTTTGATTTCAAAGCGTGTGAAAGATAACGATATAGATTACAAGCAGATCAATTGAACCTGATTGCAATCAGAGTCGTTAATATGTTTACCAAAGATATTTCTGCAAACATTGTACTTGATCCATTTCTGTTAATATAATTTGATTATATTTTTTGCTGAATCCTTTTTGTCGCTTTGAGAGGAAACCATACGAATAGCTTCAGCTGTTTGAACAACTGATACATTAACGATAAGGATAAAAACATACCAACACATTTTGAGTACAGTTTTATCGTCAGCCTATCTGGTGGCATTTAATTATGATATTGGATAAAGGAAACTTTGATAAAAACATACATCTCGAATAGCACATCACAAAAGAGTCATTAACGAAGAAAAATATCCATTGTAAAAATGAAACAAACAAATCGGCCGAAAGGACATTAAACTACATTACACGATAATTTTATGAAAGTTATTTACTGCAAATTACAGAAACTATGCATATCAGAGTAAAATGTTCGATTTCAATTAATTTTTGTGAGAAAAATTCTTGGTACTTTTCAGTGATGACCAATTAAAGTTAAATAAACTTTTTTTTTAAAGCAAAATTAATTTTTAGTGCACCAGAAAATATATGACGTTAGAAAGTCAGTAATTGGCTGATCGTGTTTCTCTGACAATCTACGCGAACATATGAAGACAAAACTTAAGCAAGACAAAAAATAGTCGATACTGTACCAGTAACATTGTCCCCTAACACTGTTTCTATGGTGTATATTAATTTATTTTGTCCACACGGTTAGAATTACTTCTTTGTCCCATATGGTGTATATTATATATTTACAAAGGATATTTTCTAGTAAAGTTTAAAATGGAACATTATCATAATATCCAAATAAATGTTTCAGGGAAAATGTCAGTTGATACGTAGATAATAGAAATTAAAAGCGAAATCCACGTCGTTTTTTACGCTAACAAACACATGAGGTGACAATTATTACCTACCTGCAAATGCAGAAAATGGAAATTAATGTTAGGGAAAGGACTTGAATCAAATATGTGTGGTTTAAACATCCTTAGAATAACAATGCTCAACATGATCCTGTTAACTTTGAAAACAGAAGCAAAACAAAACTGGCTTTTCATAGAGCCACATTCCTAAATGTGATTATATTTCTATGGGAGTTAGTGTCCTCTCTGTCATCCGTCAAAAGTTTGGTCATATTCAGATCACATCAATGTTTCAAAGGAAATATTAAATCTGTTTGAGTCGAAGTGATTAAACATCTACACAAGTTTTATATAAAATGTAACCAAAATTGCAAAACATTTATTTCATAGGGATAACAAATAAGGGATCTTCCGAATTTTCATTTTTATTTGTTCGGGTAGGTTTTGGAATGTTAACATATTTTTTTGTGAGAGTGACGTCACCTGTTTTAGTGAAAAATGTTTAAATGAACTCAAAGTTAATGAATTCTATTTGGAATTGCTTTCTTTTCAAGCTGAATTAAGGCAAACCTATATGATATGTGTAACATGTGCGGTATTAATGATCATGAATTTGATTATCTTTTGTAGTGAGAGGGAAACAGCTAATTAAAATACTTAAAGCATCTTCTCTAGATAAAGATGTAACAAACAGTTAAGCGACGGACGTCAAAGCAGAGATAATGAAATATTAAAATACCTTTAGAGTGCGAGAGTGTGATACACAGTGGTCCGATATCAACTGGTTGTCATAGTAACCGTGACATTTGCACATAAACACACTTTGGTATATCTGATATACCAAACACTTATATCTTAAAGGATTCTAACACAGTTCGGAATATGTTATCTGAATCCAAATAAGGTGAAAATTATTTTTAAAAATTGTTCACTGAAAGTTTTCTTTTTACAATACCGAATCAGTAATGCGGTTGACATTGGATCTGATTGTTATGAAATAACTTGATTTGCTTTTGCCGGATGAGCAATCAGTACCCCAGTCCATGTGGGGTATAACATGTTAAGATCCTTTTTAAAAAGTTATGAAAACAGAATATTTTGATTGATAATTTGAAAAAAAAGTAAAAACGACGGATGCCTGACTACCGAGTTTTATTTTATTGGTCTTTTCAACACAAATATATGTCATAACATTGATATGAGGTTCAATACCAGGTACGGTTGCGTTTCCAAGAAATTTACGTTTGAAAAAGTCTGTTTTCTGTGGTAGAAATTAAGTTTGGTTTTCGGTTGCTAGGCTATAAAACAGGTTGCTAGGGGGTTAATTTTGATAATTTTCTAAATAAATCGCCTGTAATACGACTATCATCCATATTTAATATATTTTGGAAAAATTGGTGTCTAATTCTCAATAGTTTGCCGAAAAATATGTAAGCATTGATGTCACAATTTCTTAATTTCAACGGGTATGAAACTAACTAGCTAGTATGACCTTTGACCTTAACTCTATCTGACCTATTCGAAATATTTTCCATTACGAACCAACAAAAACCGTATTTAATGAATAAATTAAACATAGCACATATATTTATGGGGAAAAAATCGAGTTAGTTGCTCTAAAAGTCAAAATATAATCTCACTCCCGCCATTTTTATGCCGTTTTTTCAGCTCATAGACCATTTGACCTTTGACCCTTGACCATGACCCCTCCACATGGTAAAAAAAAACCCACATTAGCATACCGTTTAACCGGTACTTATCGCGAGTATAATATTTTCGCGAATTCGTTATGGTTGCAAAAATTTCATCCTTGAAATACTTAAAATAATAAGTGATAGATAGATTTTATTCACAATCATAGCCAATTAAGTCTAATCTAGAAAATATTTACCTGCCGAAATACAAAGCTACTTGCATATTAATGAACAAACGGAATTGAAAACACAATTTTTTTTATCCTCTTAGCTTCACCATCACCATTTGGACCGTTTGCATTCCTGATGTTATTACATAATGATTTGTTGTTACCAATACAAAATCACCACAAAGGAAATGGTATCATGGTATTAATTAGAAACAATGCTATTAATAAATTGATAAAAAATGACAAAAACTAACAGATATTCTATTAGCATACAGTATCAATGTCGAAATTTTAGTAGTATGTATACATGAGTAATGCCGTATTCGAGAGGCTTAATGGCGTTTTATGTGGGAATGAAATACGTGAAGCACCGAACGGTAATATTGTATCAAAACTGTTTTTACATCAGCGCGTTTATTCTTTTTTAAGACATGCTCTTAGCCGATATCATTTCGACAATGGTGTATTTGCCTAATTGTTTTCAATATGATATTTGTTATCTACACATAGCCGACATTACTGATGTTTGAATTAAAAATCAATTCCAATAACATTTTTCCTATTCTCCGTAACGCTGGCATATCCAATTTCGATAATTCTACTTTATGATAAATTTTATTGTCTTAATGACTTAAACTTTCTGAAAATATAAATAGCAAATGTCGATAATGTCCACTATATGGTAACGGTCTAATGGTTTAATGACAGTTTTACTGTCATTTTCATTTTTAACATTTGGTAGGCTTTTAGTATACAATATTACCGATTTAGTGAGTTATGGTTTTATAAGTTTATCTTGTACTGTTTGTTGTTAACTCACATTCTCTTTCGCTACTAATAACAAACCATCCACCTTTAGATTGCGAATTCGAATGCAATGTGGGGCAGTTGCCAGGAACTGAACGATGGTCGGCGGTTTTCTAGTGTTACCCCAGCTTTCCTTCACAAACATCCATGGATCGCACTTTAATAACCATGGCTTTTTATTGGACGTTAATCTAATTGAGAACACTAAAGGAACAGAGGTGGTCTTTATACACAGTTGAATTGTGTTGAATTTGTTAATTTAGGATTTTATTTTTGCTTTTCTACAGATGTCATTTTACTGTCATTCACTGAGAGGACAACTTTCGGGGATTTATAGATTTTAATCTTATTGATACAATCAATTAACTTCCAAATATGAATATGTTAGATATAAATTTTCGCAGAGACAAACGTTCGCGAATTGAAGTTTACGCTAGTTGGTTATTTTCAAAAAAGAAGAGATATTGGTATTAACGAAAAATAAATAATAATATATTTATTTTATGTATTTAAATATGTATGACTTACACAGCACTTGTTATAACGCGGATACAGTTTAAGCAACCAAAACAATGGCTCGCGAAATCGCGTATCGAACATCCTCCCCGAGAAACTTATACTGTATTTGTAAGTTTACATTTTCGATTGCGCATCCTTCACAACCTCTCACATCATCGCATCCCCGATACTCCAGGGGTTCCGATCACTTACGATCTCTACACCCCTGGACTATCTCATAGTGAAATTGAAGGCAGCTCAGCTGAAAACATTTGACCAATCACAGGCCAGCAAAGATTTCCTTTGAAGACTACAGAGAGAGCGACGCTTAACATCAAAGCCACACAGTCAACCAATGTGTACCGTTATACGGTTCTTTTGATGTACATCAAATGATTAAATTACCTGTTCTATTCTGTTGCCTCCAGTTTTACCATGAGATAGTCCAGGGGTGTAGAGATCGTAAGTGATCGGAACCCCTGGAATATCGAGGATGACATCATCGATACTCCTGGGGTTCCGATAATATACGATCTCTACACTCTCGGACTATCTCATAGTATATAAAACTGGAGGCAACAGAACAGGGAACTGTGTACTTTGATTTCCTATTACGGTAAACTGTGGTTGACTGTGTGGTTTTGAAGTTAGGCGCCGCTCTCTCTGTAGTCTTCAAAGGATGTTTTATCGCAGGTCTGTAATTGGTTCAAATTTGTTCCCATGAGCTGCTTTCAATTTTACTATGAGACAGTCCAAGGGTGTTGAGATCGTAAGTGATCGGAACCCCTGGAGTATTGATGATGAACCTGTCAAAACATATGTTTAACATGTATGATAAGATACATTAATCGAGTGTTGATGTGTTTGGTATCGGCAAAGTTATGAAAACAGGTGTCTGAAATCAACATCAATGTAACATCGCAAATTCATTACCGGTCTGCGTTATTATGACACCTTAATAACAAACTGATTTTTTCAAAATAGAAAATTAATCCCAGCGCGATAAACAGAGAATCAAACGAGATCATGACAACGTTCCGTAATTGAAAGGTGTTCATTATATGTTCAGATTTCCATACCAACGATTGTTGACTGACGCACATGCACTGTCGAAATTTACATAAAAATGATAAACACGTGGACTGATTACGATATTTCATAACGATAACCGACTGAGTGTCATTGAGTGTATAACCAATTTAGAAATACATCCAACAGCTGATGATAAAACTGGTAAAATAAGTTAAAAGAAATTTAGATATAATTCATGAAATTAATCTACCAATCTACTAATCTAGGAATTAAGAAACACATCCAATAGCTAATGAAAAAAGACTGCAAAAGAGAAACTGCAAAAGAGAAACGAGCATAAATACAGAGCCTTATGAGGTGAGGAGAAAAAGACTCTCTTTCCTCGAAGCAGTAGCGGACGGTTAAATCAAGCTCACGTGTATATGAACTATTTCAAGATACATAATACGAGCGGTTCACATGATTTTGTAATTTATGCCACTTATATGGATTATCAACAACATGCTATCTTTCCGCTTCGTTTGTTTCTGACGTAAATTAGATATCGAACACGCGATATCAAAGTTAGTCAGATATTTGATAAATGTTAATGAAGGTTTTTAAATGTGTATTTGTATATCAATGTAAAGTAATATAACTTTTATCGTGTGTACTTTGAAATATGTATATATATATATACATAAAAAGAAAACACAACTATAAAACAGTTTTTTTAAGTATAGTTGTGTTTTCTTTTTATGTATATGGAAACCATCACATGGACATGGTTCTTTTTTACTTATATATATATTATATATATATATATATACTATAGAAGTATACCTGGTATGTAATTACAGTATTATAAAATTGACAATTGTCACGTTATCATGTCACAGTATACCGGACCGGTCATCACTTTCTTCATAAAATGTCTTTTTTTGAAGACAGTGATGTGGTGCAGTGATTAAGCCGCAGGTATGCTTGGCTGGGTGATTGCATTCCGTAGATTGTGAGTTCGAGGCCCGGATAGGGCACGACTCAACAATTACTAAGCAATGTGTAATGGAAGTATACAATACACGGTTTATTTTGGTGCGTGACGCAGGAGAGCAACAAAGTGAACATTGCATTGTTAGATACTGACCGTGTATTTTTCAGTTAATCCTGCAACAATATGCTTACAGAATGGGATGACATTCAATACGAAAACAAATTGTAAGTTATTTACTTGATTTCGTTTATAGCGAGACGCTACTTGTTGCAAAGAAAAATATTCATTAAATAAAATTGCACTCATTTTTTTCTCCAGTCTGAAATATAAAAGCGCCTTCGCAAATAGTTCCAGTAACTCTGTTTTTAAAATTCAGATTATCATATCACTGAAACAGTCATAGAAATTTAGAAAAAACAATCATTTCCAAACAAATGATCATATGCAAAGCATGCATTTGTCATGAGCCAAGATCAAAACGATACAGCGTTACCGTAGAAGTATGACGCAAATCTTATCTAAGCGTGAACTAGAAATAGTCCGATCCTAGATTTGGTTTGTATTCATACGTCATTGCGATTTCGCTAATTTGAACGCAACTCCCCTCCCATTGACTATATAGGGGAATATGTAAATATAATGATATCAATAGCCGTGGCTAATGGAATATTACCGTCCAACTAACTACTACAGTAAAACAAACAATTCACATCGTTATAAACATATTTCGTTATACACCTGTTACAAACATCGCGTTATAAACTTGTTACAAACATCGCGTTATACACATGTTACAAACATCGCGTTATACACCTGTTACAAACATCGCGTTATACACATGTTACAAACATCGCGTTATACACATGTTACAAACATCGCGTTATACACCTGTTACAAACATCGCGTTATACACATGTTACAAACATCGCGTTATACACCTGTTACAAACATCGCGTTATACACATGTTACAAACATCGCGTTATACACATGTTACAAACATCGCGTTATACACATGTTACAAACATCGCGTTATACACATGTTACAAACAACGCGTTATACACATGTTACAAACATCGCGTTATACACATGTTACAAATATCGCGTTATACACATGTTACAAACATCGCGTTATACACATGTTACAAACATCGCGTTATACACCTGTTACAAACATCGCGTTATACACCTGTTACAAACATCGCGTTATACACATGTTACAAACATCGCGTTATACACATGTTACAAACATCGCGTTATACACATGTTACAAAAATCGCGTTATACACATGTTACAAACATCGCGTTATACACCTGTTACAAATATCGCGTTATACACATGTTACAAACATCGTTATAAGACATATTTCGTTATATACCTATTACAAACATCGCGTTATACACCTGTTACAAACATCGCGTTATACACCTGTTACAAACATCGCGTTATACACCTGTTACAAACATCGCGTTATACACATGTTACAAACATCGCGTAATACACATGTTACAAACATCGCGTTATACACCTGTTACAAACATCGCGTTATACACCTGTTACATACACGTATCAAATGCGTTATACACTTTACAAACATGCGTTACACATGTTACAAACATCGCGTAATACACCTGTTACAAACATCGCGTTATACACCTGTTACAAACATCGCGTTATACACCTGTTACATACATCGCGTTATACACATGTTACATACATAGAGGTTACACAATGAGTGGTTGTTGAATATTGAATTTATTCCACACGAGTGAGGTTATTTTTTTAAAGTTACAAAAGATACGAGCTTTAGCGAGTGTCTTTTGTAACTTTTAAAAAATAACTTACGAGTGTGGAATAAATTCAATATTCAACAACCACGAGTAGTGTGACCTGTTTCTACCACAATATTATTCGGTTTTAGCCGATAGAAATACGACAGGGATACGGTAACATGTATTTACCGAAATATGCAAATAAGGTGTAGTAATATTTTCATCAGCAAAAAGACTCTAATTAGTATTCAAAAGTCATCGTTTCATAAAGAATCCGTCGATATCAAATTCTTCTAATTGGGAACATCTTTAGGGTCAAAAAATACTCATTTAACGTCATATTGAGTTCAAATCTTCAAAATTGCTTCCAGAAAATAAAACTCAATGTCGGACTACATGTATACATGTAAAAGCATTCGCACGACACGGCATCGTCTATTTCCCGCCAGATAATCATCAAGCCATTACCGTCAAGATAAACGTTCATAAACGCTAAAACTACGAAACTCATCAGTAAAATTCTTGTCCGGCAAGATGTATAATTAGTAATAAAGGTCAATTTAACATGTATGAAAACGTCACGTATTATGACACAATGACCACGGCGCATACGCTTTCCAACAGCAGTTTTGGACGTCAAGCGCCCATCACAACATAGAATGACGTCATTTGATTATTGATGACGTTGACAATGATGACGTGACACTGGGAAAGAAGTAGTTCGGTCAAAGTTCACCGTGTCAGCCAATCAGAATGCGTACAGAGTTTATACCACGTGTGGTATAAACACCACGTGTGGTATAAACAAATTGTTAATCAACAGCTGCAGTGTTTATTCAATGTCATGAGAGTTGAATAACACCCCCTATTGTGGTAGAAATCGCGTTATACACATGTTACATGCATCGCGTTATACACATGTTACATACATCGCGTTATACACCTGTTACATGCATCGCGTTATACACATGTTACAAACATCGCGTTATACACATGTTACAAACATCGCGTTATACACATGTAACAAACATCGCGTTAAACACCTGTTACAAACATTGCGTTATACACATGTAACAAACATCGCGTTATACACCTGTTACAAACATCGCGTTATACACATGTTACAAACATCGCGTTATACACCTGTTACAAACATCGCGTTATACACATGTTACAAACATCGCGTTATACACTTGTTGCAAACATCGTTATAATAGTTATAAGACATATTTCGTTATATACCTATTACAAACATCGCGTTATACACATGTTACAAACATCGCGTTATACACCTGTTACAAACATCGCGTTATACACATGTTACAAACATCGCGTTATACACATGTTACAAATATCGCGTTATACACATGTTACAAACATCGCGTTATACACATGTTACAAATATCGCGTGATACATATGTTACAAACATCGCGTTATACACATGTTACAAACATCGTCTTATACACCTGTTACAAATATTGCGTGATACATATGTTACAAACATCGCGTTATACACCTATTACAAATATCGCGTGATACATATGTTACAAACATCGCGTTATACAGCTATTACAAACATCGCGTTATACACCTGTTACAAATAGCGCGTTATACACATGTTACAAACATCTTTATAAGACATATTTCGTTATATACCTATTAAAAACATCGCGTTATACACATGTTACATGCATCGCGTTATACACCTGTTACAAACATCGCGTTATACACCTGTTACAAACATCGCGTTATACACCTGTTACAAACATCGCGTTATACACCTGTTACAAATATCGCGTTATACACCTGTTACAAATATCGCGTTTTCTCACATAGCTAGCCATGTAAGATAGAGTTGTCCCATGAAAGACAGCTATGTAAGATAAATGTTACATAGCTGTGACGTCACAATTGCCGAACAATCGGATGACGTCATATCAGCCAAATTTGACGTCATTTTTTCTTCTATTTCGATTGATTTGCCAGATTTATTTACCATTTCATTTGTTTAATTTGCATTTCAAACCGTTTTACCTAAGATTTCTTGTTTATATTTATTAATATAAACCAAACTTTGATGAGCTCTTTCGAATGGCGTTCTTATTTTTAAAATCGATCAATTATTTAAGAAGTTAAGATTTTGTCACAAAATGGCTGCCTCACCTTTCGTGCAAGTAACTCGACAAGCAATGTGAGAAAATAACTCTTTCATATGTAAATTATGTAGGATAGAACTATTCCACCCTCGGGTACAGAATTTTGGGTCAGAAACCTCGGCAAGCCTCGGTTCTGACCCAAAATTCTGTACCCTCGGGTGGAATAGTTCTATCCTACATATGTACATATGTAAGAGTCATATAATACACCTGTTACAAATATCGCGTTATACACCTGTTACAAACATCGCGTTATACACCTGTTACAAATATCGCGTTATACACATGTTACAAACATCGCGTTATACACCTATTACAAACATCGTTAGGGAACCTTGACGGGAATAACACTACGTTATAACAATTGATTCCATGTAGTGTGTTTGTTGTTTTACTGTTGTAGTTAGAAAGTTGTTACGAAGATAGAACTCCACAACGACAGCATGCTTCAATTATTATTCAGAACTGTACCTTCATTATTGCAATTTGATATGTGCTTTAAACATAAGGCAGGAAAAATAGCGGATATTTTATTTAGGGATTTGAAAATGAACATCTAAAAAGCGACAATTTACGTATTCAAATATGTTTATTAAAAAAGATTCCCTTGATCGATTTCTTCTTCAGTAAATATAGTGGTGTTTTGTTGTGTTTGGATTCGTATAACCCTTGTTAAGGACACAATACTGGCAAACTCATGACAGTTGTATCAATCAAATTACCTCATAGTTGATTACAGCCAACTCATTCCAAATACGTCTGTAAACCAATCTGAATGAAGTCACTGGAGTATGGCGGCAATGTTTAGATAAATTCGGCATATTTTGAGTCGACCAATAATAAATATCAGTTTCAATGACCAAGTCACTCAATGTCAAGACCGCTATATTTTCCCATCTATATGGTAGGCTAGTTTGGTAAGAGCTAGAGTTCGTAAGTGGTTGTCGTTCCTGACTGTATGAATGGTCTTAACATCTACAATGGCTAGTTGGACATTGACCACAGTTTGCGGCACATAAAGGATCCGGATTAGGGATGTTTTCCCAGGTCCGTGGTATATCGCCACAGTCTCTTGGTACAGTGGACCACTCACAGTGACACCGACAGCTCGTCCGAAAGAAATCAGTGGGCTCCTCAGTGGACATCTTGGTACAAGCTGCATCTAAGCTTGCCTGAGTAGTCGCACTAACAGATGCATTCCATTTGCAGACTTGGGACTGGCCAGGGTAGCAGGTTGTGATAGGTGGCAGGGTAGTCGTAGTTGTGGCGACTGTTGTTGTGGTCGTTGTGGTGGTGGTGGGTGCTGGTGTTGGCGGGGATGGTGTAGGCTGTACATTTGTCGCTGCTGGTTGAATGGACACATCGGCACAGTTCACAAAGGTCTCTTTTCTGGGTGACTTGCCTGAATTTCCTGTTAATAACAAAGCAGATGTCAAAATAGTAATTAGCATATTTATGTATTGCTTAAATAAAAGTAAAATTATAGACTATTTATTTTGCGGCATTTTGCTCAAAATCGGTATCGAATACGGTTTTTTTCGCACAAAAAGCTAACATATCAACGACAATGAAATGTAAAAAGCCAATAAATATTATTTGATTTATCAAATAGAATTATAAATGCTGTAACTGGGCGGATGTTTTTAAATGTTATGTTTTCTTCAGTAATCTAATGAAAACAATCAGGTTTGAAGAAAAGGCTTTTGAAATCATCTAAATGGACGAACATGAAAGATGATTAATAAACATTAATTACAACACAAATGTTGTACACTATAAATGATCTTGATTTTATGCCTTATGTATGTTAAGACGGAAACTTACTCGCAGAAATCATTTTACAATTACTAATGACACTGTGAAACTGTATTGAAAACCACAACATTGTTTTATGGAACGTCATAGCTGTCTCGTATTGAAAACATGTATATATATATATATAAATATATATTGTATATGAAATTGCACATCCATACAACACAAAAATACAATCATATGATTGAAAAGTATAGTCATATATATTATATGCAACAACATAATATTGTTTGGGAATAATGTAAAGTATTATCATACATTGGTAAAAGAGAATAAGATAACTATAAAATCAAATCAAATGATATAACGATAAATGAAAATGATAAAATGATGACACCAAATAAAACAATGATAGACGTAATATGTATGTCACAAAATAGAGATGTAATGTTAGAATAAAATAATGGTAGAAGCAAATGATAGATTGGTCAAATCAAATCAAATATTGGTAAAATGATAGCATATATTGATAAGATCAACCATACAGTGATAAAACCATACCATATAATGAAAGCACAAATTCATATAGTATATTTGAACCATAGTAGACAGCTATGGCGTTCCATATGGCTGAAAGCTCTTCGTGAGTATGCAAATTACGGCACACATTACTTTAAGGATTAATTTGAATAGATGTTTTATGTTATGGAAGTGTAAAAGAAAAGTGTGTTCTCTTATAAACACGAAATTAGTTATGATGGGAGTACATTTTAGGTATTCTGAGACAGGTTCATGACATAAACACGCATTAAATTAATCCTTATTATCCAATCTAAATCTTTAAAATTCACAATAAATAGAGATATTTTTTTCTGTGATATCATTACGCCGTAATATCAGTAAAAGGGCTAAACTTCTACTATCACAAACAGACACAACACTAACATACCACAGTCTCTCAAACTCACTATCACAATGAGACACAACACTAACATACCACAGTCTCTCAAACTCACTATCACAATGAGACACAACACTAACATACCACAGTCTCCCAAAACACACTATCACAAGGAGACACAACACTAACATACCGCAGTCTCCCAAAACATACTATCACAAGGAGATACAAAATGAATATACCACAGCCTCCAAAAATATAAAGACATTCACACACCACAACGCATTGTCAACATGGGAGGCAGTCCTTAAATAACCCTGGCCGTTATTACGTTAAAGTTGTATTTCTTGTAATTTTCACAATTACAAACTCTAATATCAAAAACTTACAATGTGTGAATATGGACTCTTATATATGATGGTTCAGATCCATGAAAGCACCAATATGCTATTGACATAGCGGTAAATGTCGCGTTTTGAAAGAACCGCCATATTCAACACCATGTTTCAAACTTTCGGGTAATATCGGGAAACCGAGTTGCATCACGTGACCGACATCGGCGAAACCCGTATAGATCGGTACCTCCCGAGCCGTATCACGTGGTCAATATCGGCAATACCTGTACAGATCGGAATAGATCGGAACAGTACTTCCGAGCTGTTTTTAAACATGTACATGTTAAAAATCAATATCTTAATTTAATAGTTTAATAACTTCAATACGAATTCAAAAAAGTTGGTAAATATAGAAAGTTAAAAATTTAGAGAGGCGGAGAAAAATATGTAGAACACTTCAAATACTTTTTCTATGCCAAAAGTACAATAAGTCATAGACCATACAACTTTCTTTAAGCTTATCAGTATACCAACCCGAGGTAATGTTACTTACCTGGAAAGCATGCCTACGGGTGTTTACGTTAGGAGATAAAAATGTTCTTTAAAAGTAAGATTGGACTATTTTGTGATTGCTTGAACTATGACCTACCTGTTGTCCACCACCATTGCAGGACACAGTGATTGCAGGTGAGATGAGGCGGCAGACGGACATTCATGGGAATTGGTCCTGTAATGCCCGGGGCCAGGGTGAACCTATCGCTTCCATCGTCAAACGTTAGTCTGTTCTGGTCTAGACAATCCTGTGTCACGGGTGTGTTGTTGTCTGTAGCCTCACAGATTCGAAACTCAAACCAGCCCTTATGGTTAGCAGTGACATCTACCTCGATTGGCATGACTTGTCCCTGGGTATATCTCGCTAAATAAGAGATAAAGCCCGTGCCATATTTACCACCAAGCTCATGTTCACGAACGCCATCATACGGGTCACCACAAGTCCCACATTTGCCGCCATTAACATCATACTGTCTCTGTAATATAAACAAACTGATTATTGAATATTAGTTGAACTGCATCGCAATGTAATTTTTTTTCATACTATGTATGACTTTCTGGTTGGCAAAATTCCTTTGTGTTCATACCTCTATTAAACAAATCTGAGAATGCCTCGAAAACTTGATACTATCTTGTCACAATAAAGACAATTGCGTTGCGTATTGATTTGAAAAAAATCCCCAAAGAAATCAATTGAATCGTACATCAAAACTAATTTTATCTTTTAACTAAAATATTAATTATAAGTATTGATGTCACTTTTTGTTAAATGCATAGGGTTATGAGAAAAAAGTTTGCAATCTGTGTAGCGGATTCTCGGCCGAAAATTCAACAAATGGTGACTATTCCCTTGATTAAGGAACAAAAAATATACAATATCGCACTGGCCCGTGATAAATAACCCTTCGTCAGAAGCATATATTATCAGTATCATTCTATATGTATTTATTTTTCAACTGAATCACACAGGTGCAGTTGACCAAAAATTAAAACGGCGCTGTTGAAGTGCAATTATGATTTTAAATGGCCACATATGCTGCCACGTCGTTTAAACATCGAATGTCTTTCAGTAATTCATAGCCAATATGAATGCCAACTGGACAGAAGCAAATTCCATGAAGCGTTCTAGAATTTACCTCTGTCCCGCACGTTGATACATAGAAACATTCCTTTGAGTCTTTTTAAATATGTCTTAATACCACGAATTCAATGAAAAATACAAACAAAAATAATTTGATATCATACATTTCACCAAAAGTGTTCGTTAGTTACGTGCTAACATTAAATAAAACCATGATCTTCACGAATATACAAGTTATTCACTTTGCCTGGAATATCTGGAAAGGCAGAAAATACAAATACAAAAACTTACACCTTTTCCTCCACAGAAGAGAGACATATCATCGTAGTTTCTTGGCTGAGAATTGTTGCCTAATCTCCATACAGAGCCTCGTTGTGGTGGCCTCCATAATCTGCCGTGACCATTAACATTGACCAGTACAGCCAATAAGGCCAGGAAAGATAACCAGCTAAACATCTGGACAGCGGTCAGTATTTATAAACGTTAAATACGATGTTGACTCCGTACGGTTCGATGATGCTTTAAATGACTGTCGGACTGTGATCGTGTTTTGTCCCACGGAATAAGGAAATATGACCCTACGTCCTGGTTAATAATGTGAAAGTTTATTGTTATCTTCAACATACGATACTGCTTGTTTGGGGGTTTAAAAGAAGTTTTGCTCAAGATGTCACGCAAACGTTCTGGTTATACGGTAGGTCCAAAAGGGGTATCGGGTACTTGATATCAGCCCACATGAACAAATATTGTCCCAGAAATTAAATCAAGCGAAGAAATGACACGACTTTTTTTTTAATTTTGAAAAAAAGGTACAGTCCGCCCACGCACCTTTGTAGGTCCCTCCACTTTCTTTAGTCATTTTTGTCTTATTAAAAAAGTATGTGACTTATAAATACATATAAACTGCAGTATATTTTTATATCTGTTGAGCATTACAAAGTGTACAGATACATCAATTTGCATGAAAGTTGTATTTTTGGTATATGGTCACTTATAAAGTTCATTTTAAAAACCTGTCAACGCAAGCTAAAACATTCGTGTTGAGATGATTTGTTTTTCTTTCAGAATGGTTTTCAGATGGTCCCAATATATCGGTCATTGTTTCTAAGGAAGTTGGTGGCCATTTTCCTTTAGTCCACCTAGTTACCGCTGTTGGTATACATGGGTATAAATAGGACAGTCTTGCCAGACAGGTTTTCATTTCAACACATGTACTCAGTATAACACGAGCAAGATAATTCCTCTCCTTAGAAACAGTGCACTCTTCTGACAACGTGTCATTAACATTGAAGATTGACAGCATTTTTGATAGCGTGGTCAGATTTTGTTGGGTAGTCTGTATATTAAGGAATTCAAATATGATTTTTCATATCGACATACAGAGATAATTTTTTTTCCTTTTTTGGTATTGGGTATGGGCATACTCGATACTCCAGGGATTACTATCATTGTCGTTATATGCACACCTTGAAACACTCTTCACAATTCAGAGGTTACTATCACTGTCGTTATACTCATCCCTGGACCACCCTCGATAATGCAGGGTTTACTACCACTGTCGTCATATCCACCCTAAATTATGCCGTAGTGGAATCTGGAGACATTTCAGGAGATTAAAGAGACGTCCCTTGAATATTACAAAGATCGAAGTTTCAGGACCAAACTTAAGTTGTTCACCCGTTGTCGCACAGAGAACCTTCATGTTTACTATGACATATTTCATTGGTGGATAAGGCAGTAATAGTAACCCCTGGAATATCGATGATGGTGTGGGAGATGGAGATTTCCTTTAGCACACATGTCGATATTTGACCTATCTGTCAATGGTGGAGGCACAGCTAGTGTATGGTACTTTATAAACAGTTCTTAGACTTGAGGTATTTATCGAAATTTAACTTACCTGCCAATTATCTTTGGATGTTGTTAATATTCTTAAAGTTATATGTGCCGTAACTGGGCGAAAATTTTGACATGCTATTTTTTCATCGTTAATCTATTAAAAACCATAAGGTTTGATGAACAAAGCTGTAAAAATCATTCAAATGGCTTCAGATGACTTTTAAACGTTAGTTATAACACAGAAATTTTGTACTGTAAAATTGTTGTTTTTATGCCTTAAATATGTTTACATGGAAACATCCCTGCTGAAATCACTTTACAATTACTAATAACATTGTAAAAATGTAACATGAAATTGTTGACCACAAGTTGGCTTCATGGTCTGATCGTATGTACTCATTTCACTTCACTATTCATGTAAATAAATGATTTTTGGCAGTACTGCCAAAAATCATTTTCAGCTCTTATTTGTACATGTAAAATTATAACATATGCATTGAAAGTACTGTAATTTTCAAAAAGTTGGTAATTTTTGGTGATTAATAACATATTAAAAGCTCATCTTGATTCGTGAGTATGAATATCTCATTAGGTTTGGACGAAAGAGTTATCGTATTTTGCCCCTAACGTCATCATCAACAAGATGGCGGCACATAATTGGTTCGGGCAGACTTCTGTGAAAGTTAACATGGATGACGTCGACGCTATCTCAAACAATTAGAATGGGGTAAGAATTATTTCCAGGATCAAATAACAGATATTGTCTGGTATTTATTTATTCCAAAAGGCCTTCGACAGGATATATTCGATACAAAGCTTGGTAGTGACTTACGCCAGATTAAAGTTTCGTGTAGACCCAATATTTTTCCGTATTACCTCACTAACAAACCAAATCCACAAAAGATGATGTAATTTGATTCCGAATTGGTCGTTTGCGAATGATGTCATCAAAATATGTATTTAAATTTTCAGTTTATGATAGACAAATTGATTTTACCAATGATGTACTACAACCAAAATTGAATTATTAAGCTAAAGAAATAGTCAATAACTCAAGTATATATAGAGAATTTTCTTGGAAGTTTACATATAGTTAAGATACAGTTTTTTGTCGTACTGTAGTAGATAAGCAATTAAAGCCATCAGAACTTTTAATAACTAATCAAACATTGTAATTGCATGTTGCTTCAATAAACAATGACATACAAAAAAACCCAATATTTAATAAGTATAATCACACTCAAAACAGAAGTGAAACAAAATCAATCGAGAGGACATACGGTCATATGTACTAAATGTGTACTACATAGGGGCTTATAGGTATAGGAACACATGTGGTTGTGAACAAAGAAATATGATAATAATACTTCACATTTCTCAATACTCAAATAGTGTACACTAGTAAAATGAATCGGCAATTAAGCTGCAGGGAAACTCCATTCGAACCAATTATTTTAAACAAAATAAATTAATCCCGGCGAGCGATGCATACTCTGTGTTTATCTACCGTGTCCGACGTTATCGATGTTCAATATCCCAAAAGCACGGCCAATGATTTTATGGTGTAATCACATAGCAAGCTGTTCCCTCGCCTCTCATGTCGCATTCGACTAATATCCATCTAATTCAATATCTTGTTTAAATTTTGAGGCAGAACTTATGAAACAGATGGTATGATTAAGCAAACACAAAATGTTGCATTACATCAAATATAATTTGATTTTTAATATTTGACCGTGGAGTAATGACTATGAACGACATTCGGAGCGCCGGTCTATTATAACCACGGCCTTCAACGTTCAAGGTTTTAAAATTAAAATCAGCCGGAATTAATTGATTTAAACTTATTTGTTTAATTAATTTGAATATTAAAAGACATTCTGTATCATTTGATGTCAGTGATTTATCAGTAGATTTTCCTTTTAGTGAAATTCATTTCGAATAAAAGTTAAAGCAATGGTATGTTCATTTGATTAAATCCAAGGAGGCACATGATCAACTTAATTCCCTTTTACGATATTTAATTTAATTAATTAGATAAAACGAAAACTCAATTAATCATCGTATGAGAGACATATAATGAGCCATACCATGCCCACACACCTCCGGTCCTAATTTGATTAGCTAATTATAAAACATTCTGAAAATGAATTAAACATATGACATAAGGGAGATCAAACTCATTTCATAACTAAACCTATATTTCCAGCTCAACATATCAAACGGATCATACTGAATTAATCTAATCCCGCTTTAAAGCTTTCACATTTTCCTTAATTACATCATGATCTTTAATTGTGGGTTCACATGCACAGTACAGTTACGTCTACAGTTCGTTACACTACTGTAATGTACACAATCGAGTTAATTGAACATCAAATTCATCACCCTTCTATAGTGTTTGTGATTCCACAAAATGAAATCATAATGTAGTATAACACAATTGTCATCACCAATTCTGTATTTACATATAACAGAATTATCTTCCCTTGCCGGTAGATATTAATTGAGACGCCATGTGGTTACGAGCGTAACATGATAATTTTCAGAGAAAACGAATTTCGTTTCGCTCACAAAATAACGATGTCACAATGGATACCTATCCGCAAGGTAGGTTGTTCTGTAACATGCAAAGACGGAATAAGGCATAGTAGAATAATGTGTAACCAAACACGTCGAACGATTAAAACTTGTTCGCAGATAGTTTTAAAAATCTTTTGTACGATAAGACTACTGTGACATGTATCTGTATGACGGGTGTCGCTGTGACCTAGATTTGTATGGCGAGTGTCACTGTGACCTAGATTTGTATGACGGATGTCGCTGAAACATAGATTTGTATGACGGGTGTCGCAGTGACCTAGATTTGTATGACGAATGTCGCTGAAACCTAGATTTGTATGAAGGGTGTCGATGTGACCTAGATTTGTATGTTTTCGTTATAAATTATGTCATTATTACATTGACGTTGAGACATGTGTTTTGTTGTCGTTGTCATCGAGATTTGTAGGACGGATGACGATGAGACGCTTGTTCTATCTGTGAATCACAATGTTTCATTCTTAGATGTATTCAACATATATTTTAAGAAGTGTTTACATGAATGTTAACTTGTTTTCATCTATATGAATCAAATTTTAGTAAGTTCAATGATATGTTGCGGTGTTGCTTTTTTATTTTTTACCAATATAATTTTGTAACCATTTTTAATTGATCAACCATGTTAACCATGACTAAAACAAACACTGGCTTTAACATTCAATCACAGCATTTGGTCACGAAAAAATAATTTGTGTAATTTAGCTCCGAACATTTCACTTCCATTATTTATTAAAGTGAACAGTCGGGCAAGGATGGCTAAAGTCGGTAAAAATGGTGTGAATGTATCCAGTATAATTTCTTATGAAATAGAAAAATAAAAATCTCTCGCCAAAATCTGTCTGCGTACGAAGAAATTAATTTAAAGTATAGTAATCCTAAAACGTCCTCCCGGCTGACTATGTCCGTGGTTACATTTCCACGCAGCCTCGCTTTCAATGCTTTCAACTTTCCTTTACTTTAATGATCAGAACTGGGAAACGTAAGCAGAACTTGGCCGTCGTATTAAAATGTGAGAACGTTTGGAAGGCCAATGAACGCATTTAGACTTGTTTTCTTTGCCCGACTATTCACTTTAATGCAAAGGATTGGGCACAAATTATTAAACTTATATGAAGTCCTCTCCAAAAAAATAAAAATGAATAAATAAAATATGGCATCGCCAGAATATGACAAGGAAGGTTGTTTTTCTTATGAATTACCGTTTTGTTTTGCTTGTTTTAGGGTTCAACCTCAACGTACCATTTATGTTCTTTCCTAGTACAAGAGCCAAAAGGGGGATGTATTAAACAATTATCGAAAGGGGGAGGTTACTGGGAACTTGCCTGGAAAAGCGAGTAATAGGAAAATATTAACTATTACAGTACCATGTTCATTCTAATTAAGAAACCCCAGATATGACCAGGTTGATGACTCAAATCTAGGAAAATTATGACTTGTGAATTTATTTGTGAAGACTTTATGAATTATATAAAAACAAAATAGGAGACGTCCAACATATTACTGGTATCCAGATGGCTTGGTGTGTGTATTAATGCCACTTGTTTCTCAGGGAAAAAAACCCGAAAATTAGAATAAAGCGTCGAATCTAATAAGATCAAGATTTCGAACGACTGAGATTTATGACAAAAGACTGACAGGAAGTATTGTCTAATCCTCGTTGGTATCGGATCGTAAGATCCGGAATTATTGATGGCGTGCAAACAACTCATAGTCCGGCCCGCTCTTCTTTCAAAAAATAATTAGCCACTTCACGACATTATCCAATTACATTAAACGTCACTATAAAATGCCAGAACATATTCATTCTTTGAAACGGAAAAAACACAATCGGACACGGTTAACCCCATAAACCATTGGAAAAACCAAAGCTTTCCAGTCGGAACGTTTATGTGATTTGGGCAAACGAGCTGCTTAATTCTAGGAGTCCTAGAAAATATGGACTACTTTTCAAAGTTGCATTTGCATGCGATGTGTCTGTTGTAGACTGTTTTAGGGTATGCTATTGTTTATCACAACATCATAACGTCAATGACCTAACTTGGTTGATTTCACTCAATCAGACGAGTCTCCATTTCAATCAAATGAGTCACCTTTTCAGGGATAAAAAAACGCATCTTATATTAAGTAACCTGTTTTAATAACACCAAATGAGAAAGCAAGTGTAGAACTTTCGGATTATTTAAATGGTCATAATAAGTCGGTAAACCAATAAAAAAATATCGCGTTTAAAATTAGACATTTTGAATATTTATTTGGATCTCACACTTAGTTAACACTAATTGTGATATATCTCAACGTGATATGTAGATAAATGTAAATATACATACTTTAGTGGTAATAAGATTTTAACGATTTTAGCGCCAACAAATTTAGCGCGAAATACAATAATAGCGCATTAATAGTATATTATGTACATTTGAAGTACAGCAATCATAACAAATGCGCGAATAAATCACTGCGTTAACTTGTTCAAATTCAAGTTTGCATTAAAATGTGACTGGGCCAAAGTAAGCCAGTTAGTATCTTTCGCTATAAAACTTCAACTCGACACTTATCAATTGTTTTTTCTACACAAACATGAGTTTTATTCAAACTAATTACCAGCAAACCTCTACTAATAATAAGATCTGTTGCTGTTTATCTAGCCTTCAGATCTGTATAATGTGACTTTAAAATTGCCATCCACATTTTCCAGCACTCCGACGATTTTGTTGAATTTGGAACCAAAGCGTTCTGTAATGGTGTCGCTAGTCATGGCTATCAATTGTATTTAGCATATAGGCGATCATTCATGGCCGTTTGACTAAACTAGAATCTGATTAAACCAACACAGATTTTTATATTTTCACCAAAAGTAGTCCATAAAGCTTGGTTACTGAAGATGGAGGATGGAGATCATTGCACTGCCCAGCCATTTAATGGGTTGTTTGTCAAAATTGATTTAAATTTGAAATGGATTTATTGCCGTTGGCCCCATCTGTCCTTATGACTAATTACAATTCGTCTTACTAATTACCATTCATATGACGACCACAAGTAATCATACGTCTGTTTTGGAAGATTGAAATTCAGATAAAAACAAGCATACAATTATTAAGCATATATGATAATTTTATATGAAAACTGTAGTTATGCTGGAGGTATTTTACGTTATATGACTTTCAGATTCTGTTTTTTTTAAATTAGAAAGTATGTGTATATGTACATGTATTTTCAGATCATGGAATGACACCATAGAACCTGCCTCCGGCCTCCGTTCTCCACCAAAGGGTTTATTGACATTGTCATTGCTATATTACATTTCCCATCCGTGGCATCTTGTATTTATATTATTATCTATATATTATGTGAACGCATATATCATGATAAATTGACAGATATTCTTCGAAATGTGAAAAATATGCCCACACTGTCTGAATTAATCCATTCTCCTACATGTGTTTTTAAAAATATATTAATATTATGAAGAAAAAACTGATCCGAACTGAAACGAACAACATTAAATAATCTTTATTCATTTCAGAAATCACAAAAATATAAATGAGAAGTATACCTGGTATGATGTTACTTAAATATTCTACGCCGCTGACAAATGGTATTTTTCGCTATCAAAAAACAGGAGCAGATTTAGTATTTTTTTCAGTTACGAAAGTTACTTACTTTACACTATTACCACCATTGAAGAGTTTTTAGCTTAGGTTTTATTTCAAGATAATAATTAATTGCATCCCGAGAAAATTCCCTGAAACTATGTCCTATATGGAATGAAGTACTGACGGTGCATACACCAAAAGCAATTTAAATTATTTTACATTATTTTTTGTGTTAATTATGTACACGAATAAACACCAATTATTATCAAATGATGAGTATCGTTTATGCATTCTATTGTGTTATATCAATCTTTCGTTCACGTATCTCTGTTGTTTATGTTGCTACTGCTGTAATTGAAAATTGCTCTGATTAGTACATTCTTTCGTAATTAATGGCCTTCAAACTTGTTCTTGGGACAAAAAGGCCATGGTCAGAATATGAAACAAAATTCTATGTTTATTACATTCGTGGTTCAAAAGCAACAACGACTACACACAAAGAAATATAAAACGAGTGTCGAGATATTTTATTTCCAAAAAGAAAAAAAAATGCTATGTACTATCAAAGTTCAACATGGTGTTATCAACCCGTAATTAGGGATGACAAATGAAATTTACCTTAACATGTCGCCATTCACACTGAACGTGACTTCTGGTTCCCTTTTAAATCTTCTTCAACTGCCCCTAGAAAGAGATAACATCAGTGTATAGTGAGGAGACATCATCGTTTTTTTTAAATTTCGGATATAAGTGATTCACATCATCGTTTTTTTTAAATTTCGGATATAAGTGATTCACTCATTTCCTTCACTTATTTTTTCTTTCCTCTAGAGCCAAGTAAACACTTAAACATCATTACGTTATATTCCAAAATAAAGTCAAGCCAAACAGCTACAAAAATTAATTAATTAATTAATGAGTTAAAATGTTAGTTGTAAGTCGGGAACATATAAACAATAAACATTTGCATAAACATAGAACATAAAAACTTGTCCCCTTTAAACCGGCTGTATGCTACCAAAAGGTGATAAGTGATAACATTATCTAACTGTTGCTATTTATTTTACCAGGTATGACTTCTTTTTTATTACGTTCTTGTCGCAATAGTTCCGGCACGAAAAGTATCAACACGAATGAATTCGATGTCGCTTAGTCCTTACACACGTGTCGATCCGATTCAGGCTTTACGCATGTCTAGTCATGGACAAAAAAGTTCATGTTCTTCCAGACAAAATGTTTCCTCTCAATAAAATTAATTATCCTTATTGGGAAGAAATGACTTGGATAAAAGGAAAGCGCGACAGAACACGTATCGGTAATTATTAAAACATCGCCCATCAGGGCCGGTTTGGCGTGCAGAGGAAGTTCTAAATTCGAAACCGGAATGGAACCGACCGGAGGAAAATTAAACTTCTTCATTTCCACTCTACGTCTGTCTTTCATTTAAAATCTAATCTGGTTGGTGTTAATACAAAAAAGACGTACAATTAGTGAGAACAAAGGGACCGCTCCACTATTATTTAGATTATACAATTAAATAAATCCCCTGCACGGTCCCAGCCCAAGACATTTTCACGAAATCGGTTACTCTCCTAAATCAATTCCCTTTACATTCATTTCAATCCATCAGCAATCTTTCGTTCTTACTAATAACACTGACAAGTACAGTTTCCTCTTAAATATAATAAGAATTAATGTCTATTTTCTTCGAAATAAATATCATATGGGTTCTTGTTAAGCGATTATTTGCGAGAAAATATTTCTTTTAATAAACAGTAGAAATCGTTTCTTCTTTGAAATTGGAGTAAACATAAGCTCATTTAGTGAGACAGAGAGATAATGTTCACCCAAACAGATCGGCCATTACGTGAATAAGATATACTGTAAGTAACATAACTCTAATGAGATGGGCGTGTCTGGTACGAATCGACTTCCTTGTTTCCTTTGAATTTAGAAACTCCATCTATTTGCCCACTTAGCCACGTTATAGTAAATTGCTTTGTGATAATTCCATGTTCACTAATAGTACAGTTCCCCCTTCAGCCATTGCAGCTGCAAAATACACTCAGAATTATCTCTATTTAAACAACATTCCGCCTGTTTTGAAATTGTTATTTCATGTAAGTATAACATGCAATGAATTACCACGAAGTTGCAGTTACTGAAGGAGAGCACAAGTCTAATTGGCCTCTGTACAAACGACCTTCTCTATCAGTCAACAACTTCAATTCCTCCCAAAGATTTCATTTATTTCCTCTGTTTACCTAAACTACTCATATCACAGAGTTATCTGCCATTACAGATAGGTACTTATTGTGACGTCATGTGTTTGCTAGACTGGTTCCCGCCTCAGTTACCTCCCTTGCGTACGCTTTACTGAGGACCGGTAGCGAGTAGCCATCTTGAGTGGGAATTCCAACTCCAGAGTAGTGCGCATCATTTCTGCGCATGATATGTCATCATGGAGACGGCTACTTCCGTTAAGAGAAAATAACGTCATTAACGTCGTTCCTATCAACACACTAAACTCTGTTAGCACGAAATGATTTCAAAACTTAAGATCTTATTTAATTTTGTTTATATTTCGTTCAAATAAATTATTTATTCTTTACGTTAAGATCCGTCGCTTCGTGCGTAAAGGGGTTTCCCACGTCTAAAAAAGTGATACCAGCGAACCGGATATGTAGATTGACCAATCAAAAAAATCATCATGGTTACCCGCTACCGGTCCCTAGTGAGCGGAGCGCAGTCTGGCGGAGAGTAGAGAACTAAGGGAAGGGAACCAGTCTATGTGTTTGCGAGCGTTATGTCACACTTTTCAGAGAAAACGACGTGAGTTTCGCTCAAAAATTAATGACGTTACAATGGATAACTACCCGCAAGGAAGGTAACTCTGTGTTATACACAAGACGGATTCGACTCTATCTATATATTGAAAAAAGGTAAAAAATGTATTAGTAAAATTTGCATGTTGCATATTGTCAAACATTAAAAATATTTAATGGGATAAGTTATCATGTAGGTTTTGAGAACAACAAATACAACACTTATCAAACACTTATATTTTTCTCAGAATGAAGAGTCAAAGTTGACAGAAAAAAACTAACTGAAATCACCAACATTACAGCAAGAAGCTGTATATGAAATGCCAAAAGCATTGGGGTTCATCTAGGATATAAAATCTTAATAAAATGTGGTAAATACTTAATCTGGCTTCTATTTTAGGCACTCTTTTTCGATCGTCACCAAGAGATCATTGTAATACTCCTGATTTGGGTATTTATATGGGGACCGCAATGAACCCCGGAAAAGATAGACTATTTCCAAGTCCTGATGCATTTATATAGGCCTCCTCTTGTGACGAATCTCCCGTCTAAAACCCATACTTGAATTGCTTCACACATAGGAGTGTCGTGATTTATAAACAATACTTTGACAAGTATGTAATCTAAACGCAGACACATAAACAGGTATATAGAGATATTATTGCAAACAATAAACAGATATTCTAGTACGATAAGGTCTCACACATTACTAAGACTCATTCAATAGCAATTTAACATCACTATTTTAGTACAGAATAGCATTAAAATGTATTGGTTATTACATGTTACAATCTAATATTAAAGGAAAAATAATAATCAGTAGGCACTCAACAGAACAACTCTTGATATGCGTGGAAGTCAACAGGAAGTCTGCACATATAAAGGTCTGCACACCATATGAGGAAGCGATGTCTACGGATGGAGGTGGATGGAGGTCGATTTAACAACGTAGATACATAGCAAGTAATTTAGAAATATTATTGGAAACTTGTAACAATTCTATTATTTTTAATAGGATTACAAAAACATAAACCATATTTTATACCATAATTGAGGTCTGAATATCAACACATTTTGCAATGCGAAACTAATAATAATATAAATTATATACTGTTGTGTACATTGTATCATATACACATTTAGTTATATAGATAAACGTACAGAACGAAACAACGAAATTTACATTTCAAACATGAAATCAATTGGAAATACAACAATGCATTAGAAAATAAAGTCACGAAAAACAATAGAGTAAAAATCAATTGTAATGTGATTCACTGACATTTTCATCAATTTCACACAATGGTTAAGAAAACATTTTCTTTGAAATTCTTTTGAAATACACACACTTTTACTTTATAAGAAAAACGAAGCTTTAAGTTTTCGTTTTTCAAGCATTTACAAGGTTTAAGAATCTTTTCAATTACAAAAGATATCCCACAAAAAATTGATAAATGACTTGTATCCTATTTCATGTCGCAGGAGATCATTGTTGGCGTTTTCAAGGAGTAATAATCAACGATAGGGGAAGTCCTATAATTCACGCGCAACTCTCGTGCGCTAAACAGATTGTGAATTTACGTATGTGGATAATTATCCTTGATGCGAGTCTCCTAACAAATTAAATAAAGCTAACACAGAGCTGTAGAAGAAAACATACAATACGTGAAAAACAGTTATATAGACAGACAGATTCCAGAATAAACACTTAGACATGTAAGGGATATTCGGAAATAATTCCTATTGAATTGTAGTCCTGGTACTTCACATTAGACGTAACGGATATCTTTCTGGATTGGTAAGAAATCCGGATTCAGTTTCGTTAATCTAATTACCATTTTTCTCTTTTTTTGTGACTTCTCGGTAATTTGAGTTCCTTTTCCAAATAATCTACAGAGGAGTTTGACCTCAGGTTTGAATTTTTTTGCACTAAGTACTAACGACTTTATATTAGTAACGCCGAAAAAAATATTAAGCATCTAAATGTATCAATTATAGATATAGAACAAATATCTTCATTCTCGCACTTATCTATGATACTTAAGCCAGTAATATAGCTATAAATTATCCAAGCTGGGCTTCAGCAACTTATCTAATTCACATTCTCTGCATTAGTTTTGTTTTTATTTACTATCCCTTCCAGTAATTTACAGTATTTCCGACAGCAAACCAACTTTCTCAAGTCATTTCGTTTGAGTTCAGATTTACCTGAAAAAGGCAAACCAAAGGTCATAATAAGCAATTGCTCGTCTACCTTGTTTTCAAATGCCACATGTTAGGTAGGTAAGTGCCATGACTTTGTCGTGGACATTAAGCGATTTCTAGAATTGGCTTGATGCTTCAACACTGAGAATGAAAATCTCCAAAAAGACCTTGAAGAATATGACTAGCAGTGTCTATGTAACCAAAAGCAGATCGAAATTTCTCCTTTGACGCTCATCTAAAAACGACACATATGAAGACTTACAGTTTTTTTTCGTAATAACTCCCTGCTTTTATTTTATTACCAATCTAAGTCTTTTCCGTTTTGTAAAGATTCCAAGATACTTTATGATTGTCACCAGTGTACATCAGGCGATGGTCGAGAAGGCGGGACCTTGATATTCCACTTCCCAGTCATATACACACACAGTTTTAAGTGATTCTACATTAATGACACCCTGTGGTGTCGTCCAAGCTATATCGACTATAGTCACTGTGTGACGTTTTCACCTGACGTGAGTAGAGGCAGATGAAGTTGTAAGGAAAGACTTAATCACCTGCCTGCTGATGAGGATATCCCACAGCCAAAGATCTGTCTGAGAAAATGAGCATTTTAGTATGATTATAAAATCAAATGTATGAGTTTCTTCACCAATGAAATGACTTTCAGTGGAGTTGTTAAAATTGTCACTTAAAATGACACCTATAAAAAGTGTTAATTAGAATTTCTAACCACAAAGCGCATTATCAGCTTTCTGATCGGCGTAAGACATCAGTTGACCCGGTCAACATTCAAAACGTATTTACACGTTAAACCATTATATTCCCCATTTGCACATAAAAAGTGTTATTTTCCGTTGCTGGTAGGTAATGATTGTGATGTTACGGGTTGCGACTGTATCGTCATAGGAAATGACGTGAAATTCTCTCACGAAATAATGACGTCACAATCGATACCTTCTCACAAGAGAGATAACTCTGTAATACGCATTAGGAAATATGAAATTTAATATCGTAATTTATCACATAATATTTCCATTTTCACTTTCCTTTAATACCTTACTAACCGGGCAATCGTTTACACTTGCGTAAACGCAAAGGGGCTGCTGCGCAAGAACACAAACCGAAACACTGACTTCCGCTCTTATGTGAATGCACATCCGGTTAGGCCAAAATATATGCCATGACAAAGGTTCGATATCAACATCAGTTTGAATGCAATGGAAAGCATTGTGTTAATATTAAAAAATAAAAAAAAATGAAAACATATGGAATGAATGGTGATTAAAAACGATAAAGTTATTGTGGAACTATATTTTATTTACTCCCGGAACTTGACACATTTTCCCGCCAAATTGGAGCCAGCTGTTTCGCGATTCCATCAATTACTCAGCTGTTCCATCAATCGTATAACTTTGAAAAAACGAAGGTCTATTTCACCGGAACACTAAATTTAAATGAAATGATCGGTCGAAATGTATATATAAGGACGCACTTCATTTAAAATATATGTACAAAAATGCAGTTTACACACCAGTAACCAAACAAAAAATAAAAATCATTCCTTAAATCCGCCTCATATCCAGTGATTTCGCCCGTGTTATATTTTTGGGTATGTCACTAGTGTATATGACCTGGAACGATTTTCATTGGCTGGAAATTCATTGTGACGTCAGAGAAAAACCAATAAAATGACGTCAGGAAAAATGACGTGACGTCACGATCACGAGGTCGGCGGGACAAAATGGCGGTCTCTGCTGGATTGTTTGAATAAATTTTGACATAAATGTACTTTGTTATGTAAGTATTTGTAGTTATGTGATAAAAAAATATCTTAAATTTGTGTTTTTCATACGAGATTTTATGAAACTCGTCTCAAAGTTTTATTTTTGCTCGTCATGGCTCGCATGGCTCGCAAAAATAAAAACTTCTTAGACTCGTTTCATAAAATCTAATATGAAATGAACACTCATGTAAGATCCTATATGTATTATATCATGTTTGGTTATATAATGTATTGTTATACTATTATGGTTTTACGTTTTATCATCATCCATGGTAAGTTAAGGAGATTCACTGTTGGTGGAAGACGTCCGAGTGCCTGGAGAAAATCAGTCGACCAACGGTAACTGCACGTTGTTGATTTAAAGGCCCACTACCTTTCCGGGGCAAAATTTAGAGGTTTCTTAAAAAACATTAATAACATCAGAAAACCCATGCCGATGTCCTAAGATGAGGTTACAACACCAAACATATGCAAAATTTCCTGCGTAATATATGAAAACCGTGGAGATTCCTTTCGCTGTCTTGCCGTCTGGCGCAGTAATAGTCAACTACCGCACGGTATTTAGGACGACGGCGGGAAACATAAGACGACCCGCGTTATGAAAATTAACATTTTATTTATTTTCATTAAATTGTTCAGAAGGTGATGATAAACGTATTATTAATGGTAAGTTAATAACTTTTGCGAATCTACAAAATTATCGATCTCGTTTTACATTCCCATTTTAAAAATTAAAAGTCGTGTCGGAAAGGTAGTGGGCCTTTAAAGCAATATCTGACATATACGCATCTCTTATCATACCATGTGACTACTATCGGGATGTCATCCAAGTTGATTTGCATATTAATCTAGTGTTAGACAGTCATGTTAAACGCAAAGAAGGTTCCGTGGTAGCAATGACGTCATGACCAGGCTTCAAAAACATGCCTACTCGCCAGGAATGTGGAAACAAAATATACAAATTAAACGATTTGAATGACAACGCTAACGTGGACATTCTTTCGTTTAGGAGTACTCTCCCCTCTTACTCGATAAGAGCCAGCTCTTGTCGAGGATAAGAGCCAGCTCTTGTCGAGACAATCAATCAACTGAAAATTGACTTTTGAATCAGATCCTATGTAAGCCAAGGCTATAATGTTGTGGACGATACTGGTTGGGCAGTTGGCATGGTATAATTAGGAGGTCCGTTAGCAAAGAGGTTAAAAAAGTAGGAAATAACAATGAAGAATATGCAATTATTTATGTGTAAATAAAAACAACATCTACCTTAGTGATAATGTAAGCAGAATGACCCATTTTTTATATTGCCTAGTGTTATACAAATACATGTATCTAAGTTATAAACAATAATGATCATTTGTTACTGTACAACATTGTTGTTTATTTATATATATATATAGGTTTTTTATATTAGGACACTTTAATTTGATCTGTACTAATTCTTCATTCAACAACAACGCTTTATGATATATAACAAATAACACTTTAAACGTTTTGGTAAAAATGTTTCAAATTCCCTTAGATTTTAAAACAACGCATCGCAAATTAGTAGTGATGTTGCAGGGAGATATTTTTTCCAAACTATCCTCTCTCCCACTACCATCAAACAACGTGATGAAATATTGGTAAAAAAAGTACTTCGTAATGGAAATTGGCTTCAAACGGATGTTAATGGAAAAAAATGTTAATTCCTTTCTGAAATCACTGAGCGACACATCCAATAGACGCTCTTACCAATTAGTAATATCAATGTGCAGGTAGAAGAGATCAGTGTTTCGAGAGAGTGAGCGTTTCTCTTTCTTTAACTTAAATATCAGCACCACTTAACTAACGTGACTGAAATAAGCACAGAAAGAAAAAAGAAAAACTGAACATTGTTACATAATAATAATCCTAATTAGAATAATATTATGAGTAATGTACATAGTTCTGTGACATGATTATAATATTATTTCAACAAATTTTTCGTTTCATCTCGGTATTGTTTATTTGTTTATCACCCGATTCATTCAATTTCTGCTTATTTTTAATTATTTACTATTGTGGTTTATACTGGATTCACCCAGATTTTACCTCGATTTGCTTTTGAAAATTAACTGATGGAGCCCTTGGTCTCGGTTTCTATTTTGTCCATATGAATTAAGATTATGATTTCAGTAAACCAATATCGTGTGTGGGCACCAACTAATATACCGTAAACAAAAGTAATTTCAGGCAAAATTCAAAATTTCGTATGTTGATATTTCTTTAAATAGTAATACCCATTGTCTTTTTATCAGACATGGTATGCCGTAAGGAAAACATATTTCCGTATAAGGTAAAGACGTCTACAAATGTTCTAAATATCTATTTTCAACATCAGCTATGACATAGGAACAGGTAAATTATTTATCAACCTTAACTCAATACACTTAAAGCATATAAATATCAAACACATAATCAATCTACAGTCAAGTTTCCAAGTTCAATACAAATTAAACCAACATAATACAATCACTTCGACTACTGGTTTACCAAATATTTAGTCAGTGGTTCTTAATACATTTGTAATCAATAAAAAATACCACTAAATATAATCACTTCGACAACTGGTATGCCTAATCATTAGTCAGCGATTGTTATTAGATTTATAATCAATCCAAAAGACCACTAAATATAATCATTTTTCGACAACTGATAGAATTATTCAATAGTTGTTTAAACCTTGCAAGTTGTAGTTAACCATGTTTAGTAATTCAAACAATTTCATACAACATGAATATAGAAAGAATTTCAATGGGTAGTATCCTAAAGGTCAACGGACTAAGGGATAAGTTAGTTTTGATAATGATAAACTTTTTCTTATTTTTTTCAGATTTCAATAAGAGTTTGAGCTATTTATAACCAGTGGTTAATTTATGATTTTTTTTATTCTTTTTATTTTTATTATTTTTTTTTTTCGTAAATTTTGTCACAAAACAGACACCATCAGGGCCCAGTTTCATGAACATTCCCTAACTTTAAGGAATTCATTAATTTAAATTTCCCCATAGAAAAGCATACGATAATTTAAGGAAAAAATCTTACGTTAATAAGCCTTCCATAACTTCTATAATGCTTTCCTATGGATAATTTAAGCTAAGAGATTCCTTCTATTCAAGGAATGTTCATGAAACTGGGTCCAGATATCATTCAGCGTTTGACGTATTTTAAAGATTTTCCACCGCTGACTAATTGTATTTTTTTCACTATCAAAAACAGGAGTAGACGATTTAGTATTTTACTTCAGTTACAAAAGTTACTTACTTTACACCATTACCAGCATTGAAAAGTCTGAGCTTCCAATTTTACTTCAAGTTAAAAATATGAAAAGTACTTAATTGCATCTCGAAAAAACTCCGTGGCACTGTATCCTGTAAGGAAAGAAGTACTGTTCGCGCATGCACGAGAGACAAAAAAATATTTATTATTCTTTCTTGTGTTAATTAAACATATATATACAAGATTAACACCAATTATTGTTCAAATGATATTTTTCATTTATGCTCTGTCAGCGATGGAGCTTTAACCGATTAAATTATGAGAAAAATAATTTGGCGATAAAACTGTAACAAACACTATAGATTAATTTTTCAAATTTCAAAATTTCATAACACGATATAAACATAAAAATACAGATTTCAACCAATGATTAATCTATGAAATAAAATTTAAAGAATTTTGCCTCATGACAGCTGTATTGAGATCGCTTTCAAGTACCGTACACTATTTATAGCATATACGATATTATAACGGCACCTTTAAATCGAGTTGCTGCTCTCAAACAGCGATGGTATATCGTAGACTTTGGCTCATTACAGCGGGTCATGGCTCAATGGCCGACCCATTTCGGCCAAATCACTGGTTCGTTAGAGGGATTAAGGCTGAGTAGAGGTGAGGATCTTACCTCATAACCACTTCGTTATCGTCCAGTAATGACCAACTGGACATAATTACACGCACATGGGTCACATTTAATTGGACAAAATCCCACGAAGGAATGTTAAGGTGTTCCTATCACTGACCACTTGACAACAACCTTATACCAATTGGTACCCACATATGTTCTTATGTATGTATAGTTTGTATGGTCAAATTATATATATTGCAAGTAATGTGTATCACAAATATTGTATGACTATCCTCATTTATCTAAAAGGGTTTTTTACGTAGAGAAAAATGTACATAAAAAGGTAAATAATGAAACTTATATGTAAGAAAGAATGCAATATTTAAAAGTATTTTCAAGAGATATAAATTTAGGGATTCTATGTTCATCCTCCTCAAAGAGATACCAGAAACAAAAATGAGGTATCCTTTGGAATCAATTGTAAATAGGATGTAAGGGTTGTTAAAATTCCAAATCATCATAATTTTGTTTAATATCAAACGAAAACAAGTTCACCACAAACAATATGAGCACTGGCGAATTATATTTTCCGTTAGCAGATCACAACTATCATAAAAGCATGATAATTGGAGAAAATGGTATAACTCGGATATGTAAAAGTCACTTGTTTGAGTTGATTCTGCGCAGGAAGACCGTCACATTATACCTACAATGGGAGACCACGTCATCACACACCTCAAAACATAAGTTTTGATAGTTTTCCTCATTGTACGAGAACATTTAATGCAATTCGCATGCCCTCTCAAATCTCGTATAATGGAAAACATTTGAAATTGACCTGAGATGGGGGCAACAACTATCAGTACCATGGCAATGATAGAAACTTTAATAAATGACAATATATTTACACTGGCTTGCTAACGCGTCCCATAGAATATATTCTTAGAGGAATTGCTCCATACAAGCATGGTTAACATAAAAGCGAAATCCAATACCTATATGGAGACAATCCTTCAATATGATGTTAAATAGATATATTAAAAGAACGGATCACCAACATCAAACGGCTTAATTCGAAACTTTACAATTACAACATGCGCATTCGTTAAAACGCGGTTCGAAATACAAAAAAAAAGTTCAATGAAAGCAATTGTTTACAGGCACAAACAAAAACACTCCTATCAACCAAGGAGCATTGTAATGATACAAAACCTGTAACTACCAAGCATCAGTTTGCATTCATTGTCCTATTACGTTAGGTGGTGAGACGTCACGGCCTCTCATCTTATCAAATATCGTTCATTATGCCACATAAGACCCCATAACGATATACCATGTAACTAAATCTGCGAATGATCGACATAAACAACCTCGATATATCCCAAGGCTATGGCCAATCGCCATTGTCTATAAGATGGGGTCCCTTGCTTATTACAAACAGCAAATCTGTCCTGTGCATAACAATGTAAAGAAAACTAAACAGTGGATTCCTTAAACGGACCCACAAATGGCTTTACAAAAGACAGCAGAAGAGGAGCAGACAATTTTCACAAATGGCGATTGAATTATTCTCGTCGCCGGAACATTAATTTACACGAAGTGGTGGGAACAGCGGTCAATAGAAAAGGCTGCAGATTCCATTTACGGGAGTAGAACATTGACTACGTATTAACATATAAACGGCTGATATCGCCGATGACACTCGGCAGGCTAGCCGGCCCAATTAACCCCAATAATAGTAGTAGTTCAGGCGCGTTTGATCAAATACCTCGACAACGTTGTGGAATTCGTTCGATTTGATGTAAATGGATAAATTGGTATCAGTTTCGGAAACCAATGCTCTCATGATAAAAAGTTGTGCGTCACTATATGGTATGCTGCCTCCCTCGGACTGTATGTGAGAGTATTTCCAGGTACAAAGGTGTACTCCCTTCTACCTTCTTGAGGACAGTTCTAGTCATCATATTGACGGACGAATAAGGCCTGATTGCTACTGGGGTCTCCTGCTCCCGGTTTTGAGGATATTTCTGGAACTGATTCAATATTGTTCCTCTGGCTAGTTTTAATGACGAAGTTCTGATCACTAAGTACATTGTAAAGAACAGTTCTAGTGAACATCTTTGTTGCAATCCAAAGCATTGTAACTAACGTCTTATTCACAGCTCCTATGTATGCGATATATTGCATGAAGTGCGGGCTTGGCTTTAGAATTACAAATGCTGCCTAATTGCATGATTGTAAAAGGCGACTAAATTTGAAATATCGTTTCCCCTCTTCTTCCTAAATCACTTCTACCCAATGCCTTCTTTGATACCGCCTCACTTTTGGCCTTGAGTTGAGCGTTCGTCCCTGTAAAGATGGATTTGGGTTTAACTCCCTGGTGGAGAGGTTAAATGTTACAGACGCAGTTCCTGCTCTTTCTTAACGTTCAACATAAATAGAGTGGTTGGCCTGTTGTCTGTTTATTATAGCCGAGTGGGGTGTGTTGATCGTAGTCTTTGGCAGTATGCTTCAGTGAAATGTAACTGTGGGCGAATCCTGATCACGTGATATAGCAGGTCTTCCTACCCTTATCTTGAGGACAGTTCCTTCATATGACATAGATAAGAGTATGAAAGGAGATGATGTATAATAGCATTCTTGTGATATGAGTGTAACCGACTATATAGTGTTGTCCCATTGAAACATATTGCTGAAAACGATCAATGGTCATGTTACCAATTTCCTGATAAACTGAACTCAAATCATCCAGAGGGACAAATACTAATTTTAAAGATTCTGAATAGATTGGGCTATAACATGCAGTCTTCCTCACTGGGACCAACCCAAAACAAAACAAAACAAAAAACCTGAAAAAAAAAATAAAAATAGTGATGATAACGAAGCAGGTACATTGACTACATTTCTCTGTATTCGCATGTGTGTTGACAGTAAAACATCTGACGTATTACCATCTCTGAGTTTGACGTCAACAGCCTTTTCATATGAAATTTTTGCGGAAGAAACCTAATTTTAAAGCTAACAAGTGGAGATTAGCAGGTTCCCACTCATATCCGTTTCTTTCCATGAATATAGACTTAATTTTCGACAAATTTGTAAAATGTGAACACAACATAAGAACGACTATCCGCACTGTCTTTGGAAATTTGTCTTCATTAACCCTGCTAATTCAGACCGTCTCAGCTGAAACATACAAATACGCAGAAAGCTTAAATGATGAATAGCAAAGTCATTTTTCAAAATCGGGAGTCGTCTGATTTTCGATTTCAACTGATACCCAACCAAATTGAATTTCAAAGTAATGATTAAATTGTTTTATCAATAATGCAAGAAAATCATCCACTGATGTGCTTTATCGACTGTTTAGTGCAATAACAAGCGTGGCTGGCCGGATTCCGGACGGTGAGTGTGCCGCATCGATGTTTAGATGACTACTCATGACACTATGGTCCTGACTGAGAGTGCGTTATCAAAGATAGGTCGGAAAATTGGAATTGAATTATCAAGATGGGTTTTTATCGCTTCTAATGTTTGATTTTTAAATGCATGCAATCAAGTTATTTTCATTACGGAGTTGCATTATGTGCTATACTAGAGGATATGTGGTAGCCGTGTGGTGCCAAGGATCTCGGAGTTACCAACGTTGGTTGTTTAAATTTACGTCCTGTTAACGTGTAACAGCCAGGATCCTCCAAGGACGGCTTCTCGTATATGCGGTATGTTGCGTGTGTGAAAGGTGGGAGCATTTTGGGGGACTGCGGTATGTTAGTGTTGAAACTCTTTGTAATAGTGGGAACATTGACATTTTTATAGTGCTATCTCCCTGAAGTATGCACAGACAGGTGAATGGAAGCAGAAATTCAATTAGAAAGAATATAAGAGATCCCGAATTTAGTCGCCTTTTACTATCATGTTATAGTGCAGCAGGTACAATTCTAACTTTCTATATATTTAAGTTAGAAGGTCTCTAGTCACAATTTCACACATATTCAAGACCGTGATGAAGGTATACATTACGAAATATCCATTGTTTTAGAACTTATGACAACGACACTTGTGAAAGGTAAACATTGCCACGGTATTATTAGCAGAACGTTACAAATTATAAATGTTTTAATTCTTGAATTAAAATGTCTTTCCATTAAAATTCCCTCTTTCATGTTACAATATTGACTATTTGATCATTTCGACAAGAGCTCTAACAACTAGTTACATAATCTGTTCATTGTAATCGCTGGAAATGCTATGTTTTTGTTTACACTGTAAACGCTTTGAAGATATTTGGAACAGCATCAACATGACCAAACATAGCAAAATCAATTAAAAAATATTTTAATTCAAATTTAATTGTTTCTTATGGACGTTACCTTGTCGACTAATGGGTCCCAGATTTTAACCTTGATACGGATTCCGGGTAAACAAACATCCTCGTTTGTACTGACAGTACTCAAACATCGGGATATGAATAATGTCCTATCATCAACACGTCGAGTAGCTTATAGTTACATACAATAAATGTATGTGTAGTGGTGATGAGAGAAGGGTATGGTATTTACCTAAACTTCATTTATTTCACAACTTTTTCGAAACATTATTTATACTGTAATAACGCTTGTTGGTCCAACATGAAGTGCCTTATTGGTCTATCCGGAGTTAGCGGAATTAAACTGCATTGACGAGTTGGTGGTCCCAAACGATGGACATGTTTTTCAATTCAAATATTTTATAGTCAACAACAGAAGTATAACATTTATTCATACAAGAAGATATTTACATATTAAAAATATTGGATTAGACAACAGGCTAGACCTATACTAGTCTTCTCCATAATTCCGGTAGGTTATATAAGTTACTATAATTAATTTTTATTTGTTTTCATACTAAATCCAATTCTCTTATTGGCAGAGACTACGCGGATTCACACAGTTTGCAAACAAAATTTCTTTCATACCCCTATGAAGTTAAAAAATAGTAACATCAATGCTCGGCGGTGGAGCATTTTAAATAAATATATATAATATTATAAAGCACAAAAATTACCAATGGTCGGTTTGTTATACCAATACCTTTGGGGTCGAGTGGTTATTTGTTCTGACACAATACCGCTAGCACTTCTCATCTGAGTTTGAAATCCATCCGGAACAGTTGAAAGGTATGGAAATTGCGCGGTGGTTGTCCTGTGGTGAACTCTGATTTTCGTCTTCACCTAAACCTCACATACCTTAAATGACAAAAATGCATAACATTTCGAGGCATAATAATTGTTATGTATTTTGCTGTTTTCGACGCTCAAATTATCCGAGTCTGATATATCATAACATGGTATGTATGTATTTTTGCTCATATTACGGAGTCCCTATCCAAAACGAGCGGGGAAAGGCTTCCGTAACATCCTGCATGTTCTGTTTATACACTGGAGAAAATTACGGATCACAGAGTCACGAAATTCAAAGGGGGAATGGGTTCCAATTTGAAAATAAAACATCCATTAGAAATTGATTTTGACTAAAGATGAAATTTAGCTATTGCATCTAAATTAGAGGCGATACACGACGGTATTGTAAGCCGCGCCGACCGAGATCACAAAACGTTCCCAATCAAAAGCAACTGTCCCTCGCGAGACATGTCAAAGCCAAATGTCAAACTGTCGGAGTTGTGTCCCTTGAACACACTCTCCGCCGTTTCCGATGTCGTGCCATAACCTGATGAATAATTGTTGTGTTGCCGACCATAACGACTTTAAAATCATGATGGTTTACATATGTCTTGCCGGACATGGTCTATGCTACAGTGTCTACAGGAAATTTGCAGACGCTTAGGGGTCTAGAATAAACAATATCCCTACAATGTAGGTAGAAATCGTACCTCTCCATGTTGTATTTACCGATTTTAATCTAGACCCCTGAAACGTCTGATAATGATGTATGGAAACTGTAAAACAAATCAATGCAATTTTGCATGTTATCCAATCTGTTGCAGCAGTGAACTTAACGTGGATGAAATCAGTGTCCTTTTGACGCTTTACCTGCGTGATTTTGATAAAGGGTTCATCAAGGATGAAATCAGTGTTATTTAGGCTCTTTAATCTGTGTGCCTTCATTAATAGCCATATTAGCGTTGAAATCAGTGTCCATTTGACGCTTTACCTGCATGTATTTAACCATGGATGACATCAGTGTCTTTTTTACTCTTTACTCTTTGTGCCTTTCGTTACCATTGGTCTCGCCGTGGATTAAATCTGTTTTTCTTTAATTCTACTCCGCATACTGAAGCAGCATCCATTCTTTTGACTTTAGGAATGTTCACACGTAGAATTATACTAAAATAAATCTTGTGTAGTTATTTTCCTTGTCAAATCCATAACATTTGAAACCCCATTATATTTGATACCTTTTATATAAACTCTCCATCGGTTTTGGAAATACTATTTAACACATGCATTACCCCTTGGCCGGTGTCTTTGGCCAACAAGTATTTAATTTAGATTTAAAATATGATTAATTTTGTAACGAAGTGATATTGTACTTAATTCGACCTTGACCTTTGGGTCAATAATTTTGACTTTTGACCATCTGTATCTCTTCTATCTTCGCAGCTCTACACAAATCTTTTTGTATCAATATTATTAGCAACTTTGTGTAATACCGATTTCTAGACTTGTCCTATCTGTAGTTCTCAACCCATCAACGTACTGTCGTGCTATGTCAACGAACAACGAACAAATAAACAATGGTCACGTGGTCGATACCAAGCATCTAAGACACCCTGATGTGTTTTCATAACATCCTGTCTCGGCCATTATGCATGCTACTGCTCCAAGCATTAATAAGACCATGACAAAGACATAAGCTTCTCATTAATTCGACTTTTCTCGTACAATTAGCATCAAGCGTAGGCAGCCCCGTAATGAGCTGAAAATTTATATACCGAACCACTCATTGGCTATTGTAAGCAAACAATCTCATTTTCCCATCGCGATAACTAATTATTTTTCGCGATTCACTCTGTGCCATCCAGCTCCGAGCTTTGGGGGTAATTGGCAATTACGGTAACGATAAGAGTGCCGTTGAGACCTAAGAAATGAAAACTCTCATTATAACCTAGGCAAAATTGGTTTCAAATTAATTATTTAGACTTTGTCTGAATAATAATTTTTTCAGCTATATATGAAATATTTAGTATGATAGAAGCTATAGAATGTTTTCACTAGGACCAAATTCATTGGAAATAAAATCCAGAAGACAAACCAGTTTTATTAATTAATCTCATACATCGACCTTCTCTACTCATCGCCGTTCTTCCCTCGGCTAATTTACTTTCTATAAAAAGCGCTGTGTTGACACAATTTGTACACGGATTGTGAGAGCCTATGCCTGCAATAAACCCTGTTTGGTAATTCTGACATATTTCATCACATAAACAGGCGCTTTATACACAATATCAGATACCATGCAGATCTTAGAATTTTATTATAAAATTACGACTGACAGAGGATATTTTCGGATATACCCTAGGTAATTAAAAGCGTGTATTTATATTAGCAAATCATTTTTCTCTGGTATCTTTTTGTTTCTTAGTGGGTATTTTTTTCAAATAAACTTTCTGTATGATTAACGACAGTGATAGTAACCCCTGCCAGAGTAGTCACAGACCATCTTTAGACGCTGTATATGAGTCTTAATCAAATCGGTAAATATCATACTTTACATAATACTTTTTAAGTTTTATACACATTATGTAGTTATGGTTTTACTTTTTTAATAATGTTAGATTATTTATATGGCGTTAAAACCTATTCCACAGATTGGCGTAACTGTCGAAAGAGCGGGTACAAAACGTATTTAGTTTTCAGCACAGGGACTTGGCACGAATTTCCAACCAACTGTCCATATATATGTCAAATCAAGGATAAGAAATGTACTGGGAACCACTGGGACGCAGTACAAATACATATATTTTCTATTACTAGATTTCTACTGTAGTTTAATGTTGGTTTTTTTCTGAAAGCGTCCTATCGTGAAATAATGTTGAGATGTGTTGAGATGTTAATATGGCGTTATAAATTCTATCTCATCATATGCACAATTTTCCACATGTACAGTTTGGCTTTACCCGTCAAGGACGTGTACAAAATGTAAATTCACAGCTACGTGAATGTTAGCACCTACCCGCCGCTGTGCGTCATGGTTGCATACCAGATAAGATCAAGATTAGAATATCGAATCACTAGTCCGTCGGATAAATTCATTAGATATTAAAATTCCAATTATCGAGTTTTTAAAATTTTAATTACTTATGATGTAAGTGGCTCTGTTTACTTCGGTTGAAAGGGTGTACAACATGTAAAAACGAGCGTTTGTTGTTTAACAGCTCTCTATATGCATGGCACATGTCGATATGCAATACACATGTAAATACCACGCTGAAATATTGAAAATGCAAACTGAGAAATAAAATCAAATTTCCGCTGAAGATAAGATATCTAAATGACCCAAATGAATTATATACCCAGTGTGATATCCTGGGAGTATATATATAAAAACATTAAGATGTACATGTACATGTAGTTGTATATAACGCCCGACCATGGGGTCTGAAATTAGTTACAGTTTACATTTACCCTAGTGTCTATAAATCATATTTAAATATTTCAAACGTATAGATAATAAATCGATAGTAAAAATTATACTCTAAATACAGTACGTATTCATAATAAAATATAACACGTTTTAACCGATTTCTGAAGCATGTATAGTGTGATTTTATGTATCTACATCCGCTCATTTTAGTACCAATTTTTAAACTTTGCTTGCTTTAATTTATTATGTTATTTATTTGTATTCTTTCTTTGTTTGTCGCAATAATATAACTCTACAGAGCTTATGTTGTTTGTCAATATGCGACGTTAAATAAAACAAAATCCCGTATCTTGTACTCCTGAAATAAATAGGTCTAAATATATGTAAACTGTATGTACTAATTCTCACATCCCTGTACACACATCGTATACGTACATTGTAGGCCCCTGGTGGTCTACTAAACAAACTGAAATTTCATTATTAGATTGATTAAAATGTTAAATTATATTCAAACATCACGACAATGAATTCATTTTTGTTTGCTTGTTATCAGACAAATTCTGTAATAGCTGGATTTGTGTAACTATTGAATGACGGATGGCACAGAATGGATCTATAAAGACAGACACGTGTAATTTCGTAAGGTGTTTGTAAATATAATGAAGCGTTTTCACTTTCCTATTACGCTCCGGGCTTATCTGTCTGGTTTCTCTATACAAAAAAATCGCTGAAATGACATTTACATAATAATAACCTTTTAAAAATTACAGGTAAACAGTTAAAATATTCATAGCCTACCATACTCTTATTTGAATTTATATAAAAATCAACAGTAATAATTTGTAGTTGAATCACAATAAATGTCCCAAAATTATCACTATAAAAATCATAACAAATACAACGCCAATTTATTTCATCATTATAAAATGTTTTCTGCCAAAATGCATGTAATTAGATTTATGTAAATCGATCCCTAAAATATTCATTCGTTGTCTCATTAGCAAGTTTAAATCGGTATCTTTTCATGTACATTATCGCCATTTTGAAATACTCGTGTTTGATTAACGTCCGCACAATAAAGCTGAGAATACAATTATTGGTTAAAAGCATTTAATATTATTATCTTGATCTAACGATATTAAATTTCGCATGGTTCATTTCCAATCGTTGGTCGGTTTTCATTAACGCATTAAATCTACCATCGCCCGGTGAAAAGCTCTGCTCAAATTTATGGCAAGTGGGCGGAGCTAACGTTTTCTGCCAGAGTCACTTTATTTTGCAAGCAGCGTTTTCATTGGCTGAGAGGTAATAGTAGATGATCCATTCAAATGGCAGCTGTGTCTCATTCACCGTAGATGCCAGATTTTGACGGTCTAATTTATCTAGCTGAGCGGTATTATAGAAGAGCACAGTGTTGTCTTTCACAATCTTTCCTGTTCGTAACAAAGTGTCGTATCGTTGGACATAGGTGCAGACGACAGTGGGCTATCTAGCTATGTACATTGCAGTGTCGAGGTGATGTGTGCGATGTTTATTTGGTGTGTACACAATACTAAGTCGGCCACGTGAACGACCACTGATCACAACACAAAATATATCGAGCCGCGTGGAGGACCGTGTATACGGTCTCGTCGAGTTGTAAAGCATTACTAGGAATTCTCGTCGTGGAGCAATTTACAAATAAACTCAGAGTGCATCTGTGGACATTAACAATCCGGGATTTAGCACAAATTTAGATGTCTAATGCTAAATCACCACACATCGTGACCAAGATGACGAACGGTAAGTCGGGGGGCTACTGTCGGGAGGATAGGGTGTGGGCAGGTTTATAACTGTAGTCTATATGAAACCATGATAATGGTGGGGATGAATGTGGATGTCTTGGCCAATATATAAGGTTGTTGAGTCCGTGGAATGATCAAGTTTCGAGCATCGTAATGTAGTGTGTACATGTAGTATCGGTCAGCCTGACGAACAGGGATTTTCCGGGAAGTGTGTTCGAGGCTCTAGACCGGAAAACGAGTCCGGACTGATTAGCAGCGTATACAGAGGAGATGATTAGTAGGCCGAGGGAAGCTAGAGGTGCCATCATTAGGGTTCATTAATGGCCAGTCCTGTAATCCTCAATGATTGTTTATCTCTGGGGGTATCTCCAAAAGATAAAGGTCACGTAATCTCACGCACATGTCTTGTAGCGCCACACTAGTACTGTGACACACGTACACGACAATACATTGTTTGGGATGCACGTATAGGCTTTAGCACGTGTTTTTCGCTAGGCATATTTTGTTCGTCCAGTTCATACAATCTACGTGTACACAACTAATCTGTTATTAAATATGTCGAGAATCAAGATCGAACGTTATTCAACAATATACTGGTTGACACTTAAATAACCAGCGTGTAATAATGGAAATCGAACAAAAACTATTTTGTTTATACATTTTACCGAACGTATAATTGTTAATACTGATTCATTTTAAAGTTTTCACTCGTTACTCCGTATAGTACAGTCTATATATACATATATATATATATACCAGTGATATGATTAATTCTTTCTTCTACCTGAAACGTGCAAGCTTCCCACCAAATTATCTCATGTAATCTCAATCTAATCAACCAGAGTCGGGCCTTCTCACCATCTGTTGCTCCCGGTACAAACTGATCAATTAATCATGCTCGTCTTAGTCAGTAACAAGCGGCCTAGTGCCCAAACACAGATTTTACCGCCTGTTTTTTTACCTCTTCTGTTGACAACTCAATGTTGTCAGCTCTTCGTTGATTAATCAGGTCCCCCCCCTCCCAGTAAAACATACATATGTCACCCTGCTAACTGGTTCGCACTGAGTTGTACAGAGCAGGTTTTAATTCTACGGGACTCGTATAATAACGCTTTTTATGTATATAATGTTTCTTAGAGTACATTATTTCCGGTTATAAACAAACAAAAATAAAGTTAGGGAAATAAAATTACGGGGAAATATATACACATGCTTATATTATATACATGTATAGCCATGATATTCATACATATTGCCTCTTCGTGATATTTTAACGTCTGTTTTATTCCTACAATGTCATTTATATATGCCGACATCTTTACTGAAGCTATGTAGCATGTGGTACCCGGTCCATACTGATAAAAAAGCAGCAGGTCCGGTCCGATTACAATTAGTTGATTAACTCAATGATGGTGGTATATGCCTGTAGTATGATTAATTAACTTGTACATATGACTGTGTGGGATTGCCGGGTGGTTATGTCGTCAGGGTATCGTATTCCGGTCGATAATATTTTGTATTAACCTCAATTTTCATGCGTACAGTGCCAAGGCGTAAATTTGTTAGTTTCTATATAAAACCAGGCTTATAAACAAAGCAATAAAATTCAACGATGACGCATATATTCAAACTTCAGATTTAGAACAGATTTGATAGTTTTGTCCAGATATAATAGCACACTGCATTGTCCAGATTCAGGTGCCTATCACGAGAATTCGCTCTAGGTTGGTAATAAATGAGAAATTTTGTTGGGATGTACATTGTATGTAGCTATGTATAAAATTCAGCCTGATAAATCTCCACGGAAGTAAAAATTATTGAAATCTAGTTTTAATTTGCATACAAATTCGACACCTTGAACAGCAGAGGACATGATCAATTGTCAGAAACCAAAAGTTTCCTCTTGATGGACTGTTCGAAAACTCTTGACAAACCAACAAAAAAATGCTATGTGTTCACAGATGACGTTTAGAAGTACACTGTACATGTAAACGATTGGAGAGATTGGCCAAGTCGCTGTTGTGTTTCACTTTAGGATAATTTACAATGAGGAAATTTGTCACACACAAACATTTTAAAACACTGAAAACCATCTCAAATGACCAGAAACGTTATAAACAATACAGAAAGTCCAGACAAATGTTCTTTTCATGGTGAAATGAGGTCAAACGATGTGGGTCAGAGGCTAATAAAGGACTCCGACCGCCATGGTCGTAACGGTAAATCACGACTGTGCCAGTTAGAGTTGTCAGCCAAACGTCAGATATTAATCGTCCCCACACCGGAAATGTCCATGTAGGTATATACATGGAAAAAAGAAAGGTAGGGGGTTCAAAACTAATGGTCCCGGGGGACCAAGGACAGCGCCAATGATATCCAGACTGCCCAGGGTGCCGTACTGTTTAACTAAGACCAGCTGTTGGACCGCGCTTGATGGATTACGCGCTCGGGGGTCGTATGTCAAATCAAGATTGTTTTCACTTGACTTAGTAAACTGTCCTTGGTATTAAATTGACGTTTGAGATGGTCCCTTACGGCATATTCCATGTGAAAATGGTTGTTCCGGTTCTTTCCGGAAACAGATGAAAATGTATATTTGTTTAATAATTTGATAGCTTTTAGCAACTGTTTTAACGCACTACACATCAGAGTTATGAAAAATGAAATTGCTAAGTGACCCTCTCGATGATCTTTGGGGAACATTTGTAAATTGAACGAACGTTTTATTTTTGTGATAACAATTGTCGGACGTAACTAATACACATGCTCATGTAATCATTTGTACACTGCACAACAGAGGGCGCTATAGTGGATCAGCTGACCATTCTATAGGGTATGCTAACAGATTAATTCCCGATGCAACATCATTACCGACTCGCGCCATTTGCAAATGGCGTCCATTTGATGTACAAATTGAAACCGTTGGTAATGGGGGAGTTTTTGTCAGTACCACGTAATTGAGCGTTTGTATGAAGTGATATTAAAGTGTCCCACAGTCTGTCATACAGCCGTCTCTGATCAATAACCAAGTACACGTGAAGATTAAGGATAATTTACAATGAGGAAATTTGTCACACACAAACATTTTAAAACACTGAAAACCATCTCAAATGACCAGAAACGTTATAAACAATACAGAAAGTCCAGACAAATGTTCTTTTCAGGTGAAATGAGGTCAAACGATGTGGGTCAGAGGCTAATAAAGGACTCCGACCGCCATGGTCGTAACGGTAAATCACGACTGTGCCAGTTAGAGTTGTCAGCCAAACGTCAGATATTAATCGTCCCCACACCGGAAATGTCCATGTAGGTATATACATGGAAAAAAGAAAGGTAGGGGGTTCAAAACTAATGCGTCCCGGGGGACCAAGGACAGCGCCAATGATATCCAGACTGCCCAGGGTGCCGTACTGTTTAACTAAGACCAGCTGTTGGACCGCGCTTGATGGATTACGCGCTCGGGGGTCGTATGTCAAATCAAGATTGTTTTCACTTGACTTAGTAAACTGTCCTTGGTATTAAATTGACGTTTGAGATGGTCCCTTACGGCATATTCCATGTGAAAATGGTTGTTCCGGTTCTTTCCGGAAACAGATGAAAATGTATATTTGTTTAATAATTTGATAGCTTTTAGCAACTGTTTTAACGCACTACACATCAGAGTTATGAAAAATGAAATTGCTAAGTGACCCTCTCGATGATCTTTGGGGAACATTTGTAAATTGAACGAACGTTTTATTTTTGTGATAACAATTGTCGGACGTAACTAATACACATGCTCATGTAATCATTTGTACACTGCACAACAGAGGGCGCTATAGTGGATCAGCTGACCATTCTATAGGGTATGCTAACAGATTAATTCCCGATGCAACATCATTACCGACTCGCGCCATTTGCAAATGGCGTCCATTTGATGTACAAATTGAAACCGTTGGTAATGGGGGAGTTTTTGTCAGTACCACGTAATTGAGCGTTTGTATGAAGTGATATTAAAGTGTCCCACAGTCTGTCATACAGCCGTCTCTGATCAATAACCAAGTACACGTGAAGTAATTATGGTGACAGAGTCTCGCGTATGACTTCATCGTCGTGCATTAGGAATTAACAAGTTTTCAAATGGAACTCCAATTATCCCAAAACATATCCGCACATTTATTTCGTCTTTGATGTGCCGGCCAAACGAGTGACATTTCCATTTTGTGAATAAACAATGCATAGATGTGGGGGAAAAATCGATGACAGATTCTTAGGGTCATACATTGCTAATTTATTTGGTGTAAGAGCTAATGAATATTTGATGCTGTTGACCTGTTCCAATCTTTCTATAATTTAAAATTTCTTCATTTGACCAACGGTTACTTGAAAGGGCATGGATGATCGAGGATATTATATTTCTCCGTATGATCACGTGATAATTAATAGGGGTTTCCCTAGTAATTGTCAGGTAATAATAAAATCTTTTCATACTCAAAATTTCTCGTCTATATTCAATTGCAGGGTCGGAGGAATGTTCTGCCGTAGTGAATGGCGTTACAATGCAGCAAACCGGAAATGACCAAACCGGAAATGGTTCCATGTTTGGAAATAATGTGAAGGCATGTGCAGGATGTGGCGGGCGGATACTAGACCGTTTCCTTCTGCACGCTATGGACAGATACTGGCACACGGGCTGTCTGAAATGCTCGTGCTGTCAGACAAAACTAGAACACCTGGGTTCCTGTTTCTCACGGTCGGGGATGATCCTGTGCAAGAATGATTATATTCGGTACGTATTGTTGTTTCAGTTAGGTATTGTTTTATAATATCTCCCAGAGTATAGTTCTCTAATTCTGTCCCTCAATCAGTGCAAATAAGTGCAAAGCCTGGTAGAGATCAAGGTTTTCAGTGCGAATCAATTTGCTCTTAAAGTAGAACACCGTCACGTATGGTGAGTTATCGCCCTTGCAGTTCCGGTTTGTAAGTACGCGTACTGCGAATTGCGGTCTTTGCAGATATTTTTATTTCTTGCAGTCGACTATCTTTATTATATCTTTAAAAAACCGTTTATGTATTTAAATGTATGCATGTTCCTGATAACAAATCTGCGTCTCGTCAAATTTTGAAATCTTTCTGAATGGCAATACTGTAAGTATAGGTTGGTTCAATTAAGGCATGGTTTATATTAACGAATATCAAAGGCACGAGAAAACATTAAAGGATACAGACTTTAATCTGAAATTGAAAGTTATCTTTTTTGGCCTGATAATGACGTAAACTAGAGTGTATAGCCCGGTAAGATGACAGATGAGAAGATAAACATCTCCTGTGATCTATACGGGACATATGTCGCCTCGGGAACGGCTTCACCACCAATCAGATATCGAGGCTCAGTCAACTGCAACACACTTTCTAGTGATAAATGTACTCGGATGTCTTCATGCGTAAAATTATTATTATCCAAAATGACAGAGATTTTCGTGGGAAAAGATGTTGTCTTAAGACTAAAACTAAACGTGATATATTATTCATACGTACTTTGCCTGTGAACCATGTGGATGTTTTTGTTTCTTAGTTACTGTGCACTGTTTTGCACTAGTAACATTTCCTTCAGCTCACTCCATTTTGTATTTACTTTAATACATTGACATAGCTACGTGTAGAAAATCATGCTGTGTACTTCCGAGCTGAGAGATAATTACACGGTTCTTCATAGCATAATTTTTGCCTGGCTTATTAATAACCCTTTGTCAGTCTTTCTGGAACCTGATTAATTTCGTGATCATTGAAACGTTTAATGTAATCTAATCGTACCCGTATTTCAATCTAATCTTCAAGCGTCTCATTGATGCTGACTCATTACAGTTTTCGTACACATGACATATTTGGTGCTATATTATTCCCCTACTTAAACTAAGATGAATGTTCTCGTGCATTTTGTTTGCTTCGTTTCGTGTCGTCAATCACCGCCTTAATTAATTTTGTAAAAGTAAAAAGCTTCGAAACTACAGACCAATCAGCATCATCCGGGTATTTGCAGGGTTTGACTTTACACAATGAAATATCAATTTATCAATTAACGTTTCCAACAACTGGTTGCGATGACGACGCGCGAGAGACAGCTGTACATTAGTACCGTAACTACATATATCCGGCCGCTTCAGAAATGAAATCAACAATAACATTAGAATATATGAATGAATTCATCATAAATATGAAATTATGATATCAAAAAGAACAAAAATGTCTATAATCTACTTTCTTTCCCATACAAAGTTGGAAAACATTTTATTGTATGATGTTTAGTGGGATTGCCTCGTTTTGCAACTCTTCTGCTTCCGGTATAATTTCATGAACTCTATTGACCATTCTTTTCATGCCAAGGACTGGTTGTCCTAAAAATAAAGTTTTATCAAAGATAAACATATAAAACTGTCCTCATTACATATAATTAGAAAAAATAGTAATCGAAGTGATCGAAGCTAAATATTAAGCTTCATCGTTCTCGATATTGAATTCAGGAACGACAACCCTATATTCGTTGTCTTTGCTGCACCTGAGCATGTTTTGTTCTCTGGTGTTGGTGAGGTAATTTGCCTTCCTCCATTTGGATAACGCTGATTAAATGATCAGCTAGCTTTATGTATATTTTAGGGATATTCGTGTTTTTCTGGCGCTTGTGTTTTCATTCCCGCGTCTCCTTAAATTAATCAAAAGAAATATGTTCATTTCGTTTTCCGTTACAAGACGGGCGTGATTGGGTAGCACTCGTTACTGGCTAGAGCTGATTATTTTATTAATGTCCATCGGAATTAATTTTACATTACAATCCAAATCGTCAGCGAAGACCAGACACTGTGAGTTAATTCCGTTCGTTGGCATGAGCTGGCGATATCAATAATACATATCCGCCATTAATTGTGTCTTAATTAAAAGTTTTCGCCCCCATCCCTTGCTTGTGCCAAGTACGAGTAGATTACACTTGGTCGGCGATTCTAGAAGAGCTAATCATGGCTATTGACAAGACGTGCTATCGCGCGGAGCTGCCATATATGACTGGACATTATCTACAAGTAAAATGGTCTTGTTTCCATCTGATTCCAACCAGATTTTTTTCGTCGCTTAGTCTTTGAAGCTTCAGAAAACTTGTAAACGTTTAACCAGCCTCCTTCCCTCGCCAATCTTTGTGGTATTGGCCTACGATTCTTATTTACAAATATTAAATGTTATACCTAGAATACATAAATAGAGATATGAAATATTTCCCAGGCGTGTCATTAACACATTTTTGTCCTATACGTAAACTGACCACCAGCCCAGGCACAATAATTTATAAGTTGTTTATCGAATTTGAAACTTATCGAATTTGAAACTTAGAATATGTCACTGTCTGTAGTCTGTTTTAGCTTAGAGAGGAGAACACAAGCACGCCAAATTCTAGTGACAAATTAAATATTCTCGAGATTGGTAGCTAGCCTAACCTCAACGACTTGTATTGAATATTGAATATGTAATGATTTCCCATATCAACAGCCATCTGAAAACAGTTTTATAATGAATATTGTATAATAAAGACAACTGTTTGTATGAGAATTTTTGAACTGTATTTGTAGATAACAAGGTACAGCGTCATATACTTGATAATAGTTAGCTTCAGTTCCATTGTGTAACAGATATCTGATTTGTGATGGTGCAGTTATCTCCCCCTTTTCCGAAGAGCCATTCCGTGTTACGTCACGTAACTAATTCCCCTGTGTCAATTAATACGAGCACATGGCATAACTGAGTTATTTTCGCCGCGTTAATTAATTGCGTTACGTCACACACACAAAACACACGTTTGCAAGTAGACGGAAAATATCACTCTTATTAATTAATAATTTTCACATAATCGGTGTCTGCTAGTTTTCATCACCAGAACAAGCCTACTAGAAACATCTGCCTAATGCCGTTTCAGGGTAAAATAGATGTGTGTTGAGGAGAGGGGGGTACTGGATTAGCTTAATATTCACTAATTACATTGGAGTAACTAGTCACCGTCCCAATAGGACCAGTATCAATCTAGTGAAGGGCTGCTATAATTTTAGGATAATTGAACATATGTTAGTCAATGTCAATGTTATCGCTGGCCTGTATATTGTTGTGTTGGGTATAAAGTATACACGGCCATGGGCCACTATACGCGAGTCTATACTGTATGGAACTACGTATTTACTCTCGACTTAATTAACCCATAAGGTCCTAATTAAGCCAGGAATTAATGAGAAAATTGAATCTTTTGATCCACAAGGCCCTTCGGCTAGTTCTTTATCCAGTAATATGAATTGAGGTTTAATTATGACACATAGCTATATACACGGTAAATATGTTTACGAGCGCTAGTCGCTCTAGTGTATGACAAGCAAATATGTAAAATGATTACAGATAAATTATTCTCTCCAGACCAAAATTAAAATATCACCAAAAACATTAAAGGAACCATTTTCACACAACGAGTAACTGGGTGCTTATTTTTCAGCCATCGATCTTTGAGTTGTTGGTTGTTCTTGTAATAACCGTAATGGAAGTCGGTGGCTTTTCTCCGGGTAATATGTCTTTCCTCCCATGCCACGTCCTTAAAATGACTACGGCTATTCATTGAATGTTTAACACAGTATAGCCAAGCTCTTTTATAATATTGAAAATAAGTTTATTTTGGCTTTGCTTGCAATGACCATAGCTACATTTGCTTTTATCGAGCTTGTGGTTTCGATGGTCCACGTAAGACGGCTATATATTATATTTACCATGGCGACAGTTTCACTGTTATTGATATATAATGCGCATTTTATCGTACAACAGATAATGAAATTTCGCTAAAACATTCTCCCAGACATGGCGGCTGTGCGATTCTTGGCAGATAGTGGTGTTTCACCCTTTTTAATAACGGTGAGGATATGATATTCCCATATTGCACTATGTTTTCAAAACAAACAAGTCTTAAATCCTTAATGATGTTACACAAGTCCGAAATTTCCAATAAACTAACAGGTTTTAAATGTTTATTTATGAAAGCAACATGTTACTGTCTGAGACTACAACTTCCGGTTTGTTTTTCCGGCTGGACCGGCGCAATGCGGAAGAAATGTTTCTAATTTACGAAAATAGTGTTTGTTTGTATTTTTGGTCTGATTCAGTTCAAATTTTGCGTATTAAAACAATCAAAACTCACAATAGAGATATTAAAAATGTAATGGGCAACGTTTTTTAAAAGGAAATGCAATTAAAATGATGGCGTTATCTATGACATCAGTAATTAGTATCTCTGTGACGTGATGAAGCGGAGAGAATTGGTGGACGAGATTTGGGCGAGATTTAATTCAGTACTGTAGACACAGGGTCCATATCAAATCAATTTATACAGCACCGGCCCTGATTAATCGGGCATTATCACAATCATCTTCTCATGTTAACACTAAATTGCTTTATTGGGGTTCAAGACGGGGGAATTAACGTGTAAATTGTTAAAACTTAATCTAAATTTCGCTTTCATCTCGCAGTGATAATGAAATAAAATAGGATATAAAATTGCCATGTATGATTAAATCTTTGCCGGCTATTGAGTTCGAGAATCTGCTTTTGGAAACAGCCACTTGACGAGATCTAAAACAAACAGGTCAGAGAATTAAGTTGGGCGTTGAGAGGATGGCTGCTAATCCATACCTAGAAGAAGTACCTTGCAGACACTGGGAATTAATTAGCCAATGGTTTGATCTAAATAATGAATGTTAGTAATCGTGTACTTGTAACGGGTTTTTATTCCTCGGAGTAAGATCCGCTAATGGAGCTGCCCAATTCATTATTGTACTTCTACCATATCAATATTTGTAGTACAGGCAGTTAACCTAGCCCCGAAAGGGCACACCCCGCTGAACCAGAGGGCTCTGCTGTCGACACCGTGAAATTGATTATGTCAATCCATTGACGGGTACATTCAGTGACATTGGACGCGCGCGTCTCTTTCCTTCGGGGGCCATGAGACATCTGGATGACAATTGTCTGTGTTACTACAGTTAATCGTGTATGCTCTTGATAATCATCGAAATTGTTCTGTTCTATTTAGAATACCAATCCGAACATTAATTGAGGTTATTACTTGACCCTTTACACTACAAAAACTTCGACCGCCATGTTGTTGGGGATTTTTATGCCTTTAAAACTGGATGCTTATAAATTGGTGTTACTCTGTATCCTGTAGATAACCGGATTCTTTCGGGCAAAAACTCGAGTGGCACAATAAAGCAAAACCTTGTAAATGTGTGTGATAGGGCGTTCTACAGGGGAAGTAACTACGTCCAAATGTCATCGATCGGGACACGCCATCACAGTTAGCGTGTTAGCCCTGTACTTTCGTCATTGTTTCAAATTAGGTTTTAAGATTAGCGCCCCGTTCTAGATAAAAGAATTGAAATTTATGACATCTGTTGTGATATCATGAAGCAAGAATATTGCCTCCAGGTTTTTATCTACAAATTCCGATATCACACGTAAGGTCTATTGACAATCTTCCTTCGTAAATGTGCGGATGTTTTTCTTCCCTTAACGGCGGGCGTAATTGGTTTTGACAGGCGGGAACTTAATATTGGGAAGCTTGTCTGCCTGAAAATTAATTACACCTAGATCGATACCCAGCATATAAACAGTCATTACTTAGACCGTAATGATCATGACAATTATATGGAAGCGAGTAGGTTGTGTACCAATTAAGTCCGGATTCAATTAAACGCCATACATTGAGCTGATCATGAAAATATCAATTTCAAATATATTTCCTCATGGTGGCCAAATACCCTTGCTAGCTTTAGAAATTGTCCGAGTTTTTTTATGTGAACGGATGCATATGACGGTCAAATTAGAATTCCATGTGTAGATTATATACCTCGATATTATTGGGCCGGTGCACCTATACAAAACTGCTACATTATGACGTCGCGGCTCGCCCCGCTTGGTTTATTACACACAGATAAACTGCAATTCAAGGCAATGTCATTTATTAATATCGGCTTATTAAAACACGTTATTAACCTCTTCTACATAAAGCAGAATACGCGATCACATTTTTTTCCTGTATTTATTGGACAATGATTAACTGGATTTAATTAACTGTGCTACCTGTGGTATACGAGAGTGTGTCTAGGATAAATCACTCCTCGGGGCCCGATTATATGATTTTGTGTTCGGATAAACTGAATTTATGGGAAATAGTTAATTGTAAAAGTGGGGCATTGATTGTTATCAATTTCGAGACAATATTGGGAACAATGACGAAACATTTGCAGTGCAATACCTTTGTTGTAGTTTACGTTGCATATGTAGAAGACATTAGCACTGTGGCACCATTTCTGTGGCAAATATGATGAATGTGGCGCCATTTCTGTGGCAAATATGATGAATGTGGCGCCATTTCTGTGGCAAAATTGATGAAATCAACATTAAAAATATAAGTTGATAATTAACAAATTATTACACAAAAGGATTTTTATTGCACAACCAAAATACGAAATACAGGAAACAAGAAAAATACGTTTACGTCACAAAAAAACTTATCATTGACCATACTTAGTTTCATATATTGCCGTCTTTAAAGAAATAAAATATGTTATATGACCTTGATATAAACATCAACACCCTTATATTTAATATGAATCGGACATCGACCCACACAGCTACCGGTGTAAGGAGGGGAAGCATGATTTATTAACCGAACACATAAGATATAATATTATATCAGGTGTAACATTTCGGGGTGAGTATCCCCAACTACTGTATCTATCATAGAGTAGTGAGCGAAATAGTTGTTTATACCAAGGATGTGTACACATTTCTCCTCGAAAGTGTGAAATTATCTTTCTGTAATATCGCTTTCCATCTTGTTTAATTTCTCATGGGTCGCCTTCGATATGGTGTAATCTTATACAGCTCAGCAAGACCTACAAAGACGACTACCATTGTCAGCTCTCGTAATTATTCTTATCGAGTCATTTAAGGATACGCCTACCTTTTCAACACGTTTACAATCATTTAAATGATTTGGCCCGCTCGGCAGGCCATCGACTGCAGTCTTCACTATTATCAAAATCACCAATCCGTAAAATTGAACGACCCCGTACATCATCCCGAAAGATTAACGACACACGTCGTTGTCATTTACTTATCTCATTCTTAGACAAGGCGGAACGTGTAATTACGATGGGGTTATTTAGGATGTTCAGAGATTATTTTTTAAACTAATGGTCAACAACCCTTCTAAGAGTGATTCTGACCTAGATGTTCGGGAGCAAACGTTTTCATGATAAAGAAGACATATGCATTAATGATTCCTTTTATCGCCGCTATGTGGCGCTGTACATCTAGGGCGACAGAAAAAGAGGATAGAGTCTACTTCCTGTTCTAATGGAAGCTTAATCTCATCAGCTTACTTATATTTCCTCACCAGACGTTCGTAATTCTGTTTTAGACGAGCACCATTCATTGTCTCTCACGACTCATATTCTACAGTACATACACCGGCTGTTTTTTGAAACTTTGGTTAATCCCATGAAGTCTTTATACTCTTGGCTAATGTATAACATAGAAACATAACTGTGTTACCAAAAACATATTTGAGAATATTTTTCGACATTTCTTTCTAACCTCCATCCTTTCAACTCGTATTACCATAAGCCATCCACCTCTGTTTCGTGTAAACATTTTGAATCCCACCTGAGACAAGTACTGACCGTAGGTCGATGGTTTTCTTTGGAGGCTTTGGTTTCCTACTGTCTTCCATATTCTAATCCTGACACGATAATAAACTACAGTGGTTGTTAAAACAAAAAACTTTTAGAACTTAGATATTTTGACAATCCTAAAAGCCTATTTGCAGATAAGTAGGGAATTTAAAGCTCAAATATTACAGTTTTATCACCGTTTCTTATCGAGCATGCTATTATTGTCTATTAACATAGTACCTAACGATGTTAATGATGTTCCATTGTTCTTGCTGGGGGAATCTGTGACCCTGTCGGAGGTACCGGATACAGTTTGCCCCATACAAGCCTGATATAAGCCAGATCCGTGTCGTTTACCGTCCGAACCCAGTGGCTGGGTACGTCTTTGGACGGCAAATCTCACACACCACAGGAACCCATTAACCAAGGCCTTGATAACATTTGCCATATTTTCATGTTTTCTTCTGCAAACACGTTATATTTCTTAATGACTTTTGACAGTTAAAGCGCTTGTTTTCAGTTTTGACGCTATGCAGAAATTAGAAAAATCTCGTTAGTTTATTAAGAACAACAAAAAGTGGTTGTATATTGTAGCCGTGACCGTCTACAGCGGCGTGACAGTCCGTTTATAACTAATGCGTGTTACTAAAGATAGAATTGCAAAGCGCCATGTTCACCGAGATTTCATTTTCAAACGTTTTGGACAAGAGAAATATAAGGACGCTCGCCCTGAATTTTTGATTTCAAACTTTGGTAGATATGTAACTAATAAGCGTTTCGTTAAGTTGACGTGCATTAGTAAAATTATCTTCTGGCAGCATACGTGTACTTTTATTCACGAAAAATATACATTTTTACTTTGTTTCCGTGCGTTTACTGAATTCGGAATAATCTATATCGTCATCTAAACTTGAACTATTTGAAACTAATATCCGTGATATATAAACAAGCAATAACATGTATCCATTACGTTTTGCTGAATTTAAAATCTATACATAAAACTGCAAAAACACGTCGACATCGCTTATAAATATTTGATACGATTTTACCGCTTAGGTTTTCGTTAAAACAGGGATTTTAATGTTATAATTGCAGTAATGCTTTCATGGTAGGTTCGGAAAAGTAGAAAAAGGAAAATGGTCATCATTAATATTTAGGCATCACTTTGTGTCAGAATCCTTGATGGATAGTAGGGGTATTTGTTATTAGCCATTCACTTAGTGTAATATAATATTTACAACAAAGATACATTTATAGATCACTTCACTAAAATCTATGTAATATACATTAGTTGTTCCATTAAAACAATCTCCTCCATTAGACGTGCTCGCTGGGGGAGGACATCGTGGCCTCCCATCTCCTTATCTTATCTCCAATAATGGTTGAAATAGACCGAATACCAATTTTTGGGTCCATGGTGGTAAAACAATTACATTGCCTACGTCAAAATGTTTGATATACATTTTTTAGGTCACAATATATTAATCTGAACGAAACCTGAAAGCGTGAAACTGTTTTGAGATGTTTAGTGTATATACATGTATATACGTGGTCTTAGCCAATTACCAATATTCTTGGTCATGCCCTTAGACATTAGGGCAAACATTTGTAGAAATGTTGTTTCTTGGCAGAATTTCGCAACCTGATGCTAGTACTCATCATATTTGACGATAATAATAATAATAATAATTTATATAAAAAAAACACCAAAAAACAATTATTTATCAGGCTTGTCAATTTCGAACCAAAATGCCGGACATTTTCTCGAGATGCTGCGTTTGGTCTGAACAAAAGTATTAAACTTTTCTCATCAACTTTTAGAGTCTTGTGGTCAGTTTAGAGACCAACCGACCCGTCCTATCGATGTGTTTTTTATCACTGTATCACTCTTTATCAATCATTATGAAATTGTCGTTTTGTGGCGAGTTATACGATACAAGGCCAGATTTTTGCATATGTTTGAAATATTTTTGTTTGGCATTTCCAGGTTATTCGGTTCCAGTGGGTCTTGTTCAGCGTGTGGTCAGAACATTCCGGCCAGTGAGTTTGTGATGAAAGCACAAGGGAACGTTTACCATGTCAAGTGCTTCAAGTGTGTAACGTGTCACAATCAGCTTTCGACGGGCGACCGGTTCAGTATTTTCAATGGAGGACTTTTGTGTGAACAGGACTATCCCAAAGTTATGAAAGGTCACGTGATGGGATCCGCTAGGGGGAGTCACAAGGTACAGGGTAGTAGCACGCTAGAGCTCCTAATAAGGTCGACGCAATCCATCTAATTTCACATCTAGCTTATTCATTACTCATTATATATTAAAATCGATTTGTTTATAATGGTTCTTTATTAATATTAATGGATACCGGCCTATTATCCATTTGCTATGAATGCGGGATTTGTTGTGCCGCTACCTTTTGTTAAATTCATTCTCTCTCATGTAACCGGAAGTTTGTTTCTATTAACTTCCGGTCTGTGGTGTATTGTATTTGATCAGCACTGTATAGCTGTACATAGCAAATGCATAATTATTTTGTTGAATTTTTTAAACATTATTTATTGCTTATTGATTTATCGACTGAGATCATGGCCTCGTTTCAATATTAAATTAAACGAAAGATTGAGATACAATTTGGATAAAATAATTATTAGAATTTCGCGGATTGATAACGATGAAGTGTTCCGTCATTAATAGGAGACTGACGCCAATTTCGCGCTCAGCATCGGCGGATTGCAAAAGTTACAGGCTTAATCCGATAATTGAAAATAGAAGAAAAAGTAATGCTTTAAATTAAAACACAATTGCCTTTATTTAATCGTTTAAATCTTGAATAATCTAGTCCATTGTTGAGAAGTCTTGTACATTAGATTATTGAATGGTAATATAAGATTATTAAGGGAGGGAGATGCACGAGAATTTTTTTGCGTGTATATTGTTAGATATTACAGTTTTTGAATGAAAAATATCACTTACCGGTATTGAACAGAAGTGGAAATTTGGAGCGAAATACAGTGTATGTCACTGACTAAGCACTATACCCTATATTCCACGATAGTTGTCAGTGTCTTGTTGTGTTTTTCATGATGTACCAGATCGAATCGATTTGACGATTTTTTTTTCCTTTTTGAGAAAGGATGTTTTCTTGTTTGTAAATTAGACCAAATTTGTTCAATATGAATGCGGGCTACGTATCCCCTTGACCTAAGATGGATGGCGATATATACAGTACTCTGATGTACAAACATGTTGTTCTGTGGATTATGATGATATGAAATTTTATAATAACAATGCTCACAAATAAACTGTCCATGTATTTTGAATGCTGCCTCGGTTTTATCCTTCTGTGGTTTGACAATTTCCGGTTTGTTGTGAAACGGGAATGCTGGGTACAGGAAGTACATGATATGGCGGGAACAGTGCTTTATGGTAGCTGTATGGCCCGTATAAAGTTATGATAGAAATCTGTATCCTCATTATGGATCTACGGCAACTTGGTTCGTGGATTTATTCCGAATTCTGAGTGTACTTTTGTTGACGTGTTTCGTGTGGGAAAGAATGAATCCATAGCTTGGACACGAGACATCGGGACAGAAAGGACACGTGACATTAATGACCTCGTAATAAAGGTCAAATTGCTGAGAGCAAAGGTCGGGAATTGTTTATAACCTTGATTGCAGACCATAAACTGGACTATTCCCCTCGTTTGTACGTACGTCAATTAAATTAAGTCATGGTTGCCGCTAAGGAAACAGTGTAAACATGTCTTAGGCTGCAGTGACGAAAACCAAATGGCTGCTGTAGAGAGCGAGCCATATGGCCCACAATAAAAGCTCAAAGTGCTATTAATTGGTGTTTATCTTGCGAGGTTAAAGTCCACGTTGAAGCTCTCTGTCCGACCCAGGACATATGTAAAGGGAGGAAGAAATTTAATGGGTTATTGGATCTAGGAGCTATTAAAGACGCTCCGGCTCATCAACAGGACGGCTAAGATATTCAGGGGTTATTTAGTTCAAAGCTTCAGCAAATCGGTACTTATCGAGGCTACCTAGTTCATAGTTCGAACTGTATACTATCTGGTTCATATCCAAACTTCAAACCTTATTAGTCTCTTTACAAAATACATTGTGTAGAGAAACATTTACACCATTCCGAGCAAAAGATATAGGGGATACCTAACTTTCCACTCTCTAGTTCAAGGCATGAGCAAAACAGTGTAGGGGCTACCTAGTTCATACATTTGTAGTTTGAAGTGTCCACTATCTACTAGTTCAAGACATGATCAAAATAGTATATGGATTACTAGTTCATAGATAGAACTGTGCTCTATTTCCTACAATGTGTAGTTCAGGGTCCTAGTCAAACTAGAATAGGGACTACCTTATTCATAGTTCGGAATGTTCTTCTTTTGCCTTGTTCATAGTCCGAACAGGCATGGGTCATAGTCCGAACAGGCATGGTTCATAGTTCGAACAGGACATGATTAACATACTGTACCAATTGTATATATGGTTCACATTCTGGATGTGTACCTTATATAGCTTTTTGTGAATGGAGCAAAGACTACGTTGTTCTTAACCTGACCTGTTACTGTAAATACTTTGCTTCGTCCAGTTATACTCGGTTATCTAAATCATGTTGTAATGACTGACCAGTCAGATTGGGTACAGAGTTTCTGAACATTTTACCAGTCTTGATAACAACACAAATATTATGCTACATATCGATTAATTTAGCAATAAATGGTTCAAGCAATTATTGGTATTTCCCTTTGGCAGAACTCTTAGCTACAATCAATGGACCATGGGATGATTCCATTTATATGTATTACGGATCGGGAAACAAGAAACCGAAAAATTAATGGAATGAATAGGACACCAAATTGTAACAATATGTACTATCTAAAGAAATAGTATCACGATTAACCCTGGCCTTACGTATATTAGGCGAGTCGTCTTATGATAAACGTTCGTGTGTTTAGTAATAAAAAACCCAGAGCCGTTTCTAACTCGGATCCATTGTGGTACATGAATCGAATTAATAGTAGTTATATACATATAGATGTACTTCGGAAATACGTAATGTACCGACTATAATAACTTTGCTATTGATCCGAGTTACCAGTTATTAATAATTAAAGAAGTCATTTCATCTTCACAGGGCTTTATATACCATTAAAGCAAGCTTAATTATCATATCATACTTATAGAGTGATCCTGGGTACCACGCAGCGAGACCCCCCTCTAACTCGCCAATTAATTACATCTAATTAGAGACCAATACTTGACGAGGGTAAATCAATAGAGGGTGTATCAAGGCAATCATGGAGAGAATATTGACCCGTGGAAGTCAGAACTCATCCCACGTAGTTATAATTAGCAATATTAAATAAGGCAGAAACTCTGCACGTGCGTTACATGTCAATGGATAATTATAGATATGGGAATATCGAAGACGTAAACAATTGGATAACGTAGATATAGCAACGGTTAAATTGAAGTTATAAATGATTCTTTGGGTAGCATATTACTGACTTTGCATACAGTTTGATCAAGAGCCCCATTGAATATGAAAATAACTCTTTGAAATATCCCCTTTAGATTATAAAACTTGTAGACCTGCAACCTCCTGCAGAGTTGGACTTTTGGACTTCTGGCTCAACATCCAGGTTCACGACTGTTTCCGGGTTGATTCTGCAATTTAACATTCCGGCGATAGTTTTCATTCTAAAATTAGCACGCATGTATCTAACAGTTTCGTTCAGAAATTTCAATTTCCATTGTTCTGAAAGGATTTGTCACAGTTCTTTGTATATCATTCAGATTAGATGATGACAAGTCTAGCACTCCCGGGCGATGAAGGACTGGCTTAATTTATGAGGATAAAAAATCTAGGGAGAAATACAACCCTCATTCATACCATACTAATTTGGCCAAATCATTAGATCTTAGTACATAGCGTGTCTCTGTTTATATTCATTATATAATCTTGATTTCGGTTGGTGAAACTGAACGGAGTGCCCGACAAATACAGAGTTAACGCCCTTGACAAATGTAAACCTCGTATACCGAACTGTTCTGTCATTTTTTTCTCTGTTTAGATACTGCATTGATAAATTTCTTTTTAAACAACGACAATGTTTTAAACAACTTCGTGCATAACGCTTTCAAAGATTTTCAACAGCCAAATTACCCATTACCAGTTCTCATTTCCGAAGCTTTCGATATCTTATAGATAACAGTGATTAGAAAGTTTAACCTATATTTGACTGCCTTCCGTTGAAAAATCGTACACGCCTTTTTCCACTAAAAGTTGTTTGAATTATTAAAAAATGAATATTTAAAGAAAACCTTAAACGTTTTAACGTGGACGGAGTTGGTGTGTATATTAGGCTGGGTTTACATGTTGTACATTAGGGATACCACTTAAGCCCATTACATAACACAAGTCTGATTAGAAACGCGGCGACGAACCCAATAGATTCTCCTAGTCAGCAATGAAGAAATAACTGGTCGTGGAAACCAAATACTCAAAATATAGATCTGTGTAGTAATACAATAAAACTTCAATCGCAGCCAGGGGTATTTTAGTGTATTTAGTTTAAAACGTCCATGCTGTTTTCAAGTAAAGTGCTTTCAGCATGTCTGTTTTCACACCACGCAGGTCGAGGCTAGGACGTGTAAAACACGCGCATTAAGTCTCACAACTCACGTGAAGCTCCTCTTACACGACCCTTCACTTACAACTCGCCAAGCTCGTAATTACATACACCCGTCTAATGAAGCTTGATCGGTGTTACTTAACCCAACACTACGGAGATAAGGAAATAAAGACCGTGTACATCTATACTATTAAATCGGACTTTAACATCCACAGTAATTATCTCTTTGTACCCAAGATCCGTTCACAGTGGTATAAAGCCATTTTGAAAATTACCATTAAGCGTGTTATCTGCAATACAAACATCGAAGTGAAGTTGACAAGCGACTTGGATTAAAATGGATAATTATGCAATTTCCTTCTCCATTTGATGTGGTGGTTTATTTACAAAACTAATGGAGTTCTTAATAGCCTGAACATGTGGCAGTCCTTTCTCTAACAGCTTCTTACTGGGCACGGATTGTCTTCAAGGCACCATCTCTCATCCCGGCTAAATACCACTATAGATTTAACGGATCGGGGGATCTTACGAGCCCGAGAGAAATTGTCGGTGTTAATATATAGCTGTCAGCCAGTCTAACATGTAAATGTCGGAAGATTTTACCTTAAATAGACGCACCTGTTTAAAATGAAGATTTTACAATAACAAAGGTTAATATGTTTTGTTGTATATATACGTGTTTAGATATTAAATATTGAATGATTTATTCGTGCGGTTAATAGCTTTATACATTTAATTTTAGCTCCTAAATTTAATATATTTCAATCAAGGTAGCGGCTGGGCCTGCTTGATTGACACCGCCGGAGATAACCGGCTTGCAATGTGGTCGATTTAGATTAAACTTTGACATTGCGCGGCTAATCTGTTTCATTTAGTTAATTTGTCTCTGCCAGAATGTACTTAATCTTATAGTGACGTCACCTTATATCGAATTTATTAATACGATATCTGAACTAATTACCTGACGGAAATCAATTAAATAACATTTTAATTTATTAAGCCCACTTAATACACGTGTGGTATTAAAGACTTAAGAGTTATATATAATTAAAATTTAATTTAAATCATCAGTTCAATTTAACTGTTGAAATTAGACATTAAGGTTTTGGATAAGTACCCACTGTATGTAGTAAATGTCTATTAAATGACCGCCGATTTATAATGAAGTGAATGAATTGTTGCGGCAATAACATTAAGAACCTTATACATGTACACTGTCAACAATACAGGAAGCGATTATGCTAAGCTTTGTTAGGGTTAATACTAAATACTTACTGCCAATATTGATACCCTAAACCAACACCATTATATAGGTATTTAGCTAGCACAGCTATTTAGTGCTTTGACACGAATGTAAACCATTAAAAGCCCTAACCACTCAGGGCTGGAGGCTAGCTTGTTTGGTAGTAATCCATCACCGCCCGTCACACTCGCCCCGATAACACTAGTGATATTGACGTACATTTCATCAATCAGTACCCTCGGTTAATCGATAAAATCGATCATCTTTTGATCTACATAAAACGTATTGGCAGTGGTGACAGGACTGATGGATAAGTCCAATATTACATCTATATGACGTTATTAATAAAACACTTGACCAGTGGTCAGTTTTATTGTAATGGTCATTTATTTAATGGTCGAGCCATAGCGGGTCTCTTGTGACCATTTCTTCTCTATGATTTCTTTCGATTCTGCAATGCCGTCAACCTCCTTTTCTCTATCAAATAGTGGGGATACCTTCTGGCTTTGTTTGCTAACAATTAGGCTTGTATGTGATATATTGCGTGTTTGAAGTGTTTTGGTTTAAGAAACTGCGGTATGTTTGTATTGTGTCTCCATGTGATAGAGGAAAGTCCTGTCCATTTTTCCTTTTTGCCAGAATTAGATACTGCATTCATTACTTCTATGTGAGGCCCATACATAGTCAATAGTTTACTCATATACGGAGACAGTTTGAGCTGTCGGGAGGATGTTTAAAAAATAGCGCCTTTCACTCTAAAATGATGGCCGTAACTGGAGTCTGAGATCGAAATCTCGACTTTAAAAAATCGTAGAAAAGCGGAAAATTAGGGTCGGGGGTAAAAAAAATTAGGGTCGGTCAAGTAACTCTAAACAGACATATTTTTTTGCCTGAACAATCTTTCTTTCAGACTATACACTCTTTATCACGTTTAGTTTTTTAGTTCATTATACGTTTAACGTCCTAGTAACAGTCAGATTTGTTGCTGGAGGAAAGCCGGAATGTCCGGAGAAAAAACACCGATCAGCGGTTAGTACCTGACAACTGCCTCACGTGGGACTCTGAGGTGGAGGGCTTGTGGTTAAATGTCGAGACATTATATATATTAACCGAAAGCCGCAATATTGTAACGGAAAACGTGTACCAAATGTACGTATGACGGTCGTTTTATGTTGGTTGTGGCAAACAACACATCGTTCATTTAGTAGTCACCATTGCCTGTGTATGGAATTACACGACATAACACCAATATTCTCACCAATGGAGCAGACGACTGGCGAGTCGAATGATCACAATACGACCCTGGTGTCCCGGACTATGTCTAGCTGCTTAATCATTGATAAAACAGTTATAAACTTGATACAAAGCCTCTATAGAACACATGTTTTTTTGTCGTGTATATATTGTGATATAAATGATATCTACTGATGACACTTAGCGCGGTATCAACATATCTGCTTTCATACGGTAATGTTTATATGAAATGTTTTCCGGACAATGGCCCATCAACAAATTATAGAAATTCTTTGTCATCGAAAAGTATGAATGACAATGATTGCTGCCATCATTGTGTAGATATTTAGCTATTCTGTTGGAAATACAATGTGAGCGGAAGTTCAACAATGGTGTTTGTATCAAACCGGAAACCGATCTAATAAAGGACAGTTTCGCTGGTGTGGGTCATACTACAATCCGGATAATGTGGCCAATATCAATGTCAAATAATTTCCAGACCTTTGTTTCAAATTTTTCGCCTGACAAATTCTGCGCTGACGTAACAGAGATAGGCTGATTATGGTGGAGATGTGATCATTGCATTAAGCTGTAATATTCTGAACAGGTCAATATATTTCAATATTTGAAAAGTCGAACAGTACTTGTTGAGCAGCCTTTTTTAGGTACGATTTGCAATAATTAATACAATATTGGCTGAATGTTTTATGGAAATGCACAAGAGGTAGGAGGGTGGTAAAAGATTAATTAAACAGATAACTCTACCACTATTTGTACGTACCCAATGCATTATTCAGTATGAAATGGGTCGAAGTCTTGTCGCTGCAATTAAATAGCCCTAATTAAAGCTGACACTCTTGTTGCCTAATAGGCATCTCCCTGAATAAATAAGCCTCTTTGTTGACCAAATTTGATTTCGAGTTGTAATAATGTCATTAGATTGTTAATTACGTTTTAAATCTGTTTGCTTTATTTAGCGTATTTTCGTTTTAATTACCAATTACGACTGTGTGTGTATACATTGCTGTATATGTACCGATGAGTCGACAATGTGACACCCGAGGAGTTTTCGTCTTCAAGTGGCTCATTAAAAAAGCTACAACAATACCCGAGGAAGCCTGCTATGTCGGAGACAGCGACGAATAATTCTTCCTGGAGCAAAGACACCTGTTCATAACGCATGTCAATTTTAAAGCTGTTCAGAAAAGATTTCAAAGACGTAATTCGTGCATGGGTGCTGCGATGACCGAGTGATTATAAGATATCCCTACATATCACCACACGTCCTCCACCTCTTGGTATCAAGTTCGAATCCACGCGGAGCAGTTGAGATCGTATCCTGGTGGGTTTTTTCTCCGAGTACTCCGGTTTTCTCCGCCCTCTGACTGTTAATAGGACGCAAAACAAACTACATACCACAGTGATTAAGATCTTTCCGGCATCAAGGCAAGAAACATCTAATTTTTATATTAATCTTATGTTTAATAATAGACGGGATTGACTTCCACACCGCCGCACTGAGATATTGCTCGATTTGCAGGAACGTCAGGGTCGACTGTGACGTCATATAACACCCTGACCATTCACCAAATTTCACTCATTTGAATACACTAAAAGAGAACCTGCAATAGTAATTGACTAAAAAATACTTGGCGCTTATTTTTCTGCTCATTAGTACTTGTAAATTGGCACATTAGCGGCGTTTTCTATTAAAGTAACTTGGAGTCGCTAATTATCGCGTGATGTATGTAGGCCGCCATTATGATGTCATTGACCTTGGGAAGGGTAATGACGCGAGAGCTTGTTAGCGCGAGATGTCAATAGATCACGTGATGATGGTACGGTCCCCTGGGAGAAAAGGAGGGGGCTTGCTTCTGATGACAAACATCATAGCTTCCGATAATTGAATCCCGTCTGAAGAATTTAAGTAGACTAATTAGGGAAGGTGTGAACGTTATTAGCCCCGTTAAGATGATAGCCCCTCACTCTTGGAATGGAGGCAGTATGTAATTATTTGTTCAATTAAAGTTTAAAAGCCAATTAACGCGTGGATTCGACAAGGCTATTTTCATAACTCTCGCCAATAATTATTTCTATTTAGGAGTCCATTAGCCCCAGTGTTGTCGACGCTTCAGCGTTTGTTTAACTAAGACCTTGTGTACATTTTCCTCCTATTATGCCCGCACGGATCGTTTCCAATATCTATTTACACTGAACAGATTCATTTTCAAGCTACTTTTTCTATTATGTAGACTAAACAGTGACACCGACCCGTTTTACAGAACAACATGGTTGTAGATCACATTAGTACTCACGCCGCCTGGCGGCCAGTCCATTGTAAACTCATTTCCTCTCATACTGAACACCGATTGAATGTCGGTAAATATACGTCTGTACAAACATATACAGTCGATTAAAATCTTAATTATAAAATGTGAAATCTCATTTGCTTATTCAATATTGCTTTTAAAGCGTGTATGGTTTTACCGGGGAAAGATTGTGAGTTTTATAATGGGCTCATTTTAGCGTTGAAAGGGACTGCTTTACTCGTGAGTGGCGATATGAATATGATATTATAGTGATATGGACTTCCTTTCTGACGGCATGTTTTGTACAGTTAATCAAGCTAATGCGGACATGTGTTTTACAAACGTGAGCTACGATATACTGTATGGAAGTTATTTCCACCGGGAGGACATTTTCGCGCGAAATGTCGATATTTGGTCGCGAAAAATAGATACGTGAAATACTCTAATTTGCAGATAGACAGAGGGACATACGGACAGTCACGTATCCTTAACACTCATCCGATAGCGCTTTCCATTATATTGCTTTTGTTTTAAGACTACAAGCTACAAATCAAGCGGATTAGAATAAAGGAGCGACTTGATAAATATATATGTATAAAAAAATGAATTTAGCGTACGCATATTCCATTTTTACTGTGATGACACTGCTGCTTAATTGACATACATTTTACACTATGGCGTAAACACGTGTCGAGTATTTGTCATTTTGAAAAGCTGATCAATTAAAAAGGTCCAAGTGTCCAGGTTTAAACCCACTCGTCATTTGATACTAATTACGGTGAATATGTCTGTCACCTACCATTTGAATCTACGCAGGAGTGTCATATTAGCAAAGACCATGCTGAGTTGTACAAATTCATTAGTTTCCAACATTTTATATCAAAATATTATAAACTTAATCATATAACATTACCAAGCGTGATTTTAAAATGCTTTCTTCCGACAGGAAATTCGGGATAATATGTCTGTTAAAGCAGGCACGATGTAATTTTCAATTTCAGAAGAACATATTTTGAAACTAATTTGACGTTTTCTTGAAAAAAAATCCTATTTGAAGTCAGGTTGAGTGGTAATTGCTGTCATAAAATGAAAATTAATTTGGAATGGTGGGTAGATTGGATTCTGTTTTTGCTCCGTAATCATAAACTGGCCTAGTGTTTGTCTGACGCGATGCCGCTAATCTGTACATGTCGTCTGCTCATATTGGTCTTATGGCTAATAGATGTGTTCTCTCTGTAAAGGTGGACGACCGGTTTGCTTTGGAAAAAAAAACGGAAAAAGGAAAACGAAACTCTATAATATCTGTCGTTATGCAAAGACTTTATTTTATTGTCATTTTCACGCGATTATCGTGGCTGTTACACGTGTTTGACTTTCATATGGCAGGATTTCCAAGTTACTATGACACATGACCTATATTTCCGTGACACCTGAATTATTACCAACGACATCTGCAATTTTTAACTGACGCGCATGATGTCTAAATTAGACGATATTTTGTCGACATCTTATATGAAACCAACTGTCTTAATGGTAATGTCTAATATCGAAGGAATTCCTCATAATGTGTCATCTTTCCTCACATTTTACTGTGTCTTACTGTAGACTACCCCGACTTCCTCACGTTTTACCATGTCTTACTGTAGACTACCCCGACTTCCTCACGTTTTACCATGTCTTACTGTAGACTACCCCGACTTCCTCACGTTTTACCGTGTCTTACTGTAGACTACCCCGACTTCCTCACGTTTTACCGTGTCTTACTGTAGACTACCCCGACTTCCTCACGTTTTACCGTGTCTTACTGTAGACTACCCCGACTTCCTCACGTTTTACCATGTCTTACTGTAGACTACCCCGACTTCCTCACGTTTTACCATGTCTTACTGTAGACTACCCCGACTTCCTCACGTTTTACCATGTCTTACTGTAGACTACCCGACTTCCTCACGTTTTACTGTCTTACTGTAGACTACCCCGACTTCCTCACGTTTTACCGTGTCTTACTGTAGACTACCCCGACTTCCTCACGTTTTACCATGTCTTACTGTAGACTACCCCGACTTCCTCACGTTTTACGTGTCTTACTGTAGACTACCCCGACTTCCTCACGTTTTACCGTGTCTTACTGTAGACTACCCGACTTCCTCACGTTTTACCGTGTCTTACTGTAGACTACCCCGACTTCCTCACGTTTTTACCTGTCTTACTGTAGACTACCCCGACTTCCTCACGTTTTACCGTGTCTTACTGTAGACTACCCCGACTTCCTCACGTTTTACCATGTCTTACTGTAGACTACCCGACTTCCTCACGTTTTACCGTGTCTTACTGTAGACTACCCCGACTTCCTCACGTTTTACCGTGTCTTACTGTAGACTACCCGACTTCCTCACGTTTTACCGTGTCTTACTGTAGACTACCCGACTTCCTCACGTTTTACCATGTCTTACTGTAGACTACCCCGACTTCCTCACGTTTTACCATGTCTTACTGTAGACTACCCCGACTTCCTCACGTTTTACCGTGTCTTACTGTAGACTACCCCGACTTCCTCACGTTTTACCGTGTCTTACTGTAGACTACCCCGACTTCCTCACGTTTTACCTGTCTTACTGTAGACTACCCCGACTTCCTCACGTTTTACCGTGTCACTGTAATACCCGACTTCTACTTTACGTTTACTGTAGACTACCCCGACTTCCTCACGTTTTACCTGTCTTACTGTAGACTACCCCGACTTCCTCACGTTTTTACTGTCTTACTGTAGACTACCCCGACTTCCTCACGTTTTACCGTGTCTTACTGTAGACTACCCCGACTTCCTCACGTTTTACCGTGTCTTACTGTAGACTACCCCGACTTCCTCACGTTTTACCGTGTCTTACTGTAGACTACCCCGACTTCCTCACGTTTTACATGTCTTACTGTAGACTACCCCGACTTCCTCACGTTTTACCGTGTCTTACTGTAGACTACCCCGACTTCCTCACGTTTTACCGTGTCTTACTGTAGACTACCCCGACTTCCTCACGTTTTACCGTGTCTTACTGTAGACTACCCGACTTCCTCACGTTTTACTGTCTTACTGTAGACTACCCCGACTTCCTCACGTTTTACCATGTCTTACTGTAGACTACCCCGACTTCCTCACGTTTTACCGTGTCTTACTGTAGACTACCCCCGACTTCCTCACGTTTTACCATGTCTTACTGTAGACTACCCCGACTTCCTCACGTTTTACCATGTCTTACTGTAGACTACCCCGACTTCCTCACGTTTTACCGTGTCTTACTGTAGACTACCCCGACTTCCTCACGTTTTACCGTGTCTTACTGTAGACTACCCCGACTTCCTCACGTTTTACCGTGTCTTACTGTAGACTACCCCGACTTCCTCACGTTTTACCGTGTCTTACTGTAGACTACCCCGACTTCCTCACGTTTTACCGTGTCTTACTGTAGACTACCCCGACTTCCTCACGTTTTACTGTGTCTTACTGTAGACTACCCCGACTTCCTCACGTTTTACCGTGTCTTACTGTAGACTACCCCGACTTCCTCACGTTTTACCATGTCTTACTGTAGACTACCCCGACTTCCTCACGTTTTACCGTGTCTTACTGTAGACTACCCCGACTTCCTCACGTTTTACCATGTCTTACTGTAGACTACCCCGACTTCCTCACGTTTTACCGTGTCTTACTGTAGACTACCCCGACTTCCTCACGTTTTACCATGTCTTACTGTAGACTACCCCGACTTCCTCACGTTTTACCGTGTCTTACTGTAGACTACCCCGACTTCCTCACGTTTTACCATGTCTTACTGTAGACTACCCCGACTTCCTCACGTTTTTTACCGTGTCTTACTGTAGACTACCCGACTTCCTCACGTTTTACCATGTCTTACTGTAGACTACCCCGACTTCCTCACGTTTTACCGTGTCTTACTGTAGACTACCCCGACTTCCTCACGTTTTACCATGTCTTACTGTAGACTACCCCGACTTCCTCACGTTTTACCATGTCTTACTGTAGACTACCCCGACTTCCTCACGTTTTACTGTGTCTTACTGTAGACTACCCCGACTTCCTCACGTTTTACCATGTCTTACTGTAGACTACCCCGACTTCCTCACGTTTTACCATGTCTTACTGTAGACTACCCCGACTTCCTCACGTTTTACCATGTCTTACTGTAGACTACCCCGACTTCCTCACGTTTTACCGTGTCTTACTGTAGACTACCCCGACTTCCTCACGTTTTACCATGTCTTACTGTAGACTACCCCGACTTCCTCACGTTTTACCATGTCTTACTGTAGACTACCCCGACTTCCTCACGTTTTACCATGTCTTACTGTAGACTACCCGACTTCCTCACGTTTTACTGTCTTACTGTAGACTACCCCGACTTCCTCACGTTTTACCATGTCTTACTGTAGACTACCCCGACTTCCTCACGTTTTACCATGTCTTACTGTAGACTACCCCGACTTCCTCACGTTTTACCGTGTCTTACTGTAGACTACCCCGACTTCCTCACGTTTTACCATGTCTTACTGTAGACTACCCCGACTTCCTCACGTTTTACCGTGTCTTACTGTAGACTACCCCGACTTCCTCACGTTTTTACCATGTCTTACTGTAGACTACCCCGACTTCCTCACGTTTTACCATGTCTTACTGTAGACTACCCCGACTTCCTCACGTTTTACCATGTGTCTTACTGTAGACTACCCCGACTTCCTCACGTTTTACCATGTCTTACTGTAGACTACCCCGACTTCCTCACGTTTTACCGTGTCTTACTGTAGACTACCCCGACTTCCTCACGTTTTACCGTGTCTTACTGTAGACTACCCCGACTTCCTCACGTTTTACCATGTCTTACTGTAGACTACCCCGACTTCCTCACGTTTTACCGTGTCTTACTGTAGACTACCCCGACTTCCTCACGTTTTACCATGTCTTACTGTAGACTACCCCGACTTCCTCACGTTTTTACCGTGTCTTACTGTAGACTACCCCGACTTCCTCACGTTTTACCGTGTCTTACTGTAGACTACCCCGACTTCCTCACGTTTTACCATGTCTTACTGTAGACTACCCCGACTTCCTCACGTTTTACTGTGTCTTACTGTAGACTACCCCGACTTCCTCACGTTTTACCGTGTCTTACTGTAGACTAACCCCGACTTCCTCACGTTTTACCGTGTCTTACTGTAGACTACCCCGACTTCCTCACGTTTTTACCGTGTCTTACTGTAGACTACCCCGACTTCCTCACGTTTTACTGTGTCTTACTGTAGACTACCCCGACTTCCTCACGTTTTACTGTGTCTTACTGTAGACTACCCCGACTTCCTCACGTTTTACCGTGTCTTACTGTAGACTACCCCGACTTCCTCACGTTTTACCGTGTCTTACTGTAGACTACCCGATCCCGACTTCCTCACGTTTTACCATGTCTTACTGTAGACTACCCCGACTTCCTCACGTTTTACCGTGTCTTACTGTAGACTACCCGACTTCCTCACGTGTTTACCGTACCTGTCTTACTGTAGACTACCCGGACTTCCTCACGTTTTACCGTGTCTTACTGTAGACTACCCCGACTTCCTCACGTTTTACCGTGTCTTACTGTAGACTACCCCGACTTCCTCACGTTTTACCATGTCTTACTGTAGACTACCCCGACTTCCTCACGTTTTACCATGTCTTACTGTAGACTACCCCGACTTCCTCACGTTTTACCATGTCTTACTGTAGACTACCCCGACTTCCTCACGTTTTACCGTGTCTTACTGTAGACTACCCCGACTTCCTCACGTTTTACCATGTCTTACTGTAGACTACCCCGACTTCCTCACGTTTTACCATGTCTTACTGTAGACTACCCCGACTTCCTCACGTTTTACCATGTCTTACTGTAGACTACCCCGACTTCCTCACGTTTTACCGTGTCTTACTGTAGACTACCCCGACTTCCTCACGTTTTACCATGTCTTACTGTAGACTACCCCGACTTCCTCACGTTTTACCGTGTCTTACTGTAGACTACCCCGACTTCCTCACGTTTTACCATGTCCTACTGTAGACTACCCAGACTTCCTCACGTTTTACCGTGTCTTACTGTAGACTACCCCGACTTCCTCACGTTTTACCATGTCTTACTGTAGACTACCCCGACTTCCTCACGTTTTACCATGTCTTACTGTAGACTACCCCGACTTCCTCACGTTTTACCGTGTCTTACTGTAGACTACCCCGACTTCCTCACGTTTTACCATGTCTTACTGTAGACTACCCCGACTTCCTCACGTTTTTACCATGTCTTACTGTAGACTACCCCGACTTCCTCACGTTTTACCATGTCTTACTGTAGACTACCCCGACTTCCTCACGTTTTACCGTGTCTTACTGTAGACTACCCCGACTTCCTCACGTTTTACCATGTCTTACTGTAGACTACCCCGACTTCCTCACGTTTTACCATGTCTTACTGTAGACTACCCCGACTTCCTCACGTTTTACCATGTCTTACTGTAGACTACCCCGACTTCCTCACGTTTTACCGTGTCTTACTGTAGACTACCCCGACTTCCTCACGTTTTACCGTGTCTTACTGTAGACTACCCCGACTTCCTCACGTTTTACCATGTCTTACTGTAGACTACCCCGACTTCCTCACGTTTTACCATGTCTTACTGTAGACTACCCCGACTTCCTCACGTTTTACCGTGTCTTACTGTAGACTACCCCGACTTCCTCACGTTTTACCATGTCTTACTGTAGACTACCCCGACTTCCTCACGTTTTACCATGTCTTACTGTAGACTACCCCGACTTCCTCACGTTTTACCTGTCTTACTGTAGACTACCCCGACTTCCTCACGTTTTACCGTGTCTTACTGTAGACTACCCCGACTTCCTCACGTTTTACCGTGTCTTACTGTAGACTACCCCGACTTCCTCACGTTTTACATGTCTTACTGTAGACTACCCGACTTCCCCACGTTTTACCATGTCTTACTGTAGACTACCCCGACTTCCTCACGTTTTACCGTGTCTTACTGTAGACTACCCCGACTTCCTCACGTTTTACCATGTCTTACTGTAGACTACCCCGACTTCCTCACGTTTTACCATGTCTTACTGTAGACTACCCCGACTTCCTCACGTTTTACCATGTCTTACTGTAGACTACCCCGACTTCCTCACGTTTTACCGTGTCTTACTGTAGACTACCCCGACTTCCTCACGTTTTACCATGTCTTACTGTAGACTACCCCGACTTCCTCACGTTTTACCGTGTCTTACTGTAGACTACCCCGACTTCCTCACGTTTTACCATGTCTTACTGTAGACTACCCCGACTTCCTCACGTTTTACCGTGTCTTACTGTAGACTACCCCGACTTCCTCACGTTTTACCGTGTCTTACTGTAGACTACCCCGACTTCCTCACGTTTTACCGTGTCTTACTGTAGACTACCCCGACTTCCTCACGTTTTACCATGTCTTACTGTAGACTACCCCGACTTCCTCACGTTTTACCATGTCTTACTGTAGACTACCCCGACTTCCTCACGTTTTACCATGTCTTACTGTAGACTACCCCGACTTCCTCACGTTTTACCATGTCTTACTGTAGACTACCCCGACTTCCTCACGTTTTACCGTGTCTTACTGTAGACTACCCCGACTTCCTCACGTTTTACCATGTCTTACTGTAGACTACCCCGACTTCCTCACGTTTTACCGTGTCTTACTGTAGACTACCCCGACTTCCTCACGTTTTACCATGTCTTACTGTAGACTACCCCGACTTCCTCACGTTTTACCGTGTCTTACTGTAGACTACCCCGACTTCCTCACGTTTTACCATGTCTTACTGTAGACTACCCCGACTTCCTCACGTTTTACCATGTCTTACTGTAGACTACCCCGACTTCCTCACGTTTTACCATGTCTTACTGTAGACTACCCCGACTTCCTCACGTTTTACCGTGTCTTACTGTAGACTACCCCGACTTCCTCACGTTTTACCGTGTCTTACTGTAGACTACCCGACTTCCTCACGTTTTACCGTGTCTTACTGTAGACTACCCCGACTTCCTCACGTTTTACCATGTCTTACTGTAGACTACCCCGACTTCCTCACGTTTTACCATGTCTTACTGTAGACTACCCCGACTTCCTCACGTTTTACCGTGTCTTACTGTAGACTACCCCGACTTCCTCACGTTTTACCATGTCTTACTGTAGACTACCCCGACTTCCTCACGTTTTACCATGTCTTACTGTAGACTACCCCGACTTCCTCACGTTTTACGTTTTACCATGTCTTACTGTAGACTACCCCGACTTCCTCACGTTTTACCGTGTCTTACTGTAGACTACTCCGACTTCCTCACGTTTTTACCATGTCTTACTGTAGACTACCCCGACTTCCTCACGTTTTACCATGTCTTACTGTAGACTACCCCGACTTCCTCACGTTTTACCATGTCTTACTGTAGACTACCCCGACTTCCTCACGTTTTACCGTGTCTTACTGTAGACTACCCCGACTTCCTCACGTTTTACCGTGTCTTACTGTAGACTACCCCGACTTCCTCACGTTTTACCATGTCTTACTGTAGACTACCCCGACTTCCTCACGTTTTACCATGTCTTACTGTAGACTACCCCGACTTCCTCACGTTTTACCGTGTCTTACTGTAGACTACCCCGACTTCCTCACGTTTTACCGTGTCTTACTGTAGACTACCCCGACTTCCTCACGTTTTACCATGTCTTACTGTAGACTACCCCGACTTCCTCACGTTTTACCATGTCTTACTGTAGACTACCCCGACTTCCTCACGTTTTACCATGTCTTACTGTAGACTACCCCGACTTCCTCACGTTTTACCATGTCTTACTGTAGACTACCCCGACTTCCTCACGTTTTACCGTGTCTTACTGTAGACTACCCCGACTTCCTCACGTTTTACCATGTCTTACTGTAGACTACCCCGACTTCCTCACGTTTTACCATGTCTTACTGTAGACTACCCCGACTTCCTCACGTTTTACCGTGTCTTACTGTAGACTACCCCGACTTCCTCACGTTTTACCATGTCTTACTGTAGACTACCCCGACTTCCTCACGTTTTACCATGTCTTACTGTAGACTACCCCGACTTCCTCACGTTTTTACCATGTCTTACTGTAGACTACCCCGACTTCCTCACAGTTTTACCGTGTCTTACTGTAGACTACCCCGACTTCCTCACGTTTTACCATGTCTTACTGTAGACTACCCCGACTTCCTCACGTTTTACCATGTCTTACTGTAGACTACCCCGACTTCCTCACGTTTTACCGTGTCTTACTGTAGACTACCCCGACTTCCTCACGTTTTACCATGTCTTACTGTAGACTACCCCGACTTCCTCACGTTTTACCATGTCTTACTGTAGACTACCCCGACTTCCTCACGTTTTACCATGTCTTACTGTAGACTACCCGACTTCCTCACGTTTTACCATGTGTCTTACTGTAGACTACCCCGACTTCCTCACGTTTTACCATGTGTCTTACTGTAGACTACCCCGACTTCCTCACGTTTTACCATGTCTTACTGTAGACTACCCCGACTTCCTCACGTTTTACCGTGTCTTACTGTAGACTACCCCGACTTCCTCACGTTTTACCGTGTCTTACTGTAGACTACCCCGACTTCCTCACGTTTTACCGTGTCTTACTGTAGACTACCCCGACTTCCTCACGTTTTACCATGTCTTACTGTAGACTACCCCGACTTCCTCACGTTTTACCGTGTCTTACTGTAGACTACCCCGACTTCCTCACGTTTTACCGTGTCTTACTGTAGACTACCCCGACTTCCTCACGTTTTACTGTCTTACTGTAGACTACCCCGACTTCCTCACGTTTTACCGTGTCTTACTGTAGACTACCCCGACTTCCTCACGTTTTACCGTGTCTTACTGTAGACTACCCCGACTTCCTCACGTTTTACCGTGTCTTACTGTAGACTACCCCGACTTCCTCACGTTTTACCGTGTGTCTTACTGTAGACTACCCCCGACTTCCTCACGTTTTACCATGTCTTACTGTAGACTACCCCGACTTCCTCACGTTTTACCATGTCCTTACTGTAGACTACCCCGACTTCCTCACGTTTTACCGTGTCTTACTGTAGACTACCCCGACTTCCCACGTTTTACCATGTCTTACTGTAGACTACCCCGACTTCCTCACGTTTTACCGTGTCTTACTGTAGACTACCCCGACTTCCTCACGTTTTACCATGTCTTACTGTAGACTACCCCGACTTCCTCACGTTTTACCGTGTCTTACTGTAGACTACCCCGACTTCCTCACGTTTTACCGTGTCTTACTGTAGACTACCCCGACTTCCTCACGTTTTACCGTGTCTTACTGTAGAGACTACCCCGACTTCCTCACGTTTTACCGTGTCTTACTGTAGACTACCCCGACTTCCTCACGTTTTACCGTGTCTTACTGTAGACTACCCCGACTTCCTCACGTTTTACCATGTCTTACTGTAGACTACCCCGACTTCCTCACGTTTTACCGTGTCTTACTGTAGACTACCCCGACTTCCTCACGTTTTACCATGTCTTACTGTAGACTACCCCGACTTCCTCACGTTTTACCGTGTCTTACTGTAGACTACCCCGACTTCCTCACGTTTTACCGTGTCTTACTGTAGACTACCCCGACTTCCTCACGTTTTACCATGTCTTACTGTAGACTACCCCGACTTCCTCACGTTTTACCATGTCTTACTGTAGACTACCCCGACTTCCTCACGTTTTACCGTGTCTTACTGTAGACTACCCCGACTTCCTCACGTTTTACCATGTCTTACTGTAGACTACCCCGACTTCCTCACGTTTTACCATGTCTTACTGTAGACTACCCCGACTTCCTCACGTTTTACCATGTCTTACTGTAGACTACCCCGACTTCCTCACGTTTTACCATGTCTTACTGTAGACTACCCCGACTTCCTCACGTTTTACCATGTCTTACTGTAGACTACCCCGACTTCCTCACGTTTTACCATGTCTTACTGTAGACTACCCCGACTTCCTCACGTTTTACCGTGTCTTACTGTAGACTACCCCGACTTCCTCACGTTTTACCGTGTCTTACTGTAGACTACCCGGACTTCCTCACGTTTTACCGTGTCTTACTGTAGACTACCCCGACTTCCTCACGTTTTACCATGTCTTACTGTAGACTACCCCGACTTCCTCACGTTTTACCGTGTCTTACTGTAGACTACCCCGACTTCCTCACGTTTTACCATGTCTTACTGTAGACTACCCCGACTTCCTCACGTTTTACCATGTCTTACTGTAGACTACCCCGACTTCCCCACGTTTTACCGTGTCTTACTGTAGACTACCCCGACTTCCTCACGTTTTAACCGTGTCTTACTGTAGACTACCCCCGACTTCCTCACGTTTTACCGTGTCTTACTGTAGACTACCCCGACTTCCTCACGTTTTACCATGTCTTACTGTAGACTACCCCGACTTCCTCACGTTTTACCATGTCTTACTGTAGACTACCCCGACTTCCTCACGTTTTACCGTGTCTTACTGTAGACTACCCCGACTTCCTCACGTTTTTACCATGTCTTACTGTAGACTACCCCGACTTCCTCACGTTTTACCATGTCTTACTGTAGACTACCCCGACTTCCTCACGTTTTACCATGTCTTACTGTAGACTACCTCCTCACGTTTTACCGTGTCTTACTGTAGACTACCCCGACTTCCTCACGTTTTACCGTGTCTTACTGTAGACTACCCCGACTTCCTCACGTTTTACCGTGTCTTACTGTAGACTACCCCGACTTCCTCACGTTTTACCATGTCTTACTGTAGACTACCCCGACTTCCTCACGTTTTACCATGTCTTACTGTAGACTACCCCGACTTCCTCACGTCACGTTTTACCCCGTGTTTTACCGTTACTGTAGACTACTACCCCGACTTCCTCACGTTTTACCATGTCTTACTGTAGACTACCCCGACTTCCTCACGTTTTACTGTGTCTTACTGTAGACTACCCCGACTTCCTCACGTTTTACCGTGTCTTACTGTAGACTACCCGACTTCCTCACGTTTTACCGTGTCTTACTGTAGACTACCCCGACTTCCTCACGTTTTACCATGTCTTACTGTAGACTACCCCGACTTCCTCACGTTTTACCATGTCTTACTGTAGACTACCCCGACTTCCTCACGTTTTACCATGTCTTACTGTAGACTACCCCGACTTCCTCACGTTTTACCATGTCTTACTGTAGACTACCCCGACTTCCTCACGTTTTACCATGTCTTACTGTAGACTACCCCGACTTCCTCACGTTTTACCGTGTCTTACTGTAGACTACCCCGACTTCCTCACGTTTTACCGTGTCTTACTGTAGACTACCCCGACTTCCTCACGTTTTACCGTGTCTTACTGTAGACTACCCCGACTTCCTCACGTTTTACCGTGTCTTACTGTAGACTACCCCGACTTCCTCACGTTTTACCATGTCTTACTGTAGACTACCCCGACTTCCTCACGTTTTACCTGTCTTACTGTAGACTACCCCGACTTCCTCACGTTTTACCATGTCTTACTGTAGACTACCCCGACTTCCTCACGTTTTACCGTGTCTTACTGTAGACTACCCCGACTTCCTCACGTTTTACCATGTCTTACTGTAGACTACCCCGACTTCCTCACGTTTTACCGTGTCTTACTGTAGACTACCCCGACTTCCTCACGTTTTACCGTGTCTTACTGTAGACTACCCCGACTTCCTCACGTTTTACCATGTCTTACTGTAGACTACCCCGACTTCCTCACGTTTTACCATGTCTTACTGTAGACTACCCCGACTTCCTCACGTTTTACCGTGTCTTACTGTAGACTACCCCGACTTCCTCACGTTTTACCATGTCTTACTGTAGACTACCCCGACTTCCTCACGTTTTACCGTGTCTTACTGTAGACTACCCCGACTTCCTCACGTTTTACCATGTCTTACTGTAGACTACCCCGACTTCCTCACGTTTTACCATGTCTTACTGTAGACTACCCCGACTTCCTCACGTTTTACCATGTCTTACTGTAGACTACCCCGACTTCCTCACGTTTTACCGTGTCTTACTGTAGACTACCCCGACTTCCTCACGTTTTACCGTGTCTTACTGTAGACTACCCCGACTTCCTCACGTTTTACCGTGTCTTACTGTAGACTACCCCGACTTCCTCACGTTTTACCGTGTCCTACTGTAGACTACCCCGACTTCCTCACGTTTTACCATGTCTTACTGTAGACTACCCCGACTTCCTCACGTTTTACCATGTCTTACTGTAGACTACCCCGACTTCCTCACGTTTTACCATGTCTTACTGTAGACTACCCCGACTTCCTCACGTTTTACCGTGTCTTACTGTAGACTACCCCGACTTTCCTCACGTTTTACCATGTCTTACTGTAGACTACCCCGACTTCCTCACGTTTTACCATGTCTTACTGTAGACTACCCCGACTTCCTCACGTTTTACCGTGTCTTACTGTAGACTACCCCGACTTCCTCACGTTTTACCATGTCTTACTGTAGACTACCCCGACTTCCTCACGTTTTACCGTGTCTTACTGTAGACTACCCCGACTTCCTCACGTTTTTACCATGTCTTACTGTAGACTACCCCGACTTCCTCACGTTTTACCGTGTCTTACTGTAGACTACCCCGACTTCCTCACGTTTTACCGTGTCTTACTGTAGACTACCCCGACTTCCTCACGTTTTACCGTGTCTTACTGTAGACTGTACCCCGACTTCCTCACGTTTTACCATGTCTTACTGTAGACTACCCCGACTTCCTCACGTTTTACCGTGTCCTTACTGTAGACTACCCCGACTTCCTCACGTTTTTACCGTGTCCTACTGTAGACTACCCCGACTTCCTCACGTTTTACCATGTCTTACTGTAGACTACCCCGACTTCCTCACGTTTTACCGTGTCTTACTGTAGACTACCCCGACTTCCTCACGTTTTACCATGTCTTACTGTAGACTACCCCGACTTCCTCACCGTTTTACCGTGTCTTACTGTAGACTACCCCGACTTCCTCACGTTTTACTGTGTCTTACTGTAGACTACCCCGACTTCCTCACGTTTTACCATGTCTTACTGTAGACTACCCCGACTTCCTCACGTTTTACCATGTCTTACTGTAGACTACCCGACTTCCTCACGTTTTACCTGTCTTACTGTAGACTACCCGACTTCCTCACGTTTACCGTGTCTTACTGTAGACTACCCCGACTTCCTCACGTTTTACCGTGTCTTACTGTAGACTACCCCGACTTCCTCACGTTTTACCATGTCTTACTGTAGACTACCCCGACTTCCTCACGTTTTACCGTGTCTTACTGTAGACTACCCCGACTTCCTCACGTTTTAACGTGTCTTACTGTAGACTACCCCGACTTCCTCACGTTTTACCATGTCTTACTGTAGACTACCCCGACTTCCTCACGTTTTACCGTGTCTTACTGTAGACTACCCCGACTTCCTCACGTTTTACTGTGTCTTACTGTAGACTACCCCGACTTCCTCACGTTTTACCATGTCTTACTGTAGACTACCCCGACTTCCTCACGTTTTACCGTGTCTTACTGTAGACTACCCCGACTTCCTCACGTTTTACCATGTCTTACTGTAGACTACCCCGACTTCCTCACGTTTTACCGTGTCTTACTGTAGACTACCCCGACTTCCTCACGTTTTTACCTGTCTTACTGTAGACTACCCCGACTTCCTCACGTTTTACCGTGTCCTACTGTAGACTACCCCGACTTCCTCACGTTTTACCATGTCTTACTGTAGACTACCCCGACTTCCTCACGTTTTACCGTGTCTTACTGTAGACTACCCCGACTTCCTCACGTTTTACCGTGTCTTACTGTAGACTACCCCGACTTCCTCACGTTTTACCGTGTCTTACTGTAGACTACCCCGACTTCCTCACGTTTTACCATGTCTTACTGTAGACTACCCGACTTCCTCACGTTTTACCGTGTCTTACTGTAGACTACCCCGACTTCCTCACGTTTTACCATGTCTTACTGTAGACTACCCCGACTTCCTCACGTTTTACCGTGTCTTACTGTAGACTACCCCGACTTCCTCACGTTTTACCGTGTCTTACTGTAGACTACCCCGACTTCCTCACGTTTTACCGTGTCTTACTGTAGACTACCCCGACTTCCTCACGTTTTACCGTGTCTTACTGTAGACTACCCCGACTTCCTCACGTTTTACCTTGTCTTACTGTAGACTACCCCGACTTCCTCACGTTTTACCATGTCTTACTGTAGACTACCCCGACTTCCTCACGTTTTACCGTGTCTTACTGTAGACTACCCCGACTTCCTCACGTTTTACCATGTCTTACTGTAGACTACCCCGACTTCCTCACGTTTTACCGTGTCTTACTGTAGCTACCCGTTTTACGGTTACTGTAGACTACCCGACTTCCTCACGTTTTACCATGTCTTACTGTAGACTACCCCGACTTCCTCACGTTTTACCGTGTCTTACTGTAGACTACCCCGACTTCCTCACGTTTTACCATGTCTTACTGTAGACTACCCCGACTTCCTCACGTTTTACCGTGTCTTACTGTAGACTACCCCGACTTCCTCACGTTTTACCATGTCTTACTGTAGACTACCCCGACTTCCTCACGTTTTACCGTGTCTTACTGTAGACTACCCCGACTTCCTCACGTTTTACCATGTCTTACTGTAGACTACCCCGACTTCCTCACGTTTTACCGTGTCTTACTGTAGACTACCCCGACTTCCTCACGTTTTACCATGTCTTACTGTAGACTACCCCGACTTCCTCACGTTTTACCGTGTCTTACTGTAGACTACCCCGACTTCCTCACGTTTTACCGTGTCTTACTGTAGACTACCCCGACTTCCTCACGTTTTACCGTGTCTTACTGTAGACTACCCCCCGACTTCCTCACGTTTTACCGTGTCTTACTGTAGACTACCCCGACTTCCTCACGTTTTACCGTGTCTTACTGTAGACTACCCCCGACTTCTCACGTTTTACCGTGTCTTACTGTAGACTACCCCGACTTCCTCACGTTTTACCATGTCTTACTGTAGACTACCCCGACTTCCCCACGTTTTACCGTGTCTTACTGTAGACTACCCCGACTTCCTCACGTTTTACCATGTCTTACTGTAGACTACCCCGACTTCCTCACGTTTTACCATGTCTTACTGTAGACTACCCCGACTTCCTCACGTTTTACCGTGTCTTACTGTAGACTACCCCGACTTCCTCACGTTTTACCATGTCTTACTGTAGACTACCCCGACTTACTCACGTTTTACCGTGTCTTACTGTAGACTACTCCGACTTCCCCACGTTTTACCGTGTCTTACTGTAGACTACCCCGACTCACTCACATTTTTCTTACTATAGACTACTCCCCGTATTTAGTATTAGTTATACTATGAACACTAAATGAATGTATAGTACTGAATGATTACTTCTCATTCAATCAATACATTAAAAACAGTAGCGTTCCAGGTGTAAACATGCGTATAGTAAATAAGTAGCATTCGGTACATATATATATGTAAAAACCATATGTCTGTGATCGCGTGTGTTTACAGTGTGTGGCATAGACACCGTGGTCCGTCTCCTCATTACCGCCGAAGTACAGATAAAAATGATAAGATTTTCAAATCAAAATAGAATTTTCCTCATTAAGTCCTAATTGGACTAACTAGTGAAGGTAGGATCCAATTTGTCGGGCCCGTCATTATTTGTGGCAACTCCTCATGAAAGAGAGGAGTTAAGCAACTGATATTTTCTTTCTTATTTTTCACAGGATTTTCATCCAAATTGGATGTTTAATGAACACCAGTTATGTACAGGCATTCTACTGACTACTATATCCGTAACATCCCTTACAGATAACATTTGGGATGTGAAGGACTGCCTAGTCCCCGGAGATATTCGTTATATGACGGCTTCGATTCTTATCATTAGTTTGTAATTGGTCATTAGCCCCTCTCCCCTCCCCCTCCCTCGCCTCTCTCCCCCAGAATGGAGATAACGATCTGACGCTGCACCTCAAACCACACCGTCCTAATATAAAAAATAGCCACTCATTTTCAAAAGAGGCACCATTTTATGTCGCCGGTGTGAGAACTCTTTGTGAGCGTTTGCCTTAATTATCCCTATGTGTAATGCTTTACTGTGCCCGGTAGTATTTTGCTTTCATTTTAAATAACCCACTAGTTAACGCCGATTTAGAATTTCGGGTGAAATAAGTTTCAAATAATCCCAGATGGTGCGAGTGACAGCCATGAAGGGCCTTAATTAAACTTCCTGCCTGGAGAGTTCCAATGAAGCACAAATTGGGTCCTAATTACAACCATTAGTAGAAAGAGCCTTTTCAGATGCCTGAAATTTGTTTAGCAATGTATTGAGTTTACTAGCCCTAGCCTCGTACAAAACTTGCTTGGTAACTGACTTTGAAAGATGAATAATGTAGGAGGGAAACTTGAAACACTTACATTTGTAGTTGTGTAGCTTGTGAAGTGCGAGGTAATTCGGCGTATTTTTAGGTGTCAAATTAACCCTTTAAAGTTAAATACGTAAACTGATATCCAAATCACTGAAACGAACATCAGCTGTCAAAATAAGTTACACATGTTATAGGGAAGTTGGCGGTAATTGTAAGTTTATAAGTGGCCATTATCTTGGTAAGAGCAATATAAAATGTAATTCGCTTGTTGTTCCCCTAGACCTATTTCACGTAAATTGACATTCTTATGAGAAAAAGAGTAATCTTTACTAATCTGACGTCACTTCCGGGTAAATAAATCTATAATTTACTTACAAAAGAAAAGATTTGTTCAGTTGTCCTTAGTTATAGAAATAGTGAGAAAACGGAAACTAATATTGAATTTATTACAAACAAAAGCAACTATAGTTTACAACAAAACAAGAATGGCTAAAAGTAAACAAAGAAAAGTATTTTTAAAGCGGAAACTTGCATGTTTCTGATTCGTTGGTTTCGTAAGTGGAAAACGAAAGTAATTTCGATATGCGGTTATCTGTTAGTTCGTCTTTTATCTAGATGCATATAAATCTAATATTCAGGAAAAAAAATCATGTACCGTCATATTAGAGACATGGTAAACGATTTGTCAGTATGGTAGTTTGATGAAGTCGATGATGCCTCCTACTATGTTGAGTTAGGTTTTATATATTGAGACAATAAGAAGTATGGCTTTTTAACATCCGTATCAGAGAGTATGCAATCGACTTGAAGTTAACGTTGTCAATATGATGCAACATCGTAAGGATAACACAAATGAACAGTTATAAAATCACACATGTGTGTTTACCGATTTAGTGATTGCATACTAGAGTTGCCTTCCTTGTGGGTAGGTGTCATCAATTAGAACTCCTCGGATGTAAAACATAACCTCGTATGCGATAGGGGTAAGAATATGTAAGAAAATCAAACATTATCTTCGCCGGAAAACCGAATTACGCCCTGACAGCTTATAAGAAAGTTAATAGTTATTGAAATGTTGAACATATATAGTCTAGTCGTTTTTTAAGGAATTGAAAGTAACAATTTCTAAATAGAGATAGACAACATTGTGAATCGATGAACTGGCACTTTTCGAGGGGTTGTGTCCTCGCGATCGGTGGCAACCAGTTGTTATGAAAATAGTACCTTAGTTTCAAAATGAATGCTCTCGTAAATCACCCGAGGTCAATGTACGACAGTTTCGTCCGAGGAGTTCCGAGAGTATGTTTCATTGTGACGTCATTATTTTGTGAGCGACATCCACGTCGTTTTCTCTTAAAAGAATGACGTTACGCTCAATAACACATGACGTCTCACTCACTAACTATTCACAACTGTAACTCAACTGATACAGAAACGAGGCCATGTTCTAGTTCATTATTTATTTCCAATTATGGATAATAAAGACGTTTGAGTTCATGTGAGTGCAATTAATTATACACTGGTATTTATTTCATTAACAGATCAACATTTGATAATTTTCATTTGCATACAAAACATTGCGGTCTAACGCAATATTATTTTTGTCACGTATACAACCAACCACGATTAAAGCAAGGTATCCAGTCAATAAAATATCGTGCTTTGGTATATTTCTACTATGCTGTACCTTGTATATGTCATAATTGATACATACATTTGTAAAGTAAATATGATATTCTTTCATTTCTCTTTGAAGTAATTTAAGCCCGTTTATCTTTTACAGGTATGCTGAATTCCTGAATTAAATATGGCGACACAGTCAGGACAATATTGTAATCGCCGTACTGATTGGAGGACCTATGTGTTTCTGTGTAGTGTTTAGAGACGATGTAACGAAGTGTCCCATTGGCTGGTTGTCATTAACAGAATCACATTTCTAATATGCTTGTTCTCGTGTTACCAACCGGTACTGCTTCGGGCGCATGACAAATGGACCGATTTATCTATATCTTGGGACCAACGGACATCTTTTAATGATGACGAGTGACGTCATGTTCTGGTGACGTCAAAGATGAGATTGTGATTGACAGTATGTTACACTATTTCTGTTGCAACTCATGAAGTGTTTCTGCAACATTGCATCGGAATGACGATCATCAACGTATCAGGTTAAAATGAGGCTTGCTGAAATCATGTGACCGGTCATGTGATAATCGTGTGTGTGTAGTACTTGTACACCAGTACTACTTGTACATTTATATTGACGAAGTGCAATCAAATTCAGACTACTTACGTTACTAACGCTAATTTAGTGCAATTTATTTACACCAGGTGGGAAGAATGTCAGGTGTGCAGAATGATCTCTTGTTTTATTCATATTACGACAGTCAATTCAGTATTCAAACTCGCAAAAATATATATCTTTATTTACACATTCTGAATCCATGAAATTGATAACACATCTGTTACAATCCGCGAAGACAGACGACTCTGTTCGATCACTGTTCAAACACTTTGGGATATGGTGATAATGGTTTTAATGACACTGTTATGGTGTATGCTATAGACATGCTCACTAACGAACACGTGGTCGTTAAGTGTTTGTATAATTGGTGTTACATGGTAACCATAACATTTAAATTCACAGTTTGTACCACAATACTCATCAGTTCCTGATAATACATTAACATACATTACTGACAACACAGCAGTTATACACAAGGAGTTTGATATTTGTCTAACAACATTTTATTGAGTTATACCTGGAAGTTGTTTTCTCAATTCACAATGACTCAACGTCAACTCTATGGACACAGTCATATTAAACTATACCGTAGTCAAATTTAAGTTATTTTGTTGCATCAATTTTTCCAGCTTATTACTCATAACATTTTATTAAATTATCTTCCCTTGGAATGAAACCGAAAAACCAGATAGTTATACTATGTTTTCCATCACACAGTTAACTGCTCTTGAAAGCCTCTTAACATCAATCTGAAGAATCTGATAATTATTTCCATATTTGAATCACATATATATATATCTGCTCTTCAGGGTAGGCAATCGGGAACCTTCGACACTTTCCGTAAACGTTTACGGAAAGTGTCGGAGGTTCCCGATAAGAGGAACGTTTACGGAAAGTGTCGAATGTTCCCGATAAGAGGGTAGGAATACACGACGCATTTTATAAAATATAATATAAAAGAGCAGATAATTCACTTGAATTTAAAGACAGAATTATTAAGACCAAAAATTATGATTTCCAATTTTGTTGACATTAGGTATCTAGAAACTGGCGACTACAGGAAACAACGCCGCTGCTGTGTAATTAATTTAATTAACGCATTCTGACTAATTGTGAACATATCCCAAGTTACCACACACAAAGACACTTGTTATTTATATGTACTATGTAAGGTAGTGCCTTCCATAGTGACGTGTTCAGTGGCTGACAAAATTATCACGTAAGTTTGGGAATTAGCATCAATTTATGTAATTGACATACAGTTACAAGTTTTGTACATTATAATTATAACGGAGAATCGCAAATTTTAAAATGACTTTGTTACCGAGGAACTGGAATGTACATGTGAAGTACATGTGTGCGTGTGTACACGTGTGTCGAATCGATAATCATAATAATTACATGTTTATAAGACATTGTGACGTGAACTATGTTATCTATGAAAAATGTGCTGTGAATTTTTCTTGAAATCCATACTAGATAAAATTGTTACAAAAAATTGTGATTTCCATTATTGTATTTTTTTTATATCCCCTACGGTTGCTGACTAACACCTCACAAAACTAACGAGATGACAGTAACCGTATACGATGTCATAAATATAGAGTCATCTGCTCTCTGCTAAATATTGATACGTGTAGCGTCATCTCTTTTTGAGTATTACGTCATTAATTTATGAGTAGTTTTTTTTAAATTAGTGGAATAGAAGTATAAAAAGGTCAAGGAAACTATTAAATGACACCTAAGTAACACTGAGTGTTAAAAGGATGCTAATCTAATTAGCCGACCAACCATCAATCAACCATGATATGTATTTTACCAAACTTCATTCATGTCATCTCCACCTGTGAAATATACATTTGCAATTGGGTTTCCACGCTCAAGTTCACAGGAAACTTACAGCAAAATATATTCCTTGAGTTGTGCATAGCCAATTACCGTTCGGAATGTTTATGGGGGTAAAAATTTATTAAAATGATTATTGGAACATATTTATAGTAATCCTCTCTTTATGTGATTGTAAAGGGGGAATACTAATTACATTCGGGGACTTTAAGGGCGATATTGACCCATAAGCTAAAGCCCTCGTACTTTTCTGGCGATATGGTGTAGTCGTTAGCTAAAGCCGGTGATCCCACACGATTAGCGGGTTTATATACATTGATGAAAAATAACAGCTAACAGTACATATATATATATATATATATCAACTCAAGCTATTTTTTGAAGGAGAAATGCAAAATTATTTTTATTCATTTATATGAAATCTTGATGAATTTATTTATCACCCCTATCCTTCAATAGTTAGCAGCCGCGATGAATAACGTTTGTGTTATTCTGCCAAAGCAAAAACATTCACGATTTTTTTTATTTCAGAAAAATATCACCTCTTTAAGAATATACAGTTATATAAGTAATTTTGCGCTCTTATATAATCGCATTTCGTTGTTAGAAGTTGGACTTAAAACCAACACAAAGAAATTAATAGATAATGTATATTTATAAATAAAGAAAATAACAAGATGATTAGACATATAACAACATTATCTTAACTGAATTACTTGTAAAAAATGTAAAGAAAACCTGGAAAAGATGAAAAGGGTTGAATCAGTTCCGGTCTCTTGAAGCGAGCACAACGACTATAGGGATCGGGTAATTAAGTAAAGTTTACACCAATACTGACCCACTAGAGAGCGCATAGACCATTTGTAAATCAAATATCGTTAAAATTCGTATTCTACAAACTTTTGGTGTAATACTTAATGTCTTTAATTCAATTTTGCTTGGAACAAGTATTTTCATTGGCTTAAACATTATTTTATCAGTCCATAAAGGAAAAAATGGGTTGTAACGTCTCTTCTGATTAGCTGATATAACTGCGCATGGATTTCATAGAAAAAAGTCCCAAGATGAACTCGGAAACTTGAATAGATTATCTTTAGTAAATTGAATTATTATTAGTAACTTGAATATATAGTTTTATGTTATGGAGATATAACACAAAAAGTGCGTGTAATCTTATTGGTTTATTTGAAGAACACTCAGATTTTTTGTGTTATTTCTCCATAACATTAAAAAATATATTCAAGTGAAATCTTAAAGCGGAAGAGCTCTCATAGACAGAAGATTTACCCCGCCTAGTCTTTGCGGGTAAACAAATCATTTCTTGGGGGTCATCATAAAACAAGCGGGTACACGAAGCGACAAGGCAGATACTAGAAGCAGAAGCGACAGACGGCGGCGGAGTATTATTTGAACAGGGAGAATATGCTACAGGTTTTATTAAATTCATGAAGACCACGATGAAGTATTACGGTCGTATTGTAAGGAGACAGAAGAAAACGGGTCATTTTCTGAAACAAATACAATATCGGTTTGTTTAATGGCTGTTGTGACACATTCGGATCCTGTTGTGACATTCCGAACACTTTCCGATCCATGTCGTTTTCTCCTAGCATTTTACTGTAATACAAAACGATATTTGTGAATATATATTCATTTATTTGCTCACGTTTTGATCTTATTAAGGACAATTTCCTGTTACTATGCCAATCTATATTATATGCTCTCTGGTATATATACATAATGTGAAATATAGCTTGATATCAAATATCTTTTCTTTATAAAAACATATGTGAATTTTGTTACCTTCTGATATCAATCTACATTTTTATTTCAAACTGATGCTAAGATTGGAGGTTCTATTACAGATTGTCAAGCACACGGTTTGCCTTTCATCACCAAAACAGATCTTTTGGTCCATAAAACATGTAATATCACTGCATGCATTATAAGTTTCGTTTCGTTTCTTTACCGTTTACATACTGCGCCACCTGGTGAAGGAGATTCGAATCTTCACGAATCAACCACAGGTCCTTGTGCCCGTAGAAACTAACTGTGAATGTTGAAAATTATAAATGAAATATCTGCAGAAATTTCCAACATTTGAATTTTCATCGTCTAAAACAGTCGTTAAAAGCGACAGGTGTCAAGAAGTAGATTTTGTAATCGATTTGGTTGAAATAAATTTGCGTGTTGAAATCGAGAAGCTTTTTTTTCGTTAACTATTGCAGTCATGATTGTCATGATCGAACTGGAAAAAACGATTGCTATTATTTAGTTTCCATTTCATTTTGAAGCAATTTAAATCATTTCAGGATTAATTGATAGATATCCCGAAACCTTACTTCATAAAGTGCTATGATTTTCAAATCTTATTTGGGACTATTTTCTGCGATATCGTTACATCGTAGTATTGATCAGCCAATCAACGACTTCGTTACAAACGGCGACATCTTTTTTACGTCATGAGATGAAGATAAATTATAACTTTGTTATGCGATGGGAATAATTGTAATTTGCTCAAGCTATAGAATTTACAAACTTGACTCTGCTTCTTGATAAGCTAAACATGCATTTAGTTTACGCAATATCAATATCATATAGGGATTTAATATGTTTATATTAGAATAATTTATGAAAATAAAAATTATTGAAAAGTCATTACATTATATTTGAAATTATGACACCCATATACGACGAGAATCGAGATTAATGGAACAGATGGATGACAAAGTCGTTCCACAACGTCGCGTTTTCAAGCTTCCGCTTCCGGTCGAACTTTTTTTGCAAATGACAAACGATAAACAAGAAATATAATTAAAAAAAGATTTGATTGACTTATTACAGTAAACCTTATTTGATTCTACATCAAGAAACAACACATTAAAGATTGTAGATTAAAATATTTTGGGGGACTATTTTCTATTGATATGAAACTGGTGTAATGTTTGAAATCAACTGATCGATGCTCGAGAATCGTTGTATTCATAGTGTATTCATAGTGTTTTCATAGGCAAATGCTTGTTTTCATCAGTTGGTTGATTCATATATTGACTTACACTCAGAATGTAAATATAATGATATGTTCAGACATTTCCTTGTTCAAAACTGTTGTTTCATCATCATTTGGAGTCAGAGTTTTGGATTTATTTTGTTTAACATCATATTCAGTAGTAGTGGGACGACTGCTTTGCCTGCTGTCAGTATAATGTGATCGGGTGGAGTGCGCTGTCCGGTGTCATCGGCGGTATTTCCTAGTGAGATAGCTCTAAATAAACCATTTAAAGAATACGAATCTCTCTCTCTCTCTCTCCCTCTCTCTCTCCCTCCCCCCCTCTCTCTCTCTTTCTCTCTCTCTCTCTCTCTCTCTCTCTCTCTCTCTCTCTCTCTCTCTCTCTCCCTCTCTCTCTCCCTCCCCTTTCTTGACAAATGGTCGGCTTCTTTGTCATCCTCGGGCACACTAACAAACCACATATTGCAGGGTTATTTAACCGATTTAGAAGTCGATTTTGAAATAAAATCAATACTAGTTCTCTCTTATTTCTGTATAGTTATTCATAAGATTGCAATATAATTCCTATTTACGCATTTTAGACTAGATTCCTCCACTGCTCTCTCGGATTCTGATATTTGTTTCCCGGAGAGGCTGATGAAGCTGTCCCCGACAGCTGCTGCCTTCACAAGTACACATCTCGCACATCAAAGGAGCCGCCAATTGAGATATATCACCATATCTTGCGCATGCGGGATATATGTGTTTTATCATGATTTGATGACATACAGTGTTAATTTGATAGCGACATTCTTTGGGCACTAAAGACTTTTTATTTTTATCTACACGAGTAAATTATCCCATCTACCGACCAATTGGTTGGGTTACAAATAACATTGATCGGACGGAGCGATATGTACTACAACATCAATGTATATGATAGCGTTAGTATTTTCACCCACGGGAAAAGCGAGTTATACTTTGGCACACAGGGACCTGAAAGTTAATCACACTTTATAGTGTAATGCACGGGAATTGCTAACTATACTTTGTCACACAGGGACCTGAAAGTTAATCACGGTTTTAATGTAATGCAAGGGAAAGGCGAGCTATACTTTGTCACACAGGGACCTGAAAGTTAATCACAGTTTTAGTGTAATGCAAGGGAAGGGCGAGCTATACTTTGTCACACAGGGACATGAAAGTTAATCACAGTTTTTAATGTAATGCAAGGGAAAGGCGAGCTAGACTTTGTCACACAGGGACCTGAAAGCTAATCACGTTTGTTAGTGTAATATAAGGGAAGGCGAGCACAGGGCATGAAAGTTAATTACATGTGTGGGTGCACAGGTGTTCGTTTCTAATATAAGTATAAGTATAATACTGGGTCAAGGTCTATAACTCGGCCGGCCATATAACACTACCCAATTTCAAAAAAAGTATGATTTTTAACCAACCGTATAGAATATGACAATAGGAATACTATCAATCGACAGTCAGATAATTTATCTTTAATTTGGTATATGATACAATATATAGCATGCCGTATAAATGTCACTAGGTATCCAGAAACATCGGAAAACAGCCAGATTTCAACTGGTCGGACACTGTGGTGTCCTCTGATAAACACGCCAGGGCTCTAATGGGTAGCTCAAAAACCACTGCATGTCAACATTTCAGCTTCATGGGAATCATTTAAAAGTTTGGTAAAAAACAAACTTACCGGTATGTTAGTGTTTATCTATATACCATCCATTTGCTCAATACAGCCTTTTGAAATTTCCGATTGAAAAAAATGTGTGTCTCTAGCCGCCATGTTGATATGTGTGTAGTACATTTGTTTTATCGGCGTTGATTGGTCAATTAATTTTCGAGAGCCAATCAACGCCAACAAAACAAATCTACTGCACACATACTTACATGGCGGCTAGAGACATAAATTTTTCAATCGGATATTTCAGAGGGCTACGTTAGGCAAATGGATGGGATTTATACATGGATTTACTAACTGGTAAGTTTGTTTTCTACCAAACTTTCATTCTTATGACGCTGAAGTGTTGACATGCAGTGGTTTTTGAGCTACCCATTAGAGCCCTGGCGTGTTTATCGGAGGACACCACTGTGTCCGACCAGTTGAAATCTGTCTGTTTTCCGATGTTTCTGGATACCTAGTGACATTTATACGGCATGATATATATTGTATCATATACCAAATTAAAGATAAATTATCTGGCTGTCGATTGAGAGTATTCCTATTGTCATATTCTATACGGTTGGTTAATAATCATACTTTTTCTGAAATTGGGTAGTGTTATATGGCCGGCCGAGTTATAGACCTTGACCCAGTATTATACTTATACTTATATTAGAAACGAACACCTGTGGTGGGTGTAATATGCGGGGGAAATCGAGCCGAAGGAGCATGGAAATAAAGCACAGTTGTAATTGAATTACAGGGTAAAACCAAGCAACAAGGACTTGATGTTTAGCGTGTAAAGCATGTTTCTGGCCCTGCTTACCGTTCGCCATAAAGGAAGAGGGATGACTGGTTTGCCATCATAATGTGACACAAAAAAATTAACACAATAATAATTAGATTGCGTGAGGAGGTTATCGTTAAAATGAAGTTACGTATACTTGTAGTTGTTACTTAAAGTAATAGGCACTATCAGTTATGACTAACCGAATTGTCAATTGCCAAGACTCCAGAGAGGTTGTGCCTTTTCGATGTCATTGATTAAACAATATTCATAAGGTTTATATGAAAATGATGACAAAAGATCTTAAAAAGTGTTTTTCCAAGTTTTCAACAATCAATGTTCAATGCTGTTCAAGGATCGACAGATTATGTTGATCCTTGCTGCTCTATGGAAGTTTCGTTTGTTCATATTTCGGCAGATCTTTGTTTTGTCGATAACAGTAATACACATTTATAACGAATTCGTTATTCATGGTTATAACGTAGTACTTTTCGTTCCCCTTACAGGTTCCTGTTGTATATGTGTACAACGAACTATGCTTATAACGAACTATGCTTATTACGAAGTGATTTTGTTGAACCCAGAGGTAATAAGTTGTTACCGCGTTTTACTGTATTATTAATGCCCTCCGGAAGTTGTTTTTGACAATGCTATCGAACTATCTCCAGAAAAAAAGGGTTATTTAATTTATTTTTAAGATCTACTGATGTTGGTCGGTGTTGTACAAGGATCTTCAAGACCAGGGAGAGGGCTTATATAGGCATAGCCTGCTGCCCAATCCCTATTAAATCAAATGATTTAATAAAAAAAATATTTTGAAATGAAATGATCTTCAAGACCGATGTCTGTCGGTAAATGTTATCCTAGGATATCAGGAATCTAAGATAAGGAAAGGAAAATAGCTCTTATGAGGAATACACAAATACCACAGACATGGTCACACAGACGACCATTCTTACAACTGAGGGGAATGTTTTTACAATGGCGATGACGATGACGACGATGATGGTGATGTTGTAACTGCTGCTGGTGCAATCGGTACTCTTCGACTTGTGGGGAAAAGCCTAATGGTGTCCGATTGGATGTTGGTATTGGAGAATTGATAATGCCGACGCCGACAACTACGACGACGACAATGGCGGCGACAACGACGACGACGACGATGATGATGATGATGTTGATGAAGATTACGACGTCGACGACGACGACGATGATGATGATGAAGAAGGCGAGAAGAAGGAGGGGAGGAGAAGGAAATGTAAGATGCAGACTTGCATATTTTCATGCCATTTTCCTGATAGATTATACCTCCACTTCACCAATATGAGTAACTTCTCGTGGGTATACATTTCTAACATCTGATATGAATTAGATTGTGTATTTCTTCATAACATTATGTCGATGACATTTCAAAAGCAACAAGATAAACTAAATACCGCAATCCATACCATCTTCACTCGTGCATGACAACCTGTACCCCGGCGGGAATGGCGACCAATATCTCTCCGTTAAGTATGCAGTGATTATTTTGAATGGAATTTAATTGATATTAATTTTAATGTCGTGTTATAGGGTTTCCTGAGCTGATCTAACCCTCGTTTTGGCCTCTAAATTGTGTAATATATCAGATTCACAATTTATGATATAAACTCTTTGCTGGTTTAATATAAACGAGATGTAGATCGCAGATAACAGTTGCTTGTTGAATTTGTTTGTATCAATTTTCATCTGCTTGTGAAAACAGCGAATACAATAAAAACACATAGCTACCAAACGTCTATCGGGCTTTGCTTTCAAATCAACAACAGAACGATGTAACATGAGTTCACATTTTATCATGGCAGCGAGAAGTTTAAAATAAAATTCCAATTTACGTTTAATTTAGAATCACTATCATGCCGTTGATATCTAAACACTGATAGCCTTTTTTCACTCAATTGCACCGGTGGTTTTCGGAGACTCAAAGCTCTGGAATTTTCAATTAAATAAGAAAATAAATTGGGAAGAGAAAAATCCACTCTGATCATAGATGACATCAATGCGTTTATAGCTTCGTGTCACAGGAGCTCGCACTAATTTCATCTTAGACCGGAAATGAGCTATTTTACTGAAACCTACATCAGTCTAACGGGACACACACTCAGTACTATATCGCACGCGCTATTGGTAAGCGAAATGCACGTGTAATTCATAAATATAAATGATGTTTATGTATCAATGTTTTGTATTTAATGGAATAATCAATATTTGATGAACTACAAACTACGAAGACATCCGTTTCAAAGTTGATTTTTCTCCATTAGCATTTATGCTCATGCAGCATTCACTGGACTGTGTATAGTCAAACTCTTTAACTCGAACTCGTTAGATCCAATGGAAAACTTCGAAGTAAACATTGTCTTCGAGGTAAACGAGTTCGAGTTAATTAGTCGATAACCACATCAGACTAATGTCAACGTAAATCTGGAATAAGTACATTTGTATACACTGTGTTGCTATAAACAAAGAAAGTGTGAAATTCAACATACTATGTACATGTATTTTATAACTACGTCATCGATGACAAATCACAACCACGATTATTGTCAATGATTTACTCCTGCATTGTCTTATCGGTTGAGGAGCAATCACGGTTTAAGGCAGACATCGTATATCAACCTACTTTTTACCTTATACACTTATATACTGGACATTAGTTTAAATTAGCCGACTCTGATATATGAGTTACTTCCTTCGTTTCACTAAGTCAGTATCGGAGTTACTTCCCTTCGTTTTATTAAGAAAAAAATCGTTTGTTTATTGACAGTATTTACATGTGTATATATTAAGGAATTTTACGAACATATATAAGGCAATCTATGGTATTTCACGTACGAGAAAAGATAGTAAATGTTGTAGGAAGAGAAGAAGGTCTGTAAATGATGTTCCCTTCATATCACTCCGTCAATCCCGACGTTAGCTATTCTCCACCATATATTTTAGTTTAGTTAGCCCTTGTCCGTTTCGTCCCTCCGCTTCTCGATTTCGAGGTAAGGCATTTACACGTATGGCCTGTAGACATATAAATTTAAGGAGAAGTCAATATTCACACAAAGCATATGATGTCTTTATAAAAGATTGTCATCATACTGTGTTCAATGGGCACTCTTGTACCCGAGTCATGACGGAATTGGCCGAGATCTTCCGATTCGTGTTTGAGGCGGCAGCCATTTTGTTACGCTGTGTCCAACTGTTTGAGCAGCAATACCTGTCGTATCCTTCACAATTCCTCGGTGTATTTTGTACGTCAAACATAAAACCAACGAGTACTTTTTATACGGTCTCTTTCTAGAAAAGATCATGCTCTTCCTATCACAGGAAATCCGCGTTGAAAATTCATTAAATATGGAGCTGTTCGGATTTATCTTAATGGGTTATTTGCGTGTGTTCCGACAGCGGGATAAGAGAATTAAATCATACTTGATGGCAAGGTATAATATGACATCCTAGAGCATCATTGTCACCTGAAATGTCGAGGCTATCTCTTCTAAGGCCTACTACTAATTAATACCAAACTTCTCTCGTATAAGTACTTATTCTCTTTGATTTTCGTCAGGCAAATTATCATTAGATTAAATCGAAGTGGAATCTGGTAACAGCCGTTCATGTTATGAATTATGAAAATGATTGGCCTTTTGTTTTCTTCATCCTTAACAGCATCAAACGCCACCAACAAATAATTGCCAATCGAGTTTATATTGGATTTTTAAATTGACTGTATTTAATTATAAATGACGTGACAAATTGAAAATGAACACCGGAAAATGTGTTGCGCCACAGGTTGGACCAGTCGATGTTATCAGTAAAGCAAGATTATTTTCCACCCGACACAGCTCTCACCGATACTCATGCGTGCCAACGCTCGACCCGAGACTGATATTAATGTTTGCTATTGTCCATTCGTAACTTATTTATAATTTCAAAAATTAATACAGGCAATATCATTTTACCAAATCACGGTATATGTAAACAAAGTAACGGAACGCAAAAGCAATTTAAGTTGTATGCGAGCGTGACAACCGGGCTTTTATTAACAGCACATGATGTACGCAATCGCTCTGTCGACGATTCAATTAAGGCCGAGATATTTATTAGCGTAATGAGATGGGATACAAAATTAATAAGACAGCCTTACTACAATACACGGCAGTGTTTGGATGGGAATGATGCAGTAACGATAGACAAGCTAATTTCCAAATGGCACAGACTACCGGATATAAACAGCGACGTATGGGGGCCCGGACCGTCCGCCATGTTATTTGTATAGCGATGTAACAAAGTTGAAATGCTTACGAACACATCGACCTTGTATTTAATTGGTACATCTAATTTTCATTAACAGTTTATATGATAATACAATGCACACATGTAAAATACACTATACTCATACAAATGATTTGCTTGTAGACAGTACGTCTTATGAGTTGGGGAAGCCGGAGTACTTTGAGAAAAGCTGCTAACCAACGGTCATTACCTGAAAACTACCACGTGTGGGTTTCGAACTCGCAATGTGTTAGTACACTTTCACCACTCGACCCCTAATAAAAAGGCACCACGTGCAGTTTAGACATCAAATACAACCAATCAACAGGTCGTTTACATCAGATGATGTATAGACGCGTTACGTCACAGTTCCACAGAAAACATTTACACAATGAGTGTCTCTGTTGCATATAAAATCAAGCCACATCTCTTAAGTTTAAATGGTGTGACTAGGTTCACAGCAAGCTGAAAACTGTACCGTGTATCTGTGTTCTGAACAAATTTGATCTGTTTTTAAATTTCTGGGGTTAAACGATTTAAAATCCCCAATTTGTTTTCTCGGTTGATAGTCAGGTACGGTGTAAAAGCTGAAACGGATGCGTCTCCGGATCCGTAAATACAAGCGTGACGCAACGCGTTGACATGAAATGAGATTTTAATGGGTTTTCTTCCTAATTCTTTTTGAATTCAATTTGGAAACAATTTTCAAAATTCGCTAGTGATTTTAGTTTCAATATGTCACAGAGCAAAATTTGTTCACCAGACTTAAATGAATCGGCTGAAAAAATAAAAGAATAATAAAAGTCTATTTCTTTTCCAATAAGCGTGTTTGACACGTTACCCTTGTGAGTTCGATTTCACATTTAGAACTAGTTTGTGCAGAACTTGACAAGAGGTATTAGACAAGGGGACCCTCCACGCCAGCCTTGATTACATCAATCAAACCGGGGTAAAATTCTCAAGATGGTTACATGTTATTGTTTTTAAGGTTTAAACTGCTATCATGAAAAATTGATATTATTTTAAACAGATTGTTTTTAAATACTTCGTTATCGGAATTGAAATGAAATAGGATATCATTGACTCAATAGCACCAAGGTAATTATAAATCTATTCGCACTCAAGCGATCTGTGTCATAATTAGCTTAAAAGATTTCAAATAGAAATAATTATGCGTCAATAATATTTTGGAAAAAGTAAATAGATGTGTAATATTAAAAGAATCGACGTAAAAGATCGAAGCCTTTCTCCCCCCCCCTAATGAAGAAATTTTCACTGAAATATTTATTGTATTGTATTGTATTTTGCCGTATAGCTCCTTTGTTTGGTTAGAATTGTTATTGAACGTATTACCCGTTACAATGCACATGCACAGGTTAGTTGAGCGAGTTAGTATTTAGTTATCAGCCTGCGTCCGTGCATATCTAGCTGTAGGGCATGAAACATGGGTTAGACCACAGGGGTTTGTTACATATGAAGGCTGTCTGCATATGGGGCCTGGATCAAAGGGGCACATATAATCAATATTTGAGAAACGGAGGTTCCTTCCATCTTTATTTAAAAATCGCAAGAGTGTAAAGTTGACGCCTTTGTATATAATAATATGGTATGCAAAGAATCATAATATTCAGAAAATATATGTTATACATATATGTCCGTAAAATTGACGGTAAAATAAGGATAGCAAACAATTCAAAAAGTTTATTTCTTTTTAGGGTATTATGATAATAAATCTCAAAAAGACACAAAAATACATTTGCAATGTTTTTATTATAATAAAATGTTGTTAGATACTTGTATATATACCTGTATTTTGTAAAGCAGCGAGCTCCATATTCGTAGTCTGTATTATTCGTTTTTTCAGTTTTTGCTACAAAATGAAATATCTTCATTAATTAATGTTGACTGAAAATAGTATCCTCCTGCAGTCGCTAGTCGTGCCCTACATGTATATATACACAATGTGTATCGCGGAAAGGGTTTCGATTGAGTTAACCAATCAAATTTCATATTTGAAAATTATATTTTTATTAAAAAGAAAAATCAATTTTTCAAGGATTCGAAATCGACCTGCACTTTCTGGTTCATCCGATTTTTATCGCATATACTTACCTCAGAGTCGGTACCAACCTGGGCACGTGCAGTGTGACTCCATCGCCGCTTCGCGGCTCAGGATTCACAACCTGCACGTGCCCAGGTTGGTATACCGATGCATACCGACTCTGAGGTAAAATCCATACCAACACCATTCAACTAATCAACCCAAGTGATTCAAGAAATCTCATTCAACACTTCCACACAGGCGAGCGCTCAAGTCATGGACAAAAGTGAGTTAGTGTCAAGAAAAACGTCAGGGAAAAGAAAGTAAGTCAGAAAGAATATAATGATAAGATTCCTGTTGAAAATAATATTTATATTTATTGTACACAGAAATGTTTCTTTTATGGACATGTATGTCAATAATTGTCATCTAAGAAACAGTTGAAGTGACGTAATATTAAATAAATAGACACACGTGACCAATAGATATACGGTTCCTGATCGTAAAACGACAGCCAATATGGTCCGATTCAAATTATCGATAATGTACTTAAGAGCATACGGTTATTCATAAAATCAATATTGCAATTCTGTTCGAATATTGGAAATGTATATTGCAATTTATGTGTTTTGTTACGAATGGTACAGATGTATCGTTTTTCACACACGATTCAATGAATGTCAAACGATAATATGTTACTCATGCTAAATCACCTGTTTCAAATATGGTAAGCAATCAATGGTTGTTTCACTGAGATTTTATCTGTCTGAAAGCAAATTCATCAAAGTGTCCTATTAGTCAAATCGAGGCTACATGGGTCAGAACGAGGCTAGTTAACCCCAGTCAGCGGCGATAATTAATCATCCAATTCTGTCATAAATATTGTCATAAAATTGAAGATAGCGGAGGATAAGATCAAGAAAATCATACCATGAAAATCGGATTATTCAAATCTTGACAAAAGGCCGATTCAGAAATCTGTTTTTCATACAAGTTATGAACTATACAGTAATGTCTGCATCAGATAGGTGAAGCCGCAAGTGTGACGTCATTTTCTCATTATTCGATCTTTGGTCAGTTCATTAACGTTCACTTATTCATTTAAGACATATCAAGATCAACCTTCAACTTTTACTTTTTGTTTTACCGCTATAACTAAACATTTATGTTTCGAACAACGACGGATGAAAACGAGCTACTGTTTAAACTTCTGACTGGGTAAAATTTATCATGCTCAGTGAATTGAATTTGATAGAATTAAATTAATTATTATTCTACTTTACTAATCTTCATTACTCAAGTTGTCCACGGGAGTCCAGCACTGATTACCACGTGGTCGGATGACTGAATTTGATATCGAATTTGTTTAATTCCACAATCTACTTTTCTGGCCTTCACTTCACTAGTGGTCCGCGATAGGTCCATCCTGATTGCCACGTGGTAAGATAACTGAATGTGATGATCAATTGAATTTGATTCAAATAAATTAATTTTTTATTCCACGATTTTTTTTCTGGTGTTCACTACCCTGATGGTCAGCTAGAATTCCTTCCTACATACCACTTGTTCAGATAACTGAATGTGATGTTTAATTGAATTTAATTCAACTAAATTCAATTATTAATCACAATCTACATTTCGCTTTCACTACCCTGGTGGTCCGCGAGAATACCACCCTGATTAACACGTAATCAGAGATCTATATCCTTGCGAGGATTGCCTCGACAATTAGTCGCCGACTAGCTATGGCTAAAATAAAATATTAATTTGATTATCAAAGCAATCTCTCTCAAATTAGGAATTGATTTACAGATTACTTTTTATTGAACTTGACAATTACCTCTGAAGATTTCCTATTAAATAATTAATGCGCAAAAAACACAAACCACTTCACAGTAATAAATACGCAGAAAGAGAAAATACTGAAAATTTAAAAATCGAACATGAAAGGAGAACTTCAAAGGATGATATATTCTGTGATCCGTACACAATTAAAATGTTAGGCGGGAAATTCGTATGACGTCACTGAGTACCCTCTGGCCGGCGTGACGAAGCAATCAGAATCCCTGGTACAGTACGTGTTGCCACGGTTATAAAGTTCTGCACAATAAACTGAACCAGGGGAAGTGACACCTCAACCAATTCAAAATAAATGGCATTATAAACACTAGGAACTTTAAAACCCGCAATATCTGGATCTTTTAAAGAAGCACTAAATTCAGTTATAGATACTTTAAAAAAGAGAACTTTAAGAATTACTTAATGAAAGTGGATGTGATCGAACTGTTGATGTATGTACTGTTCCAGGAACGAAGAAGTCAATTAGAAAAATAAAATTTATACGTGACAAAAAGTAATTAACGGGCCAGTTAGTGGAGGCTAATTAACCGCCGAATTATCAGCTACATCAAAGGCGCGTTAATTTAGACCGAGACGTGATACAAAGGCTAAATCAATTATCTCCAGAGCATCAAGGCGCACTGCAACGTATTATTGATAAACAAATTGCGCAATTTTTTGAAATATTGGCAAAGTAATTGGTGCTATTATTACGGTTTTCATTTATGAAAACTTTATTGGAATTTACTCTGATTTATTTAAGTTTTGGACGTGGCATAATGTTTGATCAAACTCAATTTTGGATTTAATTTTTTGGAAAAGCTGACATTATGATTGCAATTATAAAACAAGGGATAAAAACTAGGACCGTTTTCTGTTGTATTTTTCTTCTTTACGACTGGATGGCCGAATGTTTGAAGAAACCTGATTCAGATCTTGTGCAATCAAATAAATTTTCTTGATGTTTTCATTATCAAAACTGTACGGGTTTGCTTCTCTTTGAACAGCTTCTTTTAAAACAACACGTATGATTGATGTGTGTGATAATTGAGTGGAACATCGTATACGGACGAATCAGATACCAGTTCAACATTACGACCATCAAACGATTTGGATTTAGTTTCATTTTGAATAATATTTTATCACCAGTTAATTCCTTGTATTAATAAGGACAACCGCTTGTGTATACAGCGTACTTCATTTTGCAGGTTTTGTGTCTCTTTGGGATTTCGGAAACTCTCCGGCCTACTTTACAGTGCTACCTCAATTAACCACATCGCCGAAGACATCATGCTGTCGTCTGCTGAACGTTACGGCAATGACAATGTTCACATTGATAAAGTGGCTATAATTAGCCTTACTGATGAGTGAAAGTATTTGAAAATATTAAATTAATGTAGGAAATTATTTCAAATGTTACTTAGTAAATTCTAAACAAATACAACACCCGCTGTTACTTTAAATTAAGCTTTTCCATTCTGGTTTATGTGGCGTCATCAAAGCGCTTTTCCTAGATTTTCTATTTTCTAGTCACCCAACAAAAAATTGCAAAGTCAATTATTTCTCTTCATTCTAAGACAAGGGGTACTAGTAGCCAGAAGTTTTTCTCACAATAATTCCGATTTTGTTTGTTTGTTTGTTAGTAAAACGCTTAAGTAGCTTAAAACAACAACAAATGACATCATCAAAAGCAGCAATATTGTTTATTAAAATGACATGAATCACGCTTATAGTATATTTGAGATACATGGTCATAAGATATCAAGAACAATGTTTAAAATACGTATCTGGAATCAATCATTGCAAAGGAACTATATTAAAAACAATTTGAGTGGACTATTGGAATTACTTATCTGCCTAACATAAAAATATATGGTAATTTATATCAAAAATATGTCATTCCAGTGTGAAATGTTCAATTACACATAGATAAGTGAGATATTGTGATCTTTGGTTGGCTTGATCATGCATTTTTGTGAATCTGTCGACGCTGAAATATAAGAATAGGTAAGAATGAAATATATCATAAGTGTAAGTTAAGTAAAGTACTAAAACAGGACAATCATATATAACTCTAAAGTACATTTGGTGTGGACTAAGTACAAACTAGCATGAATATTTACTGCTAATTATAGAGTAATAACTTTATTTATCAAGGTATGTTAACACAGCCCAGGTGTGGGTCAGGGCCTGGAAAGGTTCATCCTCGATACTCCAGGGGTTCCAATCACATACGATCTCTACACCCCTGGACTATCTCATAGCGAAACTGGAGGCAACCGGACAGAACAGGTAATTTAGTCCTTTGATGTACATCAAAAGAGCCATATAATGGTACACTATGGTTGACTGTGTGGCTTTGATGTTAGGCGTCGCTCTCTCTGTAGTCTTCAAAGGAGATCTTTGCAGGCCTGTGATTGGTCAGAAATTTTCTTCTGAACTGCCTTCAATTTTACTACGAGATAGTCCAAGGATGGATATAACGTCAGTTATGGTAACCCCTGGAGTATCGAGGATGGGAAAGGTTATATGTGCCTGTAGTCAGATCTCCATTGTAGTTATTAGAGAATGTTTTTGGAGAGAATTAACATGGCTATTGTTTGATGTCTAGTTCATTTTCTTTGTTTAAATAAAATTTGATGGAATAGCATATATAGATAAGACCTACAAAATATAATATCCATGAATAAATACCATGATAATAATAATAATAATAATAAAATCCTGCAGAAGTTGTGGCTCATTAGATGACAATAACTTTACTAAATTTTCATAGTATGTGAACAAAGAATTATTTTTGTATTTAGACAAGAAAGTTTTTCTTTCAGTAGAATTTACTGTACACTTGAGAATGAAGAGAAGTGAGCTTCATCCTCTACAATATTGCAAAATTTGCTAAACCGGTGCTGGCGAGGTATATTTGTTATCCTACCATCTTCAATTTCTAGGTTGTGATTGCTGATTCGAAGTTTTGCCAGCAATTTTCGACATTCAAAATTTTATAAAGAAAGATAATATTCCTCTTTATAGTTTTGTTTAAGTTTAATATATAGAAATATCTTATTACTACAATCTAAAAGTTGCATTTTGCATGAGAAGATAATGTCAAATCTACAATGCATGAATTCTTTAAATGACCTTTTTATTCTGGCTTCTTCCTCTGGCTTCTGAAATTTCCCCTTTTAATGTCAAATGAGATGTTATTTTCGTTGATAATACAATGTACTTGATACGAATGGAAACCACAAATATGATCCAATTTCATGAATGTTTTTACTGACCTTCAAAGCTTCTTTTACAAGATTATTAATGTCATCTTGTAATATCCTAGCCAAATAATACAAATAATAAGCTTGAGTATTAATGAAACAATCTAGTATATACAGTCATTATTCATCACTGGAAGCAACATTTACTGCATATTTTCCAACCCAAAGGACCATTTTGCTAAATTTTAAATTTATTTGATCAAATAGCGTTTTATCTAGTATTGAAAATCCGTCAAATGTTGAATTATTCACACTAGCTCTTACTTGCATTTGCAATTTTACTGTAAAAGTCAACATACCATATTTCAGAATGATATGTTAAAATTGATCTTGCTAAAGAATTAAACAACTTTTTCAGAGTCATATACTACAGTTGTTTTATTTAAATATTGTCTAATTGAGAACAAAATGTTTAATTTACCGTTGTAACATATAGTTGTACCTAAATATTTATAGAGACTTGTTTAATTTCCTGATTTTTGAACATAAACGGTTTTACATTATGTTTTGTTTGTTTCTCTTTCTAGTTTGGAAGTTCTTCGTTTTTGCTTTCTTAGCATTTATTGATATCTGCCATTTGTCATAGTATTTTTCCTATTCAATGAATGATTTCCGCAGTTCCTCGGTTAATGATGACACATTTATTAATCAAACAATGTAATAAGTCAAATCGTTAAAGATGTTCAATTGAGCAGAATAGAATAAGTTTAACATCCTGTCACTTTCGAAATATCTGTCCCTTCCCACCGTGGAGAAGGTTAACGGAATCGGGGTGCGCAGGAGGTACGTACCTCTGACTTAGGGGGCGCTGAGGCGTCATTGGGGGGAGCTCGAAGCGAGAGAGAATGGCCGACGATAGTTGTTTACATTTTTTTCGATACGATCATAGACATAGATATTGAGAGGAAAATTAAAAATCAACAATTTTTGCATGTAGAGTGATTTCCATTCTACCGATGGGATGTGTTGATTGAAGCCAAGGATGCACGATTCGTTCAAGCTAAGCCACATTAGTCATGCGAGTAGTGACCTGTAATGACCTGTAATCGAAAGTAACTATGTTTTCTCAATTCTTAAAACTCAAGAAATGAAATATTTTAATAATTGTCCTTGAAATTGAATTCCAATAAAAACCCAACCCATTTAATGACAGGAAAATATGTACATATGTATCAGGATAGATATACATGGGATATATTCTAACAAAAATGCTAAACTAATAAGATAGAATGTTGGAAATGTGCCCAATGCCCTACTGCATGATAGTAAAAGACAACTAAATCTGGGACCTGTATCACATGGCTCTAATTAGTGTACGGTGCGATAGTGTTTTTAAATAGTTGGTTTAACAGTGATAGGGAAGTTACGACGAAGAGACCTTATCTATACTGTTTGTTATTTGATCTATATAACCACGTGATAAAATTTAGTCGCCTTTTAGAATCATATAGTGGGGCAATTGGCACAATATACTTACATTATACCTTCAGTGTTTGTGTTGCTTGGAATTTTCTCATAAAAACAAATTAACATATACCTTCAGTGCATATGTTGCTTGTAAATTTCTCATAAAACAAATTAACATAACTTAAATACATGGTTTAAACATGAAAAAACCCCAAAAGATGCTTAATTAATTGATAGATAATAACATTCATTAAGTATGACATAATTTATACAAATTATCCTAGAATGTAATCATAATGTGATCATGTCACGATTCACTGCTAAACATCAATCTTCATCTATCATATCGTTGTAAAATATATGTATCATTAAAGTTTTTAATGCTAAAATAGAACAAATGCTTAACTGTGACCTATATCTTCAATTTTCCATCTGTTTTCTTAACTGAAATTTACGAACCCACGAGTTGCAGGTAAAAATTGCAAAATACCATTTTGTTTTATCAATTAGGACTTAAATAATGAAAAAAACAATTTTCACACCTTTGCCTTGGATCTCTGAAATTACCATGAATACAGAAAAAATCGGATGTTCGGAATAGTCTACACGATATAGCAGACTCTAGGGTATCTTCATTCAAAACATTTTGCATATCATTGAGTCAATAAAACGGACCAATGTGATACGCTTTTGCTCACGTTATACAAATGCTTCTTTTAAAATATTTTATAGTTTTTGGAAGATGACAAGTGTTGTTTGATAAATAAACTCCTTGTCATGTGTCTATTTCAAGTATAGACAGAGACAACTTCTACTGGAACGTTACTAACATATTGGTAAGGATGGTTGTGTCCTATGGCACTAGAGCACAATTTGTCAAAATGGTCACCGTCAGTTAAAGTCCCGTTATGTTTTCGTAATATATTCACCGTAAAAATTACCATATTTCGTTAAATTATAGAGTTGATATCTTTATGGCTATATTTCTTGATTAAATATGTCGTGGTTAATCAGGATTGTAGCAATGATGGGGGATTCTGTTGTTACGCTCTGTTGATGCCACAGTCCACACGTTTGTAAACGTCCGGGTACGACCAGGCAAGGCACATTGGCTATTTTCAGACATTCACATTTTTGTCGAAAATGTACATATTTGAACAAAATTAAGAAAAGATAAATTCATAAGGATCATCGATATTTAGTTTGAAGAGCATTTATAAAAACATAATGGAACTTTAACGGAAATAAGTGAATTCTCAAAATGGATCATTTTATTAATTGGATGTTACATCAGATATTTCTATAATCAAAAATATACATTTTACATTATAAAAGATCGATAATTATATATATATATTGCATAGGTGTACTTTTTGAAATTCAAACTATTTGCCAGATTTTTGACCATATTTTCATCTTTATCTACCATATTTTACCATTTTAACAGTCATATACCTGACTTTATATGTTTTGTCTAGAACACTCATGTAGTGTCCCTAATTTGTTTAAAATGTGTCAACAATAGCAGTATATAGTCCAGTGCTATTGATTATCAAAGGAATACGGGTGATTTAATTCTACTGAAGCACAAATCTATATTGTATAATGTTCTCCTCCACACACCATTGTGACACCGACGTCCCATCAAGTTTATATTACAATATGCAAATAAGCCTTAATGAAGCCACTAATAGGAAACATAATTTTATACATTATCGCTCGGGCTTAATTACTCTACAAATTAATTATTAATTAACACCGTCACGTGGGAAATATGAAATGTGAATTGACGGATTAACCACGCGGAACGTGTTGACTGAATTATGTGGTTCTGTTACGTAGCCAATTTGTTACTAGCTTCATTTGATCACATTTACCCTCCATATTGACGTCGAAATCTTGGAAATATATTGGGTAGTTTTTAATGGACGCGTATCACTCATTTAAGACCACGTATCAATAGCTGCATACTATTAAACAAATTATGTACTTGTTTTTAATAGCTTTAATTAGCTTAAATATCATAATGTAATCTTAACATAAAAATACAACTTTTTACTGATAAATAAATAATGTATTACGTTATCTTTTTCATCATCCTTTTATACATAGCCTAAAAAGTTATCTAAATAAAGAGAAGCACAAAGTGTTTCTGGAAAGAATTACAAACCATGCAGATGGCCAGTTAATCGACGATTATTGTCATACAGAGAAATCTAGGTCAGGTAAACGTCAAGTTGAAGTGAGATTCACAAAACAAAGATATAATTCCTGATAGCGTACCGTTAATTGACATGACTAATTGAAGCAGGTTATTGTTGATCTCCATATTCGTAATTTGTAATATCACTCAAACCGGCTGTCTTTATATATTTTGGCTAAAGGATGTGTTCTTCTGAGGTTTCGGTCTCAGTGAAGTCTTATTTCAATTAAGGTTTGAGATTTTTAAATTAAAAAAAAAATATCAATCATATGTAGCAAGTTGTCGTTTCTACATTTTTATTGATTGTAGATTGTTCATATGAGAGTTTTAAGAAATGACCCATTTGGCGACCATTTTGAAAATAAGTCTTTCTTCGCTTTCAGTAGCACCAAATTTTTATTTATAAAATTGATATTTTTGTTCAACTATTTTTTGCTTAAATTATCACTGCAACAGCATTGTTGTTTGTATCGAGCTAATTTTGTTGTGAATAATTACTGGTTCATTATAATTAAAACAGTAAAAATTAATTTGTGAAATGAAACATTTTTGTAATGTTTTTACATTTTGTGAAATTTGAGCAGCGCTTATTTACACCCCAATTTTTTCTTTACTTTTTTTTAAGAAGAAGCAACTTTTCCCCATTAGTTTTGTAAATTAATTTCAAATGTTTGATACCAGAACTGTTTCTAAACGTTGTTACAGTTTACCAAAAATAGTAGCTCAAAATTCAGGGGTAGAGGTAGCAAATGCGGCTATTCTTAAAAAGTATCAAACTTATCAAACATAACATATCTTAAGAAGATAATTGTAATTTAAATTCTGCAAGCATTCATGCATATCATACGACCTATTTGAAAATATGAAAATATGACTATGGCTTATTGTGCATCCCCATTAATCCAATCTTTTGCTAAAATGGTGTCTTTATGAGGCAATTTCTCAAAATCGACAATTGAAAATTGACAAGGAAATTTTAACTTTTCAGAAGTTTACATCCTTAAAAAGTCTAGTTTTTAAAATCTGTAGCTTAGATTATAGATCTATGCGAAACTAAGTTCCTATTTCCCCGTAATACCACATTTTACATGGAAGACAATGTGGTGACGACGTAATGGCAGTTATCTGACAGATATCATGTCTCAACACTTTGGTAGATAAGTATGGTCTGTGATGTCATCATATTTTTATCCTTCATTCTGCTGGTGACCGACATCTCTCGGTTTAACTGTATACTTGTAACATATTTCATTTCCATATCGTTTAAAATAGATTCTGCTGGTGACCGACATCTCACGGTCTAACAGGCTTCTTCTGTAACGTACAGTGTATTTCATTTTCATATCATTTAAAATTGATTTGGATTCAAAACTCAAATTAATTCTGCTTATTCAAGATCAGAAATTGTTTAATCAGTTTCGTATGGAATTGTTTTGATGCAATGGAGGATCGGAAAATGAATTTACTGATTTTTAACTTGGAAATGACAAACGATGCCATATATTCATATACATGGGTATAATTTGCATCATATTAATTTCTCGATTGAGTTACATATGATGTACTCCATGAGAATACAGCTTTTCAACTTGAATGTTTTTTTAACTGGAAAGAATACCATAAATAAAAGCCATAGTTTTGTGGTATTTACAAATTACAGCCCAATCAAGCCGTGTTGACTTCGACAAGCCTCTCTTTTTCTTTCTGTCGTCTCGAACCAAAAATACAACTTATATTTTAAGACACCTGTCATGTTTTGTTTTGCAACATCCATCAAGAGAACATATTTAAGCTTAAAGATGCCATCAATATTAATGTTAAGAATTCGTCATGTCATCTGCGCATGTGATGAAGTTCTAAAATACAGCCATTTTCTGTCTTTGCCGAGTACGGTAAAATAGAGGTGGTGGATGTTATCCGACAACGACAATACTGGTTGCCAATATTTCACAGATTACAAATGACGAATCTCAACTAATGTTAGAAAAAAAATCTCAAACAGATAGTCATCATTGATAAAAACAGCTAATGCTTTTAGACATTTACATAACATATGTTGCTGTAAGTTGATAGGAACTATTACATTTCACGCAGGGTTTTTACTTCAACTGCATGCTTATTTAATGTCAGCATATATGTTCATGAACAAAACATTTTTGGGTAACACCTCTGGTAACACAACATGACGAACTCTTATGTTTCGGGTACCAGGATTGCTTAGTGCATATGTACTTTTAAGGAACGTGTAATTGTACTACATGCTTACAAAACATCAATGGCTATTGCAGAAATCAAAGCACAGAGACAGCTCCCTTCATCGGCCCCATTCGTTTCTGTAGTGAGAGAGTTCTCTCCTGTAAATGGTGACGCCAGCTTGCAGCAATCAACACTTCACTCAGCTCTTGTACCAACGAATTAATATCAAGCAAACATAAGTCTGAGATTTGTACGAAAACACGGCTGTAAAATTGCAAATACAATCTCCAATATTGGTTCTTTTCTATAAAGTCGCACACATATTTGACAAGTAGTAAACCACCATTTTTCGTCAAATTAACAAGTTCCACAAATAAAAACAATATGTCTTCGTCGTAAATTTAACGTTGTACCATAAAATACTCATTTGCCATTTTGGCGAAAGCCATTACAAATAGTTCGCTGTTAATCACGACAATGTATTATTGCGCGCCGTCACCAACAAAAAGAAAATAAACCCCTTATTGACGTGCAGTGATTTATAGAAACGCGGAGAAACTGGAAATTAAGGAATAGTATTGGATGACAAGAAATAAAACCCAAATTGATTGCAATCTACTTTATTGAATTAAACAGTAATTAAGTACACATTGTTTCCGCAATGAGTGCGGCACGTCTCCAATAATCGCGTCTGAAAGCGATATTGGGAGATGCTCTACAAAAACCTCAGTGTTAACAAAACCAAATACTCTACACACGCAATTCTAATTTCACTAAGATAACGAGAAATAAAGGCACCAGAATCATTCCGCAATTAGAAGAAACTTGTAATGAAACATATAAAAACATTCACTTGAATGTGTAACATTCTACTGTTTTATTAAATATATTGCATCAACAAACGTCGGGAAACCCTGGCGATATGTTACTTTGATATGACTTTGATACTTTTTTTCTTTTTAATAAATAATGATACAAATTAATAATTATATAATAATATATAAGATATGTTATAACAAAGTGGTTTAGTTCCTTTGTGCCTAAAATCTTATCTAATCGAACGGAGACTTCAATTTTGTTGTTAAGAGTTCATGACATCACACCCATCATGATGTCACAATTATTTTCTGGACATTATACATTTACATTTAAAGGTTCTGATGTGTTTGCTTATATATACATTTTGTAAACCCAAAGGGAACGAGACCATATGTATACTAACAATTACGAGGACCGCCTTAGCCATGTTGTCTAATATGTTTGACACATTCTAATGTACCCATATAACACAAAAATGTATTGCTATGAACATTGATTATATATTCATGTAAATATTTTATTTTTTCCTGGTTTTTTTTTACACATGCCATTTTCTATCACAATTCTATCACTAAAACTTGAAAATAACAATAGGCTTTACAAATTCTTTCTCAACTCTCTGCGCGAATTGACATTGCCATTACAAATTCAGTTGATCAACGAAAACTCATATGTAAATAAAGGAAATATTGAAATGGTAAGCATTTATTTAAAATTCAATTTCCAAATAAAACAATTCAACATTCATTACGTCATGAATTTGCCTACATCTTCATGTATATACATACATTTTGACATAATGACGATAGTGTGTTAAGATAACAAGAATATCACTAGATGTATGTGATATTCAACATATTTATTTCATGTAAAATACCACTTCAGAATAATGGGCTCAATCTGGATATGGTCACCAATCTTATTTCTATTGTTAGTTTATACCGGAGAGTTCCGACTACTCGTCTGCTTTTCTCTACCATTTTGTTGCCATGACGATTATGTAATTAGTCTGTAACTAGTTCTCCTTCGCTTTTAATCAGAACTCGCAGAAAAATTGTTCCTTGTCAAACAATTCTTTATATGGAAGCGGTAGCGTTTAAGATGTAATGACCGTCTTTAAGAAAGAGCTACGAGGGGAAGATAGAATGGATTATCTCACGCTTTCTCGTGCATTACATCAAGCCAACAACAATGGCGGGATGGTGTTGTACGGACGAGCCTCCTGGGCACTAAGGCTTACTGGCGGTTCCAAATGGGTGCAAATGTGTATGAATTACATATTTAATTCCGAAGTACTCAATTTTATCTTAATTGAAATCTTATTGGCAAGAACGTTAGCATTTTTGCAATTCGAAAACAAAACATAATTTTAGCCACTAATCAAAATATCGACCGTCAGTGTCGCACTAAAGCTTGAATGAGATCGGTATTCCTGATAACTTATCCATGCCTGTCAAGCTCATAAAGGGCTCTCTTTATAGATCATTAATTAATATAAATTTACCCGTATCAGGGAAATTAGTTTTTCATCAAACTTAATCCCGGAATTACATTAAATAAAAGGTTACATCTGGTGTAGTTATTCTTTCGAATTAAACGTCTCTTGAAGGATAAAAATGTAAAGTCCGAGAATAAATCGTTGCTATGGTTATATGCATTTTTGCAATTATATTTTAATGCATGTTAGTATATTTTCATATGAAAATAGAATTGGAATTGATATGCGTGGGAAATTCTATTTTGAATATTTTATTTTGTTATTTGTAAGAAATCAGTTCTTTCAGAATTCATATTCAAAATTTAATTGGGTATTTGATTTTTGTTTCTGTACTGATCGATAATAAATGCCATGCACAAACCTATATATGGTATATTACCTGATACAAATAGGAGAGTATCAATGTGAAGGTTGAGGTTACGGTGGCCGAGTGGTTAAGATGTCCCGAAATGTATCCTCAATCCATCTACCTCTGGACGCGAGTTCATTGAGTGGTTAAGATGTCCCGAAATGTATCCTCAATCCATCTACCTCTGGGCGCGAGTTCACTGAGTGGTTAAGATGTCCCGAAATGTATCCTCAATCCCTCTACCTCTGGACGCGAGTTCTCCGAGTGGTTAAGATGTCCCGAAATGTATCCTCAATCCCTCTACCTCTGGGCGCGAGTTCACTGAGTGGTTAAGATGTCCCGAAATGTATCCTCAATCCCTCTACCTCTGGGCGCGAGTTCACTGAGTGGTTAAGATGTCCCGAAATGTATCCTCAATCCCTCTACCTCTGGGCGCGAGTTCACTGAGTGGTTAAGATGTCCCGAAATGTATCCTCAATCCCTCTACCTCTGGACGCGAGTTCGCCGATTGGTTAAGATGTCCCGAAATGTATCCTCAATCCCTCTACCTCTGGGCGCGAGTTCACTGAGTGGTTAAGATGTCCCGAAATGTATCCTCAATCCCTCTACCTATGGGCGCGAGTTCTCCGATTGGTTAATATGTCCCTAAATTTTACCTCAATCCCTCTACCTCTGAGCGCGAGTTCGCCTAGAGGTTAAGATGTCACGCATGTTACATTAATCCTTCCACCTCTGGGCGCAAGTTCGTCGAGTGGTTAAGATGTCCCGAAATGTGTCCTCAATCCCCCTACCTCTGGGCGCGAGTTCTCCGAGTGGTTAAGATGTCCCGAAATGTATCCTCAATCCCTCTACCTCTGGGCGCGAGTTCACTGAGTGGTTAAGATGTCCCGAAATGTATCCTCAATCCCTCTACCTCTGGGCGCGAGTTCTCCGAGTGGTTCAGAGGTCCCGAAATGTATCCTCAATCCATCTACCTCTGGACGCGAGTTCGCTGAGTGGTTAAGATGTCCCGAAATGTATCCTCAATCCCTCTACCTCTGGGCGCGAGTTCTCCGAGTGGTTAAGATGTCCCGAAATGTATCCTCAATCCCTCTACCTCTGGGCGCGAGTTCACTGAGTGGTTAAGATGTCCCGAAATGTATCCTCAATCCCTCTACCTCTGGGCGCGAGTTCACTGAGTGGTTAAGATGTCCCGAAATGTATCCTCAATCCCTCTACCTCTGAGCGCGAGTTCTCCGAGTGGTTCAGAGGTCCCGAAATGTATCCTCAATCCATCTACCTCTGGACGCGAGTTCGCCGAGTGGTTAAGATGTCCCGAAATGTATCCTCAATCCCTCTACCTCTGGGCGCGAGTTCTCCGAGTGGTTAATATGTCCCTAAATTTTACCTCAATCCCTCTACCTCTGAGCGCGAGTTCGCCTAGAGGTTAAGATGTCACGCATGTTACATTAATCCTTCCACCTCTGGGCGCAAGTTCGTCGAGTGGTTAAGATGTCCCGAAATGTATCCTCAATCCCTCTACCTCTGGGCGCGAGTTCACTGAGTGGTTAAGATGTCCCGAAATGTATCCTCAATCCCTCTACCTCTGGGCGCGAGTTCACTGAGTGGTTAAGATGTCCCGAAATGTATCCTCAATCCATCTACCTCTGGACGCGAGTTCGCCGAGTGGTTAAGATGTCCCGAAATGTATCCTCAATCCCTCTACCTCTGGGCGCGAGTTCTCCGAGTGGTTCAGAGGTCCCGAAATGTATCCTCAATCCATCTACCTCTGGACGCGAGTTCGCCGAGAGGTTAAGATGTCCCAAAATTTCACCTCATTCTCTCCACCTCTGGGCGCGAGTTCTCCGAGTGGTTCAGAGGTCCCGAAATGTATCCTCAATCCATCTACCTCTGGACGCGAGTTCGCCGAGTGGTTAAGATGTCCCGAAATGTATCCTCAATCCCTCTACCTCTGGGCGCGAGTTCTCCGAGTGGTTCAGAGGTCCCGAAATGTATCCTCAATCCCTCTACCTCTGGGCGCGAGTTCTCGAGTGGTTCAAGGTCCCGAAATGTATCCTCAATCCATCTACCTCTGGACGCGAGTTCTCCGAGTGGTTCAGAGGTCCCGAAATGTATCCTCAATCCATCTACCTCTGGGCGCGAGTTCGCCGAGTGGTTAAGATGTCCCGAAATGTATCCTCAATCCCTCTACCTCTGGGCGCGAGTTCTCCGAGTGGTTCAGAGGTCCCGAAATGTATCCTCAATCCATCTACCTCTGGACGCGAGTTCGCCGAGTGGTTAAGATGTCCCGAAATGTATCCTCAATCCCTCTACCTCTGGGCGCGAGTTCTCCGAGTGGTTCAGAGGTCCCGAAATGTATCCTCAATCCCTCTACCTCTGGGCGCGAGTTCTCCGAGTGGTTCAGAGGTCCCGAAATGTATCCTCAATCCATCTACCTCTGGACGCGAGTTCTCCGAGTGGTTAAGATGTCCCGAAATGTATCCTCAATCCCTCTACCTCTGGGCGCGAGTTCACTGAGTGGTTAAGATGTCCCGAAATGTATCCTCAATCCCTCTACCTCTGGGCGCGAGTTCACTGAGTGGTTAAGATGTCCCGAAATGTATCCTCAATCCCTCTACCTCTGGGCGCGAGTTCTCCGAGTGGTTAAGATGTCCCGAAATGTATCCTCAATCCATCTACCTCTGGACGCGAGTTCGCCGAGAGGTTAAGATGTCCCGAAATGTATCCTCAATCCATCTACCTCTGGACGCGAGTTCGCCGAGAGGTTAAGATGTCCCAAAATTTCACCTCATTCTCTCCACCTCTGACTGCTTTTCGGTGATTCTTTCCACGAGCACTCAGGTTTTCACATGACATGTCCTTAAATGATCTTGGCCGTTAATAGGACGCTAAAAGTATCAGACCAAATCAAATCAAAGTGAAGAGGTATAAAATATAGGTCTAGCCACATATTTTAATGGCATTTGTTTAATTATTTCATGAGGATTCTGTTTAATTTACGATGACCATCCGTAACAAAAAGTAGGATGGTATTTACCAATTACGATTGTAATATAATAAGATACCTATTTCCTACAAATATTCCCATGGTTATCCCGTGGTTGCTAGGGAAAGGAAAACTCTATATGTTACCCAGGGGAGTATATGGCCGCCCGCACGCGATAAAATTGCATCTTATCACCTGATCACAATTTCATCATTTTCAATTATGAGAGAAAATTGATCAAACATGGGACTATCAATTAGATAAGGATACATTAACCCTTGTGCGAGATGTTGACTGGTCCGCACTCGTAAAGCCTCGTGTTGACAAACTAAATTTTTCACGAATGTAGAGATATCCATATCGCCCAGGTAAGATTCTATTAGTACACAAGCTACTAGGGTAACAAATGACAAAATGTTTTAACCAGCTACTACAGTAAAACACGGAGAAATATGAAGTTTGTTCAAGAATGCGCTCTATGGTTTCTGAAACAAAAAACTTACAAAATTGTCAAAATTTCCACATAATTTATGCATTTCGATACCATAAAAAAGCTGCAAATAAAAAACCCCACTATCATTACAATTAAATCAGGGATGTACTAGATATGTCAAATCCAACCATTTAAATACTAAATAACAGTTTTGAAAATTTGACTGATTTAGGGGCCAAAAAGGGCCCAAACCATGAATAGTCCTTTCGTTAAACACACATTATAAAGACATCACCTTGGCGGTGACTGAAAATTAAAACGCTATAACCATGAATTCGCTGTAATTTTCGTTATTAACGCGTTTTACTATACCTTAAATCAGATACATTGTGGTGATCATGATGGTATAGATGTTATATACGCATGAGTTGGTAGAGCGCACACACATATCACGTAAAATGATATTTTAGAACACAAGTTCATTTTTTGGGAAAGTATGAATATATCATCATTTTGTTCATCAAACCCAGCCTGTGATTTTGTTGGAGAATATACTCGCGTTGTAAAAATTGTTTCTGAATTCAGATAGATATTACTATTCATGAATATTAGTACAATATGCGTTTGCAGAAGAAAACAGCAAAGATTCGACTTGGAGACAATCAAAAATGATGTTAAAAAGGTTACATCATCTTAGATTGGCTTTAAAACTGAAGTCTAAGATTGTTTAATTATCATGGAGCCAGAGAAGACAATACAGTAAGGATACCTAATCCTATTTTGACGTTTTTTTTCCGCGACAATTTTTCACCAGTATGAATTAATGTTTCCGACCGGATACTTCCGCGTGTAGGTGTGAATAAGGATTAAGCAGACGAGATTTATTTTACGTTTAATCTCGTTGATAATGTCTTGAAATGCGTTATCCTTAATACTCAAAATAGAATAAATAAAAATGTACAAACCTCTTTAATACATTTTTATTTATTTGATTATATCTATATATATATGTATAATCGTAATGCCAGACATTGCTTTAAAAACATTCAGGTACTTTATTCCTTTAGGAGAAATATTAGAAATTATCGAACACATCTGTCTAGGATTTAAAAGTCTCCATGTGTTAAGAAATAAAACAACGATTCTATGTTAATGATCACTGACACCTATTTTAGCATTACCGAGCATTTATTTCATACCGAAGTTTTGACGGCAGACTTGGAATGTCAGCGTATCTTATAATTCCATTGCATAATCCTCTTGATACATAAATGTCCAATAATATAGAAAAAACGTGTTTAGACATAGCCTATAAAAGTTAATCGACGCCAAATCATATCAGAATGGATAACTAACTGTTCCAATACAGTTTATTTTGATTGTCCATAAAATAAAAAAAAATGTAAACACATATGTATTTGTTAATTTCCGCGCGTGTTCAATTTCACGATTCACTGGCTAAAACTTATTCGCGGGTAAATACTTTCGCGAACCTTCTTCGTATCATTTGAAAACGTCATTAATTAATGAAGCTTGATATGTAAAATAACACTTTTTGAACAAATCGGGAGAAACTAAATTTCAGCTAATCCGCGAAATTAAGCAATTATAATAGATAACAAAATCTTCAAAGCGTCCATCAGTTGAAGAGATGTTCTTGTTGTTATTGTTGGGTTGTCCAAAAGGTCAAGGTCATTCTAAATCAGGACAGAAGATCAGTTAGTGTCACGCAATCATCCGATTTTTTGCTTCTAAAATAAACCTTGCTTTCATTAGTAAGTACACTTCAGAACCGAAATGACGGAAACGTCCCCATCCAGACAGGCTTATTAAAACACCAAACCTTTCTAGATAGCTCGTCGGCGTAAGTGCATAGTCCGACATCCATTTTGTAATTTCGTGAAAGCTTTTTGTACCTAATATAAGATTGTAAATGTGTGTGGGTCTTCTAAGATATCGTCGATGGAAAAATTAAACGATTCACTAGGTTCTGACGTTCTGTAACCAAATTCGCATTAAAAACCACTCAATATCAGTTTCAACATATGTCATGCTCCTCGCACGGACGGATCCGTTAATGTTCCCCCAGCTCCCTATTTAGGGTTTTAGAAAGCTCCCGGGAAACGCTCAATTTTAGCAAGTTGACTGTAAAATTACCAATAGAATAAAAGCATTAACGTGATTGAGACTGTGTAATCATGCAGTCTAAACGCATCTATCAAGCGTTTGGTTGACCGTCAGAGTGTAATGGCTGATCGGAACTTGCAGAACTTACGGCTTGTCGCTCCCAGTCGAAAAAGGAATGACGTTTAGTTTCTCGTAGATGAACAACTAAAGCCTAAACAGGCTTTTTTTCTAATATCAATTGATTTTTAATCAAAATTCACGATAGCTGACCGATTATGCTGTCAAGTGTCTTATGGCCGTTGACGTTCACATTCAGACACTAACAAGCATGTCAAGCGTCTTTTTTTCTGACCAATTTCACATCTAGTTATTTCTATGCCCATTATAGACCGTTTTCGCGGCTGTTTGACCTCAGCGGAGCAATCTGTCAGTGATTAATGGTGGATAAGTCAAACAGTTAGGTATTGATTAGAGAGATTTAAGTTAAACTACCAGCTTACTGACCTGACATCTCGGTATTCATGTTAAGTTGTTGGATATCTGTCGTGACGAATTCTGCGATTTTCATAAAAAAAATTGCAAGAAAGGACTTTACTTTGAAATCCACAACAAGAAATGAGACGTATGCATTTTAAAGATAAAAGTATAAAAGTTATTTAAACCCAGAGATGGAAGCTACCATCAACTAACTTTATCACAGAGACAATGTTGAAGAAACTTTTCGTTTTCGATTGAAACGGTGGTTTATTCACTCTATAAAAACAACAAAATTTTCGCTTTGAAGTATTAACATAGCTTTGAAATTCAAGTCGACTTCATTAAAGTGATGGAGTTTTTTTAAGAATGATTCAAGATAAATTTGAGAATAAAGTTTAAGTCTTAATTTGAAACCATCAGATTATCATGTTTGCAAATATTCTTTTATCCGCTTGGTTAAATTCCAAAATACAAACGTATGTTCTTTACATCATAATGCTTGCTGGATAGTCTTCATACCCTAAGGCCGGTATTAAGTCTCGACCAAAAACAACCACTGGGAATTTCGATGTAAAATGTCCCCCATACTACCAAAAGAATTTCTCATTATTTTGCTGCATGGATATTATACCAGAAGTTTCAGCAGTTAATATATTCAACTGGGGTAAATTATGCTATCATACGATGAAACGAAATATGTCATTGTAAAGAATATTAAAAGAAACCACCTTAGCTGTTGGTAAGCTTTATTAGGACGTTCTTTAGTGCTGTAACGGCTCAAAGTTGAAACCGACTTAAAGTGAACAGCAATAACAGAAAGCACGGTATTCTGGAACAAATGTTCCACATGTGTAAGCGATCAGTTTTTTTTTGTGGGTGCGTCCGAGGTAAGGTTCTTTATGTAAATGAAAATGAATCCATATTAAATACACTATATGATAATGACAATGAATCATTTTTAAAATTGGTGATGAAATAAAAATTGGATTGTTTTTGTATTGTACCTTTTTCTTAAATTTTCAATTTAGACTTAATGCTGTTTCTTGACCAGGCCTATATTTTCCAATAACACACATCAATTTTGAAGATAGAATAAAGCTCGTATATCTTGAATTGTTGCTGACATTATCAGTCTATCGATATGCTGGATTACATTTTTTGTAAATGGAAAGACTGGATTGGTTTTATACCTGTGTTAACCCGATACCTGGTATCGTAATACGAGGCTCGCTGGCGGAAGGTTAAACAGCGGATCAATGATATTTATGATACGTATAAACGACCAATTTTCATATATGCGTACGTTTTTCTCATCAGTGTTAGATTTCCGCTAAATACAGCGGCAGGTGTTCTTGTACTGGTTTAGTATGTAACGTATATTATCACCGACTCGTTAGGGTATAACGGTGGCTAAATTGTACCGAGAGACGTTCGACATTGCCATCACCAACATTTTATATCTCCATATATATAAGAATAAAATTCTTCACAATGATATCAGTTTCATTTTTCTCTTCCACAGATTAGCTTGAAGTAAAAGTTTATCAATATTTTGTCATGGAAACGAGCAAAGACTTGAAAAGACATTTTCGAGTCATATACTTTAGTATTTGAAAGATAATTATATGTTGGTATAACGTTGTTTGCAAAGATTTAAAAATCTTTTGTTTTACGAGAAACTTATTATCACGTGTAAAACAAAAGTCATAACGTGATATTTTAGTCAGTAACAATGAATCATTTTTGTCTATTGGTATAATTTTGATGTAATGGGCGTCGCAGTGATAATCATTACAAGCAAAGATGTTAATCGAGTGCTTTAAAAGTTTTGAGATTGTTTGTTCAATGTATCCAAATTAAATTGACTATATTACCAAGAACGTGCCACTCAATGTTCGTTATCGAACGTGTTAAAAGTCTGACACCGTATTTCTCCCCTGGAAGGATGTACGAGGGTTTCCCTATTGGCAGCACTGCATACACAAGTATATTAAGACTAATATGTGTCTATAATAATCATCAATTTCTTATAAAGAACATCTTATGTTTTGTGAGTTAATTTGATTCGCGAAGAAAAATTCTGAGATTTTACCTTGTAAGAGTTATTCCAGGGAGCAATTTGTGCGCTGTTAATTCGGTTATCTTATTTTGGACATTTTCACGCCAGAAATTGTGCGCTAAAATATTATGTTTATATCTATATTTCTGTGTATCGTTCATATATCCCTTTAGTAGATTGCGCAAATTCATCATTTTGCTAACCTGTTCAAAGTCACGTACGATAATAGTATCTAAGTTCTCTGAAATTACATAATTTTAATTCCTTGCTAATACTAACAACTATACGTCTTCTAGTACACTTGTGATATAGATATAAAAATCATTATCCTTTTGACTAGCATATCTTCCTACCACGCTATAAAACTGTAAGACATACGTGAAATATCACAACATGTGTCAATGTATTGTAAAACATTAACAGTATGACCCTAGTGAAAATCAATATTTGTAATTGTGTTAAATTGATTTGTACGAAAGCTTTCAATTAAACTAATATTCAATGACACCGTCTGTGCAATTTTATATTGCATAACATGAAGTCTCTGTGGTTACTTTAGATTTGAAACTTCTAAACTATTTCCAAGAATTATATGTGGTTGGCCTATGCTTTGTGACAACTATTTTAATACCGTGTAAACTAAATTCTGTATGCTTATATATGTGGAAAAAAACAGCAACCAAGAAAATAACGTAAATTTATTCGCAACAAACAGTTCATGTTGTACAGTACGCTAACATAATATCAATCTGGAATAAATTTAGGTAAGGATGTAAATGATATAAATGTTGTGTTTGACTGTTGTGTCTGACTGTGTAAACATAGCAGTGTTTCCCATAGAACACAGACCTATAGCACCTTCCGTGGGACAATATATAATTAGTTAACGGGACCCAATTCAATTACGTGGTGGCTACGAGATTGGGGGAGTGTATTAGAGATAGGGGCTAATTAAGACCAGCCATAACAAACCTTATGTCAGTGAGTTTTACGTCGACATAGTTCGGCACGGTAGGAGTAAATCTCCCCCGAAATCATCCTGTCTGTAGCCGCTACCACGCTGGCAATTATTGGCTAGAATTAGCACTAAATATGTAATGACTTCTTTGTCAAAAATAAAGCAGCATATTTATCATGTTTTTTTTCTACCGATCGATTTCTCTACGGAATTACTGGAAGAATGGCACCGTTCTTCCATTGTTCATGGGGATGTTATTAATAATATAATGAACGCCCAATCACAATATTCCGCCCTCATCACAAATTTTGTCACAAATTGAATTCAGCCCCATAAAACATAACAAAACAATTCCTCTATCTAACGCTTTGTGTTATATGTAACTAGTAACATAAATGTGATATATTTTAGCGTAATCTGACATATTATGAACGACATACATATCCTGACCTTTTTTCCTATTTGGTTTGTATATTAAAATCATTTTTATACATCCGGAATCTGAGCTGTACCAAATAGAACGGAAGTTGTTTTTACTGGTGAAATGGTGTAAATTCTCGTTCTTATTCTACGACAGAAAAATGTCAGGTTATTGTTTTGTAAACCTAATAGAATGACACCAAGTGTCACAAATTACTGTAGAGACAGAGGCAATTGTTCAAGCTCCGAGACTAATTATGATTGTATGTATAATTTTCATTAACGCCCCAAGCAGATAGTGGACGTTTTAGAATAAAATGGTTCTTGGTCACAATTACCAGAAATAATGACTTCTAAACCTAATGGAATCCCCGCCATTCGTCTTTGCCAGACAACACACAAAACCCCCGGATTAATAATTGATTTTCATTACACAGGGTGTCAAACAGTAGACCTTTTAACGATTGAAGGGACTAATTATCTAATTACAGATCCGCAGCTCGATAGTGCAATTATGCCGAGATTAAAACGACATTGAAAGGTACTACATAGGCCTTATCAATGACGCGTCATCCATACTGCTTCGCCATTATCTCATGCCGTTCTGTCAATCAACGTCCGCGAAACGCTTATCACAAATCCAATACATCATATTTTTGTTTAGCCAAGGCAGGTAAACAACGCTCTAAAACATCTGAGCGATCTTGATTTCAGAGAAATTAATCTATAAATGGAAAATTGATGAGGTTGATCAGAAGTCTGTACAATGTATATGAGGTTAGTAGGCGATAGCGGTGATGTATGGTCCCACAGCCTCGACCCCATCAGTATGCTGGAACGCCAACACTGTCACTAAGGAGGATATTTATTTGAAAAATAAATAATTAAAGAAAAAACCCAAACTGACGAAAACCAATCATACCATATTGTTTTCTAGCGAATTTTCTCGTAGATTTAAAAAAACCCATTTATTGAAAGTAATTTACTTTTAGTTTGTATACAACAGTGTTCCATATATTGGACCTTCAGAGACAGGTCTGAAACAATATAAGACTCTTTTATATGTGTACATATGATGGTCATGGATATTCTTTCAGAATTATTAAACCCCTAGACTTGTCGTCGAAGTTTTACAACATTTTGGTATTCACGACATACAGTGTTATATATTAAGCACAGAATTATTAAGAAGTGATTATCAAACATAGAAAATGTAAAAAGATAATTTATATTTGATATGCGATAAAGAACGTTGAATGACTGGTTAGATGTGAGAACAGATGCAAAAAGGAGAGAAGCTTCTGTATAGTTGGTAAGTTTCGCGAGTGTAAAATTTCCCGGTTTACTGCTTGGAACTTTTTCGCGGTGCTTATTTTCGTGAATTATATTTAAAGCCAAAAGCTGTGATATGTAAAACCATGATCATGATAAATTTTGCGAGATATTTTTTTCAGCATATTTGGATAAATTCTCGAATTTGAAATGCCCACAAATATTAGCAACCATTGCATATCAGGTATTTTACGACAAAGGACTAAGTGTACAAAGACACCCTATTTCTTTCCCGAAGGACTGCATGACAAAAGAAAAATATTACCCTTCCTGTTTTGTAACGGGTAGAGTATTTTTCGAACAAAGATACACACGTAATAAATTGCAATACTACATATGTATATTAGTTATTTATTAAGTTTAATTAAACTTACTTTTAGGAAAGTTCTTATGTATAGAATAGGACACTGTTGAAGATATGCACGAATAAATATGCATCCCTATGTTCTGAGGTGTGAATTTGTGGTATCTGCTGTGGATATAGCTGTCTTTGATATATATCAGCTCAGCTCAGTGATTTTCTCATATATAAGAGCGTCAATGAAACTATTTCAAGAAGTTAGATTAAAAAAAGTAGTCTGAGGATTCATTATAGATAGCATGCAACAACATCATTATTACATTATAATGTTTTGTTTTACATTTTCGATATACATGTACAGTAGTTACATTTAAAGGTACCTTATTCACAACTTAATCTATGTAAAACTAACAGATAACTAAACGACAATGACGAACCTACGTATGTGGCTAATTTAATGACAAGTAAAAGATTTCAAATAGGCAATCTTCTTAGACATTTTCTAATTTAATGGGTCAGTTACACATACCTTTGGGAGTATATAGCATTTGAGACTTTGTGAGGACGAATACTTAAACTAGAGCTGTATTACAAATATGCATTCCGTATGTTTACAAATGATACACCTCAATGTGAAGCTGTCCTTATTTGCCTCCATTTCTAATCTGAAACTCATTAAGTACAGAACAGGTTATTTGAAAAAGTTAACGATCAAATGTTTACAAAGAGCAAATTTCTATTCGAAATAGCATTGAGACGGTAACATTATCCATAAAGACGTTGAATCATTTTGATTCAATGAGGTTACAACACGGGAAAGACCAATTCTAATTCAATTCTAATTTAATAAACGGTTTATTTAATGAGGTGATTTTCAGACTTAATATCCTGTATGACTAGGACCAATGTCGAGTTTCCATTTGAGAGTTAATGACGCACCATTCTATTTATAAAGGGTGTTTGTCACATGACATGGATACTTCCGGAAGTTGACTTAGTTTAAACCTTTTTTTTTCAATTAAGTACATAAATAAGTAAAATAACAATACATTTCAAAGTAAGGTTTCAAATAAAAGTATAAAAGAAGTTCCCTTAAATATTGCCTTAAAATTAACGACAATATGTTTAAACTTACAAAAAACCTATATATAATATTGGAGAAGGTTCTCTGATAAGACTGGAGATGAATTCTTTATTGGTTTTATGGAAAATGTGATCAGTATCAGAGGTAATAAACTTAATTATAGGAAAAATTAGTGAAAATGCGTACTTACCTATTTTTTTTCCATAAATCATTTTACAAAGGAAATATCCAATCATTTTAAAATGAACTAAAAGACGTTTATCATTTCGAAAAACATGACCATGTTTTACTGTTCACTGCAATCTGTGAGTATAAATATTTCTATATATTCAAAATATATACATGTGTATAAAAATAAAAATGTCACGAAACACATATGCTCATCTTACCATTCCTTTTAGAAACTAAAGGTAAGACTTTAGCACGATCATTTCGGTATCGACATGACCAATTTCATTACTTCTGTATTCGATATGTGATGGAAGACCATTGCTCTTTGTTGTTTTGGCAATCATATAGTAGACTAGGTTTATCTGTGAGTATTTTTTTTCTTTTATATTGAAAAAAAAATTGTCATTTAAAATCAAATTGATGTTCTGTGTTGTATGTTACATAACTGAGAGACAGATTAGATATTTTATTATATATACTGTGGACTACATTTTTCGCAGCAACAGAATTTCGCGATTTAAAAATCCTCGAAGAATAATTTTTTATGGATTTGTGGAAAAATTCACAAATACAAAAGAGATACAGTTCTTTCATCATGGAAATTTTGGTTAATTCAATTACTTGGACATTTTATAACAGATATCAATCAATAGCAAAACAATATTTAAGAAAATCGCATTCAAAGGAAAATTCAGAAGAAACATTATCTTCATAATAGGCAAAGACATGCATGAATAAAGGGTCTGGGTATAGGATGGAAAACAAACACAAAAAACGCAACCTTGGTTTCCAATCCTTGATATTATTCTTACTTATATGTCAAAAAACAAATTGGTTGTCATTCTTATTCCATCAATATATTTTTTTTATTTCAGATTTGAATGCGATTCGTAATCAAGATTGCTATAAAGCTTCGTGGATCGTTTCCAGCGCCATGATGCGGTCTGTTCTGGTGTAGGCTGACAATCGGCAACATCTGACAGTACGTGTACAAAGAACGCTCGTTATTGTCAAATAATGTCACTTTAATCCCGGAATTAGGAAAAATTATATGTATTAGTAAAACTGCACTGAAAAAAGAAAATCCCATTTATCGAGATGGATTCTCTATGGAAATATCAGAAAGATTTGCTTTATTTCAATCAAATTATCCAACAACATTTTAATGAATTCCAATACATTTGCCTAGCTCTCTGGGGCTGTTTGTTTCGACATTAATAACATTCACTGCCAGGGATTCGAGTAGCAGGTCGTCTGCTTTCTACGAGCAGTCACGTTTGGTGATTATACCATTCAAAACTAGAAAGAATCGATCACCATTATCAATATACGTGTATGTATACTTTACTCTCTGTTTTATATACATATATACCATTACAAAAAAAATATAGAATTTACACATTATCGAATAACCAAATATTTTCTTAGGATAAAAGATGCGATTTCAATTTGAAACGAAAAATTAAAAAAAAAACAATTGAACGAATTAAAATTGCGCGATTTAGATCAAAAAGAATAAGTGAATTTTCCATTTCTAATAATATCGCGGATATTTTTTTGCGATCACGACTTGACGACAATGTTCTATGAAATCGTGATGATATCTCCGCGAAATTTACCGGCATCACGGTAACGCTTACGACTTATGTCTAAATGTGATTAGACGTTTTGACACTTTGATTTGTCATTTTATTGATGTCTTCTTATTCTACACAATTTTTGCATTATATTTGTCATGCTTTCAGCGTTTTACAAAACATATATAATTAACAATGCACAATAGGAAATGATAACCGATTATTCCCAACCACAAATGCCATGAAGCCGGAATTCTTCGCGAGAGTGATATATATTGGCAATTTGTGGGAGGTTGTTGAAGTCGCGAAAAAATATATCCACATGTCAGCCATACCTTTTTAGCCTGATCACGAAATTCTCATTCGTAACATTTAAAAAAATCGTCTCCCTTTATGCAGAAATCACGAAAATTCAACCCCGCGGGTATTACAAGTTGCACGAGGTAATGTATTATAAGACTCTTTCATATGTGGATATGAAGAATAGGGATATTCTACACGAGGGTCACAAAATGTAGTAAAACCCGAGGCTTGCCTTCCTTATTAGGAAAATAACGCGTCTGCAAGTCAAATCTCCACACATGAAAATTATGTAATATTTTCAATGCAAATCCCGTCATTTGTATCTTTTGAAGTAAATCCAGCTTAACTTCTAAAAGAAATTGTTAAAATTGGTGTCTAGAAAATAGTAATTTTGTTGACTTTGTGACGTCACGAGGCTTTATTGCATGGGTAGCCATGCAATACAGCTTCAGGCGACATGGGTGTATTGCCCTAGACCAGCCAGTATTGCACGTGTAAGTATGAGAGAAAAAAAGTATACACATATTACGTCTGCGGATAAGGTAATTTGCTGTGTTCCATGTACCCCCATTCATTGGCAAAAGAAACTGAAACCTCATCAATGTATTACTCATAGTCACTTTATCATTCTCCACAGAAAATTTGGATGTCTTCAATTTAGGTAGGCTGGCCTAAGAATCGTAAAGGGTTGATATGACTTTTATATGGAAAGATTACAAATAATTTATTACGTAACATTAGGAATATGTTTTCAAAAGAAAATAAAAATAGTAAAACCAAAAAAGTAAAGCAGGGGCCAGATCAATAATTCAAGGAATCCAAGATATTCGACTCATCCGAGGTTGGTCACGATTGAGTAACGATAGTCAAAATGTTTTGTCTCAAACTATGAAAAACAATAAATGTCAATGACATTTTAATTAATGTGATTTTCAGCATTTTGAATTTTTCAAAAGTGGGTTATGATAGCAATATATCAAATTGAAAACCAATGTAGATCTATTACATAAAAAAGAAAGCTTGAAAATTTCTCAAAGGTCGACCATATGTTCGATGAATACATGGTTTAAGATTATGAAACGGGGATATATTTTTGTTCGAGGAATAAGGAGTATTCGACGAACAAAAGAACGACCTGGTATCACTTACCTGTTTAACGAAAATTTTCCGTGAAGGTATGACACGATTATTGCACGTGCCGTTGTCTTTAAGGTCGCAGACTATGCAATGTCTTTTAACGTTTAAAAACAATGCCTTGTGACATTTAACACTTAGCATAACTAACAGAACAAGTGTGAAGTTTCCAGCTAACAGCTGTTTTCATCTTCAGACCTGCTATAAATGACAACTAAATAAATTGCATGTAGAAAGTATTTTCTTCTGACAAGAACCAGTGTTATTTAGTTATCTTTTCGTAGAACTAGTCTCAATCAACAGAATTACATATATGGAACCATTGTGGCTGTTTAACTCCCAAACTAGCTTACTTAAATCAAGGTTCCAGATATCGTATTCATATTGTTATAGTTTTTAGCGTTTCTTTTTAAACCCATATCTGAACAAATATAAAATAATGAAACCATAGGTATTCAGTACGCTGGTATGTCAAAGACTCACTTGAAATGGCCTTTGACATACAAAAAAGTGTACCGGTGTGCTAAATACATATGATGGAATTCAAATCTACGGGGATCCCGAAAACCTAAGTATCCCCGCATCTGAATGAAGTTTCATTTCGTTGAATTAGCATCAATGGGTAAGTTGTTATAGGTTTTCTGTATTATATACCACTGGTAAGAGTATACTAATTCAGTTCGCATATGTTAGACGGGGCGAGAACCCTAACAGCGGTCGTGGGTATCCCTTACAGTAGCAATCAACAGCGGAAAACGAATGTTGTTGACAATACTGTAACAAGGGCCCGTTACGAGTCCATTATGGAATGAATTATATTAAGTTATTAGCTGAACAATTTGTGTTGCTTTCATCATATAGCTGTCACTCTACTCGAAGGACATTACATCAATTAGAAAATAGAAATTGCCATTTCATAATCAAATTCGATCCGGGTCTTTGTTTGGTCTCAGTCCTGTCCATTAGAGCCGTACCGTGCACTATCCGCCGATGTAAGCCTGCTGCCTGGTCCAGATCACATATCGCTCAATGTAGAAATCGTTACAGACTTCCAGTGAAAAATATAATAACATTATAAAAATGTCAACGGCAAACGTCCAATAAAAAGAAATAAAAGCAAATATAATAGTATAGGTGATGACTAATACGTGTTGTTATGTATATTTTTACGGAACAGCCATCGTTGATGTTTCTCCGCTATTAAATATTGCACTATTGAGACTATTGGCGTTAAGCTGAAAATGGTATTTGAAAAGCCTCGTCATATCTGAGGATTAAATATTTAACAGATCTGTATCAGCTTTCAAAGCGTCATGCTATCTCCTATATGTTATTGGGGTCGGTGGAATTTTGTTGTATTAGATAAACGAATTGTTTTATGCATTTTTTGATATATTGGGACTTGGAACTATGAAGCATCCTCTAGAACAGATGACCGTAAAATGTCATTATCACTGTCAGCTTAGAGTTGTTCATTTCCAGACTCGCTTTACACATGTTTTAGACCATTGTCATAAATTCTTCATTCGATATGCAGACTTTTTATAATATTGTGTTGCAAGAAATGTTTAAAAAGGAACAAAAATGATTTAGAGACAAGCTTTAATAACTATTGTATATGTGCGTAGCTGTTTGTCGACATATACTAATTATGTAATCAATTTTTGTCGACATATACTAATTATGTAATCAATTTCAGTCTTCTCTTTGCTTTTTTTTTAACTTCAAGCATAAAAGGCACACATTTGTGCAATGCCAATTTGTTAAGTTAATTTTAAATTTTAGCTAAAACAGGAAATGTAATAAATATCAATATTTTTTATTAGCTTTAGGCAAAAACACACATGTTCGTCATGCCAAGTTGTTTATTTTAATATATGAAATGTTTACTTAAAAATTTACTTTGTGCTTTTATCCTTACAGTGGCGTAGGAAGATGAAACGTCATGGGGGGGCAAAGATCCTCAATATTTTGTAAACCCCCTCCCCCCCGCCGCACCTACAGGAGGAGATTAATTCAACTCCCAACCATGTATGCTTTATATACATTTTTCATATATCACTAAATTTAATCCTTGTACACATTTATAGACAATGGAGTCGCTAAAAGAAAATTAACGAATACACAAATTAGCGTGTGAGCGTCGAAGGTGCGAGATTTTGGTGTTTTATTAGGGGTCTGAGGGTGACCCCGGGATGAGTTTTATGTATTTTGATAATTTTGCGATCGCCCGAAAGCGCGAGATTTTGGTGTTTTGGGGGTCCGGGAAATTACGATTTAGAATGGCTGAGATGAGTTTTACGATAAATTTTAATGATTATAAAGCGTTCTTAACATGGTAATTTTTCGATTTAAAGCTACCTGCATTTAGAAATGATAATTGTGTCGTCATAACATTATGCAACCCTACTCGATCTGAATATACCGGCTTCACACCATCGGCACATTGTTGTGTAACATAAAAAATGAATTAATAGTCTCGCTAAGTCATATAAACAAATTGATCTTTTAAGAGACATTTTTTTAAATAGTACATAGAATCCCTTGATGGACATTTTTAGTCTAGTTTGTGTGTATTGAATTTTTACTATTTAAGGTTTGACATTATGTGCTTGAACGTTTTAAGAAATGCGCCGCGCAGCGGAAAATTTTCTAGAATGAAGTACGAAAAATATACAGGAGGACCCTTTTTTCTTTCAAATAAGCATTTTTAGAAAATTTCAGTCGGCGAAAATGGGGGGGCAAAAAGACATGTTTGCCCCCCCCGTCCTGGGGAACGGGGGGGGGGGGCAGTTGCCCCCCCTGCCCCCCCCCCGCTTCCTACGCCCCTGCCTTAGGTTAAGATACTACCAACATTTATAGTAATTCTCTGAGATGTTAGGTTAAAGTAATGAGTGCAAACTTGCCCCAGTTTAACGAAAATTCCTTGAATTTAATGATTTCCTTAACTTTAAAGTTTCCGTAGAGAATCATTACATATCTCAAGGAAGGCTACTAAATTTAAAGGGATTTCCTTAACTTCTGTAATGCTTTCAATGGGGAATTTTAAGTTAAGGAATTAGTTAAATTTCAGGAATGTACATGAAACTGGGCCCCAAACTTTTGGATTTGAATGAAGCCAACTTCTGGCAGATCAATCTACCAAGGCGAATTGCTTTAAAACAAACTCTGAATGCCACTAGTATACTGTTAACCAACATCCTTTCGCGGCTACTAATTTTCGCGATTTTTATCGAAAAAAACCAAGTTCGCGAATATGAACATTCATGGATTTAAAATTGAAAGGAAATTCCTATCAGTATGAATGCTGTAGATTTTAATTCGCAGAGATAAACTTTGGCGAATTTACTTGAATCGTGAAATTCACGAAAGCAAATCCCACCCCAAAGAAAGTTGCCTTACAGTGTAGTTGGTTGGTATAAACAATATTTTATTGAAAAGATGTGATGATATAACACTCTTTCATAAGATGTTATGAGGGACGGGACTATTCAACCCGAGGGTCACAAAATGTTGTAAAACACGAGGCTTGCCAAGGGTTTTGGAAAATTTTGTTATCCTGAGGAAAGAATATCCCTATCCTTCATATTCACATACATGAAAGAGTATTTTTCTCTCATACCTTGACGTTTTATTGCAACCATGATATCTCGACATTTTGAAAAAAAAAAAAAAAAAAAAAAAAAAAAAAAAAAAAAAAACCAAACACGTCTGCAAGTCAATTCTGTATACAATATTGCCTGATATCTTTACCACAAATCCTGTTGTTTATATTCTGTAAGTCAAACCAGCCTAGTTTCTGAAAATAATGTGAATAATTTTGTTGACGCAGTGACTTCGGGTAGCCATGTAATACAGCCTCAACCGACATGAGTGCATTTTTAGCGTCTAATGCATAAAAAGTATACACTTTGAGTGTCAACCGGTATGATTTTCAGATACAACAGGTTAAATTCTTCCTTCGAAGAGTAATGGAAAACTTTCAACATCATCTTTAATCATCAAAATCAGCCAAAAACCGAAACTTGGCGATTTCGCATGGCAAAGTACTTGGCATAAAACAATCATTGTCAATATGTGCTGGGAAGGAAGGAAAGGGAAAATGCGCACCAAAAAAGGATAATAAGAGATACGTGTTCAGTTAGGTAAACAATCATTGTCAATATGTGCTGGGGAAGGGAAGGAAAGGGAAAATGCGCACCAAAAAAGGATAATAAGAGATCCATGTTTAGAATTTCAAATTTAGGTTTCTTCATATACCAAGTATGTTGATTTTTTTTTTATTGTAGAAGCAAATTTACAAAAATTAAATCTTTTATTTGCTGAATTGTGAAAACGCTACACGAAAATTTGCAAAAAATCAGCATATATTAAAGGGAGGAAACAGCATGTAATGTCGGTTGTGAATTGTAAAATGAGGTAAAAAAATCATTGTTCCTTGATGTCCAATCGAGTGTCTGTTTAATTACAGCTTTGATCAGCACGTCATGATGTTGTTCACTGCGGAAGCGAGAATTTTTCAGCACTCTAAGGGAGGCAATTCTTACAATATCAATTGACTATCCTCCATGGTCTGTAACTTATAAACTTTGAATAACATGTGTAACCAATTGACGATATATTTATATATGACGATATATTTATATACATACAGTTACAGAACAAAAAGAGGCTCAATTAAAAGGGTCTTTTTAAACGGTCTTCTGACAACCTTGGCACCTGTCAAATAGGAAATATTTGAATACGTTTTTTTTCAAGATGCATTGACATTGGTGCACGTCTTGGATTTTGAACTAAAAAGGTCAATATTTTGCCAGAGTTTAAAAAAACTTTTTAGGCTGCCGTTTCTGTCAATTCGTACAAATTCTTAGTACCTCGTGACTGTGGAATCGAAGAAGATCTTTAATGTGTTTTCAAAATGGTGTCATGGTGGCCATCTTGGATTTTGGATCAACCTCAAAAAATAATAAATTTTAAGAACATTTCATCCAAATTGCACTGGTAGATCTTAAGAAGTTTAAAATACCGAAAAATTTTCTGACATTGCACGACATCAACATATTTTAAGAGTTACTTCCCTTTGTTTCAATCCGACAGCTAACTCAGTCTGATATATCAAGAGTTACTTCCCTTTGTTTCAATCCTACATTTAACTCGGATAGTTTAGAAAAAAATTGCTATTTACTCCAGAGATACAGATGACACTAATGATATATTAATAAAGGTTCTGATTTCTTTAAAGTGAATAGTCGGGCAAAGAAAACCAGTCTAAATGCATTCATTGGCCTTCCAAAAGTTCTCATATATTAATACGACGGCCAAGTTCTGCTTAGTTTACCAGTTCTGACCATTAAAGTAAAGAAAAGTTGAAAGTATTGAAAGCGAGGCTGCGTGGAAATGTAACCACGGACATAGTGAGCCGGGAGGACGTTTTAGAATTTCCATACTTTGAATTAATTTCTTCGTACGCAGACAGATTTTGACGAGAGATTTTATTTTTCCATTTCATAAGAAATTATACTGGATACATTCACACCATTTTTACCGACTTTAGCCATCCTTGCCCGACTGTTCACTTTAAACTCAATATTTTCCTATAAAACCCAAGTAATGAAAAGAAGACATCAAACCTCGATTTGTATGAAGTATATGTGCAATATGCATACCTTTATTAGACAAATGCATGATACAGACAAACATGTGAAGAACATTATCCCATAGACACTGCACTTCCTACTACAATATGTTACAATGACAGACAGAGAAAATACACACATGACAGAATAATCTGAGGAGTCGTCTGATTGGTTCATGAGCATTTGACCAATCATACAAGACAGAACATTCTGAGGGATCCTCGTCAGTAGTAAGAAGTCATCTGATTGGTCAATAATTATTTGACCAATCACACACATCAATGACTTTTAGTAACATCCCTAAAAATAGTTGCAGACAATATTTCTTAAATAGAAAATAATGTTAAGAAAATCCAAAAATCCTTACAAGTCAAAAAAATATTTTAATGAAAAAAAATAAATTGAAAAGACAACAAATTTATTTGGTTCATTTAAACAATAAGGTTTTTAAACAACATTAAGAAAAAATACAAAGAGTTTGTTAAAGAAGGTATCAAAACGCGATCTTTGGAAAAGCTGACTGAATTACAACAAAAATAAGAGCTCCCAGAAGAGTCTGACAGGAGCTCGGAATGTAACAACTAACAAGTGTTAACAAATGTAAACAACGGATGGCACAATATGCCTTCAATTTGGAATAGTCATCTTTCTCATGATTTGGAATCTAGATATCTTAAAACAAAACAACCAATGTTTAAACTGTTTACAGTCAAAACTTTTTGTTAAGAATGGGACAAGTCTGCCGACAACAACCTGTTGTAAGGGAAGTAACTCTAACTAGGAATACATGAGTATGAGATGTTAACATTATGCTACAGATATATATATCGAGATAAAAGCTTTAAAAATTTTGACCAAAGAATAGGTTTGTGTGTTGAATAATCTCTGTTTTATGGTTGTTGTAACATGTTAATATAAGTAGGTAGGTCATATCACATATTACACCAGATAGATTAACTGTTACAGGAGACGCAAGGCTTATGTTGTTAATGTCTCGCTAAGACTTAAGGGTTTATGATACTTTATTTTGATATGGAGAGTTAAGGGTGTATGTTACCTTACTGTGACATGGAGAGTTAAGGGTGTATGTTACCTTATTGTGACATGGAGAGTTAAGGGTGTATGTTACCTTATTGTGACATGGAGACTTAAGGGTGTATGCTACCTTACTTTGATATGGAGAGTTAAGGGTGTATGTTACCTTATTGTGACATGGAGACTTAAGGGTGTATGCTACCTTACTCTGCACATAGAGACTTAAGGGTGTATGTTACCTTACTGTGACAAGGAGACTTAAGAGTGTGTGTTACCTTAATGTGACATGGAGACTTAAGGGTGTATGCTATCTTACTGTGACATGGAGACTTAAGGGTGTATGTTACCTTACTGTGACAAGGAGACTTAAGAGTGTGTGTTACCTTAATGTGACATGGAGACTTAAGGGTGTATGCTATCTTACTGTGACATGGAGACTTAAGGGAATATGTTACCTTCCATTGAAATGAGACTAATAGGTGTAAGACTTTACAATGTGTCACCTTACTTATTCCATTGAGACTTAAGGGTGCATGTCACCTTATATAGCACTCAGAAGTACCACTGCACTGAGACTTGAAGGAGTAAAGGACCTTATTGTAACACAAACTTAAGGAAGCATGTCACCTTACACTAAATAATGAGACCTAACTCTTGGTAATAGAGACATATAACTTTTACATTTTGTAGGCAGACATACAAAAGTGTTTTGAAAACCAGACCAGTTGTCTCAGGAGGTCAACACACAAAATCTATTAGTATTATTAAAGTGGCTGTTGGTTGATGAAACATGAACAATAAAACAAAGCTTGGTCTCTATGTGTACAACATATAACAGTAGACCTATAGACACACGGGTAACATTGATTGAGACAACACTTCCCGGATTTCTGTAGAGCACTTGGACGAAAGTTAAACATTTAAAACGCAGATTTAAGTATTCTGTATTTGATGACATCACAGAGTTATCTGCCCTTGTCAGTAGGTAACTTTGACGTCTAGATTGTAAGTGAAATATTAAGTTGTTTTCTCTAAAACACATGATGTGATGCTCAAAAGTACATGGCATAATAAAAGGCCAGAAAACTCTGCAATATGCAAATACAGACTAAACATTTAACAGCGATTTCTAGCTTCTTATTTATCTCACATAAAATCTCAAGAGTTTTTCAAAATAAAATACAAGATATTTTACACACCATAATATCTAAACTAATGGGTATACCAATATTTTAATAATTCCATCATCATTTTTCATTTCCTTTGCATTAATTTCAAATTCAAACGGAATCATGTTAAATTTCGTTATTTCTATAAATACAAATTATAACTGATTAAGTCTTAGTTTATAGAAGGCTATTAGATATAGTGAGACAGTACACATTAAATGGATATTCAATAAGTAGCAATATGTATAAAAGGAGTTATCTCCCCCCGACAATAACTGAATTATCTCCCCTTGACTATACAGTAACTTGTGTCTTTCCAACATCTGGGTTAGAAAAAAATCTCAAATCATATCTGTCGTCATTTTAATTCTAATTAACTAGAAATATTCATGGAAACAGTATCAAAATTACTTAAAATGAAAGAAGCATCTGATCATTAAGCCATGCAAAACCCAAACATTCATTGAAGCATTACTTTTTTGTATGCAACCCATTGAAAAGATAGACTAAGTGACTAGCTGGACTGCAGTCCATTGCCACTGGTAAGCTGCTGGTTACTGGGCATAATGATTATGATGTATAGTGGACCTGACCGGTTTTGTTTTCTTGTGTAAACTCGTCAGAGGTCAAATGGATATCATTAAAAAGATAGTTAATGTTAAAGTTGCTATTTAAGTCTTTCATACTTAAATGAAACCTTTTAGCTAATTTATAGGGTCAGTAGATCTGTTTAATTAACGTTAAGTAACAGCATTAATTATTATTGGCATGAGGAAGGAAATACTCTACAAACTAGTGAAACAACATATACAGTACGGAGATTGTTTGAAAGGAAATGGGGTTAATTACCACTAAACAGAAACTGTCTGTATTGACAAATTGTTTCAAGTTACAGCAAATACATATTACCTGCAAGAAGATCTATATTAAAAAATCAAGATTTTAATTCATTGGCGTTATTTCATTGTTTGTCTGCTAAAGGTTTAGCTATCATTACTGATGCTAGTTTTGTTGTAAATCTGACAAGGCGCTTTGACAACAATTTGGAGTCTATGTGGAGGAATAGTGAGTTATCTATATAATCAGCCTACAGTCTGACAAATGGAGCATAATGGAGTTTATAGACACAGTAGTTTGTGAGGCTGACGACGAGCAGCATGTAAGTTAAATATGGTAGTGGGACTTGTAATTATTAATGTTAAAATGAGACATTCTTGTCAATCATTTCTGTATGTTGACTATATAATGAAGATGGCGAAAAAAACTGAACTGTAAAATTAACCAGTGATCAAACCAGCCATTTCTACCTTATATTAAGAAATATAATGAAAATTAAGCCTTGAAATACATAGAAAATCTAAGTATCGTTTACATGATCTGCTACAGTTTTAACATATTTCTAGCGAAAATATATAAATTCATATCAAATAATAGTAAAACCATGAGAATACTATATTAAACGGAGAAACCTGAAATGCTGACAAATGTACATCTACATAAATGGTAAAAATTCTGAATTACTATGACACAACTGTTAAGGTTTTAACAGATCATGATTTAGCAGTTTATTTCGTTTTAGTTATCTCCCCTTACTTGTGAGTTGATAAAGCAGTGGAAATTAACACTGCACCACAAGTGTTATAATCATTGCCACAGTTGTCAAAGTATCAAACATTAACTTACAATTTGTTTGGTTAATTACAAATTAAGTAATTAATAAAGACAGATTTCATTTGGAAACTCATCTTCCCCTTCTTATATTAATTTCTACTTCTGTTTACATAGATGAGAGTTTCAAGATGAGGTCATTAAAACCAGTATGAGTGATGCTCATTTGAATAATGTGGAGCTTGCATAATCACCTAGTATCTCTTTCAGAGATAAAATTGTCAGCAAAATTTACATATTTAACAAATATACAAAAATTAGCTATGAACAGTAAGCATTTATGTACAAAAACTTATAACAGATGTAAATTAAATAATAAAAATACAACTTGAATTCAGAAGGAATTATTATAACGATTGATAACAAAATGTGATGAGAATTTGCTGTTCATGGATGTGTGTATGCACAGTTTACAATCTTGGCCATTATACATCACTATTTAGTAGTATAAACAATTAGAAAACAGAAAATAGCATTAATAATATACATGCATGCAGTCTATATATATACACAAATATATATTTCAGTATGAAGACAAAATTGTCTCCAATTAACTAATGGTTCCCCTAATTTAACTAGAGCAACTTGAAATAAAAGTTTTGCATCAAGTTAAATGGTATTAAATTAACACATCATTATAGTTTTTATTGTTCTTAATTGTTTTCCTTGTCCCATCCAATACACAAATGATATTGTATTGAGAATGAGCTTGAATTCTCATTTTTTCTCTCTCTTGTTTTGGACACCTTATTTGCTTGTTATATGTACTCTGAAAATGGAAATATTTGAAATGTGGAAATTTTTGCTTGCCACTTTTTCACTTTGCACATTTATCCACATATCCTGCTGACATTATCTAGGTGTTTATCTTGACACGTAAAAATCAGACTTTTAGATAAAGAGCATGAAAATTACCGCACAGAAAACATTTTGAAAACTGACTGAGCAAGAATATCCACATGCAAAATATCCATGTTTACAATGATTCCTAAAGACATAGCTTTCCCATGAGTAAATATATCAAGTTCTATAATCACTCCAACACTATGTTTGGTCATACTTCAACACCTATACTTTAAAATACAAAAGTAAAATCACCTTCAAAGTCTAAGCACATAAAATTGTACATAGCCATCTTTTAATGAACAGTAATTAACGAACAAATTGTTTATCTTATCAGAACATGAATGTATATTTACAACTACATGTACGACATTGATAAACTCAATCTACTTTCATTTGCCATATATACTTCATTAATGAATTTCTACTTTCATTTTCCATCACATTAACTACATTGATGAAATTTCTACTTTCGTTTTCCATATAAATTAGTAATTGGCACATGACATTTTCACAAAACTGTGAAGCATTCATCATGGACTATATATTGTGAGAAGTAAATAAGTGATACGACTTCCATTGATGCTGATTTTCTCATGGGAGACAGCAATATATTACCATGTATACGGTAATCCATTCACACTGAACGGTAAAAGTAACTAAGTTTATATCGCACAAACAATCTACTGAAAATCTCCTCCATAAGAACACCACATATTGAAAATAAATAAGCTACTGGTTTGCCTATATATGAAACATTTTAAGCTAAAGTCATATTTACAAATATCCCAGATCCTTGTCGATGAACTCAGGAGACCAGCTCCTACTATCTCTAAACATGACAATTTTCAATATAGACATTTAGCCTATTGGCCTATTAAAACTCACTGTCGTTTGTTCTTAATTAATAATTAATCATGATTAGTTAATTTACAAAGATTATCCCCCTCTAACAATGCTTAGTCTTTCCCATAAAGAGTATTTGGTGACAAATAGGGAAATATATACATACCGGGTATAAGTATCTCACTAAACGTTAAATTCCATTCTACCAACTGATTTATCAATTTGGATTCTCAAAGGATTATATGTTGTACTCTTTGTTGCTATTGCATAAATAATGTTGAGAAATCTAAGCTTTCAAACAATATTTAGCAATATTCCAGAACTTGCAAGACTATAGACTCTCATTCATCCCTAAAGACACCTTTAAACTCCACTGATTCAAAGACCGGAACAGCTCATTATGAATTTTCAGGGATGAATGAGTTAACAGGACTTTATAATATGTTCAGACTGTGTTGCCATACTCTATAGAGCTAAAAGAGATTATGGGGGGAGCGGGTCCAATGAATGTCTAATAGAGCTTGTCTTACAAAGGGAGGCTACTCTATCAGATTCAGAATCCATATATTTAATAACACAACAGTCATCAGAGATCAGGGACTCTTTAAAATACCTGATATCAACTGATACATAATGCTACACACACACATACAAACTCCATAATGTTGAGAATTGAATGTTTAAGTACTAAATTCCTACCTAGTTTTACAAGGTGAAACACATTCCATTTGATCTACCGGTATCTGAAATACCAGTACATATGGAATAATGAGTTTATATTTTAAAATACCAAAAGACAATGTAATGTTACTTTTCAAGTGAAACTTGATAAAATACAAATTTCATTTCAGTGCAAAAGCACTAACTTCACTGCCCAGCTAACCTTTCTTTCTGGAATGACTAATGTGCAGCATGAATTCACAGTATGAAGACATTATATATGTAAACATTTCTGAATCAAATACTTTCTTAAAAATCAAAAATAAAAACAAATCTTGGAATGTCACCTATAATTGTCACCTGTTCTCTCTGCCAAAGATGACCACCATCGCTGTTATTTATGTTGATGTGGTAACATGGATATACAGGCACTGAAGCATTGTTTTGAGGTGTGCCTCCAAGCTTATTGTTTCAGTTTCATGGAAGACCAGTTATGTAATGAGCTTGGGATCACGATTGTCTCCACACACAGGGAATGTTGTCTGTTTGTACACTATGGCTAAGCAAAAAAAAAATTTCTCTAGTAGAATTATTATTCTAACGAATGAGACTTTGCATTCAGTAGAATTATTATTCTAACGAATGAGACTTTGCATTCCTAACTCGTTATCCTTTGCTCTATCACACGAAATAACGAACAGTCGAACACTACTGGCGACACACTTCTAATACCTAGCTAGGCAGCACTATACAACCCTCGGGACCGTTTACAGGAATCTACAGCATGAAGGCTCAGTATAGTCTATCGATTTGAGTCTTGACATTGAGCCTCGGTCTCTCTAATGAACAGTCTCAGTATCTGAGAGGTTGATCTAAAATGAATTATCAGCCCAGCCAATGAGAGAATCAGAACAGCAGATCTGCACTACTGTTGTCTGTCCAGTTAAATGTTTCGTCCTCGGCCATGGGTAGAAGGTCTCTCTCCTCCGAATTCTCCACGGGGTCAGGATCAGGGGAGGCAACTGGGGGCTCCTCCGCCATCGACATTCCAAACTCAAAGTCAACGGACATCTTGGATTTGTAGCCACCAAATGAGCCTGTAAAGCAGTAATTTTGATACCATGATTAATGTAATATACCGATATTCATTCCATACATACAGAGTAATTGATTTCGTTTGTGTAAGAGAACAACTGAATCAAGTTATTACGGTTAATGAATCATGTATAAGGGATACTTTCATGGGTCAAAGTTTTGACTAAAAAGGATATGGGATCACAATTTTCTAAATTTTGACTAAAAAAAAGAGAATATTCAATTTTACCAGTTTTAAAAATTTGCTATCTGGAAATACTATAGGTAAATATTTAAATTATGAAATCATTAAGCAATATTTTTGCAGATTATTAATTGTGAAAATATCTCTCAAAAGTTATAATTATATAGTAACTGTTTAAGAAATGGAAATCCCTGGTAATATATTTTTATCAAATGTTACAGATTATAATTTTATTGTTAGCACGATTTTTATAAATACATGCATATAAATTACAGCTGTATGTCAGGAAGTTGAAGGGAGACTTTGTATGAATCAGCTGAGAGCTGCAAGCCATAGTCTCTTGACATTGAAACAAAGCGTCTCGACCTCTCAATACTGTTTGTTGTTTTACGGAGCTATCAGATTTAGTCGATCGTTCTCGTGGCAAAACATGACACATCACGAGGGGGTTGACCCCAACACAGGACAACCGACTCGTAATAACACATAAGGACTTTTTTTTTATTTAACAGGGATGCTATTTCCTTGTCTGAGAAGTCATTGAAAAAAAAAGGATTTATTCTATAAAGGGGCTATGATTCATAACTAACTACAGTGGAACATAACTTAACATTTATAGATCAAAGGTTTTCAAAGCTGGCTGTTACACACTGTAATGTGGAGATGTAATTAATATTACTTTCTTAGACAATGTGTTTATCTAGTAACAATACGATGTTCATAAATGACATTTGATGAAACCAAAGAACAGCAAAAAAGTACCCATGCATTGTAACAATGAGCAAAGGTAAAATTAATTGCTTCTTGTATTAGACGCAATTTCACTGATCCTAATGTTATGTTTCATATTTTTTCCCGAGTCATATGTATATAGGTCTGCAGTGTTGCCATTGGGCAGGGAAGAAATTCATATCTATAGATAATATTATGAATTATCAAATACATTTTGATACTATTTTCAAATATAAAGTCAATTATCTGCCTTGTCAAATTTATCAATATTTTTACATGACAGACTAATTCAGTACAGTAGTATATACATAATCAGCACCTTATGAATGTAAGTGTAGATTATTTATACATAATTCCACAATATCATTTCATTGTAAATGATGTTTATATGTATATGTCCTGTTTGTATGTTCCACACAGTGTATGTTTATGAGTATAAAATCATTGTTAAATTTCTATTGTAACAGTTACATCTTATGGAATAGTTTTGATTCAATAAATAAATGCCTACATTTGTTTACTTTCTTGTATCGATATATTTTGATTGAATATCGCTCTGAAGGCTATTATATAGTCTCTTATGTCAGACAAACTGTGGGCCCTATATACAGAAGGTTATAATGAAAGAACAACACAGATGTTGGTGAGCATTTACATGTATCAACTGTTGTATAACATTCTGAATCCTAACTGTACAGCTGTGAAAAAAAAATTCAATTTCAACAGAACAGAATGGGTCAATAAACAGCAGAGAGATTTAATCCAACACAGACCATCTCGTTCTACAATGGTATCTGCTCTATATATCACAGACATGATTAATTTAAACCCGAAACCCCAGCCTACTCCATCATCGAACCAGTCAACAAGAACCTTATATGTGTATGTATGCCAACTTTTTAGGACACTTGGTGAGTACAGTGCAGACTGTTTGAAAAGTAAATGGATGTACGTATACTGAATCGGTATTATAAGGAAAAGTTAACGAAATGATGCTTATAGTCAATGGAAAAGTCCCAACATTCAATTAACAAGTAGAATTAGGGACAATATATGAAGTAACATACACAAATCAAATATAATTATATTGAGTTCATTATATAGTACATGTCCATATTTTATCCGTATAAGCTTATTTCAGCCCCTTTTCTCACCATAAATTTTGCGCTTAAATATATTTTCAGTTTTTTTTTTGACGTTCATTTAGCAATTTTTAAAAATGTTCAATTCATTATTGACTTGTTCAAACTCAATATTGTGCTGAAATTTGATTTTTTTATTTGAAATGTGTAAATATAAGCTCCATCCAGGGAGAGCAATAACAAATAAATCATTGCCCCAAACAACCAGGGATATTATAACTATATAACTGGTACTTTTACGATATTATTTATGATGAAAATACTTTACCTCCTCCAGACAATGGGGTGTTACTACGAATAGAACTGCTGTCGTTCATGCCGCCATTACGAGGTGTCTCCGGCGCGTCGTCAGACGTCTCGTCAGCGTACTCAAAGTCCTCTAGTTTGATAACGGTTTTTTCTTCCTCCTCTGCTTGTTTCTTCACTTCCTCTTCCTCCGTCGGATGGATGACAAGGTAGTCATGCAGTGCTGCATTCTCAGACTGGTACTCATGTGTGGCAGTGGCTTTGTCATTGAACGAAATCTTTAACTGCAAAATACAAAACATGGGTCAAGGTAAAAATAAACATAGCTTTGTCATTAAATAAAATTCAACATCAAAATATATTTTGTAATCATACTGCAAAACAAAACATGGGTCAAGGTCAAAACAAACACTGTTTTGTATCAATTGCATGTAAGATTATAATACTTGGTTTAAAACTAGAAGAAGAATGATCTGTTTTCCTGTATGACACTTTATGGCACAAGCTTAGAAACATTGGTTTCTATTTTTTTGTCCTATTACTAGGTAACAGCCATGGTCATATAAGGATGAGTCAGGTTGAGAAGGTGTACCTGGAGAAAAAATCACCTACCTACAGTCAGTACCTCAGCCATAGCAACTGCCCCACATGGAATTCAAACCCAAAACCCACAGATTATCTAGGGCTATAGTGGTAATATGTTGGAACACCTTAGCCACAGATTATCTAGGGCTATAGCGGTAATATGTTGGAACACCTTAGCCACAGATTATCTAGGGCTATAGTGGTAATATGTTGGAACACCTTAGCCACTTGACAGCTATACACATCCTAAACATTTGGAAACATTTAAGTTAGATTTGAGATACAGTGACATTATTAGATGTTGATGAAGTGTATTTATCACTAAGCTAGGGTGTCACTATATGTGGGTCACTTTGTTCAGTTCAACACCACTTACACCATTGATAATGTAAAATAATTTTATCTATTAACATTTTCATTACCCAACTAGTGTAATTTCACGTGTGACGATTCAACGATTAGTATGGTGTGTACCTGTACCATATCACCTTCATCAGACAAATGAATGACCATGGAGCCAGCACAAGTATACACACAGGTGTAAAAAGCGTAGGTGAACATCAAATATTGATGTTTGATGTCAATTACACATGAAAGTTTCACTGGTTGTGTAACATAAACAATACTTTCCAATCTGAAGAAAATATTTAGTAATAGATGTGAAATATTCTTGATTTTAAAAGCATTATATATCTTTGGGTCATCACTTCTTTCCTTTTTTGTTTAATTAATATTACCCTAGTGCTGTTAGGACTTGGTGGACATTTTGACCTATACAAAAACATAAATAATCAATATTGACCTTGAGATCTATAAATGACTATTATTGACGAGAATGTATTGATATTGTTTCACATGAATGAGTTCCCTGAATACTACATAAAACAGGTGTAATACTGACAGGTAGATGGGACAATGCGACAGTTGACCCTAATCAGCGGATGTTCATACGTGGTCAGTTGTCAACTGACCGCAAGTTTCACCTGGTCTTAATGGGCCGAGGACGAGGTTAGGATTGTATCTGTTTGTATTATCCTCTTGATTATAAACGTCCTGTGCACTACGCTAAATATAGGACACACCTATGTGAATCATAATGTACATAAGACACTGTATATAGCTATAGGGCATTTCTAAACTGGTATAACTTTCTGTCATTGAATTACGTTTTATTTAAACTCCATGTAGTAATAACATCCAAATGGTATGAATTAACAAGAGAAACCTTCCGATACACATTTTGATAAATCCTTTGTTTTCAGTGGTGAACTAGCTAGCACCTGACATAATAGCAACACATTTTGAATAATATCCACACATAATATACATTATTCTATCCTTAAAAGCTGAACTCTAATTTGATTTAATCAAACCTATTATGTAATATCAAATTCTTTATTATTCAACAGCCACTGACTTGGTATTTCATTTGTTTATATTAACTATAAACACATATGTTTCTATAATTCTAAATACAATTTGTAATCGCATTGACTTTTGATATGTTGTAACAATAACAGTTTATTTACAAGAAAACTAGGAAAAGGATAAATCAATTTCAGATCATGTTTGTACAATAAACAGCTATTGTGTGTATCAACCAGTGACCTTTAACCCTAATCATGTAGTTATGTTACGTAATCTGGAGTATAATCCTTATTTATTCTAACTGTATAAGCTGTGTTGACTGATCATCGCATATAAACAGGCTTAGGTCACAAATCAAAGTCAAGTCGCATATAAAGACATTATCTAGGCAGTAAATGTCTGCATCACACAGCAAAACTAAATAACTTTTTTGAAGTGTTATCTTGCTGAATATGAAGTATACCACCATATTTATGAACAATACACGCGATACACCTCAATATGGTCATGCACATACTGACATGCCAGTTGTCCTTAGATACTCATTCCCTTTATGTTGAAACAATACTAACAACAATTACAATGTAAATGAGATAGTGAAAATCATTTTCTAGATCAGTTTGAAGCTTAGGATATGTACCTGAAAGATCCATGTTCTGGGAAGTGAAACTAATCAAACTGGATTAATTTACGTAAAGGTCATCAAACTATAGAACATCTTCTTCATCAGGCAATCAAGAGTGAGAAAATGGAACAATAGAGACTCCATGTATAGTATATAAAACTTATATTTTCTATTGGTTCCACAACAACCACGAAAATATTAAAGTTACTACACACACGAATATTGCATGGTTTGCAGTATGATATTAAAGTCTCGAAATGTTCTTTCTTTCAACATATTGGACTTGTAACCAGTACATACCATCGGTATAAATATTACAACACTATGGGACCATCAGCTTTGGCTTTAGAGTCGGATTGAACAATTTGAATATCAGACAAAGACGACAGCAACGCCCCCTTTCCTGAGCCGAGCTGAAAATTACATTTGTATGTAAATGTAACACCAAATCCATTTCATTACATGTGATGCAATTTGCATTTGGTCGCTCTAACAAAGAACAGGACAGCTATACACAAGAACCCAGGTTCACAGTACTAGTTATCCTATAAGAACTCTCAATAAATTACTGCTCGTCAACCTACATATGCACAAAGATTACTCATGTCTCATCAAATTTTGAATACTAATATGATTACATAAGCAGTAATCAGTTTTACCTTCTTCTTAAGATTTCCTGTTTCAAATTTACAGATCATGGATTTGACGTGATTTCTGCGTGGGACGACGCGTTCGTCCACAAATAGATGGAGAGTGGAGGGCTGGCCTAAGACCTGACGGCCAGAGTTAGACTGCCAAATAAGGTGACACTGTCCTCTTCTTGTAGAACTCATAAACTCCGTCATCATTTCCACATTTACATACATATCCATGCTCTCGCGGAAACTTCCTGAGGGATCAAACTGTTGATAGATACCGGAATAACATTACCTATGTACGACTAATGCACCATGAGAGTTTTTGTTTTAAATTCCAGAAATCACATGACAGTTATGTCATAACGGTATAATTGTTTAGAAATTCGAAAACGAAACACGTTAAAAGGTTTCCTTTTTAAGTGCAACAGTTATTATGTCCTTGAAGAAATTCTCCTAAATTAGATGTTGTGAAAATTTCAAATATAGAGAAATAAACCTTAGAATTTCATCAACACATCTAAGATCCCACAAAGTAATTAATCCAGCAAATATTCCGTCATGTTTTCTTCCGGAAATACAAAAACATCCTCATTTTCCCAAAATTTCATTTCATCGTGTCCGTTAATGACTTTGACTCATACCAGGTAATTCTTGTGCCCAGTAATGTTTGTACATTCTAAATGTATGTAGACCACATCATATTTGGAATGTCTGAAAGAGTTCAACTTCCTCAAAAGACAAGACCAGATTTGAGGCGATGAGCAGGCTGAAGCCTGATAGAAAATTCTGTTTCCTTACGAAATTGGGACATCCAGAGAGCTGATTTTAGGCGAGAAGCTTTTAAACCTCTACAGAAAACGTCTTGATTCCTTCAGAATCTGGACGACAAGTGTAGACTTTGACTCTTCCTTGAGAAGTTGGATGACGAGTGTAGATTTTGGGTGTAGAGATGTTTACCCGCGATAGAAGACGTCTTTCTTCCTTGAGAAGGTGGATGGGGAGTAGAGATTGCGGGTGCCAAGATGTTTACCCTGGGTCACGAGATCAGCTGACTTCCGTAATGAGTGGGTATCTATGTTCTGTCTCATCACCACCGGCATGACTGATTACATAGTACGGTGACGAAACAGACTGCCTGTCAGTGCTAAAAGCATTCAGGTAGCAGTCACGGCTTTAAATAATACTTATGTTTTTGCATGTTTTCATGTGAAAATCACGATGGAAAGCGACGGCAGGAGAAATTTTTAACCTTGGAGGAAATACTTAAGATAAGCTTTAAAAATTTGTTCTAATTCATGTTTACATGTTGAAATTTCACAAGAACTTTTTTACATAAATTTATTTCATTAGAAAATTTAATTAGTCAGGCAATTAAGATACACATTTATTATTAATGAGGTAATTTCTCACAAAGCATAGCACTGTGGTAACTGTCATAAAGACCGTTCTGAAGATTTCAACTATATTTATCATCATTATCACGTCCTGAACGAGTTTGTCAGTTTTGAGTCTGTAATACATCTTATACAACTACACGTCTATATATGGCTCCATTCATCAGGATTACGTCTGTTCGTTAACCAAACGAGAGTCTAATGTATTGATTTTTTCAGCATTTTACATGATTATCACACATCAGAATTTTTATCAGGATACAACCTAAAACAATGGTTTCAATGAGTTTTTTTTTTTTTTTTATCTCTGATGCACTTAGCTTTAATGGATATTTTGTTTTCATTCTCTGCTCTATCAATTATAAAAACACTGGTTTCAGTAGTGGAACAAAGTCAGAGTCCCAGGAAAAACAGCTGACATATGTTGGCCACACATTCATTACCCAGATGTAGATGACTATTAGGTGGTAAAATGTCAAACATTAAAGCTACTCTCAGTCAAACCTTGGTATAGTATTAGACTTTCCCTTCAAATTAAATACAGTAAAAATGATTCAACTTTAACATGCGACAGTTTAGTACTTATCTTAAGTGGTGTTAAAAGACCAGAGAAATGTGATATTTATAACTCCTTAATGGACTATTTCCAATTAAAAGTTTTCCCCTGCAGTCATTCATACAAAGGGAAGGCCTGTACAATGTGTTAAATGTAATAATTTTGTAACGTCCTCCATCCTCAAGTTTTATTTCTTATTTCTTAACTGATTGAGGTCCACCCTATAAACTACCAAAAGGCAATACCATGTGAAATAGCAAAACGCCCTACCCGGTGAACAACCAAAAGGCCTTATCCTGTGAACTAGCAAAAGACTTAACCCTGATAATAGCAAAAATCCCTTCTTTGTGAGCTGAGCAAAAAGCCAGAGAACTAGCAAAAGGCACTACTTTATGAACTAGCAAAAGCACTTAACTTGGCGAACACTAAGCAAAAGACACAACCATGTGAACTAGCAAAAGTTACTACCCTGTGAACTAGTAAAAGGCAGTACCCCATGAACAAGTAAGACACTACGTATACCATGTGAACTAGCAAAGGAAAACTACCCTGTGAACTAGCAAAAGCAGTACCCTGTGAACTGTAAGACATTACCCTGTGAACTAGCAAAAGACAGTACCCTGTGAACTAGCAAAAAATACTAGCTGCCCTGTGAATTAGCAAAAGGCCCTACAAAGGCACAGGACAATTCATTATAGCACTTGAGTGCACAGCGAGGCCTTAGTCCACAATTAGTGGAGACAGTTTGGACATAAAGCACCTGTCTACGGGCCACCTAAGTGACAGCTCTATCATGTAGCTGTCACAGAGTTTTAGCGGGGTGATAAGTATGGCTGTAAGATCAGGAACATAAAGATAACATTAACACTTCCACTAGCCTTTGTTTATGTGTCCTCAAGTCTTGTTTCACATTAGCATGGGCAAATTATTAGTCAACACCATATATATACTTTATGACAATATATTGTATATTATAATCTGTTGTTGTGGTCACACTTGCCGTATTCGACCCAATAAGCGCCCAGGGCGCTTAAAAAAATTGATAAAAATGAAAAGGTGCTTATAAGTCAAAATTATTGCAAATTTATACAGTTTTATGTAGTTTTGGTCCTTATTTATGCCTGGGCAATTGAAATTGAGTCCTCAAAAACGGGGAGGGGCGCTTATAGGGACATGGGCGCTTATTGGGTCGAATACGGTAATCGAAGATTGTCAATCATAGGCATTTAGAGACTGAATATTTCAATGATATATTTGATGTAGTAGCTGGTGGCTTCCTCTCTAACAACACTAAAAATACCATATTTTTATGCATAACCTATCATTAGTGTAAAGCACCTTGCACAAGGTCACACTACATCAGTAAAGACCAGCCTGTTGCTCAGTTTGCACAGAAACACAAACCACTAATAGTAAGGGTTTTCCTGATGTTTGAGTAGATTAAATTAGCATTTTCCACAAGACATCAGTGCTTAATTTTTATTGAAAATTTGTTCAAAAGTTGTTAATTGTTATTCTATGGTACAAGTTTCTACCTTGGAGATGCAAGTGCCTGACTAATCCGGTACAGACATGCAGATAAAATATGCATATATCAGTTAGCTTCCTCCAGACCTGTCACCAAGTTAATCTATTCATTTTAAAATTAACAAAACCACATAGGTTTTTCCCATTAGAGATTTTAAACAGTCAAAAACACGTCATAACCAGGCCTATCAACTGAATATTGATTCCATTTGTAACTGTAAAGTTAAAAAGTTTGTAAATTGAACAGCACACTGGTACACTTATATCAACACAAAAAATATTATTTAGAATGATAAATAGCTTGCAACCTTAGTTCAAGAAATATACCATAGCTTCAAGGGTGAAATAATATATACTTGAGAATCATTACCTAGTAAACTTGATACAAAAGTTAAAACGATTCTGGTAAAGGGAGATCAAAAACAAATAATAATAATAGGAATATATAATATACTCTAGCTACGGGTCAAAAGATTGAAAATATGTTCAAAAGGAAGCTCAGCCTTGTCTTAATTTCTTGCCACAAAAATTCCTTCAGTTCCTCCAAACCGAATTGTAGATTTAGTTATAGAGCATAAATACAATTTACAGAACTGTATTTTATCAATGAACAAACTTCACCAAAAGTAGCAGATGTAGAGCACTACAAATCTGGGGCCCTAATCTTAAGTGTTGTGTGTTGGTAATCTGGTGGAGAACCAGATAAATTAGCTAGCTATCACAGACAAATGGTAGTGTATTTACTTTCCTTATCCCTAATACTAACCTACATCAGGCTCCGGTCACAGGAAAGAAATACTCTCATACACAGGGCCACCTATTTACCTATTCCTACGTATACATACAATGATTATCACCTTTATGTCTTTTACTTATCTTACCTACAGATACTTTAATCCCATCTTTGTGACACTGAATCCATTCCCTGACAATTATTACATAGAACACATTGTACCAAGTACACATGGACCAAGATCTTGGAGGTATACAAATATAATTATCACAATAGTACGGTATAAATACCAGAGTTGTAACTTTAAAGTCTGCAAATGTCAGACCCCTCAGACTTTAATTTACATACCAGTTAACAAATAATAATATAATAATAGCTGATTTTTTAATTAATGATATAATGATAATGATGGTGGTGATGATCGCTGGCCAAAAATATAGGCAAGGCTTATCATACGCAAAATAAAATAGTATAATATAACTCATTTACCCCTAAAGACACATTTGGGCTCTTCTAAATAAAAGACTAGACTAGTCCATTATGAAATCACAGGGGTGAATGAGGTAATATACTAAAAGAGAATAACATGTTAATATCATATATATAACCAAAATATACCATAACCAGATGATAGTAGAGGTATTCAAACAAGGAAGATGGTGAGTGAAAATGACATCAACGCAGTGTGTTTCATAGAAGAACTAAGGATATAGTTAAGTGGCTGAATATTTGGAATTAGAAATGTTTTAGGTGACAGTAAAACAAAATTAAGGATAATATACACATAAACCTCTGGTGTATAATATTAGTTGTGATTAGGTACTATGTCCCCAGTCTTTGTATTACCTTGGTAGAAGAATACAATACTATGGCAGGTAAAAATCTATATATAAATACCCAGGATGATCTAATTCAGTATAAAGTCTAAGTTTTCTGATACCTGTGTATATTATTATGGGGAATACCCCTGCTTACTAAGGGAATACAATCCTACCTGCGTACAATGTCACATTCCATCTCTGATGGTTATCAGCAGGAATGCATGTACAGACGTTGTCTAGATATATATCTAAATATGTTCATGTTTCAATAGCAGTTACAATGATGTTATCATCATTATTCTGTAACATTTTGAAATCCTTTTATAATCATAACAGTGATGATCTTCCGTGATTCTAATCCACACAGTGAAAGCACAGTATCAGTTATAGACCTCTTGTCAGGTTAAGGTGATGCTATCCTAACCTGCTACTTCTCAAAATACTGACCAAATGTTTAAATGGGTTTATCATTAGCTAGAACAATGTTAAGATATCTGAGGTTTTCATGACCTTGCCAGTATACCAAAATTATTAGAACAAAAGACAGTTCTTGTGATATAAATATCCATGCAGAATTGCATTTTCTAAATACTTGAAGTGTTTGTCAACATGTGGAGATGAACAAATATTTTATTTGATTATCAAATGTCTTGTTCTATATTTACATACAACAGAGTTATCTGCCCTTGCTTTTAAGTAATTACATTTTTTTCAGAAAAAAAGGTTTTGCTCACAATACACTAATGACGCATATTCAAATTATGAACTCTGCATTATGCAATGATGTAATGTTTCTAACACCGTATTTGCCCAATACATGGATCTAATCTATTTTTATCATGGTTTTTCTAATTTTCTAAAATATATTGGTAAGAAAAATTGCTATATTTCCAATCAAGCCAGAATGTTTTCGTTCGTTGTTATTGAGATTTAGCAATGATGCTGAATTATGGTGAGTAAACAAGTTGTTCTGTTCTAACAGAGGTACTGGGATCGTCACACAACAACAGGTGTCATTGTGGCTGTACATTACCATGACAGTGGAGTGTTTTATACCCCTCGTCCATTGTACTCCACAAGTATCCCACATATGTATTCACACAAGTCATCGACCACAAAATTATTCATGTGAAAAAAAAGCAAGCAACATCTTGCAGAATAGTATTGTAGTACAAAATGATTGAAACATTTTTGTAGCTTGGTAACGGAAATGACATGTAGTTTGTATCCTACTATTTCATATCCCAATCTGTAAGAGCTTTTCATACAAGTGTTGTTTTTAAAGGAAATATGTCACAAAAACACTTTATTATGGAGGAAGTTTAACAGGGCCTTTTTTATCAGCATTATCTGGTGTTAGCTAATACACACACCGAAAATCAAAATGAAATCATGTACTCCTAGTCCGCCTACATCGACAATATTTATTGTACATGTTGCCATTGATTTTTCAAGTCTGACATTTAAAACAATACTGACATTGACCAGGTTTTAACTAGCTTTTAAATCATTAATTTCTTTTCAAAATGGAATTCAATAGTTTCCAGTACATTATTATGTTAGTGATTTTATCACGGACTGTAATTGAATGATGCACAGATGTACAACACAACTTTTTACGTGCAACATACGGTGCAACATTCAGAAAATTTGTCTCACAGATATTCAGCTTTCATAAAGAAACATATCAGAAGGCTGAATATGACATTTTCTTACTATGATGAAATATGAGCATAATTCTGACAATTTTCATTGGCCAATATAAATGTTCACATATATGTATTTAAGATATTGGCGGGATGTTTATGTTGATTTTTTTTAAGATAGAGGCAAAAGAGGCATGCATTCTAACTAGGAATGTCGGCAAGATATATGAAAGGTCCTTAGACCCCAGTTTCTGAAAATAAAAATCACAGGCTTTAGTTATAACCGAAGTCACCATCAAAATATCGCCCCCCACCCCTCCCTCTCTCTTCTTGTAAAGCCCTGCTCCCTCTCCTGTTCTGACAACAAAATATCTTCTTTATAATTACACAAAAAATACTATATGTAAAAAAAAAGTAAATGTAAATTTGGTTAAATCTAACCAAAATCTAAGTCTTTCCTTTTTGATTTGTTTTCTGTGAAAGCCATCTGACTTTACATAAAACCTAACACCTGCCAAGGCTTGCTCCTGTGCTGACGACACCATAGGTACGTAGGTGTACTTTTATCTATATTGGGTGTCCCGACAACAATTTAGGCTACTTTATCACAACTTTATCTTTTCGTGTTTCATTTATAAGATAAAATGTTGGTATGTTTATCTTGTCTTATTTTGAACATCCACATTTGACACTGCCAGGTAAACACACACGACGTGAGGTCCACCACACTGGAATCACACGGGTATTCAGGGCGATTATCTCCCCTGTATATCTAGTATCATAACCTTATTTTTATCATACAATTATAAAGAAACAGCTCTACATTGATTGTTTCCAGGAGATAAGCGGAAAAAAAACCCACATTTTCTTTATCAGTTCGTAATATTTTCATTATATGTAGGTCAGTCACTGGCTTTTATATCATAATTTAATTTGAACAAAATTTCCTGGGCAGTTCTTTACATCTTACAGTAATAAAACATTGATCATCTTTGTGCAAAACTCAACCCCCACTCTTTCCACCAGATGTCACTTAACATGGAAGATAAATTTAATTTCGGAAATTATTCAGGGTTTTTTTATTACCAAAACCTTCAGTTGAAGTTTGGGGTGAGAAAAAATTACATTAATATACAGTATAATACGGTTATAATGAACCTCCATGAATTGTTATATCAAGCATAACGGGAATGGAAATTACTTTGTTATGACCATGAATTCGCAGTAATCATGTTTTACCATAGACATTTCACCCACCCCCCTCATCCCCCGAAAATGGAAATTACTTTGTTATGACCATGAATTCGCAGTAATCATGTTTTACCATAGACATTTCACCCACCCCCCTCACCCCCGAAAATCAAATCATCAAGTGTACAGCAACGTGTTTCTTCAAGTCAAGGAAATTTTTTGGTTGAATTAGCTCAATTAAAATTTCATCAAAGAAATAAAATAATCAAAGGTGTATATATAAACGAGCGTCCCCTAATTTTAACTACATTATCAACACCTAGCAGATACACCCGAGTAATTGGAATTTTGTCAATGATAAATTTGGAATGTACATATTTGGACAGCGGGGTGTTACTTGGGAAGATGGACTACTCCATGTACATTAGACAATGAAGAGAACAAGCTCGAACGACGATATATACCCGTGAGTCTGTCAAAGATATCTAACACCAATTCGTATGGTAACATAACCCCCATGGTTAACTGGGACACATAGGATACATTGCATTGTATCTTCAAATTCATCTTTTAACCCCTCTAATACCTGCCTTAGATGATATCCATAGATAGTATGAGAAGTCCTATCAAATTGTTCATACCAGACTATTTCTCAAGATCTTAACATTTTTGAATTACGTACTATAATTTTAGTTGTCTTCATTAAAGGTCAAGGTTGCTATTTCAAACTTTGTTACCCCTCAAGTTCAAGGCCACCTCTACATTCTGAATATATCTGCTAATTGCTTTGCTTTTATTAAATTATAGTTATTGAAAGGAAAAAGTCCCTTGGACTTAAAACTCAATAACATATCTGACTTATTTGACAAGACATAACTGCCAGACAATTTCAATAAGAGGAATTAAAACCTGAATAAGTTATACATATGCGCAAAATGTGTATAATTTATATTTTTGCGATTCTAAATAGAGACATTAGTTTTGTCATTACTGTACACAATCATAGATCCATAACTTACCTATATATTTACATTGCACCCTACCTAAGAACCATGCTGATTGATTAATGTAACCGTTTATTGACTTTTCTATCTGGCCACCCATCACACATCTACAGTAACATATGGAGCACTAACTCACAAGTAGAAATGTTAAAATATGCATGTCAACGTCCAGACAGGCAGAGCAAGCATTAATGCACTCAGTTCAGTGCAATAAGCTGTGAGAGAGTATATCAGAGATACAATCCACTGCACTCTCATTAACACCGGAGGCCTCAGAATAAATTTTGCACCTGGTTAGGATAATATATCTGTGTATTTAGAAATAACAGTCTGTCTGTCAAACCTCTGCAATTTATTAAAAAGACCACTTAAGGGGCAAAGAAAAATAAATCTTAAAAGTACATAGGTCAAGTTGTGTTAAAGTTGCATTTGGGATCCTAAGAAAGTGATCTTATATGCAACAGAATGTCGTACTACAAAGGTGTTCCCTAAGGCAGGATTTGATGTACACGAATGTAACTTTTTTTTCCCTATGAATTTGATTAAAAAAATATCCTGCTTTTCTCATTTTCTTCTACTGTATAAAACGCTTGTCTGACCATCATCTCTCTCAGTGCTAGCCGTAGCCACTTGACCACTATGACCCTCAATTTACCGATATCTTTGTAATTATACTGGGGTTGTTTACACACTAAACTAGATATTGTGCTGTATTTGTTTAAGAAATGTTTGAATGAAAAATTTTGTCTACTCTAAATAGGACTGCAGTGGTTCAGAAGTTTCTAGTGTTGGTGAGGGAAAAGAGAATCGCATATGTATGTGGATGGTTTTACTACGAGTACTCCAACTTTTTCCCACCTTTAACTCATTCACCCCTGGAAATTCAAAATGAACTTTTTCAATTTTTGAATCAGAAGAGTCTAAATGTGTCGTCAGGGGTGAATGAGTTAATTAGCTAGCACATCCTAATATGGTCGTGGCTATTGATACAACAACAACACAATTTGGTCCACAGGGGGATAGAGGTATTGCTTCTTTATAATTTGGATGATAGATAAACAATTTGTGTATATTTATGTATATTGAATAAATTTACTTATATACTTATAAACACACCTAATCCATGTCATTACGTATAATACACATCATCATACCAAATGATGCAGAAACCTTTATCAAACTTAGCACATCAATAGTCAATCTGTAAAAGTGATGTGATTTCAGACTGGCAGAATATACAAATTGTATATGTGATGAATACAGATGCATAACCATGTATACAGTTCATGTGAGCTCCCCCTGGGCTTCACTTAGAAAGATGTGTATGATTATGATAATAGCTAAATGACACCATCTATTTGTGAATGATTTGAGGAAATGTTGCCAAGATTGGCCAGGCCAGGATTAGACACTTGTCAGTGTGGCCCTGTATCTGTCTACTTATCGAGCTTATATCGTGAAATGTATTGAAATACAGCCCTAACACTGGCCTAACACGGTCACAAATATTTACCCCGCAATCCCACATTCTTGTGTCGCCCCTTGGTCACTGTTTCACTACCATCTAATTGTGTCCAATAGGGCCACAACACTCTCATCAACTTGGATGTTATAGCCACGTTTGGTGATACAGAAACTTGCCTTAAGTGACCACCTCTGTATGAAAACCACCTACTTTACAAGATCATTGATAATTTAACCTCTGTATAAAGACTGCCTACTGAACAAGACCATTGACAATTTAACCTCTGTATAAAGACCACCTACTTAACAAAACCATTGACAATTTGACCTCTGTATGAAGACCATTGACAATTTGACCTCTGTATGAAGACCATTGACAATTTGACCTCTGTATGAAGACCACCTGCTTTACAAGACCATTGACAATTTGACCTCTGTATGAAGACCACCTGCTTTACAAGACCATTGATTATTTGACCTCTGTATAAAGACCACCTGCTTTACAAGACCATTAACAATTTGACCTCTGTATGAAGACCACCTGCTTTACAAGACCATTGACAATTTGACCTCTGTATGAAGACCACCTGCTTTACAAGACCATTGACAATTTGACATCTGTATAAAGACCACCTGCTTTACAAGACCATTAACAATTTGACCTCTGTATGAAGACCACCTGCTTTACAAGACCATTGACAATTTGACCTCTGTATGAAGACCACCTGCTTTACAAGACCATTGACAATTTGACCTCTGTATGAAGACCACCTGCTTTACAAGACCATTGATAATTTGACATCTGTATAAAGACCACCTGCTTTACAAGACCATTAACAATTTGACCTCTGTATGAAGACCACCTGCTTTACAAGACCATTGACAATTTGACCTCTGTATAAAGACCACCTGCTTTACAAGACCATTGACAATTTGACCTCTGTATAAAGACCACCTGCTTTACAAGACCATTGACAATTTGACCTCTGTATGAAGACCACCTGCTTTACAAGACCATTGATAATTTGACCTCTGTATAAAGACCACCTGCTTTACAAGACCATTGACAATTTGACCTCTGTATAAAGACCACCTGCTTTACAAGACCATTGACAATTTGACCTCTGTATAAAGACCACCTGCTTTACAAGACCATTTACAATTTGACCTCTGTATGAAGACCACCTGCTTTACAAGACCATTGACAATTTGACCTCTGTATGAAGACCACTTGACTGTAAAGACCTTCTTTTCAGATTTCACAATAATTTTTATTTCACACACTAATTAAGGTACATTTCAGGCCAGTTTTTTGCATGCAATGTATTAATTTGAATAACTATTTACTAAACTTTTAGTGCAGAACTTTGTGGACCAAAAATACCACTGGTACCACTGCATTCACTTTAATTCCCTGAACAATAGTGCAGTTTTTAGGTGAAGCATTTTGTGTTATTCTATACAAAATTTACTGAATATTCAATTAAAGTAATGAAATTTAATTTGTTATACTGCAGTAGTGCCAATCAACTTGGTTACTCATAAAATACAATGTTATGTATAATAATATGAATGCATGAAGTAATTATAAATGCATCTTGTAAATGTTGACAAGTGGACAGAGAGTGCAGAAAGCAACATGAAGTAATCAGCCTTCCTTCCGCTCCACTGTTGCCATGACACAGGAACCTCAAGTGATTTTTACTGTATCAGAAGCTTCTATTCAGTATAATCTTTAAAACTGCAGTCACATGGCCAGTTAAAGATTTGATGGTGATGTGTAATGTCTGGGAGTTTGCCAGCTGATGTAGCTGTATCTGGTAACACAACACAAGCTGTGACTTCTGTAACAGACAGCTCTCTTTGTTTGTATACGATGATGATGATGATTAGATATTAGACCATCCAGGTGAAAAATGGAGCTAAATAGCGGTAAACTTGTAGATAAAGCTAAAGAGCTGTAAACTTGTAGATAAAGCTAAATAGCTGTAAACTTGTAGATAAAAGCTAAATAGCGGTAAACTTGTAGATAAAAGCTAAATAGCTGTAAACTTGTAGATAAAAGCTAAATAGCTGTAAACTTGTAGATAAAAGCTAAATAGATAAAAGCTAAATAGCTATAAACTTGCAGATAAAAGCTAAATAGCTGTAAACTTGTAGAGATACAGCTATATAGCTGTAAACTTGTAGATAAAAGCTAAATAGCGGTAAACTTGTAGATAAAAGCTAAATAGCTGTAAACTTGTAGATAAAAGCTAAATAGCTGTAAACTTGTAGATAAAAGCTAAATAGCTGTAAACTTGTAGATAAAGCTATATAGCTGTAAACTTGTAGATAAAAGCTAAATAGCTGTAAACTTGTAGATAAAAGCTAAATAGCTGTAAACTTGTAGATAAAGCTAAATAGCTGTAAACTTGTAGATAAAAGCTAAATAGCTGTAAACTTGTAGATAAAAGCTAAATAGCTGTAAACTTGTAGATAAAAGCTAAATAGCTGTAAACTTGTAGATAAAGCTAAATAGCTGTAAACTTGTAGATAAAAGCTAAATAGCTGTAAACTTGTAGATAAAAGCTAAATAGCTGTAAACTTGTAGATAAAAGCTAAATAGCTGTAAACTTGTAGATAAAAGCTAAATAGCGGTAAACTTGTAGATAAAGCTAAATAGCTGTAAAGTTGTAGACAAAGCTAACATGGTTGTAAAAACGTTTTGATACAGCTATAGTTGTAAACTTGTAAACAACAATATTACATACTGTTTTGCAATCATAACTTTGCACAATATATTTTTAATCTGTAAGACCTTTCATGAAATTATTGTATTTATATATAGAAAGCCACAAGTCAATGTGCAAAAGAAATAAGTTAAATAAACTACATGGTATTCATATGGTTAGTCTGTATTTGATCTATGGTATCAAAGTCATTGATTTTAAGACGTCAAATATCAGATGCTCGGGCGTTCATTGCGTTGAATATGGTATATAAGTGAATGACTAGTACAACTACCAAATGTTTGCCACAGAGTACAAGGCCAGTAATTTCACTAGTATTTGCTGTATATATACTACAGTATAGGCAATATTTTTTTAATATTATTTCATGGGTACAATATATAGAATTCAATGTAATACACTTTCTCTATTGCCCTTTTCATGTTTCCCATTTCCAAGATTCTAACAAAAAAGAGATCTCCCTTGAGATTACACACGTAACATTCCTTTTTTGTGTGTTGTTACAGGAAACTTGACAGTCGCCAAAAATCAATAGGTCTACCACTAAAAATAGATTATATGTATACTGAGCCAGCCAGTGTGAGTATTGGTAGATCTATAGACGAGTTCACAATGACGATTATTTAATAATGTTTCTTTAAGATCTAGTCCCAGTCTACCAACATGGCTGTCTTCACAGTATGCATGAGTTGACTCACTACACACATTCTTGATAAAGAGTGGTTAAAATTCCCCTTTGGCTTCCCTTACAAAGGAGATGTCTTTACAGAAAGAGAATTCATATTTATCATTCTAATTGCATGCTAGCATGCTCACTAGCATGCTCATTCCACAAATCTAAGGGAAATAATTGGTATGAAATATGCAATAGATCTGAATTAGTTCGTAGCTATGAAATCTTAGGCCTTTTCTTTTTTGAAGAAAATCATAAAATATTCAACGCTCGCCTATGTAAGGCAGGCTTTCCTTGTCTCAGTGTGTGAGCGAGTTGTACATGTAGTTGGTGAACATTGCCACAGTCTAAACAACTACATTCACCACACAACCAACAAGCTAAAAGGATTACTTCCTTTCTCCCCACAGACTAGAGACAACCCTGAGTGTACAAAGGAGATGCACTATTAGAAATGAATTATGCATGAACTTTAATTCCTCAAATCAATCTGCATTGCCATTCTATGGAACTGTACAGGGATCAAATTCTCAATCCCACCAGGATCCCATAACAGTTCATGTACTCATTCCTCTAGCATGCAATGTGAGGTCCAACTCTATCTCGTAGTTGTTGTAAAATGCTTTGATTCTCAGCATTCTATTTGTAAAAAGCACAATGATTTTTCACACTATGCAAATGCTTCCTTGTCAAATCAGCCCTAAAAAGACAGATTGCAATTGACCGCTGACCATCAATGATGTTGACCTTGACAGCAGGCATTGAAACTTTGACCTCACCATGTCATGGAAAGCAACATTTTAGAGAACATAAACTCATGTCATGAACATGATATTGGTCAAGTTCATTTTAACACATATTCCTTATATGTTTTTCATGTCACAAAGTTCCAGAGACAAGCACATCATCTACAAGATCAAATCTACATGTTGGTGTAATCGATCATTACATCAAAACATTGTTTAATAAAGGATTACATTGTAAGCACCTTATATGGAGATTTAACAACATGCTCATCATATAGATGCATCAAGCTTATAACATCTGCGTGACATTTAATTTCAATATTGTCTGCAATGGTTTATATTGACAAAGGCAAAGTCAATACAGATTAAATACAGTATAGCGAGGCTGGATAATGGGTCGATCATCCGTGGCCAGGTAGCCCACTAATCAGTGGAGTATTTAGCTAGTGTTTGGAGGTCCTGGGTTTGAGCCCGGATATGGATGCTATACCTTTACTCCTGTTCAATGAAAATAAGATCAACTCAGGTTGGTCATGATGTAACATAATATAATGCAAATATTATCAAATATATCAAATATATATATATGCAATTTCTTCAAAACTAAATATCTAAATCGATCTTGTCCATGTACAACATTTTTCTATTTTATATCGTTTCTACACAAAAATGAATGAACTGAAGGTGAGACAAGATTACATACATATGTACCTTACCAGTGAACCAGATAATGAGAGATAATTACAGTGGTTTGTCTATTGTAGGTTACAGACAGTCATGAATAACTTCAGAATATACATGTGACCAGGCAACGTCCAAGATCCAGCCACATGACTCCTGGTCAACTTAACTCCTTCAGTGATCTGTGTTATGTTTGCTAACAGTATGCTAACCAGACTTTTTATGGTCCGTGGCAGGTCCAGCCTGCTGTGAGACCTATACAGAACAAGTACTCATTATTGCCCTATATGGGGATATGTTTGCCAGGGTTTTATATGTCCAAATATGTCAAGCACTATGCTAGAAACCTGTAAACAATTCAAGGACGCACAAAAGGCGTTGTATAAATACCCAATCCTGACCCAATCATGGTTTTAATACCTCATCTTTCAGTATAAGAAAACAGCACTTACATTAAACTTTAACGATACTTTCAATGTGTTTGATAAACGTAAATGAACCACCTTTAAATTTATTCTTAATTTGATTACAGGTTTAAACAAGATAGGTCTTGTCAAATGTTAAATGTTGATACATGGAGGTAATTAAGTGCATCAAATATCATTATACAACCTCTAATTGCTAAAGATGTTTTGGGGGTAATTTGATTTGAAAAGTCATAATAATCATTGATAGAATCTCAAAATATTATTTCACTGATCTGAAGAGGCAATTATATATACAAAATTGATCCTCTCTTCTCCCAGTGATAAAGATCTAACTTGATACTTTCCTCTTTCAATACAAGATATTTCATTCACAGGAATTCTCTTCCAAAAGGAAGTTTACAAATGTTCAACCCTTTTAACAAGAGTTTGGGAGAGATATGTTCATCCAACCAAAGAAAATCAATTTCTTGTTTACAGCTGTAGTCAAATTGATATTTAAGTCAAACAATATATATCACTTTTTGAGAACTTATTCACCCCTGCAAACACTTTTGTACTCTACTAATTCAAAGACAGGGATAGTTCATTATGAACTTTCAGGGGAGAACGAGTTAATGGCCAAAATTCATTGATATTTCTGTTTTCCTAGTCTTCTTGTTCTTTTTACAAAACACCTGTTGTAACATCTGTGATAAAGGTAATTATCATAATCAACTAATTAGTACCTGGGCTCCTCAGACTTGTGGAAGGACACTTACGTGTGCCACATCATATGATAATTTGTCTAAGCAATAAAATCATAGGAATATTCATTCATGCATATCATACAGCTAGCCAGAAATATTAAATACCGTGACCAGGGATGGATATATTATATATGCAAGAAATAACATTGTCATCTATAGGCGATGAATGCAGTATACAGGCAAAGAATTTTATCATTGAACAAGAGGTCACATATAAGAGATATGATGATATATATATATATCTATCATTAAGTCAAACAATATGACAGTTATATATTATATATCATAGCTGATAAATAATGATTTTTTTTCCCTTCTAAAACAAAACTTTTTTACACTCACTAAATTACATTTATCGTATTCGACCCAATAAACGCCCATATCCCTATCAGCGCCCCTCCCCCTTTTTGAGGCCTCAATTTCCCAGGTATAAATAAAAACCAAAACTACACAAAACTGTATAGGTTTGCAATAATTTCTTCTTATCAATATATGCATCTTTTCACTTTTTTAATTTTTTAAACATCCTGGGTGCTTATTGGGTCGAATAAGGCATATATTAAACCGTAAACATTATCTTAACATGTTTTGTAGTTGTAACCCATCCTTTGATTGACCTGATTTTCTTTTACTCATGATCTGTTTATAACTTGGAACGTTGTTGATTCACTGTGTAAAAACTTGGAAACACAATGCTGGATTACCTTCTTTGTATTAAAAGTCTTTACGAAAATATCCTTTAAATTCTTTAACCTGACAATATAGCTATAGTGTAAAAGTATACGAATACACATCTATTTAGTTATAAATAGTAGAATTAAAGTCCAGTTGGCGGTTTGTTGGTGCACTTAAGGACTCCCAACAACAGGCCTATGGGGATGTTTTCAAACAGCATTAAAATAAGCAAGAAAGAACTTGTGGATAAAGAATGAGTCAACTAATGTACATTCATATCTGTATCACACACACACAACTATTACAGTGTAATCAGGTTGGAATGAAGAGGTGCTACAAAAAGATATCACTAATTCTTAGATTTCACCATTTGAGCAGTATTGAATTTTTTATCAATATTATTATTTCAAAATAATATATTCAAAATTCTTTTTCGATACAGATTACTAATTGATGAAGAGCTTATAACATTAAGTCAGAGAGTGGTTGTCACAGATTTGATCAATATTAATTTTTTTCCAGGTATGCTAGCTGGATTAAAATATTTTTGACGTGATAATGATGATCAATATTTTCCCAACTTACAATTTATAAATGGAATTCATTATGATACGGGAAGTTAAATAATGTTTCAAGTGAAGTGGACCTATATATATATACCTGGTCTAATATTTCAATGACTAATCATTGACAAAGGTCAGCAATTAAACTTTTATTGAGATAGATATCTAAAGGTTTAAACGCTGCTTATACTTTTAATAGTCATGTAAAATCTTTATAAAATTCACCTGGACTGTTTGAGACGTGAACCATGAACTGTACTGTGTTTATTTTATGTGTATTCCTCGATCATGACATGATGATGTCAGCGAAGAAGACGCACAAAGACCAACACAGCATTACCACACCCATTGACATTTTCCATTTGTTTTGTTTAAAAGGATGATTACATTTTGATACAAATTGAAATTGTATAAATCTATAGTTATGTTCATATCATGAAATAAAGTTATTTTTGGATTTTGAAAATAAAACAACATGGGTGTGTATTTATTCGAAGTGAGATAAATTATGTACTGTTCCAATTTTACGATTTAGCTTAAAAAAGAAATGTATGCACAGTGCACGCATGATAGATTATGAACCATGAAATATTATCAATTCTGGTTCTATTTAGCGAAATCTGTCAGCTTTCTTACTATGACGCAGCACATTAAGTTAATAAGAAGCCAAGGATGTGGCCATGATATTATGTACAGTTATTATGACTAATGTATTGTGCTCACAAGGAGTGGGTCAAGTACAGGATATTATTCACATCCCTCTAACACATGTACTGTAGCTATACTTCCTAGACCAGAATTTTATATTTTCTTATTTCATGGTCACAAGGAGGATATGAAATATCAAGTCAAAATTTATTTTTGATGTTTTGTTACAATATGTTATGAGAATTAAGGGAGTAAGGTGATGATCCGAATGGGATTACATATAGGCAGGAGTAGGGGTAAGGAGATCCTGGAGGGACCACAAGTGTTTGATCATGATATGAAGATTATCTCTCCCTAGTTTGAAACTCTTAAATTGGACATATCATAGAAATAAAAATCAACAAGATATTTTAGTGATAATTCAAATATACTAAAGACTAATCCCTAAGCTTAGACCTAGCAGTGCTGTATTAAATTTTTATAAAGCATTCGAATAAAGTTTTTTGAACTGTCAATAGGACCGAGGGAAGTAACAAATATGTTATAAGGGCATACAAGTTAAGGGTTATTGGGTCTACACACCGCTAGTGATTATGAAAACCAGGAAGTCTAATCAGGTTTAAATAAAGCGTATCTAATCAGTTATATACACCATAAGTGAAAACAGACAGCTATAGATCATGATGTATGGATGCACGATCATGGATATTTTATGCCTTAAAGCATGTCAGCACCATGTACATAATGAGCATGTGTTATGCATTTATATATCAATATATATATAGACATTTGCACTTGCACATCAATATAAATCTAAATCATCAATGTTTATAACCTTGTCAATAAACATTTCACTAATAAAACTGTCTATAGAACTTCACAATTTCACTTTCAAATGCTGACATCTTTTTTACCGGGGTAACTGTAAAGGTTTTTGTTTAATTTCCTTACCTTGGTACATATAGCTTATCTATACATAGAGATTTTTTTTAGGAAAATCCTGTGTATCATTTATATCAAGTAACATACCATATAAAATACAATTGTTATTATCAGTATCTATTTCTAGAAACCCAATACTCGACTATATAATCCAAATCAAAGTAATAATAATTTAAGAGTCCCTCAAAAAAACCAAAGTAAATCTGAACATGTAAAGTACCATTAATCTGTATAAAACACTTCACTATAAATTATCTTTAGAAAGGCAAATCATTACTGCTATCGACCCTATAAGCGTCCCATAACAAAAAAAGAGCCTTTTCCCTTTTTTGAGGCCCCAAGCTATTTCTATTTTTCACTTTGTTTCATTTAAAGATGCTCCACCGCTGACAAATGGTATTTTTTCACTATCAAAAACAGGAGCTGACGATTTAGTATTTTTCTTCAGTTACAAAAGTTACTTACTTTACACCATTACCACCAATGAAAAGTTTGAGTTTCTAATTTTACTTCAAGATAAATATATGAATAATTAATTGCATCCCGAAAAAATTCTGCAGCACTATATCCTATATGGAACGAAGTACTGAATGCGCACACACCAAAGGCGAAACAAACTATTTTATACTATTTTTTGTGTTAATTAGGCATATATATACACGATTAAACACCAATTATTATTCAAATGATGAATATGATTTATGTTCTGTCGGCGGTGGAGCATCTTTAAATTTTTATCAAATAGACTGAAAATTTGGCAAATGGCAAATAGGTTTGTTGATTACTTTAAACAATTTATTGTCTAAATTTGATCCTGATAAGCACATCACAATTTTTTAGTGTCCAGGTTGCTTACTTCACCAAATACGGTATATGACACATAATTGAGGCACTGACTACTAAAAGTCATAAATAAACTTGATCTTAGTTATAAGAAAACATGCACAGGAAATATACACTATAGAAAATAGTTAAGTGACTCATTCTCATTATAAACTAGAGCATTGTTAAGGGCCCTGATAGGTAACAGCAAGCAAGTCGACTTAGTTTTTAGTTTTATTTTAAATCCGTTTTCAACGGTTACATTTAACGATTCTAGAAGCTCAAAATAATTAAAGTGTTCTTAATTTCCAGGTTGTTACTTATAAGCGTTATTGAAATGTAAATTACGAGGTTTATTTCATTTTTAAAACTGCCTCCAGGCTTAAGCCATTGGAATTTAAACTGCACATAGTACAGATGTTAGAACCCCAGATTTTATAGGTAAGAATATGTAGACAACTCTACCAAAGGAACAGAGTACATTAGGCATATGTCCAAGTGTTGTTTTAAGGTTTTATGCTTACTTAGATAAATTCATACAAATTACATATATGTTCTATTTGATGTGCATAGAACACTTTTATCTTGATGCACTGTTAGCAGCTGTCATTGGCAAAATATGTTAAAAGTCATCTGTTCTTTAAAAACTGATATGATTTTAACCTTTCTAAGAGTACAAATATTGGTGCAGAACTGCATAATGAAGACCATTGAACACCTGCATTCTCGGAATGGAACATTATTTTATATCTGATGACAGTAAATCAATTACTGTTAAAATAACTTACAAAATGTGTTGATAGAACACAAATTTCCAATACTAAGTGTTTTTTGTGTTTTTTAGACCTTTACTAATTTATGCATATAGTTCAGAAATATATAGCCTAGTTGGATCTATAGAATGATATAAATAAGACAAGAAGGTATGGTATTCCTCTCTCAGTCTCCCCTCCATCAAAAAGACAACTTTACTGACTTGAAATTATTGAATAACACCCTTTTAATATTTATTTTTCCTTGGAGGTCGGACTGCATTTATTTTTGTTAAAATTCACAGGATTTTTTTTGCCAGTCACTTTCTTAAATTACAAACAAGTAAAGCAGACCAAAACCAAGATGTTGATCAGAGCTAGACATTACCATATTCATCCTGAAATAAGACCCATTCCGCAAATAAGACACCCTCCAACCCCTAATATTTTTACAAACATTTAAACTATTGATAATTGAAGCACTATTGCATCTCAAAATTTACTGTACAAATGGTGTCATAGAATAATCCTGTGCTGTTAGTTTGCGTATTTCAAGATAAATAATATAGATCTATTATATCATAGGTACATGGCAGTTTGTACTTTATATTGGCAATACGATATTCATGAGCTGAAAGGAACTCGAGGCCATATACGAAAGGACAGTTGTGCATGTGCACATTAAATAGCAAGATCATGAATACACTTACAGAATGTCTGTGTAACAAGCACAGATGTGTTATACACAGACATTGTTCTCCGAACTAGCTAATACAATGATATATGATAATGTCTATAAGTACATTTTGTATTACCCTATATAGGCTATACCTATAGTCCTCATAAATCTTTACTACATAAAAGACACAAGTCATTCTACCAAAGATCTGAATTATGTAATCACATTCTTCTGTATGATCTCTCTTACCAGTCTAGCATATTGTAAATTGGCAAATTATTAAGATTTTAATGTTTATTTTGTTATAAACAGAAACATAAAAGTTAATTCTGAAGCTTTAGATCTATGAGATGGTTATTTGTTGAAACTAAAATCCTGACATGTTTATTAATTAGATGGATATTGACACAATGACAGATGTTTCTGTTTACCTATCTATTGTATATCAAATATAGATTAATTTACATGTGTCCGACCAATGTTTATCATTAATGCAGTATGATGCTGACAGGAATGCATATTTTCACTCAAAGCTGCTTTTCTATTTAGCTTGTAATTATAAATCCTTCAGTAATTCTTGAAACAACAATTCATTAACATGATTTTCATTAATATTTGAATCAATCTATGACACATGTACACCAATTATCTTTTCAACTTTTCCTTTAAATGCTCTGGGAACATATTTTTATTTCCAAGGTTAAGGCCAAACTGGAAAACATTTATAAACATTTGCTTCCTGATACATGACACTTTCAAGGAATGGTACAGCAGCAAATATACATGGTTTGAGAAGCAAACAGACTATTTTGACTGTTCTAATTAGTGTTGTCCCAATGATCAATTGTAATCCATGTCTTATCGAAAAGACAACCAATTTCGATTAATCAATTATGATATGTCAACATCGATGATCGGTATCAAAACAGGAAGTGAATTCTACTTTCATTTTCCCTTAGAGAGTTAATGCCGTTATTCTCTTTAGCATTGAATTCTTACTAAACCTGCTCTTAAAACAAATATAATATACATATAACAAAATAAACATTATAGGCCTAATTAGTTCATCAATGAAGATTGTTACATTGACTTGAGTCAATGACAGATAATGAATTAGGATACGAAACTATGCAGAATAAAGCTAGTATGAAAACAAAATGCATTAATGACGGCCATCAATATCGTGAAGCTTTTTATTTCACATAGGCCTACATTTATATTTTTTAGCTCATGTTAAATTTAAACATTTCTAAGAAAATTGCGTAACAAAAAAGTAACTGATTAATTATAGAAATTATATTGACACCAACAGATTTTATCCGATCATCAATGATGAAATCTAAACCGATTCCCAACACTAGTTCTAATAGAAACATTTCCCCTTAGAAAAAATGTGATTTGCCTGAAACAAAAAACATGAAAATGAAAATTAATCTCTCCCCTTGTAAAGTTCATTTACAAGACACAAGCCTACTTAGCACTGAAATAAACCCCATAGCTGTGGTGACCAAGAGGTCAAGGCGTCCCAACACATGACAACAAGCCCTCCAGCCACCACATCTGGGCTACAGTGGCCGAGTGGTGAGCGGTTGTGTCCAGGCCCGAAAATCATGAAGTAGTATAAAGTCTAACATCAATCTTAAATTTAAACTTAGCCAATAAAAATGATGTTACAAAAAGTTACATCATTTCTGATTTGCTAAGTCTAAGATTATTACATGATCCTGGAGCCTTGACTTCACTAAACATTACCACTACAACAACCCATTTCTGGGTCACGGTTTTAAAACCCATGTTGGCAGTTGCCAGGTACTGACAGTAAGTTTGATGGTTTTTCTCTGGATACTCCGGCTCTCCTCTTAAGCCTACTCATCCTCCAATGACTCTGGCTGTTAATAGGACAAAAAGCAAAAACAGACGAAAAATTGAGAAAAAAGAGAGTGTGACACCTACCTTGGTCTTCCTGGTCTTGGCTAATGGTTGTGTAGGACCCTTTACACCAGCACCAACAAATTTGATCTTGCATGGCTCAATCTTTGTTGGTATATAACCCTCTTGGTATGGATGGTTCTTCTTCTCTTCAATCAACGAAAGATCCAGAGGAGGCACTCCATTACTGGCAGCATTTGTAGTTGTAGGCGCCGGCTTCGCCGCCGGTATCATGCTGGAACTGAACACAGCTGAGGGACTATTTCTTTTCCCTCGTATAAGGTCATCTATACTATTAGATGACCCAGCATTGTTCTTTTTGGCAATAACATTTTTACGGGTTTTCTCTAACGCAGTTTCCTCGTTAGATTGTCCTTTTTTCTTTGGCACAGGGGATGATATAGCTCCGTTCATGAGCCCTTTTGCCCTAAATTGACTGGGTTTTACTAAACTGTGATTTATTTCATCGTCACTATCGTCTTTATCATTGGTTTTGCTCTCCTGAGACTGGTCTTTTCTGTCTTTTAAGAATCTATTAGCTATAATTGTAGGGATACCTTTAGTTGGTCTCCCAGAAGCACTGTTGAGCTCTTCATTCTTTTGGTTCAACACACCAACAGGTTCAAAGTTACTTGTTCTAACAGCAGGAGTAGAACCTGCATTAGAAATCAACGAGGAGTTGTTGCTGTTATCCTGAGTTTTGAGCTTGTTGTTGTCAACATTTGGAGTTGATTTAGCAACTGGAGTAAACCGATTTCGAGTTTCAGGTTTTGGTGGTGGTTCAGCTTGCACCATTTCTTCTGTCTTCTCCTCAGACTTCTTTACTGCTGTAGTTACTGGTTTCTCTTTTGGAACTGAAACCACTGCTTCAACTTTCTCCTCTTTCTCTGCAGCTTTTGCTTGTTCCTCTTCAGAATTAGAACGGCTTAATTTTCGTGCCATTGCCTTTGGTCTTGGCGGAGCCCTCTTCTTTTCGGTTTGATCTGGAGCTTTTTTATCAACAGATGAAACAGGTATTATTGAGGATGAATCGAATATATGTTTTTGCTCCACTGGGATTTTCGGCTTCTGTTGTATACTTTCTACTTTAGGAGGAATAGGAGCAACAGTTTTCTTTTTAGTAATGTCTGTGTTCGATTTTATTTCAATATTTTCCATTTTGGTTTCAGTAACTACAGCATTACTAACAGTTGCTTCCTTAGATGTATCTGTTTCAGTCTCATTTTTGACCGTTACACGTGAAATATTTCGTGGAGCAGGTCTTCTTGGTTTAACTGGAACTGGCTTAGGTCCTGTAGCTACAATGGCATTGGAATCAAATATGGATTTCATTTCACCGATATTTTTCTTCCTCGTCACGGGAGAATCAAAAGCTTTAGGTGGCCTTCCTGGAATGTTGCTAAGATTATTGTCTGTAGATTGTTTGTCTTTTAAAACATCTGTTGATTTTTCTTTTACAACCATTTCAAAAGAAGTATCGGACACAACAGTAGCACTATCACTGGGTGAATCCTTGACCTTGGATGTTACCGTAACCTTGGTAACCTGTTCAGATGTTGAGTCTGATGATGAATGAGATGATACACTTGGTGTTACAGTTGAAGTTGAATGAGGGACCAATGGTTTAACGTCATGATCATCTGATTCCTGTGAGCTCGGCATTTCTGCCTTCTTTGTCGGTTTATCCGTAGCTGGTGGCTTCTCCGTGTGAGGAAGTGGTGGTTTTGACCTTGACACTGGTGGTTTGCTTACTGATGCAGATATAAACTTTGGTGATCGTGGTGCATCAGGAAGAATTTTTCTCCTATTTACCTTTGTATTAGCTTCAAATAATGTCCGAAATGTTGAAACTGTATTAGGTTTAGGAAGTTCACCTTCCTCATTCTCACTTTTTAACGTTTTTATATCCTGCTCGTCTCCACCTTTTGGACTAGCAGGAGGTTTAGAAGGTTGTTCAATGATAATAATGTCATCTGATGAAATTTGCATTTCTGTAGTAGTACCTTGTGGTTTAGGCAATTTTTGTTCCTCTACACTTGAGCCCGAATCTTTCCTTACCAGCGGAGCTTTACTGGTGATAATTTTAGGTGGTTTTTGCACTGCTGGCTTCACTGTGGTGGTCACATCCTTATCATCTTTAAGGGTTTTACTGTCAAAACTATTTCTCTTACCATCAGTACTACTCCTTGCACCTCTAGATACATCGGATCTCAAGTAGCTTTTCTGTGATTTTACTGGTTCTGTTTTTTCTGGAGATGATCCCCTTCCCAGCAGATTGTCCAAGCTTCCGTACCGTTTGAGCTTTGACGCAGCACCCTGAAGAGTTTTTTCATGACTTGAAAGATATGTAAACTTTTTACGTAATTTTTGTACTATACCGGAGTGTGGGCTATAGTCATTTGCTTCTTCCTCTGTTGTACAAGTACTGACACTGTCGCTGCGAGATAACTGGGGACTTTCAGGAAGTGAATCACTTATTAACTTACCATGCGGATGTGTGACCCCGCCAAGCTCTACGAAAAATGGGTTGCTCTGTACATGTTTTAAATGTGTACTGTCAATAGCCACTTTGCCATTACGGCTGGCCTTATCCGCCGAGGTATATGTCTCCCTATCTTCCATCATATCACTTACTTCCGTAGTGTCGCCCCCTAAACTAAACTTCACTTTACCTCCATTTCCCTCGGCAGCTGAATGGGGGAAGTTATTGTTTACCTGACTAGATTTACTATCAACCGAGGAACTACTACTGGATCGTACATGATCCCGAGGTTTACTGTTATTGCTACTCATGTTCACAAAACTTCGTTTCCATGTCGGAATGTCATTTATGTTGTTATACTTATCGTTGGAATGTCCTCCCGGTTCACCTGAATCATCAAACACACGACCATTTTCCATAATGTTCAGCTTCCACGTTGGAATGGAAGCCACTTCTACCATGCCAGTCATCAATACGAATGTTCTGACACCGAATACATGAAGAAAAACAATAAGATATCCCTAGATGAGTCCTCTCGCTCCTCACAGACAGCTCATTTTATCCCATGACGTCACATCTGGTAGGTGCGAACCCAACATTCTGAAGGTGAAGGTCGTAATATATTAATCTAATAAAATGATTCATTTGCTTTATTTTTCCCAAATAAATAAATATTCGGCTTCGTATGTTGGAATCGTTTATAAATCTTTGATGTTGTTGGGACGACAGGTCTTGCCGACACATGTCTAGGGTATTATAAATGACACACATTCCACAGTTGACCTTGTTTCGTTTTACCTGACCCTTTGATCAATCGATAATTACAGGTATATAATATTTTTTCTTCATCTAACACCAAATTATCTTTGTGAAAAATACTAAGAATATTTTTCATGGCCTTCAAAAACCACCTTTTTACAATTAACACGAAAATGGTAAAATATAATTATCGCCAATGAGAAAGTAAAACCTAAACCGGAAGTGAACGGACGACGGAAGTGGTCCGCGAAGCCCCGTTTCCATGAGCAACGTCACACAGAGAACGACGCCAGTCTGGTAGTTTGTAGAATTTGTCAATAATTTACCAGCACGTATCGGGATACAGAGACCAGTTGGGCTTTGACAGCCATTGTTTGTGTACGGAGGTGAGGTGTTAAAGCCACAACCATGCTGGGAACTAAAGCAGCAACCACCATAGGACCTGAATCGTGGAGAAACAATACATTGAAAGGGATAAAAATATCTCAAACAATTGTTCAAAAGAGTGACAAAAGTTGTGATGTTGGACGGGCTCTAGATCCTTTACCTCATCTCCGAGACACAGTAGCCCAACTGAGCAATGATGAAATTCACAGATATACTAGAGAGGTTAGAATTGTGGTAGCCAGACTCAGAGAGAGTCTTTTGGACACAAATGAAGAAATTAAAGCCCTCTCCAGGGGAAAAGAAGCACTTGAAAAGTCTTTGGAGCATACCAGAAAAGATATCAGATTGAATAAAGACAGTCAAGATATAAGGGTATCCAGACCAGCAAAAGAAAGGGTATGTTGTCTTAATGACATATGCATTTTGATGTTGCATTATTTTCACTAGCACTAGATATTTTAGGGGTTAACTTAATCTTTTGTGATTCCATGATACAACTTACAAGGTGACATGCTGAAACTTTACGTAATGATGGCATTCATTTGTTTTTAAATGGGATTTAATTATTCGAAGACATACTAATAATGAATGACCGCCTTGTTGGTTTGGGCCACAGTGTTAAATTGTCACGTTACAATTCAATAATGAAAGCAACAAAGTTAGAGATACTCAACTTATTTTGTTACATCCATGTTTATGGGGCATTAAAATCTGGGATCTCTGAAATCTTACATTGATTCTAGATGACATTCAGTCTAGTCTAGTTTGCTACATTTATCCATCAGCTTCAAGTCTTTGATTCTGGCAACATACTCAAAATCTATATCATGTCGCATGCATGGATATTTAAATGGATGCTGTGCTTTAGACAAAAATGTTAGCTACCTTTCAATGAAATTGAATGAAGGTACATGTATTCTAGTTGCAAAAAACTTTTATTATTTGTTTTGTCAGAGATGCAGATAACTTATATCACTCAGAGAAAATCCTACTACTGATCCTAAGCATTTACTAATAGTGTCCCAATTGACATGCATATAACATGTCGTTATTGTTATTGTCTTCACAATTATATGATTGATTTAAGGCTATTTTGTGTCTATTGTCAATAAGTATGCATTGTATGATTTATTTAATTTCAGGCTCCAAATGTTTAGTAAAACCAACAACACTTAGTCTTGAGCCTGAGAAACAATTCTGTCTTATCAACACTAATGGTAGTTGAACATCACTAATCAGATAAAATCAATGATACCTAATAGAGGATAATTAAAAAACAGATACAGACACATTATCATTACATTTAATGTATGCTTTGGTACATCTCTTGCTGTTGAAGTAGACACCTTTGACAGAGCTCTGAGAGCATAATACATAGGCCCTAGTTTCCATTGGAACATTAACATGAACATGTTCTTAATTTGAATAGAAAATTAACATAAAAGCTATAAGCCGTTGTTTGATAGAAATGATTTCTTTAGTAACACAAACATTATTCACAACCCTGAAGTAGGTTTACTTGTAATGCATTCAACAGTAATTCCATTGATCTTCAAATGAAGCAATTTATGTAGAGGCCTTCATTATATTTGTGCAACAAAAGCCTTTTAGTATTTAATGCCAGCCATACAAAACTTTCATTGTATTTATTTATGTGTGGTTTGCCCAATAAAAGAATAGTATACATACACCAGGGCAGGCTTTTAAGTATACAATCACCGTTGTCCATTGTAATTTTATCACCTTTTAATAGTAACTTTGATTATTTAATACCACATAGATCAATTGTAACATTTTAATTGATTTCAAACATATTTTTTGTATTCTGATAATATACTGTTACAAGTTTTTAGTTTTTATCAACCATTGTGTTGTGATATCTATTATTTATTAATTCTATGGTAAGAATCTATTTTTTATGGATTTCAGTCCATAGCTGAATATATATATATTTTTTTTTGTAAAAAGAAAAATATTTATAATTGTTACCAAAATATATTTCCACTGATTGCACTAATCTAGTTATTGCCACATACAAAAATAATGAAATGGTTAAGGTATTCAAAATTTTACCATTTGTCCTCCACCTCTGGGTTGCAATATGGCTTAGTGGTACACTGGTTAATTTTAGATGCTCGCCTAATTTTCTACTAATAGCCCATCCAACAAGAGCCACATTAGTTCAAAGCTTAATGGCCAGTTTGGATGGTGGTTCAATTCCTTCTCTCCAAGACATCTGCCACTTCTCCAAAACCTAGCCGTAGGTATGAAAACTAAAAAAAAGAGAAAGATATACGTATATGTTTAAATAGAAATCTTTTACAGGAAATTAACTTTCAAAAATCATTTCATAACTATTTAGAAATTCACTACCAATTATGCAGTTAAAACATTTGCTGTTAATTCTTTAGATTGCTAAACACTGGGTATTCATTTACTGAAAAGGTTCAGACTTGAAAAGTGGAATTCAATATTTAGTTTTTTCAAAAACATGCTATGAAGGGGCTTATGTCCATGTAAAACAAACAAACATTATTAATTGTTATTTACAAGCCACTCCTGAAAGTAAAACCATAGTTAAACAATCTTAGGCCTTTTAACCCCATCATATTTAATCTTGAAATAATCTGATGTAATCCACATCATAATGTTATGCAGGTCTATATGGGAGTATTTTTCAAATGTAATTTAGTCTATAGAAAACCCCCAGAAGTATCAGTTTCAAAAGTCATGAAATCATACTAGGGGGAGATAATCTGATTAATATAGAGATAAAATTCTCCCAAAAAGATAAGATATTACATATGTCAGATGCCAATGTTATAAAACTTATATCACATTATGCCATAGCAGGTTATTGGTGACAATGACTTATATGTTCAAACAAGAACTTTTTGTGAAACACATCCTATAATTATTGCTTTGAATTAATTATCAAAATGGCTAGCCAGATCTAGTTTCATAGCAAAACTCACCACAGTGTAAGTTTGTCATACATTTTATATTATAAAAACAGTACAAATTAGCAGATCAATAATAGAAAATCAGTCGTATATAAATGATTAAAATTGAATTAGGCTGACTAATCGATACCTATCAGATATACCTGTATAGGATTCAGTACACTGGACGACATGCCATGGTAACTATACAATATTGTCTGCCATGCGAAGTAAATTGCTGGTAAATAATTCAAGACCAAAATGTATCAGCACTAATTCATTGTATGTTCTCTTTATATATACCTGGAGTCAGATGATTCTATAACAAGTCGGCTAGTCAGCGAAATCAATACTCAATAACCTGATAGAGTCGCCAAACAAAGACCATTTTTATAAAATTTCACATTATAATGGAGAGGTAGAGACCAGCTAGTGCATAGCATGGTATACATGACAAAATATGACACAGTATGTTTAAACTTGACATGCTTATTTACCTTTGAAAATAACTATAAGGCAAGCACTTGGTGCATATCAATTATGATTTAGCTGTTCTGCCCCAATTTTTTACTCCAGTTTTGATGTATTATTTCTTCACTTAAAATTATCCATAGAAAGCTTTAAATTATCACAGAGGTTAAAGGAATAATCTTAGTTTTGTATGTACTCTCTTGAACTTTTGAAATGCTTTTCATGGAGAATTTTAAATTAAATTAAGAGTTTTGAGTTTAACAGAAAAATCTTAATTAAGTGAACTCTCTCAAACTTCTTTAAAGCTTTCCTATGGATAAATCTAAAGTTCAGCATTTCCCTTAACTTTCACTTCTTCTTCAATGCTTTCCTATTAAATTTTAGGTTCAGCATTTTCCTCAAGTTTTAAATATTAATAAAGCTGGGGCCAGAATGATCAGGTGTAGCTTTGTTATAATTTCACATAATGTATTGAACTGAAGTGACCAGTGGTTAGACTGACTATACTTATCGACCATTATACATATTGATAAGCTGCTTGACCACTCTAATTGACTTCAATTGGTCACTGCTGTCCAGTTCATTTCTGATGAACCTCTTCATTCATGGCTTTGTTCTTTGTGTTGCACTTATTGAACGACAAGGCCCATTCTAATCACCATGAAGTGGAATCCATGACAACTGTAACATTGAAATGATACAGCAATATATATATTATCGGTAGCTAGCTTTGCTCGATATAACAAGTTAAAAACTTTTGACATTTGAAAAGAAAAATTCAGTGACATTCATAGCTTAGTGAGCATTAATAGCACAATCATATGGAGTGGTTATGAGCCATGAGTGAACTCAATTTGCATGACTAATCAGAGCCCAATATCACAAACATTCCTTACCTTTATGGAATTCTTAACTTAAAATTCTCCATTACAGAAATTATAAGGAAAAATCTCAAATTAATTAGCCTTCCTGGCTTATGGAGAATTTGAAGTTAATTAAGGAATTAATTTCTTTAAAGTAATGTTTGTTGAAAACTTAAAATAATTAAATTAATTGAGTTAAAATTGGTCAAAGTGTATAATGTTGCTTTGCCATTTTCACACATCTTTTGCAAAATTGATTGAGCTGTGTTCATCATCAGTCTCCCAACTGTACCAGCTTATAACAAATTGGGAATAAGCAACTGTAAATGTCATTTAGAAATAAAATTTGTAGACTAAGGGGAGATAACTTTAATTTATTTCAGTTTAGTGCATTATATTCAAATTATTTGAAATAACTCCACTTTGTAAAGCTAGAATTATGCAGTATAAACTTTGCTGGATTTCCTAGATTAAATTGATATTATACTGATGATATATACATTTATGTGTTATACTGATCAATGACTCAGTAACTATATTTAAGTATGTAAATTTACATTACACATGCATATCTCTCATGATATTGAATGTATTACCTGCGTTTGTTTGAAGTGCCTATTGATTTAGCTTTTACCAGAAGTGATTTCCTGTTTGGTCTGTAACAGGGATGCATGGAAATTACATCATTATTCATCATACCAATCAGCAACAGAAATTTAGAGAAATATAACATTTCATGGTTACTAGTAATGCAATTGACTTGTACCAAAAAGAAAAAAATAAGTATATCCATGTAAATAATTTTTTGCTGCTAAAAAAAAATAAAAAAAAAAGCAATAACATTATTAATTAAGAGGTACGATAAATCATATAATGTTGCAAGAGGAAAAAATGCTAAAATAGTACTAGGGAAAATGAGATAGATAAAAGACTGCAAAAGTTAAGATATAAAGCTATTAAGTTATAAATAACAGAAAAAATAAGTTACAACAGAAAAAAAATGCTACAGAAATGAAAAAAAACCTTACTCCTGTCCAAGACCCCGACCGACCCACCCGTCCCCTTGCCCACTAGAAAAACCATCAAAAAGCAACAACAACAAAAAACCCATAAAAATAATACAGATTTACAGAAAGTACAGTCAAAGGTAACAACAGAAAAAGAAACAAAAAATAACATATGGTAACAAAAGAAATGATAAAGTAACCAAAGAAATGATTAAGTAAACAAAGAAATGATAAAGTAAACAAAGAAATGATAAAGTAAACAAAGAAATGATAAAGTAACAAAAAGATAAAGTGCGTGGAGAGAGGGGAGATAAAGAGTATAAACAATAAAAACAAACAGGTAAGATTGTAAAACTAACTGAATCAGCATTAATTAAATCATAAATCAGATAAAACAACAACAAATGATAATAAAAACAAAGTAGCTATCGAACAGTGCTGATCGTGGTAATCAGACAGCCTCCGTATACCTGTAGGTTTTATTCTCCAACACCACTGGTAACGATTGGTCGTAACCAATGTAAACATGTCATTAGCCTGTTTAGTTCTACCACACATGTAGATGGTGAGGCGTCTTTATAATCAATTATTAAAAACAATTTCCCAAAACAACAATTAGTGACCTGTATCAAGTCGATTGAGGCTGGGGTCAGTACGACTATAAAAATGGTCAGTTTCTGTGGGCCAAAGGAAAGTTCCGTTACTCTACCACAAAAAGTGATTTTTATGAGGCTAGGTTCATCTGACTATCAAAATGGTCAGTTTGTATGGACCCAAGGACTTTTTACCACAGTAAGTTATTCGGGCTAGGGTCATCCAACTATAAAATTGGTCACTTTCTATATGGGCAAAATGAAACTTTACTGCACCACACAACTGTGGCTTAGGGTCATTTTACTATGACTTGAATTGAATTGAATTGAATTACTATGAAAATGGTCAGTTCCTATTGACCACAGGAAACTTCATAGCTGAAAAGTTGTCTTAGACTGTTGTTTAATACTGAATTTAAAAAAAAAAAGTTGTTTTTTTACTTCAGTCTCAGCTGATCATGATAATGCCAGCACCATTTTAATGATAACCATACATTTTAACAACTTATATAGGCATCTCTGTAGCATGAATATTGTATAATTTATTGACAGTAGCAATGATATGATAGGCTATATACACATGCAGTCTTGAATGGAATTTTAACCCCTGTGCTTTCTCTCTCTGCTTTTGGAATGGGGCCCATGCCTTTGAAATTGGGAAAATGTGTGACAAAACAAAAATTTGGGAAAAATTGTGAACTATGTAATAAAGCATAACAAAAAAGATTTTTTATTTCCAGTGTAGTTAACTAAGTTCATACAATATTTTTGGATAGTTTTTAAGAATTTTTGATTTTTGGAAATTAAAGGCTTGAATTGGGAAAAATTTAGAGGCTTTTGCCATGGGAATCAGCCCCAAATAACACTGAAAACAAAGCCCTGCACACATCCCAGTTCCCTTCCCCTCCTCCAAAAAAATCTCTTACACTCTGTTAAAAAAAAAAACCCAAAAAACCATAACACACACCCTGTCACACATTATATGTATGGTTATTATTTTGAACTATAGGATTAATTTATTTATATGGTATATATGGTATTTTTTTATCACTTCTGTTAAACATTTTTTCACCATTTTCCATTTTGACAATTTATTTATATCTCAACAAACAATATTTGTTCTTGTTCTTCACAATGGAACAAGGTTCAGGCTTAAGTTTCCTCATGTAAATATAATAAATGTTAATAGATTGACCTACCATAGTTACCTGTACCCCAAGCTGTGGTTGGGATGGGGAGGTGAAATTAGAACCTGTTGGTACAGGTATCCTAGTGCACTAGGTACCATGTAATTATATACTTAATATGTACCTATCATAAAGGTTAACCAACAACCCTTCCATTAAAAGCATCAAGAACATTAAAAGATTAGTCATAACTTCATTATAATATATTTTTGTAATTATACACAATTTTAAATTTCATAATCACATGTAAATACATAAAGTGCATATAACTTTATTTTTCCTTTAGCAGTATCATTATAATTTTCACTTAAATTAGAAGTTTTTAATATATATGTACTAATTCAAAATGAAACAAGATTGAACCACCTTAAAAGAAAATGCAGTTTACCAAATGCTGTATGACTTATAAATAATATCATTGAATTTAACACCCTTATCAACATAAAAAAGACATATAATTAGTAAGTCAAATAATCAATAATACCGCTACTGTAAATAATATTGATTTGATTTTTGTTTAAAGTTTAATTTTTATTGTTTGAATTGTTAATGGTATAAAACTGAAATGTTGATTTTGTCTATCGAGATATATATATATATATATATATCACAGGCTTTTAATAATATTACATGTATTTGATATTTGGGTTGAACGGTCAGACACATTTTGGTGTTGAGTCGAGCTGTCAGTATAACGTTTGTCTGGAGTACCTGGTTATAATACAAATACTTCACCAACAATGGCAACCATTCATGGTTACACACATACAAACACCTAGGTCACAAGTATGCCTTATTCACACTGAACCTATACCTCCATTAAAGTTTAACAGCTAAAGCTCTTGGCTATACACATCGATAGTACCTATTGTTCTCTCAATTGTAATTCCGTCGGAATGGCAGTTCACTTTCCTTTGATGCCATGTTTACGGCAAGAATGATGAAAACATTGTGAAATAATTACTACTGCAATTATTGAGTGAATGAATTTGCGTACGATTTGAATTTTGTAATGCCTATTATAAGGAGAGATAATTTTCAAGACAAAATATGTAAAAGAGCTGCATTAACAGAATCATTGTATGGAAAGACTTTTCAACAGGGCCTACAAATTTTTTTCGAAATGTTAATTGTCAAAAAGTTCCTCTCTAAATTTTTTTGGAAAATGTTTATTACCTGAGAACAAACTAATATGTTTGTTAAATATAAAACCATTTATTAACGTTTACACATTTCTGGACCAAATCGTTGTAAAGTTTATATATGTACATGTATTTGGTTTGGACTTCTACTCAAAGTAAGCCTTTTGCCAAATCTTTACTGCTAAGGTGTACATAGTAAATGGCCCAATTATACATTGTTGTGTAAGATGAGAGGTATCTATATACCTATAGGAATGGATCAAAGCCAGATTGACGTCAGTCTTACCCAAAGCCTACTACATGTATAGTATTTTTGGTCATAACAATATTACCTTCATAATATTGCCTAGGTCATACATTAAGTATCATTATACATTGTATATTATAAATTGTGTCATAAGTACCTGGGGTATGTTAAACTTATCATAATTTTTTCACTACAAGAGCATTGGCTGATGATTTTCTCAAACTTATTATAAAAACGTAAAATTGGATTTTAAAATAATATTTTTGATTCCTACAGGAGCACGACGGAGCTGATGATTTACTCAATGCTGAGAGGGCTCACCTGTTAAACTGTAAAAAGGCTTTAGAGCAACAGCTCAAATCTGTCCAACAACAACTCCAGGTCAGTGTTAACTCGTAGACTTTGTGGTCAATGTCATAATAATCTGTAGTACAGAAGACATCTCTTATTATAACAGATATTTCAATTCTGAAAAAAAAAAAAAAAATATTTATTTTAATGGTAAAGTTTTGTAACCAAGATGAAACCCAGCTTCATTTCAAATCTGGAATAACACATCAGTTATAACATGATTACTGTAGCTATACGCATATATGAGATTAAAAAATCCTACATTGGTCTGTCATCTCAAGTACTAAAATAAAGAGGTATATGTCTCAACTTACGTGACAGAAATTTGTTTATCAGCACAAGGCTCGTCGAATGCTGACCAGCCAAACTTTTTCATGAGGGTAAAAATATCCTTATGAAATTATTAATTTGACAGACTGATGTCTGATTATTTTTCTTTCATACTTTAAAGAAAAAAAAAGAAGAAATAGCAAGTTGTCTTAATGATATCATTACAGGCTCACTTAATGTATGCATGAAAATTTGTTTTGTTATATACAACGTTTGCTTTGGTAATGTTGTATGTGTTGATACAATTTAAAATATGTAACTATTTTAGTGCATGTAAGCTGTTTTACAACAACCATGTGAGATGGAGTTATCCCTGTAGTGTGTGAGAATATAAATTATGCAATATACAAATTGTAATTGATATTCTTACCATATTCTGTTCCTATTTTGGGCTAGCTATTTCACTTACTTACCTAACGGAATCCAACTGAATGTTTTATATAGGTATTGGACGCTGCCCGTCGCCGCCTTTTTGCCACACTACAGGAACGATCCCGTGTGCTGGACCTACTGAACCATGCTCTGTCCTCCATCAGCAACACCTCCGCCAGTATGTGCGGTCCCGGCGGCCTACATCGCAGTAAAACTTCCCTGGACGGTCGTCTGTCCCGTCTCGCCCTGGCCACCACACAGGCTGACCCATTAGGACCCTTCACACCCGAGGCTGACCAGGCTCTGTTAGACGCAGAGGAAGCCAGGTCGAGGAGTGGATACCTCAGAAAGGAGCTTAAAGAAGCCATCGAGAGGACAGAGAAATTGAAGGAGGCTGCTCACAAGTCTGTCAATGACGGCATCACACAGAAGCTCTCTGAAACCATCACATTGAAGGTAGGTTTTACTATTCCAATGTTCAAAGATATGGCAGTTATATAATTATAAAAGTGAAAAATAACATACAAGTAAAATTTGGGGGCAATGGTGGTCGTGTAATTAAGGTGTTTTGACATATTATATTACACCTCTGGTGGTGAGTTTGAATTCCATGTGGGACAATTGCCTTATATCATATATATACTGACCATAGGTCTAGGTTTTTTTTTCTGTGAGGTCTAGGTTTTTTTTTCTGTGTACTCCAGCTTTTCTTCATCTCCTAAACCTGGCACATCCTGAAATGACCTTCGCTGTTAGTATAGGATGTAAATAAAATAAGCATAACATAATTAGTATGTAAGGATCTTTCAAAATATATAGTAATATGATTATGACAAGTTAACAGACCACCAAATCTTGAAGAATAAGTCCATTCTGTAACTTGTTAAGATGAAGAGATATTGACAACTCGCATGTCTTTACTTATAGCAACATCTTGGTGTGACATTGGGAGAGAACAGACATGGAATCCACCGAGCCCAGCGTTGGTACGACGCTACAGAGAAGGCTAGAGGCTACACACTGGTAAGTTATCTCAACAAAATATACAGAATATTTAATTTATTTTACGTGTATTAAAAGTTTCTTACCTTTATCATATCTTAAAGATGAGTTTATAGATACATTGTTCGACCCATTACTTAAGCTCCTCAGTGTTCCTGTTAGCCCCAAATACCCTGCATGGGGTCTCAAGTTCACCTACCATGAATCTAAGTCTTTATGAAATACAGACTTATAATATGAATACCTTGTAGTTTTCTCTGGAAACTGATTTGTGGCTTATTTTGGGAATCAATTTTTTTCAATAAGATCCCCAACACTATTTTAACAAATTTCCAGAAATTTGACACACCATATTTCCATTTTACTGGAGGATGGATTTGACAAATGGAATAATAATGAAGATCACAAGAATTATTTATATACCAGTACTGTTCTTAATTTGTTTTACAGGAAAAGAAAAATCAAAAAGTAAACAACAGTTTGTTTGTTAGTTATTATTGTTATTTAGACTGTTAATTCACAAGTGATTTTCTGCGTTTAAATATCAAGTATTAGAATTGTGAATATTGCTTAGGTTTAATTGAAGGATATTTTCGACAAATACATGCCCACATATGAAATCAGCATGGTCAAGTTGATTATCAAGTTAAAATATGTTTTTTTTGTCAATGTTACATACCTGTAGTTCAGTTGGAGAAATCATGCTTTACATAATTTCTGTTTCCATGATGTGGTTTCCTTTACTCGGCATAGTGAGTAAACAAAACAACTAGCTGAAATTCTGTATCTAGGATGAATACAAATATACTTGCTACAATGTTTCAATGCAGTTTATATTTGCATTAATTTCTGAAATATTATAAAGATAATTTACCACATTGATATAACTAAACTGATCAAATTCCCAAATACAGCCCAATGTGAAATTGAGAAAGCATGGTTTCATTACCCAACGCTGTTATTAACACTTCTGAATTCCGAAATTTTGTTTGTTATTGGTTCATTTTGTGTTTCTTCAATCAGTGAAAAATGTTCATGAAACTCGTTCAAAAAAGTGATCAGGCCTACTACTACTATTTAGATTTTAATTTGTCGTAATATTGAAATTTATTTATCATCTACATTATCGCTATAGATAGTAGAACACCTTGATGTTAGTTGTATGATTCTCGGCTATTACAGCAACGAAAGATGTTCAAAAAACCAAGATGAGGACCTACATTTGTACTAGCTTTCAGAGTTTTTAGATCAATGTTGTCAGACAGGTTTTCTGAAAATAAGAACTCCAACTGCTTTTCACCTTAAGTTTATTTCTTCTCTGGGTTGGGGGGTATTATTTGCGGTAGTCAATATACATTACATATTCTGAACTTACTATTCAGGGACCAGTGACCAGTGCTGATCTGACCACCAGAGAAAGGCTTGACCGACCCCTAGTGAGGGTATTCCAGAGACATCCCGGCACACAGCTTCCCGAGGCCCAGGAGATCATCAAGGTAGGTCACTCACAAGGGTGAACTCCATCCTTGTCAGAGCTTGTCTTCGCTCTTTGATCAGCAGAGATTTTATAGATTCTTTTGGTTTTTTTTTGGTTCAGTCTGGGTTCATCAGGGCTTGTCATATGTATATGGTTCTTAAAGGCTTGCAAAAACATTGATCATCAAGGCTTGTCCGAGCTCTTTTGGGCTTGTTGTGGCTCTTCTGGTCTTCTGGGCTTGTCAGGTCTTGTCTGACCCCAAAGTATGAAATTGTCTAAGTTTTTAATTAACAGTATGATGTAGTTTGTAGACTGAGCCAATTACAGTGCATGTTACAAAAATTAAATCAACCAAAGTTTAAGATTGTTTTATGATTCTAGATCTTTTGGGCTTTCCGGGCTCATTAGGAATTATCACTTTAAAGTATTTGATTATCATACAGGAAATAATGAGCTACCTTTTATGGTATTGTGGGCAACATTTTCATTATGGCATTCAATATGAAATATTTTAGCCATATATATAACAGTACTGACCTGTGAAATGTTTTTTCTCTGTAGAATGGTGGAGGTTTGCTACAATCACTGACCGCCACCAGTAGGAATATCGGGCTGCTCAATCTAGCTAACATCAAACTCCGGGAAGACATCAAGAGCAAGGGTGCCGCTTCCTCTGTCGATGCCAGCATCATCCGTCTCCGCCGTAGGAGGGGAGACCATAGATGGACATTAGGAGCTGCGTTCTAGCTGTATTTACTGCATGTTTGCTGTGAACTTTATAAAATAGGTGCAACGCATCCACGGGAGGGAATGAATTAGCATCTTAAGGATGACTACTACACTGTGTATCTAGTCTGTTACCAACAGGTTTAAACTAAAATGTTATTATTTTTACGAATTATTGCCAGGAAAATTCTATAACTTTCTTATTACTTTGGTTGTGTTTTGTGTTCTGAGGTCCGTTACAGGATATAGGTGAATGTGAGTGAGAGAAAATGGAAATTGATTGATCTGGATTTTAAGAAGTAAAGAAAAGCTTGTAGAATTTTTCTGGCTATTGATAAGAACTGGATTGAGTGATAATGACATTTTTTGGTGATTTAGTGGATGGTTACAAACCTTGACCTACTTGTTATAAAAAGTATTACAACAATTTCTATATTGTTTGTTTTTTACTTGTTATCAGTTTATATATATATACCAGTTAATTTGGTATATATATTTTTTCTTCCCCGTTGAAACATCTTGTATTAGCAAAGTTATTAAGATCGCAAAACAACTTTTTTGTAATATTGTCCTATATTAATTCAAAATAAATTTTACTTTCCTTTTGTTTTACTTTAAAATCAATAATGGAAAATGCTGAAATAAAATTCAAAGTCATTTTGTGTGTTTCAGATTTAATTATAATTACTTTAGCATCATGTGACATATTTTGTATTGAAAAATTATCATTTTAAAGACAACATGCCAGGTAATTTGTTAAAGTTATGAATATGGACAATTCCTAAAAAAAATCTGTGATTTTCTCTTTTCTTAATTTATTGATACAAAAATGTATTTGATTGTGTAGTATGGTTATATATCAAGCTTTAGTGCTGCACTTCATAGATATGTGTCAAATAAAACTTTTAATCTTTTTTTACCAATCTGATTGATTTCAGTATTAGAGAGTAGCTATGGTTGTTACATGTTATACGTATCAGTATTATATGTTGCTGTGCTTTAAGCAGCAGCCATGACCATGTGAGGAATCTGATTGATAATTTTACAGTATTGAACTGCTGAAACCCAGTGCGTAGTATTAATTATTAAGTATTGTTTAAAAGCAGTATTGGATTATAACAAAGGGATATGACCAGTTTGTTTTTAATATTAAAACAGGATTAAGTTGAACATTCCCCGACATTGCTCAAGCAAATATTGTTTTTGGTCTCCTGATGTTCTATTTGCATGTGAAGAAATTGGATCAAACCAACATTTTACATTTATTACTGGTATATATTTTTTTTTTTTCATTTATTCCATTGTTTGTAAGATATATATACAATACAAAGTATTTGTTAATTGCTTATTGTTAATGTAAAAAAAAACAAATATTATATATTGTTCTGTTCACTTTGTGAATATTATATTTATACATAATTATCATTTACATGTGTAATTAATGACTTGCTGTCAAACTGTGATACCAATTTGTTAGTGACGTTTTTTTGTTGTTGAGTTGTTATATGCTGCTAATTAAGTATCATATGCATTCATTTTTTTCCTCCCTTTGTTTTATTTCTACTTTGATTGAAGAATCTTCTTTAGGTACCCGTAACACTACTCAAATTGATGATAAACTGTGATACCCAATGTGGAACAATTTTTGCCATCAGTATACTGGCCTAAATATTATATTGCTTGTTTAAGGTGTTACTAAGTGTTATCTTCTATTTAAATAATCTACAATAAATGTTCTGTTACATAGATAAATGTTTTCAAAATATCTGTAGTGTACATTTTTACACATATTCCAAAACTTTTTAAACCTTATTCCCCAACATGTGCTTTTAACCCCCAAAGACAGTTATGGATTCTTCTAGTTCAAACACTGAAACAGTTCATTATGAAATTTCGGGGATGAATGAGTTAATAGTTTAAGAAATCTGTACAAAACTGTAGAAAAATAAAAACAACTGCTCCTTGAAGAACACAAGACAGCATGAGTGTGCAGTTACAAGTTTAGAGCCTAAATATAGTTTGTAGTATTGGTTGTCTTTAGACCATCAAAACATTCATTCACTTCTTAGTTCATCGTCGGCACTGTATCATTGCACTGCAAACAAACTTTTTTTGTTGCACACCTTATCAAACTATTGAGAGTGCTAAATAAAATGCTTGATAGGCATTCTTGGTGTTTGTTTTGTTTGTTTGTTGACTGGCTCTCTTACAATCAGGGCTAAGTGTCACGAACATTCCTAAATTAACTTACACAGAAAATTCTTAAAGATGCTCCACCGCTGATAAATGGTATTTTTTCCCTTTCAAAAACAAGAACAGACAATAAAGTATTTTTCTTCAGTTACAAAAGTTACTCACTTTACACTATTCTCACCATCGAAAAGTTTGAGCTTCTAATTTTACTTAAAGATAAAAATATCAAAAATAATTAATTGCATCCCAAAAAAATTCCGTGGCACTATGTCCTATATGGAGTGCAGTACTGATTGCGCATGCACCAAAAGCAAAACAAATTATTTTAAATTATTTTTTATGTTAATTAGACATATATATACACGATTAAACACTAGTTATTGCTCAAATGATGAGTATCATTTATGCTCTGTCTGCGGTGGAGCATCTTTAAAAGTTCTCAATGAAAAAGTTAGTTAGAGAAAGTTTCCAAAAGAAATTTAAAGCATTACAGAAGTTAGGGAAACCTACTTGGCTGAAGATTTTATACTTCAAACTTCATTAATGCTTTTTCAATGGAGAATTTGGAAGTTTTTAAAATTCTTTAAAATAAAGAAATTTTCATGAAACTTGGTCCAAGTGATAGAGTCAATCTTGTCTTTAAAGAAAAAATTACAGATTTTCACTTATCAAAATTTTGCAATCAGATATGATCAACTGGCCACCAGACCTTGGTTATTGATTTTCTCAGCAGAATTCTAATACTAGATTATCTCCCCTAGTTTGAAACTTTGAATCTGACATATTGCAGACCCAAAGTTCATAAAGCACTAATTCACCCATTAATTTTGTTGTGGCCTCGATACTGTTTAATGAAAAAACAAAAATATACCTGAAAAAATAAGCTATTATATACCTGATGTTAAGGTGTCTACCATGCATTGTATCCAAGACACAGTGCCAGGTACTTGCTAGCTATAGGTTGCTGGTATTCCTCCATGAACTTGGCTTTTATTCCTAAAAAAGAAAGTGGTAAGTCCTTAAATGACAACAGATGGTCACAAAAATAAAAATAACACATTTTAAAGTAAAATATTCAGTTAATCATATAGAGATTAATTTTCAACATTCATGTCTTATCAAGAGTTGGTCAGACAAAAGATAAGTTTACTGTCAACAGAACATCCTCTATATTCCAGGGGTTACTATCACTGTCGTGATACTTGTAACCACCCCTGGACTAATATATGTCATAGCAAAACCTGAAGGCAGTTCAGAAGAAAAACTTACCAATCACAGGCCAGGGAGGCCTACAGATAAAGAAAAAACAAATCCCAATTTCAAATTCATACACAGAACTATAATTTGATCTCTTTTGTTTCCTCTGTTGTCACACACTGAACCTTCAGTTTCGCTATGACAAAGTCCAGGTGTGGATATCACAACAGTGATAATGATCCATGGAATAATGAGGATGTCAACAGGTTAGATAACAACTTACCTGTAAACCCAATTACAACTTCTTCAAAATTGTTGAAATAACGAAGACAAACTTAATTCTGGGATCTATAAGAAATGTGGTAGTGTGTACACTTATCACAACTTAAAGTATAACTGCTACCCAGGTGTTCAAGTTGCCTTTTTCTAAAGCTGTAGAGTGGATACCCGTTTGGTTGTCTCTGCATGGAGCAGATCTGCAGAAACTTCTATTGTGTCATGTTCAGTGGTATACAGGGGAGACAATCTTGTAGGGCTTGATGCTATGAAGGGGAGACAGTTCCTTCAGAATTTATCACAGGGGAATATCACAATAGATGTGAAGGGGGTGCTTCTTTATTATAGTCATAAGACAATGTCCACTCCTAGTTTTTATATTGTGACAGCCTCCTGTGGTAGTTATACTTACCAAGGTATGTACCATTTACTCTACAGAAGGTATTTTTAGTTGTTCTGCATAAAGAAACAAGCTACTTGAGACTAAATTTGGTAAACACTGATCAAACCGAAACAAGGGTATTAACTCTAACAAAATTAGTTTAATCTCAAGTACAGATATACTGTAAGGATTTCAGAAAAAGATGCTGTAGGTAATTGTTGACTAACAAAAGTTGACACTATACAGAGAACCAAAATACCATAATTTTCAAATTAAGCATAAAAGATATTTTCTTTTCTCCTCTCCCCCCCCCCAAATACATTTCCGAAACAAAAATGAAGTTGATAGTTGATATTTGATTTATCTACTGTATAAATAGAGAATATTCCTTGATGAATACCATTTATATTCCACCTCACGAAATGAAATATTACTGGTATTCATCAAGAAACAAGGAATATTCTTTTTATTACATTTGTTTTCTCGTTTCCATTTACAGACGACCATCAATACATTAGTTCCACAAAAGCTTATTTCCCCATTGTATTGTACTGAGTTAATTACCCTTTCAATTCATATGTCACATTTTTTGAGTGCATTACATCATATTTCTACGCAAAAATATAAATGAAGTAACAATTAAAATGATATTTTCAATATCAATGCTGCATTCCGATTGGTCAATTGATATTTTCATTGGAGTGAAGTATATCACTTTTATGTTCACCATAAAACCTTATATTTTAATGCGAAAAATGTAATAAAGATAAGTTATTATAATTGATGGAACTCAGCAAAGCATTCTGATCTACCATAGCTCCTCATTCACACTCAGTCAGCACTACTGGAGAGTGAATGAAGGGAAAGAACTCTGGAAGATCAGAATGCTGTTAAGTTTTCAAACTCATTTAACAGTGAGATTATGAAAATTCAGAGCTGTTTCGGTTCGGTTTATGAACCTTTAATTTCTTGCACAAAACCTCTTTCACTGTACGTGATGAATAACAAAGCAAAGAAAACCTCCTTTCCTTTCGTTTATTACTGTATTTACACGCTGATATCACAATGTAGACAAAATGAGTGATAGACTGTCGAGTATGTAGCACTTATAGTCACTGATACAATTGTACAGACCTTCCAAAATCGCAGTAGAGCATATGAAATTTGTTTAAGGAACATCGCATATAAAGTCCTAGAAATTTTGGCTTCCCAGTTTGGTTCCTGATTTTTTTCAAGGCTAGCTCAAAATTATCAAATAAACCCTTAAATTTCAAAGACCATTTTGAGAATGTAAATATCATACCATTATTACTGCAAGTCAGAATCAAAACTATTTGTTATTTTTATAATGTTTTCAAAGAATGCAGCAGATTCCTAATGTGTTCAATCAAAACACACAAAATTGTATCACATTATGAATCCAATTAAAAAATTACTAACTATTTAAAGCTACTTCATTTCATAGTCATTAATTTCATAGAAACCAGACACACATATTATATCTATACTCTAGAATAAACAGTTTTCTATTCAATAACACTCATTTTTATAGCAAGTTTCACAGAAGTGACAAATTATCCAGCCAACTTTCCTCTAATATTAATAAGTACACAAATTAGATAGGAATCTATCAGCATTTTCTGTCATCATTAAGTTGTTTCATTACTTTGTAAAACTTTTGAATCCCCAAAAAAATACCATAAACCTTGCCGTTGGGACCATAGTAAAACTTCAATACTGTATCACTGGAGCCACAAAATGTTGAGGAATCATATACACTATTATAGTCAGATAGCCAAAATTTCAAATTACTCAGTTTAATTTTTGTTATTACTTCAAATCACAAATTTTCCCCTGCTATACAGGAATAGTTAACTGTTTGAAAAATGTCTGCACACCTTATTTGACATTTTTTTCTGACAGCATTACGTACAGATGAAGTAAATCTCTATATATCATAACATTAACATGTCCATCAATAAATTGTGATGTGTCCCATCATGAAGTAAAACTGTGTAGTAGTAAGGAGAAATATTGGTCTACATGTATCTTAACACACACCAAGCATACCATTAGTCAACCAATTGACTCATTCATAATGTTAATCGTGTATCAACAAGGAAGTCTTTCTTCTGAAAGAAGAAATCCAATTCAAGTGTTTTAAATCTAATTCACTCTCTCATACTGTAATTTAAAATTTTAAGATGCTTTTAAAAGTAAATTTCAATTAGAAGGGAAACAACTCTGAAAAATCTTAAGCTATACAATTACATTTTACTGTTTCTAGACTGGTCATATTATGCTTTTAATTGGTGAATTCCTTTCAAATCTTTTTTTTTTAGATACCATCAAATGACATTTGACACCAACTAGTATACCATATTATTCGATATAAATCGATCACAAAACAACCTACAAGATTCATAGAAGTAGCAAGATATTTACCACTGTATACCAGGGGAAAACAAACAGGATGTCGTTTTCATCCCTTAATTGCTTTGTATTACGTGACTCTACAACATTAAAATAATCTGTAAAATGGTTAATATGTTAACATTTGGTACTCTTAATTCCAAAATATGATACAGTGTATACATGTAATTTATTCAATCGTGTCTTAATGTGCCAACTGAATGGATTGAATTACAAAATGCTCATATTTTACAAATACACAAACTTCAACTTTAATTTTACCTTAAAAAAATTCTCAAGACATATTTTGTTGGAAAAGTACAGAGCTTGAAGAATATACCAATCACTTCATTTCAAAAACATCATATTTTGTGTAAATGAAATGATAATTAAACAATTATGAGGCAGTACATTACAAAGAATAATAGTCTGAAGAAATCAGCAATTAACGTTGATTTCATTTTTATTGTTAATAGCATGAAACATAATTTGTATAATCATATAAATAATGCGTTACAAAGATATATATATATATATATAGGGTAATATATAATTTGCACAAAGTACTTCCACACAAAAACAATACATTTCCTTGTCAACACAACAATATACAATTTATGTATATATTTTATATTTACAAACTTTTAAAGTTTTCGATTAACCTTCATATTTCTTAGGTCATGAAGAGAAAATCATGTTTTCAATATACACAGTTTTAGTGTTGTTTTAATAAAAATTACAATCATTGCAGTTAACAAAGTATTTTGTGTCACCTAAACAGGATGTTATCTAATATCAATAACAGTGATTAGTGCTGGTGATAACCATACATTATAGCTTCAGTGAAATTGCTACTTTGTCTGCTTTGTTTGCCCTTCCTTTGATTTTTCCCCCTCTCATTTCAATTTTTATCATTTACATTGCACTGTGAAAAAGAGATCATGAAAATGGAAGTATTAAGAAGATACAAACTAGATAGAGATATTAGAGGCAGGGAATACCATTGGAAACACTAGCTACACATAAATCTTGTCGAGATCAGGACATTCAGATACCAAGTATTTTCATTACTAGATATAGATATTAAATTAAAAGTCAGTAGCATCATATCTTGGATACGAAGAGGGAATATTTAATTTGCTAATGAAGCAGTTATTTACATTAAATACTAGGATAAAGTTGTTTTATTTCTACAACTACTTGAGCACACAAATTCAGGGATATCACAACTTGATTCATTTATGTGTTGTTTTTCTTTCACAAACTTCACAGATTAAAAAAGAGGTCCTCCTTCAATGGTTTGAGTAATCAAGAGTAGAAAAATTACCGCGATGTAAATCGGAATAAATATGTTACAATAACTTTTCCATGACTTCCACAACACATAAGAAATCATACAGCATTCATCCAGGAATCAATGTAATATTTCTAAAGTGTTTAAAGTAAAAATATTCCGTGATTATTAAGTATTTCTGAATATTTGTCCACCAACATAGAATTAAATTCGAGAACAGTATTGGTTGAATCTTGGTAGATATTAATGTTGTACAGAGATTAGCTACAATACAGTTTGATTTCTAAATGGGAGCCTTTTCATTTGATCACATACCGTACATACATCCATCCAAATTTAATGACATAAATTACCCTACATATCTACATTAAAACTAAAACAAATTACTGTTAACCAAGGACTTTCACTATGAAATATTTTCGTGTTTCCAAGCTTAACATTTTACTGATAATTTTGTCATGTATACCCATGTGTGAAATGCAAGATAATTCCTATTACTTTGCTACAGGAAGAAAACTAGACTAAACAGTAAAATACACCATCACTAAGTGACACAGCGAGTTGTTCTTTATACAGTGATAATGTACAGCTATTTACACAGAAATCACAATAACAAATCACCACACACATTCCATGTGTATATACACTAAACAATAGTCAAGATTTTATAAATAATCTCTTTCTAGCCCTCCCTAACCCAGCCAGTATCAGTAAGAACACTAGAACATATTTTTCTGGTATAAATTAAAGCTGTTGTTTCCTTTATGAAAATTTCAGAGTATTACTGTTGAATATATATTTATATAGAAAATCCCCAAGATAAAAATTTGAAGAAATCAGTAATATTTCAATCCACCATTAATTACAGATTGCACAATATATCTGGTCTAAGATTATATTACATTTAAACACTTACATAGAGGTCAGGACTGTGTCTCAAAATAATGTAAACCACTAATATAATTTATTGGGAGAGAACAAGTTTGCTAAAAAAAAAGACTCCCACATGACTGAGTTTGAGTAAATGTAGGTATTTATAAGAGAAAACTGCTGCACATGAATGTTTCTGTTCTATAAAGGTGAACAATCATTCAGTGTAGTGAATTACAAAATGTGCAATCCCATCTACCTGGTATATGTTAAATGAAACAATTGGTCGTGACATTAGTGTTTAGCATTGTAAACCCCATAGCTGTTTAAAGATTACAAACTGTCGGCTGATATGGTATATATGTACCATATTTGATGTCAAAGAGTGACGTCCCTTGCAGATAGGTAACCATTAAGACATCATCATTTTGGGAGTTAACATTACATCATTCTTTCCCGAAAAGTATAATGTAATGCTCGCAATCACATGATATCACTATCAATACCTACCATACCTGCATGGGCAGATAACTCTGATGAGCAGAATATGCAATGCAAAATAAATCACTCCACCCAAATCAACATAATTAGCTTTTCTTACAGTAGATAAATATGTTGTCTTCTGATTTAAATACATGAAACTGGTAAAAATTGATTGGTTTCACCATAAACCCACAAAATCTAGACAATGAATTTAATCAGGTAAATGACAGTGTTTTTTTTTTATATATATTGCTATTAAATTAAACAAATTGGCAGGCGACAGCAACCTTACACAATATTACTGTGTGAATTTACATCTTAAAATTGATGGCTTACAAAACGAATGGCTAGGAGCGAGTTAAGAAAAATAAATACACCAGTATGAGCTACATCAGTTTTAAATAGTGCATCAATATACAAATGAAAGTGATGTTCTCTTGTATGGCATGAATTCTGCTGAACAACATGGATTTGATAATTAGAATAAGTTTTAGAAAAGGCAAACTATTGCCATAGTCAATTTTTTCACAAAGAATGAACCACACAATTTTAAATACAATCTAATAGCTGTAAATGTATAGGAAGAAGAAAGTAGTTGTGATGGAATGAAGGACGTGTGTGTTTTACCGGTTAATTTCTGTTACTATCAAAGTCAGGTTCAACTTTTTCGACTTCTGTATAATGCCATTCCAAAACTGCACATTCAAAAATGATGTGTATGTTTCACAACTAGTACAGAAAAAAAAGTTTGAAGAATGTATTATCAATTAGGATATACATGAATCATGTGGACAAAATATCACATATATAACGACTTCTCTCATACATCAAAAAGCTCATCTTTCAGACTAAACACTTGCATGTCCACCGCTGTCAAATACACAAGTCATGCCAACTTATAAACATAGCATCCTAATTCACACCCAAGAGCCCTCTGGCTGCTCAATCCTCGTTGTTCTTAAGGGCCATTTAATGCTTCTTCTATCCAGTTAATGTAAACTAGAATTCATTTTGAGACAGAAAATGTAAAAGATACCAACAAAGTAGCACTTGAAACAATGAAACTCATTCTGCTCAATATTCATTTCATCTAGCATGTTATTTTATCAGCATGCAGACTGAATTTTGTCAGTAAACTAAAACTTCAACTGTTATTTTGAAATATTTCTAAAAACGTCCTACAATAAACAAACTTTTACATTACATACCAAATTAAACTCAATTTTAGTTTGTACCAAATCAATGGTGGAAAAATGACCCAAAAATACTTGTGTGTGAAAGAGTAATCTCCCTTCTATTCACTCTCCTTCTTGCATGTGTCCATGGAATGGATAGTAATAATAGACTTGTACAGTGTGTACAGCGCTCATCATACGTCACACAGCATGCATGCTACTAACAGGCGCAGCCCTCCTTGTTTGGAGCTTGGTCGTTATTTATCGCGTTCCTTGGTGTCGCTGGTTTGTGCTGTACTCCAGATTCGGCTGCATTGAGGTCCAAACTGAAAAGAATTAAAATGGTTTGATATGGAATGTGCCATTTAACTATGAATTTTAGATAAGGCCATAGTTGAAGTATCTCTGGATATTTTTCTTAGTTTTCCAAGCATGATTTTAATCAAAAGTAGCTAAAGTGCTAAACTTTTGACGAAATGGTTTAATAAAACCTTTCAATAAATTTTAATACATTTTTTGATAATGCAAGGCTATTCATGACTTCAAAATTTCAAGATGAGAATCACTGACGTCAGCTAAATAGCTGAAAAAGTCATAGCTGTACAATGAACAAAAGCTTTATTACACAGCTATGACCAATTCCTTGTTAAAGTTCTACATGTATATCTCTGTGCTATTACTGGGCAAACATTTTGACATGTTCCTTTTTCTTCAGTAATCTAATGAAAACCATTTAAAGATACAAGCAAATATGTATGATGCTTTATAAGAATTTGTAACAACACAGAATATATGCAATTAATGTAATAGTTCTTAACTTTAACCAGTTATTAACTTTAAACAGTTAATTTTAAGTAAGTATTATACATCGCATATAATATGTTCTCACCTTCCGTCTTGTATATTTTGATAGATTTTCTTTGCTGTGTCTAAGAAAGCATCTTCTACATTATCACCACTGAAAATATGAATAACACAAAGATCTTTAACAACTGTGTTGTAAATTTGTAATGGGCAGAAAGTTCTAAAAGGTATTGTCAATCTGTTTTTAACACACGTAATTCTGTGGTACACTATAAATGCACATTAGAAACTGATACGTTTATTTTAATTGCTGATCATTCTTGTTCTTTTTGACACCAAACTTGAGAAAATCCTCCCAATACAATCAATCCTAGACCACTTCACCATCTATACATCAGATTTCAGTACTGACTGAGTATTTTACTTTTCTCCTATATTATTTATACATTATATTTTTAAACGACCTAGGCAGCTGTGAATTATGTTTAGCTCTCCTTCTTTCAAATACAGTCAAACCTCGATGATTCGAACTTCGATGAATCAAATTTCTCGCTGTATCGAACTTTTTGTCTGGTCCCGAATTTCTTCACTATATAACATTACTAACTAACCCATGTATGAATTGAAGTTTTATGAATCGAAGTTTTCGATGTATCAAACTTTTTTCATGGACCATTTGTAATAGAATCATAGGTAACTGACACTCGATGATTCGAATAAAAATTTACCTGTACAGATCAGGTGTTCGCCGATACCCCGCGGCATGCTGTCACACCTAGCTGTCTCGCGACGGCCCTTCGCCGGATAATAGGGATTATGACAGCTTGTGTTGCTAGCTTGATATCATCAAGATAATTAATATCACTAATCAGACCGATACCCGGTGCTTTGTTTTTACAAGCTGCGTTATTAAATCATTAGTACGGCAAAGATACAGTTAGTCGTTTTTGATGTTCGCCGCCGCCATTGGTAGCGGTTTGTAGAATTTTACAGAATGGTAAACAGCGAGCCACATTATTAGTAACTCATACTCAAAACTGTTACATTGCACAACTTTGGCATAAATACTGAAGCAAATTGATCATTCTAAATCGAAGTATTTTGTAGGTGTTGTAGCGCTTTCGGTTCCTCCTTTTTAGTTTCGTTTTTACAACGTGTTTTCGTTTTTATATTCATTCCGTAATATCAACCATCGCTTAAATAGTCACCAAACGAACACTTGTACATGGGTTAGGCCTAGTACACGTAAGTCTTGTTTATAATATACATATGTATTGCTAACGATAGCAATACATGTGATTAATTGCATACTTCGTTTTTATTTTGTTTTGCTTGTGGTAAATACAATGATTATAAAGTTTACGGAACGGAGACGACATGTACACAACTACCACAGTTGGTCATGGTAAAAAAAACCATCGGTCTAATTTCAACCACGAATAATTCGAAGTCTCGATGTTTCGAAGTTTTTCTGACGGTCCCTTGAACTTCGATACATCGAGGTTTGACTGTATAAATGGATATATTTTCCTCTACACAAAAAGCTGTTGTGAATAAAAGCCAAGACCTCAATCTGTTATATATTGATTTTTTTAGAGGTTCAAATCAAATTTTATTGTGTTACATGATTCACTTCAGTACGGATTGAAAACTTGGTAGGTGAACTGTCCCAGCAATACAATTTAATTTACTCCTACTTTCTTTTGACTAAATTGTGTCTTTAAAATTTCTTTTATACATTTTATTGTAATGTATAGTTTACTTACGTTTTGGCACTGCACTCCAAAAACATCAAACCTGAAGATTGCACAAAAAAATATTATTTTAGAGCTGTAACTTACAGTTGCTTCGCTTTCACTTTTTAATCTTACATAATCAACATTTAAATTTGTTTATTTCATTGCATACTAATTTGACAGAATTTAGCAACATAATGGAACCTTTGCTTACTCAAACTCAGGGCTCGCGCTGTCAGTCGCCATAGGCGCCAATGGCGAATTTGAAATGCATTTGGCGATTTAAAAACAGCATTGGCGAAAGTAAAATTTTTCATGAACCCAAAGTTTTCCTCCCACTACAGACGTTTCCATACGGTGAAATTCGCCAATTCTAGCCATACACCAGACAATGGGGCACTGGCTTGACAATTAGGTAAACAAAAGAGGTGTGAACACTCCCTGACCACTACCCAGATCCTAATTAGCTGCCTGGGGCTGTTTCCACCTGGGCTTGGTAGTGTCACACGTGTGTATTACAGCTGAAGTTGATCGGCCGATTGGCCACCATTAGAAAACAATTACCTGGCCTTTCAATACATTTTGTGATAACAGCTAGTGAGCATTACATCAAAAACAAACACATCTTACAACTGTAAATGATTTACTCACGTTTTTAATGTTTAATAGGCCTAACTGTCCCCCAAGTCACAAAGTTTGCAATCGAAATGGCCGCCATTTTGGATAATTATAATAGTCGGCCCGGATCGGTACAACTTCAGGAATTCATTAAAAATCATGTTAAAAAATAGGAAGGGATTTTTTTTCCAGAATTTTTGTGTACATTTTTGAACAAGAGGCCCAAAGGGCCTGTATCGCTCACCTGGTTTGTAATGCCAAGTAATGTTCTGAATATAAGTTCATTGTTTCTTTTCTGAAGAAATTTGGATATTTACCTCCAATTCCCCTATTGGGCCCCACTCTTTCTCCTCCAGGGAGGTCAAAGCCAAAATTTATACGAATTCTGTTAACCCCAAGGATATTTCTGGCCAAATTTGGTTACAATCCATGCAGAACTCTAAGACAAGTAGAATTTTTTAGGATTTACCTCTATTTCCCCTATTGGGCCCCGCCCTTCCTGCCCCCGGGGGGGTCAAGTAGCGATTTATAGGATTTACCTCTATTACCCCTATTGGGCCCCGCCCCTCCTGCCCCCGAGGGGTCAGAGCCAAAATTTATACAAGTTCTGTTCCCCTTCCCCCAAGGATGTTTCTGGCCAAATTTGGTTACAATCCATGCAGAACTCTAGGACAAGTAATGATTTATAGGATTTACCTCTATTACCCCTATTGGGCCCCGCCCCTCCTGCCCCCTGGGGGTCAGAGCCAAAATTTATACAAGTTCTGTTCCCCTTCCCCCAAGGATGTTTATGGCCAAATTTGGTTTCAATCCATGCAGAACTCTAGGACAAGTAGCAATTTATAGGATTTACCTCTATTTCCCCAATTGGGCCCCATCCCTCCTGCCCACGGGGGATCAGAGCCAAAATTTATACAAGTTCTGTTTCCCTTCCCCCAAGGATGTTTGCGGCCAAATTTGGTTACAATCCATGCAGAACTCTAGGACAAGTAGCAATTTATACGATTTACCTCTATTACCCCTATTGGGCCCCGCCCCTCCTGCCCCCAGGGGGTCAGAGCCAAAATTTATAACAAGTTCTGTTCCTCTTCCCCCAAGGATGTTTCTGGCCAAATTTGGTTACAATCCTTGCAGAACTCTAGGACAAGTAGCGATTTATAGGATTTACCTCTATTACCCCTATTGGGCCCCGCCCCTCCTGCCCCCGAGGGGTCAGAGCCAAAATTTATACAAGTTCTGTTCCCCTTCCCCCAAGGATGTTTCTGGCCAAATTTGGTTTCAATCCATGCAGAACTCTAGGACAAGTAGCAATTTATAGGATTTACCTCTATTTCCCCAATTGGGCCCCATCCCTCCTGCCCACGGGGGATCAGAGCCAAAATTTATACAAGTTCTGTTTCCCTTCCCCCAAGGATGTTTGCGGCCAAATTTGGTTACAATCCATGCAGAACTCTAGGACAAGTAGCAATTTATACGATTTACCTCTATTACCCCTATTGGGCCCCGCCCCTCCTGCCCCCAGGGGGTCAGAGCCAAAATTTATACAAGTTCTGTTCCTCTTCCCCCAAGGATGTTTCTGGCCAAATTTGGTTACAATCCTTGCAGAACTCTAGGACAAGTAGCGATTTATAGGATTTACCTCTATTACCCCTATTGGGCCCCGCCCCTCCTGCCCCCGAGGGGTCAGAGCCAAAATTTATACAAGTTCTGTTCCCCTTCCCCCAAGGATGTTTCTGGCCAAATTTGGTTACAATCCATGCAGAACCTCTAGGACAAGTAATGATTTATAGGATTTACCTCTATTACCCCTATTGGGCCCCGCCCCTCCTGCCCCCTGGGGGTCAGAGCCAAAATTTATACAAGTTCTGTTCCCCTTCCCCCAAGGATGTTTCTGGCCAAATTTGGTAACAATCCATGCAGAACTCTAGGACAAGTAGCGATTTATAGGATTTACCTCTATTACCCCTATTGGGCCCCGCCCTTCCTGCCCCCTGGGGGTCAGAGCCAAAATTTATACAAGTTCTGTTCCCCTTCCCCCAAGAATGTTTCTGGCCAAATTTGGTTACAATCCATCCAGAACTCTATGACTAGTAGCGATTTAAAGGAAATGTTGACGGACGGACGACGGACGGACGGACGACGACGGACGGACGGACGGACGGACGGACGGACGGACGGACGACGGACGCCGCGCCATGACATAAGCTCACCGGCCCTTCGGGCCAGGTGAGCTAAAAAAATACATTAATTTATGAAAATATATTAATAGTAAATATAAATACATTTTAATCAATCAAATTTCAAAGAAATTTTCACTTTTTCTTTCTCTCAAATTAGATATATTTTTTATTATTTTAACTGATACTGAACAGGTTTGACAATTATTTTTTTTTAATTTAGTACTTCTGTTGTGATGAAAATTAAGTAAATATTTCTTTTATACATTTTATTGTAATGTATAGTTTACTTACGTTTTGGCACTGCACTCCAAAAACATCAAACCTGAAGATTGCACAAAAAAAATATTATTTTAGAGCTGTAACTTACAGTTGCTTCACTTTCACTTTTTAATCTTACATAATCAACATTTAAATTTGTTTATTTCATTGCATACTAATTTGACAGAATTTAGCAATATAGTGGAACCTTTGCTTACTCAAACTTATAAAATCAGACCCCTTTAATTCAAAGAATTCCATTGATCTAAACTGAACTTTTCAGTACATCCCAACTGAACATTTCAGTATATTCAATTAACCTATTAAATAAATCAAATACATGTAACAAAGTGTTGGTTTGGTCAACTTGAATTTGAGTTAATGAGATTTGACTGTTAACATTTTTAATCATACCAATTACAATAGAGATAAGAAAAGAAAATGAAAATATGTTGATGTCTGAAAGATCTCTATATGAGTTTGCCAGATTCATTTCTCACTTGTTTATTTGATATAAGAATGTTTACCATTTTCATCTGCGAACTGTTTAGCTTCTTCATATGTTACATCACGCTGTGCTTCTAAATCAGATTTGTTTCCAATCAAAAATATTACCTGGAAAAGGGTAAAAATTAAATTAAACTTACAACAATGAATATATAATTTATGTAGCTAAAATCTAAGAACTCAACTGTTTTAAATTTAAAGAGCCATATACACATTATTGAAATTACTTTTTCAAACTCCACATTTACTTACACACATTACTGTATGTTTTACAAATGTTAACAAATTTCCCATTAAAACTCTAAAATATTTCATTAACTCTTAATGTAAACTACATACGGTACTTTTTGGGTGAACAAATATGGCTGCTTTGGACCCAGAGACCAGGTGATGAAAGTCAGAGCCATGAGCAGATTTAGAAGGGGCTCTGGCTTCACCTCTTGGATGGAGGATTAAATTGGCAATTTATGACAGGATAAACATCATTTTACAACCCCCCTTAAATTCCTTGTAACCTGGTGCTGCAATTGTATAGGACACCTATGGACTATTTTCCCTCACTGGCCCATTCCCAAAATAGCTGGCAAAACCCATGTTTTTACTGTCTTTGTTTTTTAAAAGTTTGATTTAAAGGGACAATTCAGTCTAAGAGTACATTACTAGAAAAATTTGTTCTAATAGAAATAAAATTAGTTGGTTTTACTGTGATTTGCAAGAAAAGCCCACTGTAGTGAAATGTATGTGAAATGTTAAAACTCACTACTGTCTGCCATTACACATAGTGGTCAGATGTCTTGTATGCCGAACCCTGGCCTTTACCAGTGTTGTACATTACAGAATTTTTTGTCTAGAGCTACTAAATTCGCACCTACAGTAGTGTGTTTACCTTATTAGATGCATGTTCTTGTCTAAAAATAATTTCATCATTTCCTCAGTGGTAATGTATTGCATTTGTTTAACATGCGTGACTCTGGCTTTGATATAATGGGTACAGTGTACATGTTGTACCTGTTTAATAGTATTGATCAACGATTTGGAATTTCAACTATATCAATCAAAATGCTTAATAACAATGTCGTGAAAGTTGTCGATATTTCTTGTTATATGTTTCATAAGGAATGTAGAACAATACATTTATGTCACATTTTGCTTCATGGTTATGTAACAGAATTAGTCTCGATGACTTGTCCCTTTAAATGTCCTTTTCCACATTTTAAAACCATGAACGCCATTCCCAAAAGTAGATCTTTCCTTATACCCACAGCTGTAGTGATACCTACTGTATTAGGGTTTGTGAGGTTCCGGGCGTCTGTTAACCAGCTGCTCAGATGATTATATGTACTCCTCCTGAATTAAAAATAAATCAAAATACTTCAGTCATTTCCATTAGGCATACAATAATAACCTATAGGCTATTGAGTTCTTGTGAATGCATTGTGTTGTATGTGTAAATGTCTGTACAGTATGTCTTGGAAGGCTGCATTAATATATTTGTTTTGGTTTCCTAGTTATCATTTTTGAAGTAATTTAAGGTGCTAAAATTCTGAGGCAAAGAGCTCTGGTAAATGCATGATCAATTGAAATCTTGGGAAGTGGTAAAAAAATGGCCATAATCAAGGAGATCAAGATTGAAACTGTGATTCCTGATTTACTTTTGACCTAATATTTAAGAGAAGTCTTACCCAAGCATCATAAAATCTATACAAGTGTACAATAAAGCTGCATCTTAAAATGTCAGCTTTTGTCAATGAAATGATGAATTTCTAGAACTTACATTTCTTGATAAACTGAATCACTGCTAACCAACTCACCTTGTAATATCATAGACCATCAGGGCACCGGCAGCTCCTCTGTAGTAACTCCTGGTTACTGCTCGAAACCGCTCCTGTCCAGCTGTGTCCCATATTTGTAGCTTTATCTTTTGACCCGATACCTCTATAATTCTATAACAAAATAAACAGTATACTGATATATTTTCTTTATGGTTCTTTCCTTTCACCAAAACTGTGTGCATTGGGAAATTTGAGGCACAGGCAATTATTTTTGACAGGTGCCATACTATAAAATTTGCAAATTACTGTGTCTGTGTACATGAACAAATATGAATTCAACTTACTGTCATCAGAATTAGAATACATCTTGTTAAACTGTGTAACGATTCAGATACTGAAAAATAGCTTTTTGTGCTACACTGATACATAAACTGCTTGAATAATTTTGACTTTGTCAAATATCTTTGATATTCCAGGAGTTACTATCACCTGGAATAGGTCAGAGCAAAACTGAGGATGCTGTACATCATGTGTGCAATAACAGAAAGTTTGGTCTTTTTATGTACATGTATTATTGTAAACCAAAGGAATAGAACAACAGTACACTGTAGTCAACTGGTGTGGCTTTACAGTTGGGAATCTTATTCACTGTCTCTGTAATCTGCAAAGTGTCTGCAGTCCTGTAATTTGTCGTTTTTTTTCTCCTGAACTGCTTTCATTTTTGCTTTGACATTTAGTCCAGGGGTGTATTATAACAACAGTAATAGTAACCCTGGAGTATTGAGGATGATGAGATCAATGTATCTCTATGTTAATTACAGGTAGTCACTTACCTCGTACCAAACTCAACACCTATTGTATGTGGACAATCGGCCATAACTTGAAAATAAAGGAAATAAAGAATTTTAATTAGTATGTAGAAATCATATACGTACTACTATTGCACGATATATATATGAATGTCATTAGAAATACCAGATTAATCTTTCTTTAATAATGGAAATAAATTTGAATTAAATTTCTATCAATCTTAATAATGTGAAAAAAATTAAAAACATTTTTTGCAGAACTGTTCACGGAATTTCTGAATTAGCTATATAATATTATATAGGTTTATGTTATAAAAGCAGTCGGACAGAACAGACTAACATCCCTAATATACTAGTACCATTTATGAAAACACAATAATTTCCATTCTTAATTGATAGACGCTCGAGATTTTATCAACTTACATTTTTTTTCAGTAAATTGGTGGAGGAGACATGATTTTCCTACACCCATGTCTCCTATAATAATATATTTAAATATATAGGAGTAGTTGTAAGGGCCCGCCGCCATCGCTGTAAAATATTCCTGTAAATAATCAAAATGGATTACTTCATTTATTTATAAGTACTAGTAGCTATATAATTAGCCTAGGATTGATGTCAGACCTAGTAAACTAATAAATCACCAGCGGCCAACAGAGTTTAAATTCACAAATATCAAGACTACCTAATACATCTTCAATGGGAATATTTCATGTACCATGCGATACCTGATAACGTTTGCGCGGGACTATTGTTTCTGTTGGTAATGGAATGACGCCAAAAGATGATATCCTGTACTGTGCTAACGTCATTTCCACGGGAAGACTACAAATAGTTACATTCCATCATCACTGAAGATATTAGTCCCGCACAAACCTTATCGGGTATCACATGGTATGCAAATTATTCTCATTGGCTTCTACAAATACAAATAAAGGAATAATAATTAATATTTTGTAGTGACTAGATCTTCAACTTGGACAGCTTGAAATTAAATTCCACTAAACATCTGTATCTTCTGTTATGAAAGTCAGGAAAAAATGTACAGAGCTGTGCAAAGAAATAGAAACACACAACGTCGTAGCTGGAATAATTCAAGTATCCTACTGCTTCGTCAAATGACAATCGCTAAAGGAACAGAGCTGGATGTTGTTGGCGTCACTCAGTTAACTGAGCTGGCATGCTTCGCAGACTCAGTTGCCTGTTATAAGCTATCAATTGTGGGACCAAAATTTGATTCCTGATGGGGTTGAATAACCGACCCTATATATCATTAAGTACAGTGTTGTTCTATCAGCATCCAAGTAAACTGATCCGCAAATAAGTAATTAACAATATGAATTTGACTAACAATAACCTTGTTTACATAATACAGAAACACAATGCATACTGAAAAAATTCCTCAATGGAAAATTATGATTACCGTACTGTAGTGATCGTGAGATTATGACTCATGGTTTAAAATAAATATTATGACTGGAGAATTCAAGCATGGAATGGAGAGCTGTGTTCTTTCACATAACCCCCACTCTCCATGTCTTGAGATCTTAAAAAGTTAAAATTGAAATAGAGTTTAACTAGGAATAAGGCATTATGATTGCAAAGTTATTATTTCTTTTTAAATAACGACAGACCATTTATCTGAAATCTCATGGATCACATTAGCTGCAAAATTCGTGTGTAGACATGATCGCTTTTAAAACGTAATATTAGCTGTAATGCATGCAGGCGTTAAAAGTAAATCTTCTTTATGCGTTTGTATAGTTTACAGCAACCGAATGTAAGCAGTTCCAGAGTCTGCGCCTCAGATTATGTCGTACATTAGTCCTGATGGGTTGGTCCACAGACGTACAATGTAATAATTATGGACGAACAGGCAATTTCGCCCCTTTTAAAGCATGTCAAACACATATCTGAATCCCTACTCATTACTAACAATGTAAATATTGTGAAATATATTGCATACACAAGAAATAATACGTTTCAATGCATATCTGTCAACACAAAATGTCAACAAACACAAAATGGGGAAGTGCCTGTACAGTCAGGTGATGATCCGTCTCGATCGGTTTGAAGGACAGTTATCTCGCATACCGTGGATACAATCAACACCTGAGTAAGGTTTCTTCAATTGTACGAATCTGTGCTACAAAATAAGCTAGATAAACAATAAATAAACGCATGAGTATCGATGACAATGTACCTGCTTTGAATCGTATCAGTGATTATGTTCTGAATCAGCAACAAGATGGCGGATAATGACGTCGATCACAGCGCCATCTTTATGTGTAATCGATAAGGGTGACAACTCTAGCAAAAATAGTCCCTTTCGGTAAAATATTCAAGAGACCAATAAAAATCAAATATCTGTAGGCCTACGTACGGAAGCTAAATGTTTGTAAATAAAATAAAAAAAATAAAAATCGTGTTATAACAAAAATATTTTTTGTCCATTTGCATTCAGTTTATTTTCATGAATATTGAAACATATTTTATTGTTAACTCAAATCACTTCTTGGAAGATCTTCTTGGAGGCGGAACTTGACTCCAACTAGTAAAATCAATGCTATCAAGTCTTCATTGATCTCACAACTAAATCATTTATCAATCACCTTGCCAAACCCACCAGAAAAAATCATCACTACGATAGATTCTTTATTATTTGACTTTTTTGTGGAATGGTAAGTTGACGTTATTCTAACTGTATGCAGATGGTGGGCTTAAGCCTTATGAATGACTTGTATTCTGTCTTTCATTCATTCATTCATTCATTCATTCATTCATTCATTAACATTTGTCTGAATTATAAGATTATATTTGTCATCAGGCAAATGGTATTTGATCCTCAAGTCAAAATAAGCTATATAAATGTGGGAAAGATTATGTAAAATTATATACCAGGTGTCGCAATCAACTTTGGAAATATGAATATGTATGAGATAAAATTGAAATATTCTAAATATATGAGGCTAAAAAGACAAAATTTGATAAACAATTCTGACAATCTTAACTCTCTTTCTTTTGACGAATTTATACAAAAATGAATATTATTTTTGACAATACCATGGTTTATTAAACGCCATTTATGATATATGTTTTTTTCATACAATATTACGTATCCCAGTGGGAATGATGAACCTTGTCAGTCCATTGCCATTTCTTCTCTCTCTCTCAATTTTTTCTACTTTTCTCATCTTTTCTTTTAGCACTTAATTTCTTCTTAAGTTTTTATTAAATGACACACCTTCTAAATTAATGCCCACTACCTTTCCGGAGCTTTGGGCGAATACTACGCAGAAATCGAATGATATATTGAATACAACAATACGGTACGCTGCGCGAAGATGCCAAAGCTTTGAGAAAACATCACCCTCAGCTATAACTGCCAGGGCTATAGATCTACCTGACGATATATGGTCGGATGTGGAAGTTAGGAAACTGTATCTATGGAACAAGCTGTGTCGTGCTAAGTCGTCTTTTTTTGGAAAACTCTCTTTATTATTCGTTTATGTACATTTATGTTTACGCCACAAAAACTTAGAAACGTCAGCTTTATCGTGGATATCCTCGACACAATGGTGAAATTTAGCATTGAAGCCTTCTTCTTTGACTTTGTTATCTCCGGTGAATTTTATAGAGAATTTCAGTGGAAATCGTTCATTAAAAACGCAGTGACAAATTTTTACTTTGATATATGGTCGGAAAAATGTAAAAATCGTCCTAATTTATCATATTATAAGGCAGTTCACCATTTTCTCGGACCAAATCCCTTATGGGATTTAACACTGAAATTTCCAAAAAATACGTGGAAAATTTGTGAATTGGTCAAACTTTCGTACCGGGTTGAGCTTAACGATGCAATTTGCAAACTGCAACAAACGAGTGGACAATGACGTAAAACATTTCTTAGTTGAGTGTCCATCACTGTACAAAAGCAGGGACAACTTATATGATCAAATTGTAAACTGTATTAGCGTAGAGAAATACGTTAGTTTTGACACATTAGAGCCAGATGAAAAGTGTTCATTCAACTAGTACTGGAGGACATCGAATGGCAGAATATGATGGTTGCTCTAAGCAATGCAGTGGAAGGGATGTTTACGGAGATGAATGTACTCCTCAATGACTGAGTTCTTGTAATTATAATGTAAATACGTCCGTTTTGCAGTTAAATTGAAATGTTAAAATGACATGTACGCAATCTCGATTCAGAGGAAATAAAGAATGTCTGTCTGTCTGTCTGTTGGGTTTCATTTCGCTGTTTTGCCTTCTGGGGCAGTGATAATCATCTACCGCGCGGTACTTAGGACGACGACGAGAAACATAAGACGGCCCGATTATGAAAATTAACAATATATTTATTTGAATTAAATTGTTCAGAAGGTGATGATAACTGTAGTATTAACGGTAAGTTAATAACTTTTGCGCCTTTATCAAATCATCGATCTCGTTTTACATTCCCATTTAAAAAAATTAAAGCTTTTTCGGAAAGGAAGTGGCCCTTTAACCTTTAATTCAATTAAAACTACTTTGCAGTAGAATTTAATTTCGTTAGGTAATTATATGCGTACATTGTATTTCAAATAAAGAAAATTCGACACACTAGGCATAACAACTTTTTATTATATACATGTACAACGCACACACACACATATACATGTACAGTGTATAGGGCCGCGGTGGCCGAGTAGTTAAGATATGTCCCGACATATTACCACAAACCCTCCACCTCTGAGATGCGGGTTCGAATCCCATGTTGGGCAGTTGCCAGGTACTGACCTCTGGTCGATGGTTTTTCTCCGGGTACTCCGGCTTTCTTCCACCAATAAACCTGGCACGTCCTTACATGACCCTGGCTGTTAACTAATAAAAAAACCCCAAAAAAACACACCCATATATATGTATATAGAGAGTAAACTTTATCATTTTAAGTAATACCTCGGGAGTATATTATACCTTAGCACATGAACATGATTCGATTTACGATAGAGAACAGAAAAGAATATATATATGTATATCACGATTTAGATAAAAAAATGAATATGAATGAATGTCATATGACTATGCTCTTTGTGCACATGTAAAATCTCTTTAAAAAATAACAATAAAAGTACAAAACACAAAATAAAACACTATTTAAAAAAATCTCGAGTAAAAACTAGAGAAACTTTCACATCTTTTTATATCATATCAGTCATTTTTTCTGAAAGTCCTTAAATTCGTATCTACCATCAGAAACAGAGATGCTGAAAATAAGATGCTTTCGTTTAAATCATAGAGTGTGAATCGACATACGAATTAGGGGATCAAACTAAGATAATTTCATGAAACAAATTAAACTTGCATTGCTAATGCAAACAGTGATAATTGTGAATGAGCTATTTCCAGTACTGAACTCCTTACCACCGCATCACCAACAGACACAGATCTAGAGATGCTGAGTGTAGCTATGCACATATCGCAAGCAGAAACACAGATGATGAGAGTTAGACATTTTTGGGAACTCCATAATCCGATATTTTCTGAAAATCTTTAAATCCGCATTGCCAACAGATATAGAGATGAAAATGGGATGATTTCTTTGAACTTGTTTAGGCCGCATTTACAGGAGAAACGACCATTGTTATGAAAAATACCTTTCTTTGGAAATGAATATTTTCTGAAACTCCATCAAGATCATACCGCCAACAGAAACAGAGACACTGAGAGTGAAGTGATTTTATTAAACTGGTTATGCACGCATCGCGAGCAGAAACATATGATGAAAGTGAAACATGTTTGAAACTCCTTTAGCCGATATTTTCTAAACTCCATTAAGACCGCATCGCCAGAGGAAACAGTGATGTTGTAAATGGGATATTTCTTGGAACTCCATAAACCGATATTTTCTAAGACTACTTCAAACCGTATTACCAACAGAAACAGAGATGCTGAAAATAAGACGTTGTCGTTAAACCTGTTATGCAGCATCGACCGGGAAAACATCGATGATCTGAATGAGATATTTCCTGGAACTCCTTATAATAAGCAAATAATTTCTGGAAATCCATTTAAAACCACTTTGCCAACAGAAACAGATATTTGTATAGATGATTTAAGGAAACAGAAAAAAATGTTTTAAACCCAAGTTGAAGAATGTAATCAAACTGTGACCGTTTAATTGATGTTGTTTTTCTAAACATTTTCAACTTTACTGACCATACGGAATGAGTGTGACCACCCGAAAGTAGCAGAGGCGGCTTAACTACTTCTAAACCATGAACTTCGTGGATATAAAAGACCGCATCCAGTTCATAGCAAGGAGCTTATGGCCTTAAACATTCCAAATGATCAGGTCACGAGGCTACTAGGTTGCAGCATCCGCACATGTTTATAACCTCCTTCGACACGTACAGTCGGGTAATGCTACCATCAGGAGACAACCTAGCGAAGTATTATAAGAAATCACAGACAAGAAGTTGATTGTCTGTCAAAAGGTCACATTTTAACAAATATTCTTCACCACAGAATATTGTGTAACCAACCAGGAGAAACACACAAAAACTAAAAATATAGATGGTTTAGTAGAACTTGTGGAGACGAGAGGAAACAGAGGTCAGGAAAGAAATTATTTTAGGGAACTCAATAAGTCGCATTGACAGGGAAGACATTGATGTTGTGATTGATATATTTCCTGAAAATCCTGAAGCCATATTTATTTGGAATACCGTTAGGACCGCATCGCAACAGTGATGCCTTATAGGGAGATAATTTCGTTGAACTGTTTACGCCCATATCCAGCAGAAACACAGATGATAAGAATGAAACATTTTAAGGAACCCCATAAGCCATTTTTCTGAGAGTTCTTAAATGCGCATCTGCCAACAGAAACAGAGATGCTGAAAGTGAGATGATTTCGTTGAACTCATTAAGTCCGAATCGACATGGCTATAACTGAGATGATTTTCATCAAACTTATTAAACCTGCATCGCCAAGGAAAACAGCGATATTGTGAATGAGATATTTCCTGAAACACCTATCACCGTATCAGCAGCAGAAACAGAGATGTTGTTAGTGTGATGATTTCGTTGAACTGAATATACTCGTATCGACAGCAGAAATACAGATGATGTGAGGTAGACATTTCTGGGAACTCCATAATCCGATATTTTCTTAAACTCTTTAAATCCGTATGGTCAACAGAAACAGAGATGGTAAAAGTGAGATGATTTCGTTGAATACATTAAGTCCGAATCGACATGATAAATAGGGAGGTTTGAATTGAGATGGTTTCATACGCTCATTAAACTTACCTCGACAGAGGAAGCAGCGATATCGTGAATGAGATCTTTTTGCAGAACTCCTTAAATCTGCATTGACAACAAAAACAGAGATGCTGAAAATGAGATGATTTCGTTGAACTTGTTTAGACCAAATTTACCGGAGAAACGACCATAAAATGTTGTGAATAAGACATTTCTTTGGAACTCGATAAGTCGATATTTTCTGGAACTCCAGTAAGACCATATCGCCGACCGAAACAGATGCTGAGAGTAAAGTGATGTCGTTGAACTGGCTATGCCCGTGATGCATGTTTGAAACTCCTTTAGCCGATATTTTCTGAACTCCATTAAGAGCGCATTACAAGAGGTAACAGTGATGTTGTAAATGGGAGACTTCTTGGAACTCCATAAACCAAAAATTTCGAAGACTCCTTCAAGCCGTAAATAAGACGGTGTCGTTAAACCTGTTGTGCAGCATCGACCGGGAAAACATTGATAATGTGAATGAGATATTTCCTGGAACTCCTTATAATAAGCCAATAATTTTTGGAAATCCATTTACACCACTTCGCCAACTGAAACAGATATTGGTAAAGATGATTTAAGGAAACAGAAAATGTTTTGAACCAAAGTTGAAGAATATTATCAAACTGTGACCGTTTAATTGATGTTGTTTTTCTGAACATTTCCAACTTTACTGACCATAAGGAATGAGTGTGACCGCCCAAAAGTAGCAGAGGCGGCTTAACTACTTCTAAACCATGAACTTCGTGGATATTAAAGACCGCATCCAGTTCATAGCAAGGAGCTTATGGCCTTAAACATTCCAAATGATCAGGTCACGAGGCTACTAGGTTGCAGCATCCGCACATGTTTATAACCTCCTTCGACACGTACAGTCGGGTAATGCTACCATCAGGAGACAACCTAGCGAAGTATTATAAGAAATCACAGACAAGAAGTTGATTGTCTGTCAAAAGGTCACATTTTAACAAATATTCTTCACCAAAGAATATTGTGTAACCCGCCAGGAGAAACACACAAAAACTAAAAAAAATTTAGATGGTTTAGTAGAACTTGTGGAGACGAGAGGAAACAGAGGTCAGGAAAGAGATTAGTTTGGGGAACTCAATAAGTTGCATTGACAGGGAAAATATTGATGTTGTGATTGATATATTTCCTGAAAATCCCGAAGCCATAATTTTCTGGAATACCGCTAGGACCGCATCGCAACAGTGATGCTGAGAGGGAGATAATTTCGTTGAAATGATTACGCCAATATCGCCAGCAGAAACACAGATGATAAGAATGATTTTTTTTAGGAAATCCATAAGCCATTTTTTGAGAGTTCTAAAATTCGCATATGCTATTAGAAATAGAGAAGCTGAAAATGAGATGATTTCGTTGAACTCATTAAGTTCGAATCGACATGGCTATAACTGAGATGATTTTCATCGAACTAATTAAACCTGTATCGCCAAGGAAAACAGCGATATTGTGAATGAGATACTTCCTGGAACTCCTTAACACCGTATCAGCAGCAGAAACAGAGATGCTGTGAATGTGATGATTTCGTTGAACTGAATATACTCGTATCGACAGCAGAAATACAGATGATGTGAGGTAGACATTTCTGGGAACTCCATAATCCGATATTTTCTTAAACTCTTTAAATCCGCATTGTCAACAGAAACAGAGATGGTAAAAGTGAGATGATTTCGTTGAATACATTAAGTCCGAATCGACATGATAAATAGGGAGGTTTGAATTGAGATGGTTTCATAAACTCATTAAACCTGCCTCGAAAGAGGAAGCAGCGATATCGTGAATGAGATCTTTTTGCGAAACTCCTTAAATCTGCATTGGCAACAAAAACAGAGATGCTGAAAATGACATGATTTTGTTGAACTTGTTTAGACCGAATTTACCGGAGAAACGACCAAAAAAGGTTGTGAATAAGACCTTTCTTTGGAACTCGATAAGTCGATATTTTCTGGAACTCCATTAAGACCATATCGCCAACAGAAACAGATGCTGAGAGTGAAGTGATGTCATTGAACTGGCTATGCCCGCATCGCCAGTGATGCATTTTTGAAACTCCTTTAGCCGATATTTTCTGAATTCCATTAAGACCACATTACAAGAGGAAACAGTGATGTTGTAAATGGGAGATTTCTTGGAACTCTATAAACCAATAATTTCTAAGACTAATTCAAGCCGTAAATAAGACGTTGTCGTTGAACCTATTATGCAGCATTGACCGGTAAAACATCGATGATGTGAATGAGATATTTGACACTCCTTATAATAAGCCAATAATTTTTGGAAATCCATTTACACCACTTCGCCAACTGAAACATATATTGGTAAAGATGATTTAAGGAAACAGAAAATGGTTTGAACCAAAGTTGAAGAATATTATCAAACTGTGACCGTTTAATTGATGTTGTTTTTCTGAACATTTCCAACTTTACTGACCATAAGGAATGAGTGGGACCGCCCAAAAGTAGCAGAGGCGGCTTAACTACTTCTAAACCATGAACTTTGTGGATATAAAAGACCGCATCCAGTTCATAGCAAGGAGCTTATGGCCTTAAACATTCCAAATGATCAGATCACGAGGCTACTAGGTTGCAGCATCCGCACATGTTTATAACCTCCTTCAACACGTACAGTCGGGTAATGCTACCATCAGGAGACAACCTAGCGAAGTCTTATAAGAAATCACAGACAAGAAGTTGATTGTCTGTCAAAAGGTCACATTTTAACAAATATTCTTCACCAAAGAATATTGTGTAACCCGCCAGGAGAAACACACAAAAACTAAAAAAAATTTAGATGGTTTAGTAGAACTTGTGGAGACGAGAGTAAACAGAGGTCAGGAAAGAGATTAGTTTGGGGAACTCAATAAGTTGCATTGACAGGGAAAATATTGATGTTGTGATTGATATATTTCCTGAAAATCCCGAAGCCATAATTTTCTGGAATACCGCTAGGACCGCATCGCAACAGTGATGCTGAGAGGGAGATAATTTCGTTGAAATGATTACGCCAATATCGCCAGCAGAAACACAGATGATAAGGATGATTTTTTTTTTAGGAAATCCATAAGCCATTTTTTGAGAATTTCTAAAATTCGCATATGCCAATAGAAATAGAGATGCTGAAAATGAGATGATTTCGTTAAACTCATTAAGTCCGAATCGACATGGCTATAACTGAGATGATTTTCATCGAACTAATTAAACCTGTATCGCCAAGGAAAACAGCGATATTGTGAATGAGATACTTCCTGGAGCTCCTTAACACCGTATCAACAGCAGAAACAGAGATGCTGTGAGTGTGATGATTTTGTTGAACTGAATATACTCGTATCGACAGCAGAAATACAGATGATGTGAGGTCGACATTTCTGGGAACTCCATAATCCGATATTTTCTTAAACTCTTTAAATCCGCATTGTCAACAGAAACAGAGATGGTAAAAGTGAGATGATTTCGTTGAATACATTAAGTCCGAATCGACATGATAAATAGGGAGGTTTGAATTGAGATGGTTTCATAAACTCATTAAACCTGCCTCGACAGAGGAAGCAGCGATATCATGAATGAGATCTTTTTGCGAAACTCCTTAAATCTGCATTGACAACAAAAACAGAGATGCTGAAAATGAGATGATTTTGTTGAACTTGTTTAGACCGAATTTACCGGAGAAACGACCATAAAATGTTGTGAATAAGACATTTCTTTGGAACTCGATGAGTCGATATTTTCTGGAACTCCATTAAGACCATATCGCCAACAGAAACAGATGCTGAGAGTGAAGTGATGTCGTTGAACTGGCTATACCCGCATCGCCAGTGATTCATTTTTGAAACTCCTTTAGCCGATATTTTCTGAATTCCATTAAGACCACATTACAAGAGGAAACAGTGATGTTGTAAATGGGAGATTTCTTGGAACTCTATAAACCAATAATTTCTAAGACTCCTTCAAGCCGTAAACAAGACGTTGTCGTTAAACTTGTTATGCAGCATCGACCGGTAAAACATCGATGATGTGAATGAGATATTTCCTGACACTCCTTATAATAAGCCAATAATTTTTGGAAATCCATTTACACCACTTCGCCAACTGAAACATATATTGGTATAGATGATTTAAGGAAACAGAAAATGGTTTGAACCAAAGTTGAAGAATATTATCAAACTGTGACCGTTTAATTGATGTTGTTTTTCTGAACATTTCCAACTTTACTGACCATAAGGAATGAGTGGGACCGCCCAAAAGTAGCAGAGGCGGCTTAACTACTTCTAAACCATGAACTTTGTGGATATTAAAGACCGCATCCAGTTCATAGCAAGGAGCTTATGGCCTTAAACATTCCAAATGATCAGGTCACGAGGTTACTAGGTTGCAGCATCCGCACATGTTTATAACCTCCTTCGACACGTACAGTCGGGTAATGCTACCATCAGGAGACAACCTAGCGAAGTATTATAAGAAATCACAGACAAGAAGTTGATTGTCTGTCAAAAGGTCACATTTTAACAAATATTCTTCACCAAAGAATATTGTGTAACCCGCCAGGAGAAACACACAAAAACTAAACATTTAGATGGTTTAGTAGAACTTGTGGAGACGAGAGGAAACAGAGGTCAGGAAAGAGATTAGTTTGGGGAACTCAATAAGTTGCATTGACAGGGAAAATGTTGATGTTGTGATTGATATATTTCCTGAAAATCCCGAAGCCATAATTTTCTGGAATACCGCTAGGACCGCATCGCAACAGTGATGCTGAGAGGGAGATAATTTCGTTGAAATGATTACGCCAATATCGCCAGCAGAAACACAGATGATAAGAATGAAATATTTTTAGGAAATCCATAAGCCATTTTTTGAGAATTCTAAAATTCGCATATGCCAATAGAAATAGAGATGCTGAAAATGAGATGATTTCGTTAAACTCATTAAGTCCGAATCGACATGGCTATAACTGAGATGATTTTCATCGAACTAATTAAACCTGCATCGCCAAGGAAAACAGCGATATTGTGAATGAGATACTTCCTGGAGCTCCTTAACACCGTATCAACAGCAGAAACAGAGATGCTGTGAGTGTGATGATTTTGTTGAACTGAATATACTCGTATCGACAGCAGAAATACAGATGATGTGAGGTCGACATTTCTGGGAACTCCATAATCCGATATTTTCTTAAACTCTTTAAATCCGCATTGTCAACAGAAACAGAGATGGTAAAAGTGAGATGATTTCGTTGAATACATTAAGTCCGAATCGACATGATAAATAGGGAGGTTTGAATTGAGATGGTTTCATAAACTCATTAAACCTGCCTCGACAGAGGAAGCAGCGATATCATGAATGAGATCTTTTTGCGAAACTCCTTAAATCTGCATTGACAACAAAAACAGAGATGCTGAAAATGAGATGATTTTGTTGAACTTGTTTAGACCGAATTTACCGGAGAAACGACCATAAAATGTTGTGAATAAGACATTTCTTTGGAACTCGATGAGTCGATATTTTCTGGAACTCCATTAAGACCATATCGCCAACAGAAACAGATGCTGAGAGTGAAGTGATGTCGTTGAACTGGCTATACCCGCATCGCCAGTGATTCATTTTTGAAACTCCTTTAGCCGATATTTTCTGAACTCCATTAAGACCGTATAACAAGAGGAAACAGTGATGTGTAAATGGGAGATTTCTTGGAACTCTATAAACCAATAATTTCTAAGACTCCTTCAAGCCGTAAACAAGACGTTGTCGTTAAACTTGTTATGCAGCATCGACCGGTAAAACATCGATGATGTGAATGAGATATTTCCGGACACTCCTTATAATAAGCAAATAATTTCTGGAAATCCATTTACACCACTTCGCCAACTGAAACAGATATTGGTATAGATGATTTAAGGAAACAGAAAATGTTTTGAACCAAAGTTGAAGAATATTATCAAACTGTGACCGTTTAATTGATGTTGTTTTTCTGAACATTTCCAACTTTACTGACCATAAGGAATGAGTGGGACCGCCCAAAAGTAGCAGAGGCGGCTTAACTACTTCTAAACCATGAACTTTGTGGATATAAAAGACCGCATCCAGTTCATAGCAAGGAGCTTATGGCCTTAAACATTCCAAATGATCAGGTCACGAGGTTACTAGGTTGCAGCATCCGCACATGTTTATAACCTCCTTCGACACGTACAGTCGGGTAATGCTACCATCAGGAGACAACCTAGCGAAGTATTATAAGAAATCACAGACAAGAAGTTGATTGTCTGTCAAAAGGTCACATTTTAACAAATATTCTTCACCAAAGAATATTGTGTAACCCGCCAGGAGAAACACACAAAAACTAAAAAAAATTTAGATGGTTTAGTAGAACTTGTGGAGACGAGAGGAAACAGAGGTCAGGAAAGAGATTAGGTTGTGGAACTCAATAAGTTGCATTGACAGGGAAAATATTGATGTTGTGATTGATATATTTCCTGAAAATCCCGAAGCCATAATTTTCTGGAATACCGCTAGAACCGCATCGCAACAGTGATCCTGAGAGGGTGATAATTTCGTTGAAATGATTACGCCAATATCGCCAGCAGAAACACAGATGATAAGAATGAAATATTTTTAGGAAATCCATAAGCCATTTTTTGAGAATTCTAAAATTCGCATATGCCAATAGAAATAGAGATGCTGAAAATGAGATGATTTCGTTGAACTCATTAAGTCCGAATCGAATTAAAAATTAGGAAAGCTATAACTGAGATGATTTTCATCGAACTAAATAAACCTGCATCGCCAAGGAAAACAGCGATATTGTGAATGAGATATCTCCTGGAACTCCTTAACACCGTATCAGCAGCAGAAACAGAGATGCTGTTAGTGTGATGATTTCTGGGAACTCCATAATCCGATATTTTCTGAAAATCTTCAAATCTGCGTTTCAATCAGAAATAGAAATGCTGAAAATGGGATGATTTCGTCGAATTTGGTAACATGAAAAACGACGATGTTTTGATTAAGACCTTTCTTTGAAACTCGATAAGCCGATATTCTCTGGTTTTCCATTAAGACCATATCGCCAACAGAAGCAGAGATGTCGAGATTGATATGATTTCGTTGAACTGGCTTAGTCCGCATCGCCAGCAGAAACATGGATGATGATAGTGAGACATTTATTGGAGCATCATAAACCGATACTTTTTTAATCTCCATTAAGACTATATTGCCAACAGAAACAGAAATGCTGAGAGTGGCCGTCAGCCAGCAACAGCATGAGACATAGAGATGCTGAGAGTAAGTGATGTAGGTAAATATTCAACATGATAATTGTGGATAGAAAATAACATCTCGTATGAGGTAGATTAAAAGGTTTATGACAGGTGAACCTTTTTACTAGAACTTGGAAAAGTCTATTGCATTACATCCCGGACACATGGTTGTTATAAAACTAGAACCTTTCAAAATCCCGGAGACTTTAGGGAAGATAACAACAAAAGAGACATAAAATGTGAAAAATGTCTAAAAGAAATAGTATGATTTGAATATATGAACAAAATACACGCCAAATACATGAGAAAATAATCATTTCAAGCGATTTTTATTCATAAAATGTCAATGTGCAGTAGACGTTTGCACACAACGGTGTTTTTTGCTTGCAGCCGAGTGACAAATTTGTTGGTCAACAGGTGTAATTCCCTTGAATATGTCTAACTCTTTCGACGTACAATAGTGTCGATAACGTAGCGTCCCAATCAGAACGATGTTATTACATTGTAGAAATGACTGCGTATTTTCAACTGCATTGTCGCTGCCTAGAGAATAACTAGAAGAGGTCCTTCAAACCGCGTGTGCGCAATCCCTCCAGTGACGTTCATCAACTCAACGAAAAAAGAACGAACCCCAGATATCTAATCAGCCTGCATCCTGGGAAGGTAGCAAAAATTGTGGATGGTTTTTCTATTCAAATAAGACGTACCTAGCAATAAAATCATAGAAGCACAGCTGATTATTATTACAAGCATCTCATTTGAAAGAAGTATAAGTGTCGCGCGTACCGCATTGTTGATTAATTACATAACTAAAATAGAATATTTAAAAACATCTGAAAGTAAAATAAAATGAAGGAAAAGTAAAATGCAGCATAATTATGTCATACGGCACCGAATCCCACAGGCTGAATGAATCCAGCAAAAATTAGGTGTGGTGAGGAGATAATGATGTCCTTTAGCTATATTTTAAGTTTGGTTAAGATTGGATTTATAGTTTTTGAGAAACAGAGCTAAATGCAAAACTTCAAAGTCAAGTCTTATAATAAATAGTTTAGTATCCCTAAGCTTCACAGCCTCTGCATCCCACGGCCCTGAAATGGTGAACAATTAGGTGTGTTGAGGTAATAATGATATCCTTTAGCTATGTTTAAAGTTAGGTTAGGATTAGATTTATAGTTTTTGACAGAGCTAAATGCAAAACTTCAAAGTCAAGTCTTATAATAAATAGTTTAGTATCCCTAAGCTTCACAGCCTCTGCATCCCACGGCCCTGAAATGGTGTACAATTAGGTGTGTTGAGGTAATAATGATATCCTTTAGCTATGTTTAAAGTTAGGTTAGGATTAGATTTATAGTTTTTGAGAAACAGAGCTAAACGCAAAACTTAAGTAAAGTCTTATAAATAGTTTATCGTCCCTAAGTTTCACAGCCTCTGCGTCCCACGGCCTGAAATGAATTCTGTAATAATTAGGTGTGTTGAGGTAATAATGATATCCTTTAGCTATGTTTAAAGTTTGGTTAGGATTAGATTTATAGTTTTTGAGAAACAGAGCTAAACGCAAAACTTAAGTAAAGTCTTATAAATAGTTTATCGTCCCTAAGTTTCACAGCCTCTGCGTCCCACGGCCTGAAATGAATTCTGTAATAATTAGGTGTGTTGAGGTAATAATGATATCCTTTAGCTATGTTTAAAGTTTGGTTAGGATTAGATTTATAGTTTTTGATAATTAGGTGTGTTGAGGTGGTAATGATGTCCTTTAGCTATGTTTAAAGTTTGGTTAGGATTAGATTTATAGTTTTTGAGAAACAGAGCTAAACGCAAAACTTAAGTAAAGTCTTATAAATAGTTTATCGTCCCTAAGTTTCACAGCCTCTGCGTTCCACGGCCTGAAATGAATTCTGTAATAATTAGGTGTGTTGAGGTAATAATGATATCCTTTAGCTATGTTTAAAGTTTGGTTAGGATTGGACTTCTTTTTTAGAGAAACAAAGCTAAACACAAACCTTTTAAGTGAAATATTGACGACAACGCCGCCGCCGGAAAAATAACACCGTAGTATCGTCTTCGCGAACTATCGTCATAAATACAGGATTTTCTGTTTTATTTTAAACATCCGCTTCTAGTGACATTAGCCAAAGAATTCCATGCTCACTGAATATCAGGCGAGGTTTGTGATAAAAGCATTCATACATTTCCAGTCCTGTCACATGAGACATGAATTAATTTTGCACATAGTATAAACAAGTAAGAAGTGATTGCATCTCCTTGACGACAGCCTCGTTTAATATTAAGATAAGACGACAAATTACCGCCCTTAATAACTACTGAAAAGTATTCCTATGTAGAGTTTTAATCCAAATCGAAATACTGTTACCGAAACCATAACAAATTAAAACTTCATCAACAAAATGCCATGATACCGAATGGAAAGCTTTTTCAAAGTCTATCATTAATAACATCCCAGAAATATCACGTTCTTCTGCATAATGCGTTACATCGTAAATAAATCCTGTATTTACCCCAAATCACCCCTTTCTATCAATTTACCCAGAATAGTTCTTATCTTATAAGCTACAGTACCTGATCATATTTTGTAAACAATATTTAATAATGATATGGACCTCCAATTTTTCTATATAATGTTTCGGTTTGTTAGCTTTTGGAATACATGTAATAACTCCCCGTCTTCATGTTATAGATAAGTCTCCCATTTTATATCCTTAATTATAAGATCTGACAACAAAATAACCTATCTGCCTCCAAAAACATTTTAAAAATCCAGCTGTGAATCCGTCATACCCTGACTTTTGTTTTTCTTCATACGTTTTAAAGTTTTACCTACCTCCTCTTCAAAAGTTATCTCCCCTTCTAGACTATTTGATTGAAGTTGAGACAATTTTGGTACTTTACAATTTTGGAGAAAAATCCCCCCCCCCCCCAAAAAAAAAAAAAAAAAAAAAAAAAAAAACGCCGACTGAAATGTTCTAAAAATGCACATTTTAAAAAAGGGTCCTCCTGCAAATTTTTTGGACTTCATTTTTAAAAAATTCTCTGCGTGGCGCATTTCGTAAAACGTCCAAGCACGTAATGTTCAAAACCTATAATAATAAAAAATATTTATAATACTATTACAATACACGTGAACTAGACTAAAAATGTTCATCACGGGATTCTACTATTTCAAAAAATGTCTCTTAAAAGATTAATTTGTTTATATGTTTTAGCAGGACAATTAATTAATCGAAAAATTGCCATGTCAAGAACGCTTCAAAATCATCAAAATACATCGTAAAATTCATTAAATCGTAATAAATTTTTTCTGAGGGAGACCCCACAAACACCAATTTTTCGCGCCATCGGCGCTCGCAAATTCATCAAAACTCTTTTCAGCCATTGTTTTTTTTCCCGGGGGAGGCCCCCGAATCCCCCAAAACAGCAATATATCGCGCCTCGACGCTCGCAAAATCGTTAAAATACATCGTAAAACTCATCTCATCCATTCTAAATCGAAGTATTTTTTTCTCGGAGGAGACCCCCGGACCCCCAAACACCACAAATCCCGGCCTGAAAGGCTTGTCGTACGCCAATTTTGGTATTCAAGAATATACGGTTGTGTGTATGAATTAATCTCCTCCCAAATTGGGATATAGCGGGGCGGCGCGTTTGGGGGGGGGGGGGGGGGGGTTCAAAATGTTGAGAACCTTTGCCCCTCTCAGTTTTAAACGTATCTCTGGTTTTTGATAAGCATACGCGGTGTATATGAACCATCTTTTGTTTCCAGTCTCTTAAAATACCGTCCTGTAAATCAGCTCGTCATATTGTTTTCTCCTCACTAAAAGGCCAACTTCCTTCGATCTTCTAGCATTGATATTATCATATTAATAATGTTTATCATCAAATGATGATGTCTCGCCTGTGATGGTGTCCTACAACTAGCTGTACCCATAGACCTGATCTACAGAGGGGTGTAGGCATAAATTGTAATGAAAAAATACACAAATTACTCGTTAGATCTGTTTATCTACCACATGGCTGAAAAGATGAATGCGAAAGGTCATCATCACAAATATTTAATGTTGTAAACGAAAAGTCCGACGTTCTGATACGTTTTCATTTACCAGAGTGTTCATAGAACATTTTAGACATTTTAGGGGTCTTTTGACCCAGACCCCTAAAACGTTTAAAGGTCCATATTTATATTAACTGTAACTAATTCTCAGATATCTGTGGTTCGGTACCCCGATGCCATACCGACAGTGTTATTGTATTAGGTAAACGACAGTCCTGAACTGTATATGTGTTAGTGAACTCTAATTATACCAGTCGCAACGAAACCAACCAGGCGAGACAAAAACTGGCACGGATGTTATCGTAACGGTATCGGTGTCGGTAACGGATCCTTTTGCTATCCGGATCTGAGAATTAGATACAGTGTATATATATTTTGGACCAACCAGAGTGGTCAATAGACCAATTTTTAGCTATTTTCAGATACGTTATGTTCACTTTACATATTTAATATGAGTTTTATCATTTTTTTCCTTACATGTCTAAAATGGTCTATGGACACCCTAGTGGGTCCAAATGCTCATAAACTGTAAATAATTCTCATGTCCCTGTGGTATTAACGATTCATTCAATTCTGAGGTGTGGTTCGGACTCCGAAATCGTTCTTGCGTAACGTGATCGTGAGTTCATCGAGATCGTAATCGAGTACGTATACATACTAACATGGAATTTAAATTATTAGAACAGAAGATGCATATGAAATACCCCGAAAGATGCTTTCTCTTATACATTTAGTACGTGGTGTATGTCTGAACATTATTACACTAGAGACTTATAATTAAATGTATAAACGATCCATTATCGTGTAATACATGCAATTCAATCTAACTTCTATTTCCAATCAACCGTATATATAATCAGAAAAGTACACACACCGTAAAAATCTTAACAAATATATAGAGCTTTTAGATCATTTATAATTAACAAATGAAGAAGCAGACTTACATGATCTCCATCTCACTAACGTGTTCGTCCATGGCACAAAAAGACTATATATAGCTATATGTACCTTGTGTCATAACAACCAATGAAACAACAGATCTTCTATGACGTGACATTGACCCCTAAGACATTTCGGACAAACGTATCTACTATAATGATAACTCCATAATGTTACCTGTAGGTAAATATAATGTCATTACAGACGAAAATTAGTAAAATGGCAATCTTGAATTTTTGCAAAAAATGGAAGGCCTGCTACATGTATAAGACGAGCTGCTTCCCGTTGGGCTTTCTCTAACATTTCAGATTCATGTAGGGTACAGCCATCCTATAACTCAAAACCGTGTTCTAAACGGGCAAAATAAATTATTTATGAATTTCCAAAAGATAATTCCTACTTAGTATATATTTCAGTCACCGAAGAATTGCTTTCATTGCGGATGTACATATTGCCTTTATATGATCTATTTGTATTACAATTAAATGTAACTCCCAAGTGTCTATGACAATCACTGAAATACAAAAAAATCCATCAAAGTTCAAGTCTAAATCTCCGTCAATATCAATAGAGTTCGAGATAAAAAGAATCTTACATGGGCCAGTCAGGTGTACAGGGATATCTCAACCTTCGTGAAAGATTTTGACCATGAACCCTCGTCAAGCCTCGGGTTGACCAGCCAAAATCTTTCACTCCGGTTGAGATAGCCCTGTCCACCAGACAGGCCAGTGTAAATTAGAATTAAATGAAACTAGCCAGGTTGTAGACCACAAGTTCAAATATTCCAGATCTCTGTTCAAAACGGTTTCAATTTCAAGACATGAAGGAGATGAAGTTATAAGTAATGTAGCATCTGTAAAATCGATCTGAAATCGAGATTATCTGCAATATCATGAATATAAATCAAAAATAAAAGAGGGCCAAGAATAGATCCTTGGCGAACCCCTGCTAAAATTTGATCCAAATGAGACGACGGACTATTATTCATAAAATACCCTAGGTCGTCTATCAATCAAATAGTTTTCGGTCAATTATAGATTTCTCCGTATATTCCATAATATTTCTATTTCATTAATTAACTCTTTCGCCAAATGCGATCGAAAGCTTTCGAGATATCCCAAAACCATACTGACATATTTCCTTTCTTTTAGAGCGGTACAAATAATATGATAAATTTCAATGCGTTGATAAACAGTTGAATGAACGATTATCTAAAAGATAATTATGCAAATATTTATAGATCACTCTTTCAAAATCTTTAACAACAGCAGACAATAGGGATATATATATAGACCCATACATGTAATTGGATAGAGAATGTCTGTCACCTTTCTTAAACAGTGGCACGACTTAAGCTTAATTCCTTGCAGTTGGAAAAATACCAGTCGAGATTGACATAATAAATAATATCTCTACAGGAATACAAATGGTTTGAGAAGTACTTTTTTTATAATTTGCTCACTTATTCCGTCTTGACCCGAGGCTTTACCACGCTTTAGTTGTTGTATTACGGCTCGAACCTAACACCTCATGGCTGTGGTGTACCCGATATGGAGTGGACACTTCAAGATAGAGGACACATCACAGTGAAAAAGTCAGGTGTCGGATACAAAGTGAAGTTTCTCCGGAAATAAGTAGCAATTTTTTCCACATTATAGCTAAATTTTGAGAGGATTGAACAAGGAACACACAAATCCTTTCTTCTGTATTCTTAATAACGTTTAATTTAAAACATTATATTCGGGCTTTTTAATGCTTATATTTTTGCCACACACAATTTTCATCATGAATATCAAGAAAGAACTTATCTACTTACCTCTGCCAAAATACAGCTCGTTTGGTTAACTCATTAATTACTTATCGATCACAGGGGGCCAACTCAATGAAAATGGATGTTTTCATACATTTTTTTTGTATTTTGTTGATCAACTGATGAAATCACACACAAACACAAACACTTAGGAGTAATTTTAAGTAGCGATGCTAAATGGTCTGAACACATAGATGAAATTATTAAGAAGGTTTCGAAATATATAGCAACACTTCGTAAATTGAAATTTCTACTAAGCAGAAAATTTTTAGAAAAAATGTATCTAACATATATAAGACCTATTTTAGAGTATGCATGTGAAGTTTGGGATAATTGTGGTGTCACAAATTCTAATAATCTTGAAAATTTACAACTTGATGCCGCCCGTATTATTACAGGACTACCAATATATACCAAAACAGAGTTTATTTATAAAGAAATTGGATGGCTTCCATTATCTAAACGGAGAGAGATAAGAAAATTAACCCTGTTTTATAATATTAAACACAACATAGCTCCCTCATATTTATGTAATATATTACCAGAAAACATCGGTGTCCTGACAAACTATGACTTAAGAAATTTCCGGGACGTGAGGCAACATCGTTATAGACTCCAACGCACATTAAACTCCTTCTTTCCTTCAACTTCTTCTCTTTGGAATAATTTAGATATATCTATTAGAAATTCTCCAACTTTAAATACCTTCAAATCAAATTTAAGTAAATCTTTCCTTCCTGAAACCGATTTGTGTTTTCTAAATTTTGGTACTAGACGGCTTAATATTCTCCACTGTAGATAAAGTACTTTAAATTACGATCTTTTCAGATGCAATCTTTTGCCTTCAGCACGATGTGAGTGTGGATTCACGTGCGAAGACTCTTATCACTTTTTCCTTACATGCCCAAAATATCACATTATACGACAGACATTATTAAACGATCTTCATTGGTACCCCGGTGACATCACATTAGATACATTACTAAGAGGAGATGCAGCTTTAGAAAATGATGCTAACCTTAATATTGCAAAGGCAGTCCATATTTATATTGATAGTACTGGCAGGTTTTGACATTATGAGCATCCTACCCCATTTCCTATATCTACCCCGTATCTTAGTTGATTAATAGATTACATGTTATACATATGTCAACAGTACAAATTAGTTGTATCTGCTGGCTGGTGTAGTTGAAAGATTTTCAAGGAAAAAAATGGCTTCGAGTGGAACTTTAGTGCAATGTTTTCTATGGAATGTGTATAATGGACAACGTTTTTAAGGAAGTAACCGATCGGTGTTTCCCAGCCAGTCAGATAACTATGTATACAATTATCACTTTTACAAATAATTATAACTTAATCAATAACTATTCTCCTCTCCTATACTCCTCTATATTTCCCTTTTCTCCTTCATTCTTAAAATAGAAAATTTTGATTCATATTATGTATATGTATTGTCTTCATTGCTGTCCATTATGTATATATTCATATTATGTATTCGGGAGAGGACGTTACTAAGTTGGCAAAACTTGTGTCCAATCCCTGTTGTCAATAATTTACGACAATAAAAATATGTTTAAAATCAAATCAACTGATGAATATATATATAACAGTCGTATTTTCTGAAAAAAATCACATGACTGTTAGATATATATTCATCAGTCCATCCACCAAATACCAAAAAATATGTATGAAAACATCCATTTTCATTGAGTTGGCCCCCTGTGTTATCGATGTAAAAACAATATCGCATTAGCATGGAGTTGACCGTGTCAATTTACAATCTTTTGGCAACGGAGTGGGCTCGAAATTATGGTGAGGTAGTGTACTTTTTTGGATATGGAGCAGGCAATCAATCAATCAATTTACGATATAACGTCCCCGGTAATATTTGAATTAAAAATATTTCGGATAAACGTGCCACAATTAGCGAAAATATAGCTAACCATGGTGTCATGACAAAGGTAACAAAACGTCGGGATCCTAAGTAATGTAACAACAGTAACTTCTGAAAAGAAGGGGAGTAACTCTGATAGATAAGAATGATCGAGAATGACGAACCTGATGATTGCAGCTAGAATGACGTATGAATTAGACATATTAGTTATCAATCACGTTATTGTAATCTTAAACTGGTATTTTTGAATGTCATTAGGCGTATCATAAAATAGGCGCGATAACGTAATGTTTAATTTTAACACACCCACACACCCACACACCCACACACACACATCCTCCCCCCCCCCCACACACACCCTCCCCTACACACACCCACCCCCCCCCCCCACACACACACCCCCCCCCCCCCACACACACACACCCCCCCCCCCCCCGACACACACAAACACACACACACACAACAAAAAAAACGAGACTGTGGACGAATAGAAATTACGCTTCCAAATTGTGACTGGAATCCAACGAAAAAAATTGTAAACGACCAAGAAAGAATCAAGAACTTTATGGATGGGACAACCCGATTATCCCAGAATGATCTATATTAAAATGGATGATATGTGCCCGCGAAGACACGCAAGGATGGAGAAAACAAACGCAATATAACTCCATTTTTGTGGCTAGATAGCATACTGGTAGACTTGAAAATCTATCTAAAAGTAGAACTCCCCCAGCTTTTTAACAAAATTTCACATTGGATTTGATAACATTCCATTGTTTACACAAAATGGAATTTTAAGAAACCAATGATAGCAGAGGTAGTGACTCAATTAATATTTTAATTCATGCGCTCTAGCTGTTACTTGACGCCAATGTATGGACTCGGGAATGGCACTCACAAGTATTACAGTTAGCCCCACTCCTCTCCATGGAAACTTGAGGACGAGTTCCTTCCTGTAGGGGGATAAGTAACCCTGGTGAACACTTGTAGCAATATCCTCTCGATGAGATGGAACTATTCTTTAGTAAACCGGCGGTCCGAATCAGCGGAAGCAGTGATCAAATTATATGAAATCATGAAAAAGTTATGTTTGTTACACGCAAAAGGAAAAGTAAAATAATTAATTTTGTTCAGATGAATATATTAAGAACCACGATTCTTACATAATGATAGCTTATTGTTTCTATAGATTAACTAGGTACATTAATTTATGTCTTAAAATGGATAATTCAAAGTTGTTTACAACAAACATTTTCATATTCTTTATTAGCGTTGAACGTAGATAATAATAACTTATAACCAATCCTTTGGTGATTTGATATGTTTGCGGATTCTTGAGATGATTTATCAAAAATATAACCACGAAAGAGTAAAGCATATTATTCTCTTTAAACCAGATCGCGAAGTTTCATTTTCTTATATTGTAATTTTCTCATTTAAGGTAAAATAGCTAAAATTTTTATCAGCAAAAATAAGAGCAGACAATACTTTTTTATTTTAATTTTATTTTTTTATTTTTTTACATAATAATTTGGCACAAACGTACAGTGTTATATAACACACAGTTATTCACAATTATTGCTACCGTAATTACATCAACTAGAATACTGGCGCGTCAGAAACGGCCCAGTTCAATGTGCCTTACAAATAGAAAATGACTGATGACTGTATAGTTCAAGAGATCCTAGAAGTGTCTTGGCACCTACCAAAGAATGATCTATGTCTGACAATGGAAAATGGATTTTTTTTTCTGTTTGTCAAACTTTAAATATCAAATTCCAATAGCTGTATGTTGGCCATCGTGTTGATGGGTCTTTCCCAAAATGCCATATGCACAACCAGGGTCCTAGGGGAACTAACCTATGCAATTTGAGACAGAACAGATCCTTTCAGTGCTTTCTGAGAAATAGCGGTAACAAAAAAAAAAAAAAAAAAAAAAAAAGACAGACGGACGGACGGACAGACGGACGGACGAGCAGACAGACAGACGGACAATCTGAATACTGTAGAGCACCCGCATCTCGATGCGGGGCTCTGATTACTTGTATATTATTCCTTTATTATTGTGTTAATGATAAAATATTGAACGGAACTGTCTTTTTTTCTACATCAGTAACAACATTCAACACATATGCCTGGAATCAAAATATATAATAGATATAATTGTTCACGTGTTTGGAATTGTATCCACTAAACGTAAGTAAATTCCGGTCATTATTATCATTTATTATTTAATTCTTGTCCAGACAATTAATGACCAGTTGATGATGAAGTAATGGTGATGGTGTTATTTTTAAAAGAGGTCATAGTAATAGTAACATTGGTAGATGCAATCTCATTGCGGACCCTTGCATGCCACAACAAATTTCTGTCACTTAATCTACAAGTTGGCCGAAAAGTCTAAAAATGTCATAGTGACGTCATATATTGTGTTCCTAGGTCAACAAACGATCAATCCGTAAGCCGTTGACATGACATGGTTCATGGTTTTTATGTGGTCCTAGTGGCAATAGCAATGACAGATGTACCAAGTCTTAACGTCATTATTTTATGAGGTCCTAGTGGTGGTAACAGTTCAAAATAAACATCTATTCCTTATATTTACAGTTTTTCAAGTAAATGATTATTATTTTTTCCAGCGGCAGTTGCATATTTTTAATTAAAATACCGATATTTTTTCTCTCTCGTCATCATCAACGAATTCGATTGAACAGCTGAAGAGTCATTCATATGTTCCCGCCAAAAGTAGGGTCATGACCCCACGTTGAGCACTACGCCATCCACTATTCACGTAACAATAGAATCGCCGCGCGTGTTGTGCTAACATTATACACTGATAATGATAATACTAGAAAGCATGGTTATTGAGTCTATGTCAGTGCAAAATGTAAATATAGATGTACCAAATCGTGATGACGTCATGGTTCTATGAGATCCTAGTGGTGGTAACAGTGATATATGTATCAAATCGTGATGACGTCATTATTCTATGAGGTCCTAGTGGTAATAACAGTGATAGATGTACCAGGTTGGAGGAGTGCTGGTATAAGGAACCTCGCCTTCTGAATTGTCAATGTTTCCATTAGGTTCGCTATCAAAGAAGGTGTAACCAGGTTCTACGGTCATCCCACTGACCAACTGACAGCTAGAGCTTGAATATCGGAACAGGATAAATGGTGTTGACACAGGAAAGGTGGTCTCCACGGCTACCGATCCATCGCTTCTGTAATCATATATGAAACATGACAACATGATAATTAGAAGTCAAGCATTACTCGACAAATAAATGATTGAATGAAAAGATGCCAAGATTCGAGATTCCAGCACGTTGAAATACATGTAATATTAGAAAAAAAACACCGAGAAAAAGCCCATTCAAAAATTAACATATATCCGCATACATTTGGAAAAAATACGTATAAAAGTCTGTCACATTTATTTCATATATGTATCAATGATTCATTACCACTTTTTCCAGAGTGATTGCATTTCTGTAATTCTAAGTAATACTTGGTGATAGCGATCATTTTTTTTTCTCTCGCTATTGGTTTTAATGTGATACCTCATTTGACATTGTTGCACTAAATGTTTTTGGAATGCTTAGGTATGTGCAAAGATTAGGGATAGAATCATTTTAGTTCATTACAAATGTACATGTGATTGTAAACATGTAACAAAGACCGATTATCATTCCATCACGACCTCAAATGACCTAAACCATCAATAGACCGTAAACTAAAATTACAACCTTTGATAAAAAGAAGCTGTGCAACCTAGTGTAAAATCAACGATAACGCTGCAATGTGACAAAAATACAATGTTGCTACAATTTTACAAAATGACAAAAAAACAAAACTACACTGTAACGTTACAGTCTGATCACATCACAGGCTAGCAACCAAACAAGGAGAGCAAGACAGGACAAATGTCACATACAACGTTCTGGCAACTAAACGGCAAAGTTGCTACAAAGTTGGAAAAAAGTCAGGACCAATTTCTTATATAAAATAACATTAACAAAAACATTCGCAGACATCATGTTGCCAAATTTACTACAACGTTGATAAAAATGTTGAGAAATTTAAGTCGTTAGAACAACGTTCAGTGCCAACATTCTCAGTTTATCTTCTTGCAGCAAATAAAGTTCAACATTTCCAGAACACAGAAAGTATAGAGAAACTACTGCAGCACTGTTGCGAAATTAGCAGAAACAAAAACAGTCAGGGCAACTTTTGCGTTCAACCTTGTGGCATCTGAACTTCAAACTTGGTAAATAATATAAAAAAAAACGTTTACAATCTTCTGGCAATTACACTACAACGCTGTGACACTTTTGGCAAAAGATGCCAAGAAAACTTTCATTTACAATATCCAGGAAACGTTCATGGACCAGACTGCAATGATAGGGACATGAAGACGTAAAAAAATTAAAACATTCACAAATGTTTTTCTTGTACCAAACGTTCAACTATGGTATAACGTTGGAAGAAAATTTCATAAACGACAGGGAAATTCTTAATTAACTTTATTAACGATTTTAATTTGTAATTTTGTTATGAATTTAGCAAATAAGCAAGAAAACTTCCACACCAAACTTTCTACAAAGTAAACATGGACGTTGTAACAAAGACAGAAAACATCAGAAAACTTTCCCATGCAACTCTTTAGTAACTAAACTGTAAAATTTTACAAAAAGTTTGAACAAGTAAAACGTTAAACGTCACTTGCAACTTTTTGACATCCTAACTATAACTTTATAATCTGACTGAAGACCGACATAGACACGACTGTACGTGCTTACTACGATGGGTTTTGTTGACTTACTGACAAACAATGATCAGACCAACGTATATATGGTACACATACTTGCAACAGAAGTATAGATCTGTGTTTGAGCCATAATTGCCGTCAGGTAGAACACCCGTCCCCTGGGACCTGCCGCTTGGTGCGCTGTCCTCCTCGTCAAATGTTATCATACCCATGGTAAAACCTTAAAAACAAATTGTTTTAAAATGATTTAATATTACATATACATGTATATGTTACACTCAATTACATTAGTTCAGATGTTTGAGGTTATTTTTGTATTGTATGAAATAAAGGCACGTGAATTATTATGCTTTTGTGGGTCAGATATCAATGGGCCACAACATTTGGTTTATTGTAAAATAAGTAAAAACATGAAAATTAATGCCTTATTAGAATACTGTATTGAGTTGTTTAAATTAAATTATAAGCATTATTCTTAAATCTTTATCTTTAAAATCTTTAAAAAACCAACAGAAGGATATTCGCGTCTATGAAGAATGTCCTTCTTTGACTTAAACCTAAAAGGTATTGAGTATAATGCTTATTTTGTTAAAATGTAGTTGTTTTGAAACAATCTGGTTAACAATATTGAACAAAACAGATTCCTCCGATAGCAATTTAGCGTTGTTTATTAAACGAATGATATAAAGATTATAAACAACACACAACTTGGACACTTTTTCATGACAATTTAAGACCTACTTACTGTAAATCACTTTATTTTCGCGATATGCCAATTTTCGCATTGTTTCGCGAAAGGTTTTTCACGCGAATTCAAACGTTTCGCGAATAATTGTGTAAACATGTTTATAAAATGAAAATAGACTCAACAGTCCTTGATCGTGAATTTACGTAAGTGCGAATATTTTGAAATTAACGAAGACGCACAATGTAGTATAATAAATTGCGAAAATGAAGTGGTTCGCAATGACCCCTTTACCGCCATCCACATTGATCGATTGTTTTAGTTACTTCTTGGACACGAGTTTCCCTTCCTTATAACAACAATAACAAGTTATGATATCCTGACGTTAAAGGTCCATTGCTAAAATAATCATTTGGGAACGATTTCCCTATCTAAGATAACGAGTATATATAAATTACCAATCCCTGACTACAATATCGTCTCTCCTTTGTTTTCAGACCTCTGATCAATCACTTATTTTAAAGTCCCCCGATAAATACGTTATTATTACCAATAAGGCACGATTTCCTCTGAATTTAATCTTTAAACGAAGGTCACTTGATATATATTTTCCAGTGAAACAACACAACAAGATTCGCCTTTTTCAGAAAAACCCCCATATATTTTACAATAATACTTTTTTTGACGGTTAAAATGATCTCGCGGAAATCATTCGCCGAAAACTTAAAGTAGAAACGATGAATTCCAAACGAGACGGAATTTCCGTAATTTTAGAAATTGTCGCGGCTATGTGGGAAATATCAAAAGCGCAAATTATGTCGCTGAGAGATTTATATTACTATATCCAGAGCACAAAAGTTCATTTGTGAGACTCACAATTCGGACATTTCTCATTTCTCATAACGATTGTAAAACAATACCTAATATCCTTACTTATCCCGACGACCCGCTGTTATAATAATTGTTCACATGGACACAATCCATCCTTTCTTATTTTATTTGCAAGCTATTTTACAACCTCACTACGAATGTTAATTGCCGTTCTCACGACTCGGACATGATCCCTCTTTCTCATAACGTTTTTAACAACCTATACCATGCTATACCATCTTTAGTATACATTCCTGACTACGAAGGCTAATCGCCGTACTCACCACTGGGACATGTTCCACCCTTTCTCATGACACAGTAGTCCCCGACAGGCCAGGCACTGGATCCCGAACCTGTGGCCTTGGTGCAGAAATGCCATTCGATGTGAGTTTGGTTAGCATAACCTGTAAAAGCAAGAATATATCGGATAAAATAAACCAATATGATGATGTACTACAATTTGAGCACCAGCAGCAAACATGAAAGATTGTTACTAGTTTCAGAAGTTATTTCCATAGACATTACGTTTTTACCACTTATTAACTCCACTCAATACACATCTATAGGTATTTGCATTTCTATATAAGATATCTGTAATTCGATATAACGTTCCAGTGAAATTGATTTTGGTCATTTGTAAAAAAAAAAAAAAAAATAAAAAAAATATCTGTTTAAAAATACTTTGTCTAGAATATTAGGATAACCTCCCTTATATCGCTTATACAGATGCACAATCCTGTATTTCAGACTGCAATTCAACAATGTATGGAAAAGATCCTAGGAATGTAGTATTTTCTATTTACATGTACAATGCATTTCTATTTTAAGATTAAAAAAGTATAAATAGCTTCCATTTGTATTTATATATACTTTGTGAATAATTGTATGTTTATAAATCTACATATATCTAAACTACATACTTTTGTGTTTTGTAAATAGGTATGCACTTGATTATTTTGATATTTAAAATTATATCATATTATATATGCTCTGATTTTCTGCTATTCTCATTGGATAATACATGGTAATACAGGTTCGATATGTAGCATATCGAATCGATGTTTCCATTCTTAGAAACAATGAGCCAATTTTGTGAACTTCATTCCCCCGCCGTTAAGTTCTTCAGGGTGGCGTCCTAGGGCCATATGTTTTTCTTGTAATTAATATGCACACAGCTATGTCAAAGAAACTTCATATCGAATATAAAAAAGACCTTTGATTCGGTCAATATGTTTTTTTACCGCCCTGGTAGAATTTAAAATAATGACCTTGAGCTCTGTTCTTAGTCATTATTTAAATGGTGGTATTAGCCATAAGGGCTTCAACAAAGGTAATAATTGTTAAATACTTAACGTTATATTTACCCTGTAGATTAGGATTCTGAGAGAAGGTACTTTGGCCCGTCCTCTCAGGTCGCCAGCTTCTGTACCCTGTAGTGAACTGACTAGGACATCCATTGGTTGGTTGTAGTAGGGAATATGTCCCACTTGGCCATTCTATAAAACAAATAACATAGCTAAAGGCGAAATACAAAAGTTTGGAAAGAAAACAAGATAATCATGGCAATAATTTGAGAGAACGTTGACATGTGATCTCCATTGATAAATGAATGATCAAAACATAATACGCGCTAAGAAATCTTTTTTATAGAACGTGTTTCATTAGAGAAATTACTGCTTAAATTGACACTTATATGTCGTAATGAAGTGTAGACAGGGGAAATAATCACACCTCCGTACACTAGGTGGTTCTTGGTGGCCACGTCTCAGTACTTTTCAACGGTATTTTATCAATGATTAATGAACTAGGTATGAATATAATGTATTTGGTTGATGCAACTCACTTTAATACCGTAGGCATTCATCTAAACATTTATCTAAACATTCATCTTAACATTCAGCTGGCAATTATGGGCTAGAGGATGAATGCCAACTGCACAAATGGAAATAAAAGAGCGCTGGTCAATTGCCATTTTGCCATTTGACGTTTTAGTCAATTACTCTTTAGACAAAAGTTTTCACTTTACTACCTTAAAAAAATGTTTTTTTTTTTTTTTTTTTTTTTTTTTAAATATTTGTGCAGATGATTATGAATATTAAAAACCTACCGTCTTCATCACACTGGTAGTTATGAGATGACCACTGACCGCTGGCCAGGCACGTGCTGGTGTCCTGACCATTTCCTGCGTACCCTGCCAGGCACGTGAATTTGGCAGATACACCAACATCTATCTGGCCAGTAGAGGCGATGGAATTCGCCGGCGTAGAGAGGGCACTGACACATGCTGTAAGCCATAATTTAAAAAGAGTAATGATAAAGTTACATATATGTGCCATAGCTAGGCTAATATTTTGACATGTGATCTTTTGTTCGGTACTCTATTGAAAATCAATCGACTTGATGAATAAAGTTGTAAAAAAATTCAAAGGCACCGACAAACATGTATGATGCTTTACAAGTATTTGCAACAGCCAATAGTTAACACAGTGTATTAGTTCTTGATGTTTATGGTTTATTTTTGTTTAGACGAAGCAATTTCTAAAGAGGTAACTTTTTCGTTACTAACCTAACAGTCAAGAAAAGTAAATGAAATAGATGACCACACCTTCTTGGTTCTTGGACCATGGATACTCATTTTATTGCACTGCAGAAGTGGTGTTTTGACAATATTGCCAACTGCCAACACTCATTCTGAGCTCTTATTTGGCTTTGTAAAATTAAAGCCTATGCATTGTATTGTAATTCTCAAAATATCGGTTCTTTTGGAGTGCATAATATGTGAAAAGATCTTGGTAATTCGTGAATATGAAAATTACGGCACATATGACTTTAAGATTCCAGAACTGGACACCGACACAAGATTTGTTAAACAGTTGTACATATATTATTTATATTTCTGTTACTATCAATTTTACTTGTTGATGTTGGCCCACAACCATTTCGATAAATAACGGTCTCTTCTACTCTACATACAATAACAAACACGCAAATACCGAAGGTTATTCAAAGAGTACAAGCATCAATTGAACAGTACACAAAAGAAGTTCAGTACGTGAAAACAATCTGTCTTTATAACATTTGAAGATCAAAACTAAAGCCCTGACACATATAAAAAGCCTATGAGAAAATCAAGAGAGCCACCCAAACTAAAACTCCTGTTGTACAGGAGGACAGGAGGTGCAACTCTCAATGCTTAAGATTTCAGATGCTGGGTTTTGTTAGGCCAAAATTACACTAATATGTTCAAGGACTTAACGGGATTATACCCGACATAGCTTACGAGCGGTCACATACGGTATAGCAAAAATACACATAAATGTTTAACGAATTAAAAGATTACACCTGCCATAACCAACCTTTTTAGCGACCACAAAAAAAAAAAAAAAAAAAAAAAAAAGCATGACCATACGGTATGGCAACGGCGGCTAGGAATGACAAACACACCTGTGTACCCCGACACGTCGACCACTCTGACGTCAGCGTACGTGCAACACTTGCATACTCGTGCCAACAGAAACAAATTATTCCCGCTATACTTAGCGAAACGCGGGAATATTTGAGTCTCTTCTACACTACATACAATGACAAACACGACAATAGGAATAACAAAGAAATGGGATTTTTTTTACACGATCATGAACACAAGAAAATAAACTCTAAATGCCTAAATTCTGCGCTACTTTCAAACGCCTCTCGATAGAATCAGCGACATATCCATCCTTGCTGGACTCGCTACGCCAACGTCCGTTGCGTTTAAAACACCGGTCGTTTACTCCGTTGTTGGCGGCTATGCTGGCACCTCCCGATCTCAAAGAATGTAAACCAAAATTCTTGCTCTCCGAAACCAAGCTCAATCGCTTCAAGATAGCCTCTTTAGCACCGGTATAACTCAAAGGTTTATTTTTGTGAATAAAACGGCAAACTGAGCCCGACCTATAAACGGGTTTAAATAAAAAGCTGTCGGACTCTAAATTTATACTAGCGATATGAATATACCTCTTCAACATAACATAAGGGCAAGCAGCAGTTCCCCCTTTACTAATAACAATGTCACTACCGAAGCGGTACTGGTCGGTCTTGCTTTTGCGCACTACGACCGTGAAATAGCCTTCCGCAAACTTAACGTCGCAACAATGTAAATTACTTAGCTCGTTGCAACGTAAAAAACCTGAAAAACTATGCAAAATCATTGCCAAATCCCTAACCACTAACAAGTCATCCGACTGTGAAAAAATATTACTAAGATTTGTATCCGAGTCTTTTTTATACACTGGTTTTTTAGCTGTGCGCTTTGAAGCCTCCAACAGATTTTGCACGAAACTGTTTGTAGTTGGATCTGGTAAACCACGCATGTTATGTGCCCATTTGATCGCGTACACTGCTGCAGAAATGACCGCAAATGAGGATCCTTTGTTTAATAAACTGTTCAGATACAAAGAAATATGTATAGAATCGGCTGGCAACGCCGAAAAACCATGTGACTTGATAAAACACTCCCACCGTTTATAAGCGCCGAAGTATTTTATGTTCGTATTGTCGCTCCTGCTCTGTAATATCCTGTCACCCATGCCGGATACATGCTTGTATAACGTCGAAGCCTCCGTAACACTCGCAGCCTTAACTGCTTTATCAATCGCTGTGTGAAGTCCTAAACCTGTTGGAACAAATAACGAAATCGTGAAAATTCTTACAGATTAGAAAACTAAACGTATGGCGACCATTTCAAAAGTCAAAACGACTTTCCCTAAAATGCCGTTATTACCCCTACCTTTTATGGTAATGTTTTTGTTAGACAATATGCGATGATCAGAGACAAAACTGTTAAAATTGTTTTCAGTTGGGCACAAAACGGGCCAAAATGGAGAAGACTTCCACAGAGGTGCAATCAGTGTACCACATGCATGCTCGTTTAACATTTTTTTAATAATCCTACATATCAACCTAGGAGGCGGAACCAGCCAGTTGTTCAAACCTTCCCATGGGACAGTAGAACCACTGTTTCAGTACCTATGCACCAAACGCGCGAATTGAATCTATTACACATTGTATTGTAATCTGCAGCGAACCTATCCACGTCATGTGGCCCCCATAAGACCTCACAGAGATCAAACACCCACCTCTGTACAGCCCAATCATCGCTGTCCGTACATCTGCTCAAATAATCAGTAGATTTGTTCAAACGCCTGGGAACCCATTGAGTACTGATACTTACATTGTTAAGCTCACAGAAATCGCCTACTTCTCGAGCTACTGCTTGAAGATCGGCATTCCTACTACATACCTTCAGGATAGAGGCTACATTTTTGTTATCCGTAACTAATTGTACGTGCTGACATCTTATTTCATCGACAGAGCTAAACAGCACACGCTTCATACCTTCAATTTCTCTCCAGGTCGAACTACGCGTTTTTTCATCTTCACTCCAAGTACCTGTAAAAACACTCGTATTTGTGCTTAACCTATCATTTCTACGCCCCTTAGGAACGATAGTCTCACTAGACATTTCCTCCAAAGGAAATCCAAAACACGTGCTCTCACAAGCGCAATCATATCCCTCCAAAGGGATTTTTGTCAATGAAAACGGTGTCTCTAAATCGACAAGGTCATAAACATATTGACCATCATGTGCAGCAGTACCCTCCAAAGGGATCCTATAGGATTTTACATAACCCCATAACCGGTACCAGAAGCATCGGTACAAACCATCGAGTCACAAACTCTGTCCTCTTTCAAGTTAGAACCATTTTCATTCAATTTTTCAATGTTCGACTGCCAAAATACTATTTCTTCTAAAGCCCCACTACTAAGTAGAACACGCGCGTTCCAGCTGGCCTTAGCTAATACACACCTGTACAACTCACGTGTACGTAAACGCGCCACGGTACCGATCACGCTTTGCATCGATATAACACGACCTATTATACTAGCGAGATACTTAGCGGTAAACATTGAGTGACCTTTCTCATTGACCCGTGTCATTATATCGGATAGTTGATTCAACAAAAGCTCCACTCTGTCAGTCGTTACTCTGACCACGCCCACCGACATCGACCACGTGTATCCTAACCACGTGGCATGTTGTGACGGAACCCACTGACACTTCTCATGCGCTATAATAAAACCGAAATTGACCAATGAACGCCTTACATAAGTGCTGGCATCGCTGGCCCCGCCTTCGGAGGCGTTTCCACCCAAACCGTCATCAAGAAACATCACCAACTTGTGACCCATACTGCGCACATGCTTGACTACTTCATGGAGAACCTTTGTGAATATGCAGCCGGCCGTGGCTATACCGAAAGGCAAAACATTAAATACAAAATAGCGTGTACCGCTCGCAAAATTGTATTGAAAACCGAGAAACTTTCTATGCTCCGCGAAAATCTCAATGTGGTGGTAAGCAGACTTAAGATCGAATGTAAACAAATAATCGCCCTATTGGAACATATCTCTTGCGACATTAGCGTCCTCAAATTTGACCTTGAACTTATGCAAATAGAGGTTGACATGCCGACAATCTAGGACAAGGCGTGGCTTTCTGGACCTACTATACGCTACTGTGAGCGGATTAACAACAAAATGAGCCGATGTGACTTCTGAAACACAGCCCAGTTTGACTAATTTTCCAATTTCAGTTTGAACAAATGAAGCATTCTCGCGTGACGACTTATTTTTCGGAAGAACAACTGAAGGTGGGATCTCCCGAAAAGGAATTTTATAACCATTCATTGCTAACCACGGACAATACTGCGTCACAAGCGCCTGTGTTTTCCCAATAGTCTAAACACCTTTTTAATCTGCCTACAGGAGAAACATGAGAAAAATCGTTGACTTTACTAATCCAGAATATCATTACCTGAACCATTTACTAGATTGGACTTGCCAGTCTTCAACGGAACACACTTACCGCCAAACGTATCGTTTGATTGACCCATGATATCGCCATTTAGGATTTCAACATGCTTAGAAAGTAAAACATCACTTATCTTATTAGTGTAAGTCGTTCCTGTTGCTCCCATCACCGCAGGGCAATCAACCCGCCAGTGTCCAATCTTGCCACAAGCAAAACAACTCCCTAGTCTGTTAACAGCCCGTGGAATACCTCCTCTCACGCCATCTTGGATATTGCCTGTAGGCACTAGATGTCGTTGGCGCTGGTCGCCGTATGATGTGTATAACGTCCTCTCCCCCTGTTGGACTTTAGTTTAGAGTCTTTAGCCTTTCTGTTAGCCCTGGCTCTAGCAAGGTCCATTTTGCGCTCGTCGTCCAAGTCTGAAGCGATAGGGTTGGCGATGTATTCGTCAACGGCTTTCCACCCACAGTCCGAAGTATCGGCTGGCTTAATTAGCTTTTGTCTATAGTTAATTAAACTGATACCTTCAACAAGCTTGGCCTTTGGATGCGTGTGGCTCTGTCGTAGATAATCGCTCCGCTTCCATAAGTTTAGCCCTGACTTTACCGTTGAATTTATACTGATCCTCTCCTCACAGCTCTTCCTGGAAAATTTGTGAGGCTCGGCACACATGAGATTTTGCTGTACCTCGAAAACTGAGCTCACATACGTTCATAGCTTTCAAAAGCATCCAATTTATGAGTAATTAAGGCACTTTTTGGACGAAATGTCATCTTGTGAAGCTTCGACAGCTGCGTACACCAGTGATAAAATCTTCCTAGTAGCGACATTATGCAAAAAAACAACTAGCACCGAAAAAAAGCATGACCATACGGTATGGCAACGGCGGCTAGGAATGACACACACACACCTGTGTACCCCGACACGTCGACCACTCTGACGTCAGCGCACGTGCAACACTTGCAAACTCGTGCCGACAGAAACAAATTATTCCCGCTATACTTAGCGAAACGCGGGATATTTGAGCGAAACGCGGGACAAACCTGACTTTATTGATTTTTTTTACATCACGATCATGAACACAAGAAAATAAACGCTAAATGCCTAAATTCTGCGCTACTTTCAAACGCCTCTCGATAGAATCAGCGACATATCCATCCTTGCTGGACTCGCTACGACAACGTCCGTGGCGTTTAAAACACCGGTCGTTTACTCCGTTGTTGGCGGCCATGCTGGCACCTCCCGATCTCAAAGAATGTAAACCAAAATTCTTGCTCTCCGAAACCAAGCTCAATCGCTTCAAGATAGCCTCTTTAGCACCGGCATAACTCAAAGGTTTATTTTTGTGAATTAAATGGCAAACTGAGCCTGACCTGTAAACGGGTTTAAATAAAAAGCTATCGGACTCTAAATTTATACTATCGATATGAATATACCTCTTCAACATAACATATGGGCAAGCAGCAGTTCCCCCTTTACTAATAACAATGTCACTACCGAAGCGGTACTAGTCGGTCTTGCTTTTGTGCACTACGACCGTGAAATAGCCTTTCGCAAACTTAACGTCGCAACAATGTAAATTACTTAGCTCGTTGCAACGTAAAAAACCTGAAAAACAAAGCAAAATCATTGCCAAATCCCTAACCACTAACAAGTCATCCGACTGTGAAAAAATATTACAAAGATTTGTATCCGAGTCTTTTTTATACACTGGTTTTTTAGCTGTGCGCTTTGAAGCCTCCAACAGCTTTTGCACGAAACTGTTTGTAGTTGGATCTGGTAAACCATGCATGCTATGTGCCCATTTGATCGTGTACACTGCTGCAGAAATGACCGCAAATGAGGATCCTTTGTTTAATAAACTGTTCAGATACAAACAAATATGTATGGAATCGGCTGGCAACGCCGAAAAAACCATGTGACTTGATAAAACACTCCCAACGTTTATAAGCGCCGAAGTATTTTATGTTCGTATTGTCGCTCCTGCTCTGTAATATCTTGTCACCCATGCCGGATACATGCTTGTATAACGTCGAAGCCTCCGTAACACTCGCAGCCTTAACTGCTTTATCAATCGCTGTGTGAAGTCCTAAACCTGTTGGAACAAATAACGAAATCGTGAAAATTCTTACAGATTAGAAAACTAAACGTATGGCGACCATTTCAAAAGTCAAAACGACTTTCCCTAAAATGCCGTTATTACCCCTACCTTTTATGGTAATGTTTTTGTTAGACAATATGCGATGATCAGAGACAAAACTGTTAAAATTATTTTCAGTTGGGCACAAAACGGGCCAAAATGGGAAGACTTCCACAGAGGTGCAATCAATGTACCACATGCATGCTCGTTTAACATTTTTTAATAATCCTACATATCAACCTAGGAGGCGGAACCAGCCAGTTGTTCAAACCTTCCCATGGGACAGTCCACTGTTTCAGTACCTATGCACCAAACGCGCGAATTGAATCTATTACACATTGTATTGTAATCTGCAGCGAACCTATCCACGTCATGTGGCCCCCATAAGACCTCACAGAGATCAAACACCCACCTCTGTACAGCCCAATCATCGCTGTCCGTACATCTGCTCAAATAATCAGTAGATTTGTTCAAACGCCTGGGAACCCATTGAGTACTGATACTTACATTGTTAAGCTCACAGAAATCGCCTACTTCTCGAGCTACTGCTTGAAGATCGGCATTCCTACTACATACCTTCAGGATAGAGGCTACATTTTTGCTATCCGTAACTAATTGTACGTGCTGACATCTTATTTCATCGACAGAGCTAAACAGCACACGCTTCATACCTTCAATTTCTCTCCAGGTCGAACTACGCGTTTTTTCATCTTCACTCCAAGTACCTGTAAAAACACTCGTATTTGTGCTTAACCTATCATTTCTACGCCCCTTAGGAACGATAGTCTCACCAGACATTTCCTCCAAAGGAAATCCAAAACACGTGCTCTCACAAGCGCAATCATATCCCTCCAAAGGGATTTTTGTCAATGAAAACGGTGTCTCTAAATCGACAAGGTCATAAACATATTGACCATCATGTGCAGCAGTACCCTCCAAAGGGATCCTACAGGATTTTACATAACCCTCATAACCGGTACCAGAAGCATCGGTACAGACATCGAGTCACAAACTCTGTCCTCTTTCAAGTTAGAACCATTTTCATTCAATTTTTCAATGTTCGACTGCCAAAATACTATTTCTTCTAAAGCCCCACTACTAAGTAGAACACGCGCGTTCCAGCTGGCCTTAGCTAATACACACCTGTACAACTCACGTGTACGTAAACGCGCCACGGTACCGATCACGCTTTGCATCGATATAACACGACCTATTATACTAGCGAGATACTTAGCGGTAAACATTGAGTGACCTTTCTCATTGACCCGTGTCATTACATCGGGTAGTTGATTCAACAAAAGCTCCACTGTCTCAGTCGTTACTCTGACCACGCCCACCGACATCGACCACGTATATCCTAACCAAGTGGCATGTTGTGACGGAACCCACTGACACTTCTCATGCGCTATAATAAAACCGAAATTGACCAATGAACGCCTTACATAAATGCTGGCATCGCTGGCCCCGCCTTCGGAGGCGTTTCCCACCCAAACCGTCATCAAGAAACATCACCAACTTGTGACTTATACTGCGCACGTGCTTGACTACTTCAAGGAGAACCTTTAAGAATATGTAGCCGGCCGTGGCTATACCGAAAGGCAAAACATTAAATACAAAATAGCGTGTACCGCTCGCAAAATTGTATTGAAAACCGAGAAACTTTCTATGTTCCGCGAAAATCTCAACGTGGTGGTAAGCAGACTTAAGATCGAATGTAAACAAATAATCGCCCTGTTGGAACATATCTCTTGCGACTTTAGCGTCCTCAAATTTGACCTTGAACTTATGCAAATAGAGGTTGACATGCCGACAATCTAGGACAAGGCGTGGCTTCCCGGACCTACTATACGCTACTGTGAGCGGATTAACAACAAAAGGAGCCGATGTGACTTCTGAAACACAGCCCAGTTTGACTAATTTTCCAATTTCAGTTTGAACAAATGAAGCATTCTCGCGTGACGACTTATTTTTCGGAAGAACAACTGAAGGTGGGATCTCTCGAAAAGGAATTTTATAACCATTCATTGCTAACCACGGACAATACTGCGTCACAAGCGCCTGTGTTTCCCAATAGTCTAAACACCCTTTTAACCTGCCTACAGGGGAAACATGAGAAAAATCGTTGACTTTACTATCCAGAATATCATTACCTGAACCATTTACTAGATTGGACTTGTCAGTCTTCAACGGAACACACTTACCGCCAAACGTATCGTTTGATTGGCCCATGATATCGCCATTTATGATTTCAACATGCTTAGAAAGTAAAACATAACTTATCCTATTAGTGTAAGTCGTTCCTGTTGCTCCCATCACTACAGGGCAATCAACCCGCCAGTGTATAATCTTGCCACAAGCAAAACAACTCCCTAGTCTGTTAACGGCCCGTGGAATACCTCCTCTCACGCCATCTTGGATATTGCCTGTTGGCACTAGATGTCGTTGGCGCCGTATGGTGTGTATAACATCCTCTCCCCCTGTTGGACTTTTGTTTAGAGTCTTTAGCCTTTCTGTTAGCCCTGGCTCTAGCACGGTCCATTTTGCGCTCGTCGTCCAAGTCTGAAGCGATAGGGTTGGCGATGTATTCGTCAACGGCTTTCCACCCACAGTCCGAAGTATCGGCTAGCTTAATTAGCTTTTGTCTATAGTCAATTAAACTGATACCTTCAACAAGCTTGGCCTTGGATGCGTGTGGCTCTGTCGTAGATAATCGGTCCGCTTCCATAAGTTTAGCCCTGACTTTACCGTTGAATTTATACTGATCCTCACAGCTCTTCCTGGAAAATTTGCGAGGCTCGGCACACATGAGATTTTACTGTATCCTCGAAAACTGAGCTTCAGAACTATCGTTCATCTTGCTTTCAAAAGCATCCAATTTATGAGTAATTAAGGCACTCATTTTGGAGACAATGTCATCTTGTGAAGCTTCGACAGATGCGTTCACACTGGCAGTGATAAAATCTTCCTAGTAGTAGACATTATGCAAAGGCAATAAGCAACAACTAGCACCGATAAAAGCATGACCATACGGTATGGCAACGGCAGCTAGGAATGACACACAAACCTGTGTACCCCGACACGTCGACCACTCTGACGTCAGCGCACGTGCAACACTTGCAAATTCGTGCCGACAGAGACAAATTATTCCCGCTATACTTAGCGAAACGCGGGAATATTTGAATAATAACGTAAGAAAATTTATACCGATGGCCTGGGATGAGGTTACAATACCTAACAAATGCAAGATTCCGTGTTTAATCAGTTAACAGTGAAGATTCATTTCGCTGTTTCGCCGTCTACCGCGGTGATAATCAAGTAATGCCCTCTCAGAAGGATGACGGCGGTAAACATAAAACTTATCAATAATTAATTTATTTTATCTTTTTGTTCAAAAGATGATGATAAGTGTAGTATCAACGTTAAGATAATAACTTTTGCGACTCTATAAAGTTATCGAACTTGTTTTACATTCCCATTTTGAAAATCAAAAGCCGTTTCGCAAAAGGCTGGGTTCTTCTAAAGTCGAATATATATCCCCCCTCCCCCTCCCCCCCCAACGTTTACCTTGTTCAACAAAACTGTTATAAACAATACTGTTATGAAATGTAAATTTCATATTATAAAAATATAATCAATTGAGGTAATAAACAGACAAAATGAATGTATAAATATGTTTTATGTACTATACATTGTACCTCCATACAATGAATCTAATTTAACAATTTTGTTCATATAGTCCAAATTTAACAAAACAACAAAGAAGCAACTTAGCTATGACGAATATTTTCACATTTTTTTTTGCTGCATGCAAAAACTGAAACATTAACTGAATGCGACAATATACACAGATAAATTACCATGTTTAACAATGATAGCGGTTTGACTGGACAATGGCACACACAAATCTGATCTTGAAATAGTCACGGACCCACACAGGTTGTTCTGAAAAATAAGACGCAATGAATAAAAATAGTTTTAGAGAAAATTAACTAAGCATATCTAATAATCAATAAGCATATTAAGAGTTATTTGTCCTGTGCCGCTCTTAAAACTTCCCGCGATTAGTTGAAATTAAAATACAATGTACAGCCATATACTATTCAATTTATGTTTCGTGACCCGGAATTGATTGGAATCGGCCCAATATATTTTAGCACGATTAGCGAGTTATATCTTTGCTTCGATTTTCGTTATTTCTTTGTAGTTTTATTACAAAATATAATCTTAATGATTTAAGCGTCGATACACAGGATTCATCCTTCCGTTATAGACACAAAATACGTTAGATACATCAAAATGAAAATTTATTCCATATACATATAAGGAAACAGATTATAGAGATAGCATGGAAACAAAAGTAAATGTTAGCAATGGCAACATTAAACAAGTAAGTTTACACTTAAACCATCTTCGATATTCCAAGGGTCACTATCACTGTCATTTTACCTAAGCCTGGACTATGTCGTATAAAACATAGTCTAAATGTTGATATATTTGATATAAATACACCGGGAGAATTATTCATGAATTATTAGTTTACGACAGTAATCAGGCAAAAACAATTTAAATTCCTCTTCGAATAAAAAATACACATAGAGTAAAACGAGTATAAAATGTTGAAGTGTTAAAAAGTAACTCTTTAAACAGTCTGTAAAGAATATTTAGTAATAGATAATTGTTCGATAACTCACAGGAACGTAATCAAAATCCGATGTATGTTTCCATCCATGGTTATCTGTTAATGGTGACGCAGGGCTTTCCACCAATTCGCACACGAGCTGGTCTCTACTGTAGTTGATTGCGTCACAGCGTCCATTCTGGACACACATGGCACCGCATTGTATCTCTCCAACGTCAGACAGAGCAGAAAAGGAGTACTTTCTCGTATTACTTTGGAAGACTCCAAATGCCACAGAACCGCATGCTGATAAAATACCAAGTGATCTACAAAAAGACACATAGAATGATGAATGTAATTAAAATGTAAATCGACTAACAAACAGGAATATCACATGATGAATGATAATAAAATTTCATTTGTCCTACAAAAAGACACATGGGATTATGAAAGATAATATTTTCTTATTAAGTTCAGTGCAACAGTCGTAGATTCGATTTGTACATTCAAATATATATCATCTGTATCATTTATCATTATAATAACTTGGCATTTAAAATTGCAAATAAATACAGCATGCAAATAGACGAAATACGTATTTATTCTAAGTGAGTATAAATTCTTACCTTAGAATAAAAGAGAACATTGTTCGAGTGTGTTGACCGAACATCTCACCATGTCAAGACCCAATATCTCTATCGAACAACTCAGAGACGGAGCACTTCTATGATGCGAAGGCGACAAACGTTCACTTAATGATCGCCTTTGATTGGTTCCCACGAAATTTCTTTATCTTTGTCAATATTACGTAACAATAACAGATTATCACTTTCAGAAATTCTTTTACTCCTGTACTTAGAGTGGAATTCTAAAGGACCGCGTAGGTCATTATTCAAAGTACAGATGTAGTTAAATATATAGATTTTACTGACAATACATACAATATCTACGGTGGTTGGGAACGGACATGCCAAAAAATAAATGTTGCGTTCGAACAATATACTATTGGGCGAGAACGAAATATAATCTCAAGGGAACGTTGTAATAATTGCATTCGAACACAATAATATTGCGTTCGAAGAAAATGACAATGTTTGACCTTATCCTTTGTGAAATATTGCTGCAGTTGTATCAACTACTTATTAAAATGACTAAATAGTTACATTAAATTACTATATTTCAAATTTATAGTAATGAATCTAAAGTTTGCAGTGTATACAATTTGAATTTGTGTCTTTTAATTCAGTGTTTGCATTAAATAGTTTGCATTAATAATGTAGAAAACACTGAATCTATAATTTGGCATTTTAAAATGAGTTGACTTATTGTTTATAAAAGACCTCTTTCATTCAATACCATTGCAAACAAACAATAAAGTATTATCCATATCTACATATAGGATAAAAGAATATTAAAACCTCATAGAACGTTATATCAGTGGATAAAATAATGGTTCATAAGTTATAGACCATATCTTATTACTGCGGTCGCTGGGTTACTGTTATATCATTCATATATGATAATGAGCTCTAAATAATTTCGTTCAACCGCAATAATTTCGTTCCAAGGAAAAAAATATGTGGATCCCACTTAATAATTATTTGGTCTCCATGCAATAATATTTCGTTCAAACATGATAATTTAATTTTTCCATGTCCGTTCCAAGTCACCGTACATATCAATTCAGCCGAATTAAACGTTACCATAAAGACAAAGACATGGACACGATGTAAAGTTGAGTAAATATCTTTCTTTGTTAGACCTGAGTACTTGACATATTAGAATTAACATAGTTATATCAAAGGGGTTTTACTATAATATGTATATCGATTTGTGACATCAGATCATTCAAATGTATTCTGTTTGTGAAAAAGCTTCCTTTTGTACACAGATAATTTTAGAAGTTCATAATTTTCTCATACTTGATAACTTTGATTTTTTATGTATGTCAACAATGGCATCTCTTCATCATTACGATTCAATAGTAAATCGGTACCTCAACCTATAGGACGCTGAAAATTTAAATACAGCCGTGACGATCAATGGATAACTCACACAGGAAATAGGGATTATATTCCGGGCTTGGATTTCATCCAACATGAAATTAACAAAAATGCATTGAAATACAAGGGTTTTTTAAAATTACATTGTTGCTTCACGTAGGTTTGCGTGCATAGAACATGTTCTTACAGTTTTACTCATTTAAATGATTTCAAGAATTTAGGCACCTTATTGAGCTAATGATTTAAGTTTGATACCGTGAAATGAATGTACTTATTGATGATGTCCGTTTTGTATGTGGGAAACATGTATTTTTGAAATTGCCTAAAATATGTATCCTAGCATCGAATATGTTCCAATGAGCCTTTTTTTGTTGAAAAGTAGTTTTTAAAAGCAATCACATTTTTAGAACTCTTTTCTATTAATGACATTGATGTTATTGGACAACTAGGGGACGAATTTATTTAAAAATGATTTTTTTTAAATTTTTTTTTTTCATTCTAAATCTAACTCTCTTGGTGGCAGATTTTTTCTTCTTCATATACTATGAAGAAAAATCTGAGAATGGCGCGAAAATCCGACGTAATCATGACGTCACATTGCGTATTGATTTTGAAAAAAAATAATCCATTGGAAAATCAATGGAATCGTACGTTTAAGCGTATTTTATGTTATCAAGTAGCCTCAAAAATTAATTGAAAGCATTAATGTGACTTTTTTTTAACTTCATCGGGTTATGAAATAAATTTTGTTTGCACGGATTTACACTGTTTGCAAACAAAATTTCTTTCAAACTCCTTTGAAGTTAAAACATAGTAACACCAATGCTTAAAAAACTGCAATGCTTCTTTCTTTCCATCATGATCCGTAAGCAATGTGAATATGACACATCTTGCAATGACATATAGCAAATATATTCCATGATAAGTTGTCCCAGCTTATCGATGTACTGTAACTCAGTCTGTTATAAAAAAGAAAGCATGTGATTGATAGGTGACAAAGACAACATACATTGTTACCCGGCTCTTTATAGAAATGTAAAGAAAATATTTTGGATTTTTTTTACACGAAAACTGTCTGAAAATTGTTATAAGTATTGATTGATTAGAATGTTTACTTTCTATTTCAAACACTGGGTATGATTTCCTTTTATGTATTATAATTGTGATAACGTTGGTGTCAAATTTCAGTCAGGGTTGTGACCGATATTTTTGATACGTGTATCAAACCATGTAATCAATACAAAAACCTTCTGATCGTTACCTATTTTTCGGTGGGTTGGGATTTGTTGGGTTAAGTTATTTAATGTCGTTTTTTTCCCGATTGATTATTGAATAGTATTAAAGACAGTAGAAAACTTTCTTGATTTTATCATTATTTTAATGATATGACCGGCGTCTTTTTTCTCGCAGTTTTTGCGGCCATTGTTATGGCGATTGCCGACTTTTTCTTTTATGAATGAAGATCTACTATGTAGCTCTTGATATCATATCTGAAAAAAAATGTGTAACATAAAGTATTTTTACAAATGGATTGCACATCACGCTTACATATATTGAATATAAGAAGCACTCTTAAAACATGAACTCGCCCATACCACGTCAAGTTCTTAAATCATAAGTATTGCAAGACATCGGCAATTAAAGGGAAATATCAAAATGACAACTTAAATATAACTTTATTAATTATCTTTGTTTTGGTCTTTACCTTATTTATCATTCAAATGACAAGTAATTCGTTAACCATAATGTAATTTTCTAACAGAATTCTGATTTTTCAAAATTATTTTTTGTGTGTGTATCAAGTCGTAAAATAAAGCAGCTACGTGGTTCTGTTCAACATGTCTTTGAAAGAGTATTAAGTACGGGTGTATAAACATCATCCAGATTATAATATCTTTATTGCTTTATTTGGTTAATTACGTATGGTAACGAAACATTCATTGACCCGTTTCCGTTTATCTGTTCCTGGTTTTAGACTAGATCGATTAAACCGATAAGTGTTACATATAAGCAGGAAGCAATCGACTTCCTTAGTTCTCCCGTATTCCTTTCAAATAATCTGAAAAAATATTATCCTTCCAGATTAAGCATTGACAACATGGATCGATTTCAAAAAATACTGACGGAACCAACTAAGTCTGGTTATTTTTTTTTCTAACAAGAATAAAATACGTATCCTATCATCGAACATGTTCCAAGGAGCCTTTTTTGTTGAAAAGTAGTTTTTAAAAGCAATTACATTTTTAGAACTCTTCGGGAGAGATTTCCTATTAATGACAGTGATGTTATTGGACAACTAGGGGACGAATTTATTTAAAAATGATTATTTTTTATCAGTTTTTTCATTCTAAATCTAACTCTCTGAGTGGCAGATTTTTTCATCTTCATACAATATGAAGAAAAATCTGAGAATGGCGCGAAAATCCGACGTAATCATAACGTCACAATAGAGACGTCAACATTGTGTATTGATTTTGAACAAATAATCCATTGGAAAATCAATGGAATCGTACGTTTAAGCTTATTTTATGTTATCAAGTAGCCTCAAAAATTAATTATAAGACTTCATGTGACTATTTTTTTTAACTTCATCGGGTTATGAAATAAATTTTGTTTACAAACTTTGGTGAGAATCCGCTGCATGGATTTACACTGTTTGCAAACAAAATTTCTTTCATACTCCTTTGAAGTTAAAAAATAGTAACATCAATGCTTAAAAAACTGCAATGCTTCTTTCTTTCCATCATGATCCGTAAGCAATGTGAATATGACACATCTTGCAATGACTTATAGCAAATATATTCCTTGATATGTCCCAGCTTACCGATGTACTGTTATAAAAAAGAAAGCATGTGATTGATAGGTGACAAAGACAACATACATTGCTACCCGGCTCTTTATAGAAACGTAAAGAAAATATTTTTGATTTTTTCACACGAAACTGCCTGAAAATTATTATGAATATTGATTGATTAGAATGTTTACTTTCTTTTTCAAACACTGGGTAAGATTTCCTTTTATTTTTATAATTGTGATAACGTTGGTGTCAAATCTCTTTTTTTCTCGCAGTTTTTGCGGCCATTGTTATGGCGATTGCCGACTTTTCCTTTTATGAATGAAGATCTACTATGTAGCTCTTGATATCATATCTGAAAAAAAATGTGTAACATAAAGTATTTTTACAAATGGATTGCACATCACGCTTACATATATCGAATATAAGAAGCACTCTTCAAACATGAACTCGCCCATACCACGTCAAGTTCTTAAATCATAAGTATTGCAAGACATCGGCAATTAAAGGGAAATATCAAAATGGAAACCTAAATATAACTTTATTACTTATCTTTGTTTTGGTCTTTACCTTATTTATCATTCAAATGACAAGTAATTCGTTAACCATAATGTAATTTTCTAACAGAATTTTGATTTTTCAATTTTTGTGTGTGTGTGTATCAAGTCGTGAAATAAAGCAGCTACGTATATCTATTCAACATGTCTTTGTAAGAGTATTAAGTACGGGTGTATAAACATCATCCAGACCATAATATCTTTATTGCTTTATTTGGTTAATTACGTATGCTAACGAGACATCCATTGACCCGTTTTCGTTGATCTGTTCCTGGTTTTAGACTAGATCGATTAAACCGATAAGTGTTACATATACGCAGGAAGCAATCGACTTCCTTAGTTCTCCCGTATTCCTTTCAGATAATCTGAAAAAAATATTATCCTTCCAGATTAAGCATTGACAACATGGATCGATTTCAAAAAATACTGACGGAACCAACAGAGTCTGGTTATTCTATTTCTTTTTTTTCTTACAGGAATGAAATACGTATCCTAGCATCGAACATGTTCCAATGAGCCTTTTTTGTTGAAAAGTAGTTTTTAAAAGCAATCACATTTTTAGAACTCTTCGGGAGAGATTTCCTATCAATGACAGTGATGTTATTGGACAACTAGGGGACGGATTTATTTAAAAAGGATTATTTTTCATTAGTCTTTTCATTCTAAATCTAACTCTCTGAGTGCCAGATTTTTTCTTCTTCATATACTATGAAGAAAAATCTGAGAATGGCGCGAAAATCCGACGTAATCATAACGTCACAATAGAGACGTCGACATTGCGTATTGATTTTGAAAAAAATAATCCATTGGAAAATCAATGGAATCGTACGTTTAAGCTTATTTTATGTTATCAAGTAGCCTCAAAAATCAATTATAAGACTTCATGTGACTATTTTTAACTTCATCGAGTTATGAAATAAATCTTGTTTGCAAACCTTTGTGAGAATCCGCTGTACGGATTTACACTGTTTGCAAACAAAATTTCTTTCATACTCCTTTGAAGTTAAAACATAGTAACACCAATGCTTAAAAAACTGCAATGCTTCTTTCTTTCCATCATGATCCGTAAGCAATGTGAATATGACACATCTTGCAATGAAATATAGCAAATATATTCCTTGATATGTCCCAGCTTACCGATGTACTGTTATAAAAAAGAAAGCATGTGATTGATAGGTGACAAAGACAACATACATTGTTACCCGGCTCTTTATAGAAATGTAAAGAAAATATTTTGGATTTTTTTTTACACGAAAACTGCCTGAAAATTGTTATAAGTATTGATTGATTAGAATGTTTACTTTCTATTTCAAACACTGGGTATGATTTCCTTTTATGTATTATAATTGTGATAACGTTGGTGTCAAATTTCAGTCAGGGTTGTGACCGATATTTTTGATACGTGTATCAAACCATGTAATCAATACAAAAACCCTCTGATCGTTACCTATTTTTCGGTGGGTTGGGATTTGTTGCGTTAAGTTCTTTAATGTCGTTTTTTTCGATCGATTATTGAATAGTATTAAAGACAATAGAAAACTTTTCTTGATTTTATCATTATTTCAATGATATGACCGGCGTCTTTTTTCTCGCAGTTTTTGCGGCAATTGTTATGGCGATTGCCGACTTTTCCTTTTATGAATGAAGATCTACTATGTAGCTCTTGATATCATATCTGAAAAAATGTGTAACATAAAGTATTTTTACAATTAGATTGCACATCACGCATACATATATTGAATATAAGAAGCACTCTTAAATCGTGAACTCGCTCATACCTCGTCAAGTTCTTAAATCATAAGTATTGCAAGACATCGGCAATTAAAGGGAAATATCAAAATGACAACTTAAATATAACTTTATTAATTATCTTTGTTTTGGTCTTTACCATATTTATCCTTCAAATGACAAGTAATTCGTTAACCATAATGTAATTTTCTAACAGAATTTTGATTTTTCAAAATTATTTTTTGTTTATGTTTCAAGTCGTGAAATAAAGCAGCTACGTGGTTCTGTTCAACATGTCTTTGAAAGAGTATTAAGTACGGGTGTATAAACATCATCTAGACCATAATATCTTTATTTGTTTTATTTGGTTAATTACGCATGCTAACGAAACATCCATTGACCCGTTTTCGTTGATCTGTTCCTGGTTTTAGACTAGATCGATTAAACCGAAGTTGTTACATATACGCAGGAATCAATCGACTTCCTTAGTTCTCCCGTATTGCTTTCAGATAATCTGAAAAAGTATTATCCTTCCAGATTAAGCATTGACAACATGGATCGATTTCAAAAAATACTGACGGAACCAACAGAGTCTGGTTATTTTATTTCTTTTTTTTCTAACAGGAAACATTACACAGCATTTTAAAATGTATACACATCTTTATTCCACTATCGATTACATCTGACTGATTTAAATCAAACTTGAATCGGAGTTTAAATTTTAGTATATAGATGAAACAAAGAAAAAATAAAGAAAAAATAAAAGACACACAATAATAAAATGACAATGATGAAATAAATTAAGAGAACGCTTTAGAGATGTTTTATATTATTTCTAGATTTTTTCAACCATGCACTGCAGTGGAAAAAGTGATGATTATTTGTGGTAACTCTCATCATATTTTCTTTTCCGACGTAACCTTACAATTGTCGTGCTTCAACGATTACGGTCAAATTGTGACGTAACGGCTTGTTCAAACGATTGTTCCATCCTTGACGATAACGAATGATTAAATCTTTATAGATGCAAAATCCATTGAGATTTCATCGCACAATTGTAACTTAATGTAAGTATAAGCAATAAACGTCTTTTAGTTGGCATTCATAGCCATTATGAATGCCAACTGGACAGAATCAAATTCAACTTGAATGCCAATTTAAAGACGTTCAATGCTTAAGTGTCATCATTACTAGAAGTGAATTTTATCACATGACCAAAAGTTCTGGTTCAGTGAAATTTGGAAAAGAACTTGTGTCACATTTGAGAGTACAAAGTTACCTTCATAGCTGTAACTGTTTCACACTTACTGTTTGAATATGCATACCTGGGTACGCTTTAAAGTCATACAGATTAATAATCATATTGCAGTGGAACTCGTGCATGGTACGAGTTATTCAGTATGTACCTACAATCTAATGTGATGCCTTTTATTTGCTCGTCAAGATATCGTGTTTTCAATGAATTTTTCTTTGACTCTCATTCGTGATTTATCGCATATTTTGATACACAATAGGAAACAAAAGTCGACTCAAGTTCGTCAATATTTGTATCTTTATTTATATCAATACAATAATTTTTCATTTTCTACTTGCATAACAAAAATCGAATTTTCACCAAGAGAAAGTTCATATCTCATAACTAAACAAAATTTGCTCAGAGGGAGATAAATATGGGAAGTATTGATGATTGAGGACCTTGTATTGAAGAAAATAGGTTATGAATACTTGTTTAGCCTACATATCTGTCTGCCAGAAACTCTCATATAACTTTTAATGTACTTATTTTCGCGTAGTCATATTTTAGCGTTCGTTCAGCAAAATTTTAAGGTAAATACAAAGAATCTGTTAATTATGAGTTATTAGCGCAAATTAAAATTAGCGAAATTCGACGATTCATTTCCGGAAATATACTTTTACAAGAGGCGTTGTACATGTATTAGCGCTTCAAAGACAACACAAAAAGCGCTAAAACCTCTAAAATAAATACCTCTAAAATAAGTATGTTTACAGTAAATAGAAGTTACAAAACGAGTGGTTGCTGGACATGGAATTTATCAATTTATGCATTTTTAAAAAGTTCAAACAACACTAGTTTTAGAGAACGTCGTTTGTAATTTAAGAAAAAAATTAGATTGTGGAATAAATTCCATATCCAACAGATACAAAATGTGTGACATATTTCTAACACAATTATATCCACATTTAAGCGATAGAAATACGGTCAAGATAAGTTACTGTGTCTTTTCCAAATATGCAAATAAGGTGTTGTGGCTAACAGAATATTTCCCTACGTGGGGGTGGGACAACGAAATTACAACTCCAGGAGTAATTCATTAACGGCCAACCCAAAGCATGCCGATAGGGAAATGATTCATTTTCTCCCGATAAAATCGACAAAACACGGCACGGTAACACCTCATTAAGTCATTACATCACGTAATTGTTTTACCGGAACTTCTGATTCAAAATGTCAGCGTACACAATCTGTCATATTCTACTGGTTGACAGAGAAATCTTTTACGGCTACAATCGACAAATCAGTGAATGGTGAAAGAAGGTTTCATTGGCAAAAAGGAACTAAATAATATCAGCCAATCAGAATGTGTGCAAAATATACATTACGTGTAGTATAAATAAACTGTTAGTCAAGAGCTGCGCGCGCAGTGTTTGTTTGATACACTGAGAGTCGAATAACACTCACCTCTTGTGGTAGAAATAACTTTTTCACCAAATATTGATACAGGGAAAAATAAATGTGATGTTTATATAAGGGATATTTGACCTAAATATCAGTTAACGACCAGGATATGTCTCTTCGTTCAAGCAAATAAACCTGTGTATATTCAATACCAAGCTCCAAAAAGGAGACGTCAATAATCAATAACTGACGTCATTGTGACGTAATACGACATAAAAAAAGCAACATCAAACAACAAGATAAAAAAAAAACCAAAAAATCAACCGAGTATATCCCACCCTAGAAAAAAAAAAGAAATAAAAAATGAAAGAAATACAAATGATGATATTTATTTTATTTCTTAATGTTACAGAATATGTAATATATTATTCTATATCTCTCTTTCTCTTTCTTTTTCTAGATTTAAACATACTAATTGTTAAAATTGTTATTATCAACACCTTCTTTTCTATCGTACAACCGACATTGATGTTGTCGGAATACACCTACCACATATATTGTTTCTGTATTCGGCATTGAAGGAAATCAGCTGTATTTTAGAATTTATTCTAGATTCGACTGACCTCATTCCGAGGCGAAACAGTGTTTGAAAGAAGGACATATTTGTAACATTGTTGGTACCTTTCAGCTGAAACGTAGTTGTTTAAGATACTTTTTTGTATTATTGTGTGAGAGAGAGAGAGAGAGAGAGAGAAAAAGAGAGAGAGAGAGAGTGTGTGTGTGTGTGTGTGTGTGTGTGTTATATATGATATACATGGTCATTGGCTTAAAATGTATGCTGTAGGTTTGGTTCGTTGCTTTAAGAAAATAGCGTCTCGCTCAAGGCATTCGCCCAAGACTCGCTACTTTTGTCTTTCTTAACCCTCAGCCAAGTTCAGCTTACAATTTAAGTCACTGTCCATATTTTCTCTGTCTATCTGCCTATAGCATAAAGAAAGCAGAATAACCTAACTATTCATTTGCACTAAAACTGCATCCACATGTTTAAACACAGCAAATCTAGTGGTGACCAGACATCACCTTATACCCCCTATCAACGTCACAGACACAAGGTAGATAATCCATACCCTACAAAAGCCTAACTGATAAAACAAACATGGACTATGTTATTTTTAACTGTAGTAAATTGATTTAACAAATGCTAGCTAATTGATATTATGAATGGCTCAGCATTGATGATTTATTGTTGGCCTAAAACATTCTCATTTTGGCAAAAGATTTATGATGCAATGAAAACACGATAAATATTATAAAGATCAATAGATATTAGATTTATTTACAGACCACGTGTCGTGACGTGCAACTCTGTAGTCAGCATTTTTTTCATCAAAATTTTGATTACTTTCCATTTATTTAACACTTAAAAAGCAAATAAATATATGAATATTGTTTCTGAAGCGCTATTCAAATTTTTATTCAGATTTTTTTCTAACTTGGCAAGTTATTATATCATTATTTGCACTTGATGCAATAGGTTCATGTGGCATTTGTGATAGATTACTTCGAGTTTATCTGACGTGTATTTAGGACAGTTAAGCACATATCTAGATGTTAGATGCTTACAATGCACGAAGTGATAGCTGTATCTGGCCAGACGTTGCTCGTTATGAAATCATGGTAAGTGAAGCTGACATATTTCCATTTATTTTTTCAACATTTTGTCTAATACCACGAAAATATAGCAACAAAATAGTCTGTCAATATAGTAAAAATAACATTACCATCCTCACACCATGTCTAGTGAATATTAATAATTTATTCTTAAATGTTATTAGATGACTGTTTCTTTCTTTGTAAAATTAGTTTGTATCATTTTTTCCAAAATTTTTAAAAAAGATACAAAACTTAATCCTAATGCAATAGGACACACTATTCTAATCTACAATCGTTTAAATGGGGAAAATTAATATAAAGCTATGTGTTACATTCTGAATAACGATTTTTGTTTTATGATAAACTGAAAAAGGACAATATCTAGTATGCTTTCGATGAAATATGAAGAACGCGGTTGTGAAACTGCATCTTGACTGTGTATTCTACTGTATAAACACGTTTTGACTGATATGCGGATTTATATGCCCAAATATATGTGCTTCTAGTACTCGACTCCAAAAATCAAGTGTGGCGATGCAACTTATTGACGGAATGTATGATAGCTTATCGCCGGATACTCCGACTTTCCATTAATTTTTTGACAGATTATCAAGTTTATTGAATGTCATTATTAACAAGCATAAACCATGTCATATGTTTGAATTCGGTTGTTCGCTATACATTTTAAACAAACATAAACATTTTTGCAATCAGCTCAAGATAAATTTGGACTAATGTAAGTGTGTCCTTACCCAAAGGTTCATACTGGTGTTAGCGGTAACAGCGGTATCCTCATGTAAAAGAAATATCTTCGACAGTACAAAACGATACCAGAGTTACAGGTCCGAAACTACCATGGGCCCACACGGTTGTGCTAAGACGTGTGCCAGAGAAGGACGATGTCGCTCGATAAATTACAACACTGTATCCCTGACCTGTGAGTTGGTCCAAGGTTCAGCGCCGGAGACTAACATCTCCTTATTCTGGTCACATACAGCTAACTTCTCATTCGTCAAAGTATGTTCTATTTCTTTTCTTATTTTAACAGCTTGATATGTAAGGAGATAAACATTTTAACATGTTGCATAATTCCTATTGTCATTACATCGGACAATAGAATATGGTGGGATCCTCAAGTTTAAAATATAAAAAGACTCTTTATTTGATTTTATATAATTTTACATAATTGTTTGCTGTTCGTTTTGTGCCTATTGTTATATTTAAGGATTAACTTGAATAGATTTTTTATGTTATGGAGATATAACACAAAAATCTGATTGTACTCTAAATAAACCGCGAAGCGGTTTATAATGAGAGTACACTCAGATTTTTGTGTTATATCTCCATAACATAAAAAATCTATTCAAATTAATCCTTATAATTCAATTTACTAAAGATAATCTCTTCAACATTTAAAATTCATTTTGGGACTCTTTTGTCTATGAAATTATTACGCCGTCATCTCAGCCAATCAGAAGCGACGTTACAAACGGCGACGCAATTTTTTCTTTTATGGGCTGATAAAGTAAATTTTTAAACCAATGAAAATGCTCGTAACAAGCAAAATTAAATTATTACTGTATACAATTCGATATATTTATCATTATAACAAAACACATTATAGATTATCGATATTTATAAAGAAAAACTCAAGTATACGCCCAGTTTTAATAACACTTTTTGAAATAAAAAAAACCTACAAAAGTGTATGCAAGATCTTTTGAAAAACAACTAAATATGACTTGGTATTATCATTAATTGTTCGTAATCATACGAAGTGGCAAAATTGGATGGCTATAACATGACTAGTAATCTGATTTAATTATTTAGTTTTTAGTTTTTATTATAAGTAATTGCTTCGTTGACTTAGTACTATACGGCGACGGAGGTAACAAACAAGCAATGGACAGCAGATTTTAATCAAATTGCATGAGTATAACGGAAAATGTTTGACAGTTTCACTAATTGTGCTTCATTGTGCTGCTAAAGATTTGTCTACTTTCATTGTCCCATATTACTGTTCGTATCATATTATGTAAGCGTGTTCGTTTTTTGTGTCTTGATAAAAGGGCAGATCGCCTCGAAAATTTGACATTTTTTGTCCACACTTTTAATATTACTTCTTTGTTCCATATTTAATGTGATGGATGCACAACCGTCCATTTTTCTACTTTGTTGTTGCACTTATAGATAATGGTAAACGGATAATCATCCAAATCATTTCATTCGCGACACTGACTTTTTTATTTGATTTAAATCCTGTTTTCTTATTGATACTGTTTATTAATTACGATTTTGTTATTGCATTATCAAACTTTCACATAAATCATCAACATTTTTTTCCTTAGAATTCACTTGGACCTTGCGGCGACGTTATCGCTCCACAGTCAATGGTGTGTATTCCATTATCCAATGGGAACTACACTCTTGTCAAAAAGTGTAAGTATGAAAAAAAAAAATGTTGAAAGCTTGTTAACCAGTGAAAATGTATTTATTCGCACATACGTATACTTCAATGCTATCAGTAAGTTAGTAAAATGAAAGAAAAAAAAGGAAAAAACGAAAGAAAACAAATACATCTATGTTTTATTTGCAAATAACAGAGATAATTACCCTTCGGTATTGATTGTGACTCATGTGTTTGTGAGCATAACATCATAGTTTCGGAGAAAAACGATGTGAATTGAAACCACAAATAATGACGGTACAGTGAATACCTACCGCAACGAGGCTAACTCTGTAAAACGGGAAGACGGAATTTTTCCAAATGCGTATTTTTTCATGTAGATTGTAATGCAGCTCTGACGTCACCTACCAACGGATATCTCTCATCAAAAGAGAGACTTGTAGGGCAAGTCATTGATGTTTCCTGTTTGCCAGGGTACCTTCTAGTTGGGGAATCGTCTATCGTGTGCTTAGCGAATGGGAAATGGTCAGCGTCGAACCCGGTGTGCCGTGGTCAGTATAAGCATAACTGCCGAATTTTGATCTGGAAGTTGCATTCACAACGTGTCTAGCAAACATACTATCTGGCTAACAGGTAATGTGAAATGCAGTTATGTGCCGTAACTGGACGAAAATTTTGACATGTTATTTTTTCTTCATTAGTCTACTGAATACCATAAGGTTTGGTGAATTAAGCTGTGAAAATCATTCAAATGGCTTCAGATGCCTTACAAACGTTAGATACAACACATGCATTTTGTACTGTAAAATTGTTTTTATTTATGCCTTAAGTATGTTTAGATGCAAATATATCTGCGGGAATCACTTGTCAATTACTAATAACACTAGGCCGATATAAATTTGTAATGAAATTGTAGACCACAGCTGGCTTCATGGTCTAACCGTCCGTACTAATTTCTCTTCACTATAGATGTAAATATGATGATTTTTGGCAGTACTGTTCAGTTGCTTTTTGTAGTAGTAAAATTAAAACCTATGCATTGAATGTACCTTAATTCCCAAAATGTTGGTAACTTTTGGTGATGAATTGCATTCGTTACTATGAAAAATACGGCACATATAACTTTAATATCTTGATATCTTGCACAGGATTTACATTCCAATTTTATAAATCTTAATACCATGCACATGTTTTACAATCTAGCTTTCTGTACTAGATCATTGAAAAATACATTACGTAAATTTTCCATTAAAACACTATTATCAATTCTCAAATATTAAATGTCATGTGCATGTTATAAAATCAACCTTCCTTTACTTTAATGTCATATGGATTTAAGAACAATAATAATTGTTGCTTTTAGTAAATCGTAATAGGTTCAGGACAAATAAATCGAGGCATTTATATCAAGACATGCACTGTATAGAACACACATGTTGTTTCCTATAACAAACATCTGTATTGTATCATTAGACTGTGGTCCGCCCCCTCCTGTACCTAACAGGTGTTTGTATTGTATAATTAGATTGTTGTCCGCCCCCTCCTGTACATAACAGGTGTTTGTATTGTATAATTAGACTGTGGTCCGCCCCCTCCTGTACCTAACAGGTGTTTGTATTGTATAATTAGATTGTTGTCCGCCCCCTCCTGTACATAACAAGTGTTTGTATTGTATCATTAGACTGTTGTCCGCCCCCTCCTGTACATAACAAGTGTTTGTATTGTATAATTAGACTGTTGTCCGCCCCCTCCTGTACATAACAAGTGTTTGTATTGTATAATTAGACTGTGGTCCGCCCCCTCCTGTACATAACAAGTGTTTGTATTGTATAATTAGATTGTTGTCCGCCCCCTCCTGTACATAACAAGTGTTTGTATTGTATCATTAGACTGTTGTCCGCCCCCTCCTGTACATAACAGGTGTTTGTATTGTATAATTAGACTTGTTGTCCGCCCCCTCCTGTACATAACAAGTTTGTTTGTATTGTATAATTAGACTGTTGTCCGCCCCCTCCTGTACATAACAAGTGTTTGTATTGTATAATTAGACTGTGGTCCGCCCCTCCTGTACATAACAAGTGTTTGTATTGTATAATTAGACTGTTGTCCGCCCCCTCCTGTACATAACAAGTTTTTGTATTGTATAATTAGACTGTTGTCCGCCCCTCCTGTACATAACAAGTGTTTGTATTGTATAATTAGACTGTGGTCCGCCCCCTCCTGTACATAACAAGTGTTTGTATTGTATAATTAGACTGTTGTCCGCCCCCTCCTGTACATAACAAGTGTTTGTATTGTATAATTAGACTGTGGTCCGCCCCTCCTGTACATAACAAGTGTTTGTATTGTATAATTAGACTGTGGTCCGCCCCCTCCTGTACCTAACAAGTGTTTGTATTGTATAATTAGACTGTGGTCCGCCCCCTCCTGTACATAACAAGTGTTTGTATTGTATAATTAGACTGTTGTCCGCCCCTCCTGTACATAACAAGTGTTTGTATTGTATAATTAGACTGTGGTCCGCCCCCTCCTGTACATAACAAGTGTTTGTATTGTATAATTAGACTGTGGTCCGCCCCTCCTGTACATAACAAGTATTTGTATTGTATCATTAGACTGTGGTCCGCCCCTCCTGTACATAACAAGTGTTTGTATTGTATAATTAGACTGTGGTCCGCCCCCTCCTGTACATAACAAGTGTTTGTATTGTATAATTAACAGTTTTGTATTGTATATTAGACTGTTGTCGCCCCCTCCTGTACATAACAAGTGTTTGTATTGTATAATTAGACTGTTGTCCGCCCCTCCTGTACATAACAAGTGTTTGTATTGTATAATTAGACTGTTGTCCGCCCCCTCCTGTACATAACAAGTGTTTGTATTGTATCATTAGACTGTTGTCCGCCCCTCCTGTACATAACAAGTGTTTGTATTGTATAATTAGACTGTGGTCCGCCCCCTCCTGTACATAACAAGTGTTTGTATTGTATAATTAGACTGTTGTCCGCCCCCTCCTGTACATAACAAGTGTTTGTATTGTATAATTAGACTGTTGTCCGCCCCCTCCTGTACATAACAAGTGTTTGTATTGTATAATTAGACTGTGGTCCGCCCCTCCTGTACCTAACAAGTGTTTGTATTGTATAATTAGACTGTTGTCCGCCCCCTCCTGTACATAACAAGTGTTTGTATTGTATAATTAGACTGTTGTCCGCCCCCTCCTGTACATAACAAGTGTTTGTATTGTATAATTAGACTGTTGTCCGCCCCTCCTGTACATAACAAGTGTTTGTATTGTATAATTAGACTGTGGTCCGCCCCTCCTGTACATAACAAGTGTTTGTATTGTATAATTAGACTGTGGTCCGCCCCTCCTGTACATAACAAGTGTTTGTATTGTATAATTAGACTGTGGTCCGCCCCCTCCTGTACATAACAAGTGTTTGTATTGTATAATTAGACTGTGGTCCGCCCCCTCCTGTACCTAACAAGTGTTTGTATTGTATAATTAGACTGTGGTCCGCCCCTCCTGTACATAACAAGTGTTTGTATTGTATAATTAGACTGTGGTCCGCCCCTCCTGTACATAACAAGTGTTTGTATTGTATAATTAGACTGTGGTCCGCCCCCTCCTGTACATAACAAGTGTTTGTATTGTATAATTAGACTGTGGTCCGCCCCTCCTGTACATAACAAGTGTTTGTATTGTATAATTAGACTGTGGTCCGCCCTCTCCTGTACATAACAAGTGTTTGTATTGTATAATTAGACTGTGGTCCGCCCCCTCCTGTACCTAACAAGTGTTTGTATTGTATAATTAGACTGTGGTCCGCCCCCTCCTGTACATAACAAGTGTTTGTATTGTATAATTAGACTGTGGTCCGCCCCTCCTGTACATAACAAGTGTTTGTATTGTATAATTAGACTGTGGTCCGCCCCTCCTGTACATAACAAGTGTTTGTATTGTATAATTAGACTGTTGTCCGCCCCCTCCTGGAACAAGTATTTGTATTGTATCATTAGACTGTGGTCCGCCCCTCCTGTACATAACAAGTATTTGTATTGTATCATTAGGCTGTGGTCCGCCCCTCCTGTACATAACAAGTATTTGTATTGTATCATTAGGCTGTGGTCCGCCCCTCCTGTACATAACAAGTATTTATATTGTATCATTAGACTGTGGTCCGCCCCCTGCTGTACAGGTGACTTCCATTCAGCCTGGAACTAACACCATTGGCAGTGTGAGGACATACATGTGTAACGGGTATACAGCGGTCAACTACTCCATCACATGTCAGAGTAACGCCCAATGGACAGCTCCGAACTTTATGTGCGGTTAGTAACATAGGTAGCAATGGTACGAAAATATCAATATATAATAGCTAGCAATACATGTTTCATGTACAAGTATCAGTGTATCATAGCAATATGATATACAAATATCAATATATCATAGCTAGTAAAAAAGAATACAAATACCAATGGTTCATGCCTAACAATACATTATACAAATATCAATGTATCATAGCTATATAATATGGCCGCAGCCTTTCGTGACAGAATGGCACGAAATGTGATATGAAGCGCTTCTAAGGTAACACATACATAAAATATACATGAAAAAGCCCAATCTTCAAAAATCAATATTACGGTATATAAATACATGTATTGTACGTTTCAGATTAAAACAAATTTTAATAGAATATACGTTAGAAGTAATGGCAAAATACATGTAGATCGCTGACTCTACAGAAACCACTGGTTAAATTTTTTCCCTTAGTCAGTGGTTTTTATCAAATCTCTATTTTTATGTGCATATGTGTATTTTTTCCTACCCTTGATCAATCAATTTTAAGTTTAGATTACGATTATAGTATATTCTACTGAAAACTATCCACTGGCCAATATTCAACAGAATGGCCCTTTGGTTCATTTTCCCTTCTACAACCTCTCGCTGGCTGTCCTTCTGGCTTTGAGTCTGGCAGTCGGATGTGGCACACTGAGCAAACCAGTACTAATGAAATGTCACCAGGGTCGAATCTAAAAGGTAGGTATATGATTTACCATTAAACAGGATCTTAAATGAGTGTTAATTTCATATGAGGTTTTATGAAACGAATTTAAGAAGATTTTACTTTGCGACCCATGGCGAAATATGAAATTAACACAGATACAACAACCTACATTTCAAAAAATTTCAATGCTAAAAATGTGTTGTAAATTTCCATTAATTTATTCTCGCCGTCCTCGAAATTCTGACGTCAACGTCATTTTTTTTATGTCTTGACGTCACAATGGATTTCCTGCTCGACAGAGATAATGATACGATAAAAAATATAACACTGGCGAAATCACTGTACGATAAATATTCTATACTCCTTAACAGATCGAAAATTCGGAATTGAAATTCAAAGCAACAACAGTGGTTGATAGAAAAAAAATATTTCATGTTTCAGGATTCGCTACTGGAGCAAATGTCGAGTGGCATTTCTGTACTAGGGTTGTTTTTTTACCAAGCCTAAGTAGTTCCAAAAATAACTGGCCACGCGGGAACTATTGTGTAATGAGATTCGGTGGAATCTGTCCAGAAGGTAAGTTCTTCAGTCGAACCGGTCTACATAGACCGCCTACGAGATCAAAAGGTCTCTATAGCTATATGAGGTAACAGAAATCATTATATTTGGAAGTAAACACGCAATCACGTGATCTCTAGTTACCCATAATACAACCTCATATTACGGGAAATGGCATGAATGAGATATAAGCACGTGACTCGTTTGACTACGTTTATACTACAAAAAAAGAACAAAAAAACCCCAAAAAACAACAAAAAACAAAAACAAAAAAACCACGTGTTTTGAACCATTTAGCGGAATATCTCCCGTGGATCGTGGTTTCATTTCCAAAGATGGGATACAGATTGAATTTCATCAATATATGTATATTTGCATTTGTTATATAAAGACATAACGATTTTTTATCGCGGTTTTAATGGCCATATACAATTAATGTTATTTCAATTTTGGGTGAAAATTCCTCCGGGGAGGTGGTTTCACTTCCAATGTCGGGAACCACATTGAATTTCATAAATATATATTTGCATGTAATATCTTATCACCGAAGCGTTTGATATATAAAGGCATAACGTTTTAAAGTATAATTTGTAATTACGGGTTTCATGTATACATATATGTATATGAATAACGGTTTAAAGAACTGCCCTCGATATTTTTTCTGAAACAGTAACAAAAGTATAGATTACCATATTTTTCATGTGGAATTTTTAATTATCTGTTATGACTGTTTAAAAACCTCAAACATTCAAAAAATGGGGCACGTAACGTGTAGATGTTATAACTTTCAGAACGAATATTGTCGATACTAAATGCTTGTATCCAATTCTAAAGCATATTCACGATATGTATCCCTGATAATTCAACTTTTATTGCACATGCGCGAACAAATGAACACGTGTTCATGTTCCTGGAAACAAAACCACTACTCTTGTTCTTTCTTGCCGAGGTATGTGAGTATACATGGAAATGTAAATGTATCAAAATTTTGAAGGTTATGAATAAAAAGGCAAATAATTGAAGGTACAAAAATATGTGTTGATTCTTTTGTTGATGCAAAATCAAAGCAACTCTGATATTCTTATAAGAAATAGTTAACTTTGTTGATTGCTATGAACACAAAATATATGGTAACAACGGGATGCGTACCCACAATATTCTAACTCAATCTGGTCGCCGATTTCGGAGGTAAAATCACGTCCCGGGGGATTTTCATTCTATATGTTAAACTATCAAACTCGATTGTTTAACACGTGTTTGGTGAACTGTTATTTATATGCATGTACATTTTTGTGTATATACATTATACTATACATGAAAGTCGTAATTACAAAATCGTTATGTCTTTATATAACAAACGCTTCGGTAATAAGATAAATGCAAATATATATTTATGAAATCCAATGTTGTTCCCGACTTTTAAGGTTAAACCACGTCCCGGGAGGGATTTTCACCCCAAAGATTGAACCAATATCAAGTGTACATAGCCATTAAAACCGTAATAAAAAATCGTTATGTCTTTATAAAACAAACGCTTTGGTGAAAAGATAAATGCAAATATATATTTATGAAATTCAATCTTTTTCTCTACTTTGGAAATGAATCCACGATCCGCGGGGGATGTTCCCCCAAATGGTACAAAACACGAAGTTTTTTGTAGTAAAAACGTAGTAAAACGAGTCATGTGCTTATAACATAACATTATGCCATTGGCCGAAATATGAAGTTGTATTATGGGTAACTAGTGATGACGTGATTGCGTGTTTACTTCCAAATATAGTGATTTATCTTACCTGTATATGGTGTTAATACACGTGTTGAAAAGAGCTTTGTGTTGAATCTGAGACACCAATAACACAACTTAACTAATCATGTGGTCCATGTACAGAGGTAGTCGCTGAAACAGGTTTTTAATGACGAATAATTGTCTTTCATTTCCCCGTGTTTTTCCACAACTCAGTCAAAATTGAGATAAGCAAACATAAAGTAGTTGAGGTGAAAGTTCATTCCCTTAACTTATGGCATTAAACTTCAGCAATTTTTCTCAACTGCGAAACCATTTTCCATAACGGACTTATTTCGAACATTGTACTTTTAATCTTAGAGGAAGGTGACTAAAGGAAAAATAAAATTTTACAAATATTGAAATTTTTTATTGACCCTGCGAATTCTGCAAGTCTAGGATTGTTTTATTATCTGATGTTGAAAATACTTTTGATGTTGTATTTATGAGGATTCGATGAAGGAAATATTTTCTGGGATGAGGAAGACAGCGACGTTACTGATCGACAAATGAACGGAACAATGCCAGATGGAACATTCGATGTTAATTCTAGAATCCACTTTTGCTGCAGGTACACATTATAATCATAAACAATACCTACAATATTATCATCCACTACCTACAAAATTACCATGCACTACCTACAAAAATACTATACACCAATTACATTATAATCATAAACTACCTTCAATATTATCATCCACTACTTACAATATTACCATACACTACTACACATGATAGTCATAAGCTACATATATCTACATCTAATGACCAAATGACCTATCTCATCTGTTGTCGCACACAGAGTCTCAGTTTTACTATGACGTATACGAAGTCCATATGTGTGGATATAAGGGGTGTAGGAGGGTAACCGAGGTGAGCTTTTTACCATAGGCTTATGTTTGCAGAAATGACGATGATCCCAGGAATCCAATTATGTTACCAAGGACCAAGCCGTTTATTTTGTTCAGATATACATTGGATGAATGCCAAGAAGTCTTCAACATGACGTTCACAAAAGAGAATACCCAATTTATGGACGAAACATTCAATAACGGAGATGTGGCCTTTGGAGAAACTCCGAGAAAGGATGGCCCGCCGAACTGGCGGATCTATTACTGCTACTACGAGTAAAACGCTTGGAATTCTCATGCAACCATTAAAAAAAAGAAAATATTTTACACCATACCTTTATAGAAAAGCCTAGTGTTGCCGGTAGCTATATTACATGAATACAACTTTAATACAACCGCGTGCCGTCACGCCGTCAATTTATGATATTTTTTCTTAATTTTATCATTTTAATGGCGTGTATTACAAATGAGTATGGAGACGTGATAAGATAACTACAGAGTTTTATCTATAGCAACTGATCAAAGAGGCATTTGGCATAATGAAAATAAAATTTATTTTGGCGAGATACACATTTCCACTTAATTTTGTAAGATGTGTCCGACGCGAATTCAATTTTTTTTCGCGAATAATTGTATAAAAATGTAAACAAACCTAACAGCACTTGATCGCGAATTCATATATTCGCGAATATATTTCCATTAACAAAAACGTGAAATATAGAATATGAGAATTAACAGTGGCTTACATCACTAAATAGTACATACAATAACTGTTAAAGAGGCATATTTAAGGTTCGAAGCATTGCTTTCACTGCTGTTATGAATGTCATCTAAGAAAACTTCATTATCGAACATAGTACAGGGATAATAATACTTTAGATGCCAACATCAACATGATATAGTAGCGATGACTAGAGAGTAGAAATTCATCTTTGGAAATATTATGAGCAAGTATATTTACATGGCTTACATATTTGGAAAAAAAAACCTTTCTTACAAACGGACACATCAGTCAGTAAACCAAAGTTGTCCCTGCCACGATTTTATTGATAATACTGTTATAGGTACTCGATTTATTCTTAAAGGCCCACTACCTTTCCGAAACGGCTTTTAATTATTTTATAATGGGAATGTAAAACGTGATTGATAATTTTATAGAGTCGCATTAGTTATAACTTACCGTTTATACTACACCACCTTCTGAACAATTTGATTTAAATAAATAAAACTTTATTTTTCATAACGCGGGTCGCCATTCGAAATGACTCTCCACTGTTATCATATCATAGGCAGGAAATCTTGCATATGTTTGATGTTATAACCTCATCTTAGGCCATCGGGATTTTAATGTTGTTAAGAACCTTTATTTTTTGCTCCGGAAAAGTAATGGGCCTTTAAGAAAAACAGAAATGTAGTTTTGATATCATAATGATATTAGATGGTTACACATGAACACAACACTAACCGAAAAATATAAAAATGAGAAATGCTTTAAAAACATCTAAGGAGATAAAACATGTTGCAAATGTGATTTTCAGGAGATCACGCAAGCAACTATAATATGACGTAATTTTAGATGTCGACGAAATATTTAAAAGCTTATTTAAAGCTATACATTGTTTATCTATAACAGCATACGTAATTGCTTATAACATACTTATATCATTGTCTTTATGTTTTATGCTAACCATAATTGTTTGTATATATCTCTATCCAATGTGTTAATATCTTTTAAAATTATTGTATATAAATTCTCTGACTAGGAGAGGACTGATATAGGCCTAGCTAGTTGACCGATCCTTTTGAATTTATTTAATAAAATTGATTGAAAAGTAATGCCAAAGTGTTTAAAGTTGTATGGTCTATGAATTGTTGTATTTTTGGCATAGAAAAAGTATTTAAAGTGTTCTACATATTTTCTCCGCCTTTCTAAGTTTTAATCTTTCGATATTTACCGACTTTTATAAAGTTAGTATTCGCGAAATTATTAAACAATTAAATTTAGATATTGATTTAAAACGTGTACACCTTTAAAATAGCTCGGAAGTATCCGGATTGTTCCGATCTTTTCTGATCTGTATGGTATTGTCGATATTGATCACGTGATACGGCTTGGGAGGTTACGATCTATACGGATATTGCCGATGTCGGTCACGTGATGCAACTCGGTTTCCTGATATTACCCGAAAGCTTAAAACATGGCGTTGACTGTTGCGGTTTTTTCAAAACGTGTGATATTTCATTCGACATTTACCGCTATGCCAATAATATATTGGGGCTTTCATTGATCTGAACCATCATATATAATCCTTTAAATTCACACACTGAATGTTTAATGAGAGTTTGTGATGGTGAAACTACAAAAATAACAACTTTAAATGTCAGATAAAAATCATCCAGGTACTCAACAGTCACAATTATACTTTACCGAACATAAAGTATGTTCAACTAGATAAACTGTCAGAGAACCTTTGGTTTTTCCTGGTATGGCTCTTTAACAAGGAATATATAAAATCTACATAATAGCAAGAGCAATATATGTTGTATAAAACCTGACAATGCAAATTAAAAGTTCGGGTTTTTTTAAATTTTAAATGCCCTTCTCAGTTTGATGAAGCATACGATATAAAAGAATTACACGGTATAACCGGTCGTAGGAATGCTATTCTGTTATTTTGACCGGGTTAAATAACTAGATCTACGGTGCTTAGTTTATAAAATGTTCACTACCTTTCCAAACCGCTTTTAATTTTGAAAATGGTTATGTGAAATAGCAATTTCAATTTTGCAAAGTCACAAAAGGTATTGGCTTACCGTTAATACTTCACTATAATTACATTCTGAACATTTTAAAAATAAATCAGATGCTAATTTTTGTAATGGAGGCTTGTTAACGAGCGTTAGTTGACAATCACTGCTCTAGACGGCACAACAGTAAATTGAATCTTCATAATTATCATAGATTGCCCTGAAGAAACTTTTATTTTTTTTGGAAAGGTAGTAGGTCTTAACAAAAATGAAAAACTGTAAACCAACAATTCTCGAGTAGGATTAAATTGCTCGTCATTCGAGTGAGATTTGAAATCGCTTCAATAAATCGCAGTTCAAAAGTTTTCATCACTTGTGAAAAATTAACAATATGACTATAAATAACAAAACGAATCGCTGTAAAAAAGGAGTTCATCATAAAATAAATAATAGAAACCTTGCGAAAATAATTTTTCTGAAGTACAAAGAAATATATTTTCAAAAACACAGACAATCATTTTATTGATTTATGAAAGAAATAGCAGAACATACCCGTTATTGAATTAAAAAGTTTCAATCACTAGTGAAAAAAATCCTATGACCATAAATTGCATAATGAAATCGTCCATCATAAAATAAATAATAATTTAGGTGTTTGAAAGTACAAAGAAATATAATTTTAAAATGCATTAAATCATATTATTGATTTGTGGGGAAAGTGTTTATCTGTGTTGCAGATACACACTTTTGTGGCGGATTTTTACAACCCAACTAGGGCTAATTGTAATAATGTTTGGTAATGTAGCTTCAAAATAATTTTTGAGTGAAAAACGATTTGTTCTGATGTCGTAATGTTATTGTTTTAATTCTTCATGATAATAAATATATGTCACCTATGGTGGTCAATTCAATGTCTATTCTGTATTGAGTTATTTTTAAGTTGGAGGAACATAAATCATATTATTGATTTGTGATAGAAATGGCAGAACCTATTGAATATTCCCTGTAGGTAAATGAAGCGTAAAGAACAATGATGGTGTACCAAGGCCATTGGAACAAGAAACAAATAGTTATGTACATGCATGTAGTGGACAGATGTTTCTTGAATAGAGTTCATCTTTTGATTTATGACATATAAAAAGTATCCGTTGTTACATTATTGTTGCCTTTCATGTTTATATAAACTAAATATAATAGATATTTTCTTCTCATTAATCTATGTCCTATTTGATGGATATGTTATTGAGTCAATATTAACTAATATAATTCATCACTATCACATAGACATATCATCAATATTTATGACCTATCTATATCCATTCTAAAATTAATAACATATCTTTTAAGCAAGCGTAAAATGTAAAATAAAGTTAATTTGATTAATTGATAAAAAGTTGCTATTAACTCTTTGTTTCTGTGTTATACATCAAAACGAATTCCCGATCCAATCTCAGAAACGGAAGACAATTGCAAGCAATATGTACCTTTTGAATTTTAATTAAAGCGGCCCACAAAGTTTACAACAATGCCTACGGTCTGTCATATGTGTATTCCTGACCATGTGCTGTTCGTATACGCCTGGTATTTAAACCTGATTGTCTTGTCATGGTGTGAGTTGGAACAATAAAGATTTTTATCGCTATATAATGCGCACTCGTACACATACACACCACATCCACCCGACCTGTAATGTCTACTGATGTTCTTTTTATAGCCGTAGCTAAGGAATACCCCTCTATTGTTTAAACTAGCACTAACAATTAAGCCTGATTGGACCTGCTTATATATATAAATTAACTTGTAGATTGACGCCATTTTTGTTTTGGTGATAGATTTTGTTTTGGCAAGAGATATTGTAAATACTCGGTTAACTAAAACATAAGAGATGCCCCCGAAGAAAAAGAAGAGTGGAAAGAAAGGGAAGAAAAGTGGAAAGTCTGGACGAGGGTCACCCTCTAAAATGTCTAGTGACAGCGTCAATGAGATGTCTAAAGATTTTATTTTCATGCAGATTAGGGATTTAGAGCACCAGCTAATGAAGTAAGTATAGCCCTTCCCTATAGAAACAATTGATGGTTGTACTACTCTTCTTACATCAAAATATACATATATATAAACTAATGGTTTTAATTGTGAAAATACTTCAATACCAATGTACTGTCATACTTATATGCTTACGATAGAACGTTATAGTTCTTCATCAGTGGTATATTTGTATTTCATTTGGTCTTATTGATACAGGAATAATATATTAAATGAGAGGCCGATCGAAATACCATCTGTATTAAATGCCCATCAGCTCCCTCTTATAATGTACATGACTGATCAACTTGTACGAAAAGATGTGATTCTGTGTAAGCAAATATGATTAATATGTATACCTGGCAAAATAATTAATTGTGCCGAGTGCCATATCATAACTATGATGTCGCTATTTTGTTACATTACTGGTGCTTACTATTGTTGTTAGTGATGGGTATTTCCAATACATTCGATTAGGAAAGAAATCGGTTTCCCTTTCACAAAATGGATAACAGTATTTATCAGATTTTTTTTTTTTATTTGTTTGTAGAAATCATAATAATGGAATATTATCATTGTCCGTTTTATGTCCCTTAAAATTTAGATATTAAAAAATAAATTAAACATTTATACCATACTGTTCCAGATACAAAGCCAAGTCAGAAGAACTGGAGAAAAATCAGATCGTCCTGCAGGAAAAACATGATGAAATGGCCAGAGAAAACGCTGATATTGAAAAGTTTTTTCAGGGTCAAGATCATGAAAAAGGTATACATAATATTCCATATGCATTTTATACGCGTTATCAATCTAGTATTACTCAACATCAATACCAATAGATTTAAAAAAAAATATAAAGTAGGGATGGTTCTTCTGGTCGCTAGATCTTTCAGATTGAAATTGTGATTCAACCTAGATATTTTAAAGGATTTGTACATTCAAAAAGGATAATTTCATTTTATACAGGGCATGGCGATATTAGCACGTGTAGAAACCTCTCCGTTGCGCGCAATTTCCTTACGTATCATCAAAAAAAATGGCTTCACATATACTTTAAGAAGAAACATTACCCTCCCGTAACACCTGAGTATACATTAAATAATTCGACTCATCCGGAATTCGACTATAACGTAATGTCATTAGGTTTGATCAGAACGTGGTTTTCAATGGTCATTATCTTATGACTATTACAGCCGGGTACATGCCTATTACCGTGATCAGCATATTATCGTAATTTTTCAACTAATAAGGTTTCTATTAAATCATTTTAGTTATATGTTTTCAGATGTTTTTGGATTTTTTTAAAATAGATAAAGCTTGAATTACGATAATATGATCGTCACGATAATAGGCATGCATCCTGATATCCCGTAGGAAATTTAAAATATTGACTGAAATTGATTTTCGAGATAGCGACTTTTTTTTCGGCGAATATCCGTTCTAGGGACCAGGAATTGACTTTGACTCAACCGGTGTTTCGAGTCATTGAAATTCGAGTTATCCGATTTAAAAATACATACACAAAGAAGGGAAATAACGGGACTTCAAAAGTAATTTGACTCAAAAGGAATTTCGACTAAAATTTCGATTTTGAAATAACGAGTTTCGACTGTAGTAGTCCCGCTGTTTCTCTCTCTGTACGAATCAATTTTTAAAATTACTATAATGTAATTCACTTTTTTTTTCATTAGGGTTTTATAATGATATCAGTTTGAGGTATTTATATAATGACGGCGTTTTCTGTTATAATTGTTTACATTTTGATCGCCACATCCTTAAGCTTCAAACACAAAGGTGTTGTTATTTACAGAACAAGAGAAGGCCCTGATAATGGAGGAAATCAATGGAGTACAGACAACACGAGAGGAGGAGAAGAAATGGGCTAATGACCAGATAGACCAGATCAGACAGGACTTCCAGGATACCAAAGAGAGGCTCACTGCCGAAAACAGTCAGCTCAGTAAGTATTTAATAGTGAACAGCCAACTAAATATAAAAATAGACTTTCAAAATGAACCCCTGTGTATACAAGATCGAGCTCAGGATATATTTTGACCCGGCCATTGGTTGGCTGCTTTCAAAAGCAAAAATATTTTATGACAGGTAATAATTCTTATAGATATGAAACTAATGGTCTTTAAGAGAAAAAAAAAATTCACAATAACTTGACATTTCCTATGGTTACAAAACACAATTTCAATTACTTTCTAGTAAGAAAATGGACTGAAAGGCCACAAAAAGGTTCAAATCAGTCTACCAATGTTTGCAGTAATAGGTGAATGTAAGATGTTTTATTTATCTCAACTCCAGGCCAACAGCTTAATGAATTAGAAGATTTCAAATTGAAAAAGGAGGAGAGAATCGCTAACGTAGCTGCTATGGAGGAGCACATGAAACAGAGTGATGAGGACCAGAAATACATTATAGAGAATATCAGACTGAAGGCAATTGTCGACAAAGACAGGTGCGTGTTACGAAATCAAGTAGATAGGTGATAGAAAAAATAATCAGCTAAAGGCCCACTTCGTTTCTGAAAAAAAGAAAAAAAAAGAAAAAGATTATAAATAAAAATTATAACGTGAAAACGTTTGTATTTAGAGCCAAACTCGGTGTATTAATATAATAATGATTCATTGTGTAAATCTATGGTCAACATACAGGTCTGTTTCGCTGTTTTGCCGCATGGCATATTGATAGGCAACAACTGCATAGTGATTAGGTTGACGCTTAGAATAATACTACGACCCGAGTTATGGGCATAAATATGGTATAATAATGTACATGTATGTTTATTGTTTTTTTTATTGTTTATGAAATGAAAATGGTGTAGTATTATCGCTTAGCCAATAACTTTTGAGGCTCCACAAAATCATCAAAATGGTTTTATATTTATAGTTTTAATATTTAAAAGTCGTTTTTTTAGCATAAAGTGATATGAGTAGACAACAATAACGCAATGGTCTATGCTTTTGCGTCGTATTTCAACTCAAAATTTACATTTTACGTTCAGACTGAAAAAGGAGATGGTGGATCAGGTTAATCAAAGAGCTGCCGACTTCAGAAAGGTTTCCAATAAACAGATGGCGGACACCACCAAGCGAGCGATAAGGGAGAACGTGGCTATCAGAGGGGAGATAATTCAGACAACAGATAAAACAGTGGAGTTTAAAGCGGAAAACGAAGCAGCGCGCGCACGCGTGGCGGAACAGGAAGAACGTATAAAAGTGTTAGAGGAACGAGAAAAAGAATTAGCGAAAAATAACAGTAGCAGTGCAAAGGTATATAGTTGTAAGACATTAATTGAAATTTTGGAAAACCATATCTTTATATAGAGCAAAAGAAAATATGCAATTATTTTTCTCAAATTGGTTGATTTTTGCCATTCTCAAATAATGTATTGATGCAATACTTACATTGTTGTCTAAGTTCTTTGCATTTTTTTTCTTTCGCGACACTATTGTTTTTGTATCACATCACAATACATATTGCATATTGACTATTTGATTTTTTCATCCATATATAAATGGTAATAGATGTTGTGGAAAAGAAACCTGTTTTTATTCTCCGTTAACAATTAGAGTAAACTCGCACATACTTGATAAATCATAACACAATTATAAGTTATATATCGTACTTACATGGCAGATAATCAAGATGTTAAAAAGCCGGAGTCAACACATGAAGGAACTACTGGAGGAAATGGAGATGAGAGATCACGCCTTCCAGGACCTAGACGGAGACCGGGCCATCCTAGTACCCCAAGTCGAGGCTCAGAGGTATGCTCAGGTTTAAGATTAGGTTAATTAGGATGTTTATTATCATTTAATCAGCCGACAAGAGAGGATGATGGTTAATTAATTAGTATTGTTTATCTGTGGTATTATGTTTCGTTTTGGGAGATTAGTGAATGTAAACTATAAATCGTACCATTTACTTCATACAATGTTTCATGATCTAATACATCTAAATACACAAATACTTTTTTTTTCTTTTCACAGCGATCAAATTAATGTTGAACATGAAATTTTCGTTGTTTACATGGTTGCTTTGGAAACGCGAATACGAAAAACGACGAATCATGTTTTAAGCATCAGTATTATCGTTGTGTCATCGGCTAGCCACGAATGTTTCCATCCGCGGAATGATTTGAAAGCTCCAAATCACGAACATGAGTACCAACGTATAATCCATATTCTACTGTATACGAATGCATAACATTTATTTTTTGCATTTCTATTTTTATTGAAGAAAAAGTTCTGTCAATATAAAATGGAGTAGCGAAATATATCAATTTAATCCAGTCATAGTACATGAAATAATTTGAATAATATGATAATTTTTCTTCTTAAAGATTACACAAGGAGCAACTCATCCGTGACAACAAACGGTTACGGGAGGAGATAAGAGATGTGAAAGGAAAGCTTAAGAAGGAAAACCGTGAGATGTTGAAGTTAGGAGAGGTTCTCAGTAACGCTTCTAGTACCATCAGGGAAGTGCTCATGGTAAGATTGTATATCCAGTACGAATATGTAAATATTAATAATTAATTAATTAATTGATTAATAAATGAAAAAATAAATAAATTCATTCATTCGTTCTTTCATTACTTTTTATTTGATTTATATGTTGGTATCGAAATTAAAAACCTGGAATTGTAATTCTGATATCTGATATTTGATATTAAGACAAACAATAATATTGCCAGTGCAGTATGTATGTACGGATATTGACAATTTTAAAACTTTATCAAACATATGCAACAACGTGTGATTGAACTTTCATAACGAAGAAAAAAACCCACATGAATGGTTCGTGCATATTTGCACTTTATTTTTCCGAAATTACAGCCATTTAATTAGGTCTCTGCTTAATTCAAAACCAAATAATAATCGGACGTGAATAGCAACGCAGTCCTCATTCTATGTTTAGAAAGAGGCCGTTACCGGGACTGTGACCCCGGTGTATGGAATAGAAGAAGACGATGAACCGGACCCTAAAAACGCCTTATTAGAAGAACTACTTGGTATGGTCACCATGGTAACCGCGCCAAAATCTGGGAAAAGTAGTACGTCTAAATACAGGATACGGAAAAAGAGTGCAAGTGAAATTCCAGGAAAAATGTCTTTAAAGCGAGGGTGAGTGCTTTGACTATTATCATTGTTAATGAAAGTATAATATAATAATATATTAAAATGGCGTACGGTGGTAGAAGGTGCAGGTCTGTTTGGCTAGGCGATTGGGTGCCGTAGATCGTGAGTTCGAGGCCCGGATAGGGCACGAGTCAATAAATTTTCATGCTTTGTTAAATTGTGTTTCTTTGAAATTTAATATTTACTAAACATAATGTATCATATGCACTATGTGTTGTTGATCCAAAGATTTAATTTGACAATTTCCACAATGATCATGTCAGCATATCGAACCGACTATCACCTTGTCATAGAAAAGCCCTTTTTGGGGGGATGTGGATGTGGCGCAGTGGTAGAAGGCGCAAGTATGTTTGGTAGGCGATTGGGTACCGTAGATCTGAGTTCGAAGCCCGATAGGTCACGATTCAATAAAATGTCATCCTTTGTAAAATTGTGTTTCTTTGATATGTGATATGCAGTATAAAGGTATTTTTGAGACATCTAAATTTCAACCGACTCACTTTGTCACTTTGGGGAATTGGCACAGGGTTTCAGGTATGCTAGATTGATTGCAACCCGGAGCACGATTTAATGACAAAATGATGACTTGAAAAACCTTTTCGAAATGTGGGTTTTTGTAGCTATATGACAATTTTGTGTTCATTTCGATATCCGATTTTATGAAATTTGTTCGATTGTTTTGCTCATCAATGCTTACAAAAATAAAAGCAAATTTCATAGAATCTCCTATGAATGAACACTCATTTATACACTCATATATAGATATATTGCAATTCATCTCCACGCATGAATATTCTTCAAGAATTGATTCAGTGACTCAAACAATTGTCTCATACGACTATTCCCATGTATTGTAGCGCGCTTCCTGTTTCGCCTATCGCCACCAATAGCAAGGGCACGCTGTTCCACTATCAGCCTGGAGATTTAGGTATGATCCCACGTCCCGAGAATCCAATCCCTACCAGTCTGGAAAAGATGCGCGTGAAGTCAGCCACAACGAGATTGGGGGAATTGCGAAAGATGCTTACTAATTCTGTCGGGGTACAAACAGTCAACGCGCCAAAGGTAGGTCTCGTATATCATAAATCCTGTCAGTATATCATTAGCATATCACAATGTTCAAAAAATGTTTACGCTTTACATATATTTCATGCTATACAATCATCATACCAACATTTATCTCCAAAAGGATTTCAATCTGATATAAGAGTAACTAACGTAAATTAATCAAACAACTGTTATTATCTATACCATTCTAATCTATCAAAGATACTCCCCAGCGTTTCACCCTGTTAGTACTGATTGAGTGCCACGATGGGAATTAACTTTGATAGACAAAAATGCATCTATGAAAACAATATTTAATTAATTTATAAACTTAACATGCCAAATATCATTTTTATTTAAAGTCATGATTTGAAATCGAGGAAATTCCTCTTTTTCTACAAATGAAATCATTAGCTGTGATATCTCCTAATTCTAATTCCTCGCAACAAAAACAAAGGGGAAAAATCAAAAAAAAAAAGTACCTGAAATTTAATTTGTAGTTGTAAAATGTGAAGTGAGGTAATATATTAATGACATTTCAGGCCTTGTACTACGCTGACCAGCTCCTCGACAATGTCACGCCACGACAACAGCAATCCTTTCTTCACGAGCAAGGACGGGAACATTCACGTGACCAGATCAGATCACGTGGTACACCTATGGGCAGCATCGGACCTGTTAGTCCTGCTAAGAGAATGCTGTATGGAAAGGGGTACAAAGTCACATGATATTGACTTTGTCGTCAAAGTGTATTTATGTGTATTCCATGTGTATAACGGGGTGATTAAAATATCATTTACGTCAACAATTATATTGGTTTGACGTCATTTTATTTCATTATTAAAATAGCACTGTATAATTTTTGCGTTCTATATGTTCATATTTACAATTACTTGCTTAATAAGTTTTATCACATAACTGGCCCTGTCATACGGCCATGTCCTAAATATCATAAGACACATGTGTAAAATTGCTTTTATGACATCACAAACCAGATATAACGTCGCATGATGACGGGTTTCTACTGTTTTATATAGAAACGAAATTAAAAGTTTCATGTTTATATTAAAGGTAGGTTTCGCCCAACCAAATAAATATTTTTGTAAAATCCGATAATCGGAAGAAAAGATGAAAAAACATATCAAAGATACTTCAATTTAATTTCTTTATTCGTATGAGATTGAATAAATGTGTCTTGAATACAAAATTGAAGGAAATCCTTGAATTATTACGATTGTCAGTCAGACAAAATAGTATGCAAATGAAGCTGCGATAGATTGTGTTGTCGAGGTTTCGCGCATGCGCATTGTTACGAACTAAAAGTAAACAAAATGGCTGAATGAAAGCATGTGAGAAAAAAATTATCTGAATCGGCAACAAAGAGGAGGAAATTAGAATGGAATCGGTAGCACCCTATGATATCTCTAGGGAATGAAATTCAGAGATGGCATGTATCTCAAGCGGAACTTGCTCGGATTCTGTTTGGACTCGCGACCACGTGGTGAATTAAATTTCAACACATATGCCAGCGAAAATACAGCGGCAGACTAACTTGATATATGTTTGATGTAATAAGCTAGCGAGCGTATATAAGTAACATGAAGTGTTTTAGATGATATGATATGTATAAACAGTCCATCGCACCTCGATTTAATGTTGTTATTTTTTTTTTACTGAACATGCCGTGGCAACACTGTCACTGCTATCTGTCTTTTTTGTTGCACGCTTCCGTTTGTTGATGCGGCCTCGTTTTGGGAAAAAATACGTCATGTTCTATGTAAAGCTTCACTTCGCTCTATTTTTAGAGGAGTATTTTCCTGGTCAAACTAGGCAAATAACCACCCATATTGTCCGCTGTATGTATTAAAAATGATCTGAAGATCATATCTATGTACAGAATAAATTTCAATTTCGTAGTCTTTACATTTCATTGGGCGAAACCTACCTTTAATAAAAGTTATGCGATAAATAGAATCACTTGTGACTATGTAAGATGAAATATATCAAACCCGTTAAATAATTTGATATGAGCCTTTTTCAAATTATTGAACTCGTTAAATTTCGTATTACAAAGCGGCTCATGTAAGATTCTCTGTTTAACACAATTTGGACAATAAAAGGTTTTAAATGCAGAACCGCGCCTACCTTAGCCAATGAAATAGTGTACCTTGTAGTATTAACATTATACGTCTCTGCACATTTGTGTATGAAGGAGGATATTCCTCCCATATGGCATGTAATTATGGAAAATTCCGAGCTAAGGGCTCTGAATAGTTCAAAAGTAGAATATTTCCATCAATTTTAACCATTAAATTGAAGGTTTTTTTTCTCATTTCACATTGTTCTGAAATATACATTGTATATATATATGCTGAAATAACGTTAAGCCAATTATTCAACAATCGCGTTTTTCATTCGTTACAAGTTCATAAACATTAACGAATACAAATTTTGAGGTTTGACAGGTATCATTACACAGAAAGAATTTTCGAGACAATATCAATATAATCGTCGCAAAAAAATCGGCTATACCACATAACGTTGTCAGTTCAAGATCAATTCTGATGGCAAAACAAAATTTCCATACCAATGTTTTAAAATATGTATCATGTACAGACATGTATCATGTACAGGGTTATTACCCTGAGCAGGCCGGAGACATGATGACATTAGATGTGACAATATGTTTTTGGTAGTATTTAATGACCCCAGATTATGATACTCTAACGGACAACTATATTACGTCATTAACATAGCTCAGCTCAGACAGATACTTTTTTTTTCTAAACGTGTAAAACGGACAAAAATATGTTTATCCAATGATTGGAACAAATTTTGCGTCTTTTTTAAGAAGCAAAGTGTTGAATATGAATAATCAAATATCACATCTAGAAAAGAAAGGAACGTTCAGCTACATTATAATACACCCCCAGCCGCCTCCCTGTTCGTCCTCGCCGTTATCCTCATCCATGTTGCCAATATTCATTTGGTAAGGAAAGATTGTGCAATGACTATTGTAAACTCCACAGCGATATTCACCAACAGTTCCAGGTTTGATGAGACAAATGAAGCAGAATTTCTGGCCACATACACAAACCATGTGTTTATAGGCTTCTGTAGTTCAATCAGCAATCCATACTTTGGACAGGCTCGAATCGATGGACATCCTTTAAGTCCAACTACCGCTTTTAGTTTGTTTTTTATTCAGGATTTTCAGTCTCGAATCTTCACTAGTGCAGGCATTATTTCCACAGTTACTGGTTCCAAGTGAATTCCAGTCGCCGAAGCAGTATTAACAGAACTCATACGTTTTGCCGCCTTTCTTGCAGGACAGACACACGATCCGCCTATCTTCGGAAATTTGCCTCATGCAGAAAACATGACATTTAGAACATTTTACACACGGAAACTTCCGCATGTTTTGTTAATTTGAAACGATGATGTAAGATTTCTTGAGGTTTATCTTTGAAATTTGATAATGGTAACTTTGACTTGACGGATGGAAATTCCGGAGTATCCAGAATATACCTTTGGTGTTCCGTACAAAGTGTGAGACCGAACTGATTTACAAATAAAATATATCACGCTTAAATAATGTACAGACAATACAGTTATAGAATTATGATTGACAGATATCGCTCAGTGGGAGATTAATTAGTTGTTGTCACAGTCCTTTAGGCAATTAGGGTGGCTGTGACATTACCCCGGTTACGTAACAGAATGGAAAATGAAATCTTTCATAACAGGTATCGAAGTAAGTCGCCAGAGGATATACACAATTATCACGCCTGAGTTTTTATCTCAAATGTCACAACGGATAAAAAAAATGTAGAATAAATATAATCAAGAATATAACCAAACCTAAGGAATGTAAATGCATATGATAAATTGATAGTTGATGTTAAGATTTAGCAACTATTCACACAAGTTCAAAGCACTTTTAAAGTTATCACAAAATTCTTTGTGACACATTCTGTAATGCAGGCAGCTCTGCGCAAATAGTTTTCTGACGTTTTATTTTCGAAGTATTTCATTTCGTCCTCGGTCAGTACACCATGGCGGCTGACTATAGAATAATCCTAAATCTCACCACAGTATTCTGAAGTGTCCATGTCTTTATATGGACATCGGAACTGCCAATGTCCAGCTGCCATCAAACTTCTACAGTATTCGGTCAGGGATTCTGGACCTGTAAATTTGATATAATTTTAGCGTTTCTCGTTTCCTAAATCGTCAATATCCTCGGGAAAAACATCTCTATTTAATCAAAATGACAGAAATATTATTACGACGGCATACGTACCAATGACATGTCCACAAGGCATATTTGCATTGTTCGGGGTCATCATTACAAGTTATCATGTCCGGGGCATTAGAGCGCTCTACGTCATCATCAAGCTGTTTAAGGTGGGGATTCTCATGTGTATCCGGGCCATTTCCTCCCGGAAACCGAAACACTACAAATAACTGGGATTTGTCCTTCAGGTTATAGTCTGACAGGTACATCTTCTTCCCATTCTTAATTATCTGTAGTTCTCTGGCTGTAAATTATAGGATATCTTTTTCATATTTGATGGTTTTCCGTATTGCTTTGGTTGTAATATACAATTTTGAAGTTTCCTCGGTCTAAATTCATGAAACCTTTGTGAATTCATTGAAATATACATCTCAGATCGGTAGCGTCATCCAAATGGAAGTATTAAAAAAAATGGTAAACATGGTATTTACCTGCAAATAGGACACGTTGACTTTCTGCGTCTATTCCATTCCACTCCGTTATTTTATTCATTAGGTCCTCAACTGACGCGTCCTAAAAGAAAATTAAATAATCATGTTTCCAAACTTATCTCCTCAATGTGGTCAGATCATTCCACTAGCCCTGACGTCTGTTAACAAAACGTTACACCAAACAAACAAACCAAGTATCAGCTGTTCATCAATCCGGTATCCAATCATCAACATTCGACTTTCCTTAGATGGACAAGAACCTAAATAAATCATGTAAATTTGAATAAAATACATATTTAAGACGTCTCAGATACCTTACTAAGTAATATATATCAGTTATTGTGCAAATGTGTAAAATAAAATACTTATAATGGAGTACGGCAAGAGTAAGTAACGTGCGCGATTGGGAAAGTAGATAAATATAAATGGTCCTACTTTATTCTAGCGTGATCTACATATGTGCAGTTAAGTCAAGAACCTCCCTTCGCTGTGCCCCGTCGAATGAAAAGTCTCGTTTGACTTTTGACTTATCATTCTAAACACAAATTGCTTTATAACGAATATTAACAAATATGGCTTATACTTCATATATCAACGATCGTAAATTAGAAAACAATATTAAAATGTGGAAAACTAATATTCCTTATCGTGTTGTCAAGTTTGTTGTTCATTATAAAATCGCTTTCGACCTTCTTTCGGTTTGGTTCGAAAAATAGAATATAGAGGTCTATTTTTATCATTTTTGGGGTAGGTATTACCCACGTTTTCCTGTCGTTTTTAGATAACCAATCATTGTAATAAAATATTCAATAAACATTTGAAACCCATATCTAAGCATACAGAACACACTTATTTAAGGTTCATGTCCCTTTAAATACATGTACCTACCAAAAGAACCAGCCGTTAGTTATGGTCTTCAGTAAAAGTTTATTTATCACATAATTTGTTTGATATCTTATTATTTCACCTGTGTAGATGTTTTAATATGTCACATGTGTAATATGACTGCTGAAGGTTCCACAGCTGTAGATGCCAGAATCGCTAGCTTTCTTTAGACAAATGAAACGGAACCTCTGATCACAGACACATTTCATCTGCTTGCAAACCTTTATGTGTTGAATTAGTATCCCACACTTTGGACAGGCTCGACACACACACCATTTATTTTATAAACCGAAAGATTTACTTTTCAACTAAAACCAATACAGTATTTAGAATAAAGAAAAGCAAGATTTATGAGATTACAACCAAGATTAACTCATCTCTCCTAATTTGTACACGTCATCATTAATTAAACAATGGATAATTATAGGTGCATTGCAGCGATTGTTTAGCCTTTAACATGATTAAATAATAGGCCTACTGTTAGGCTGATAGGACATGCATAATACGACTTAATCAAGGCTACGTGTGTGATATATACCTCTTAAGTTTAAGCAAAAATGATACTACATTCCTTTTCATCGGTTTTTTTACACGTGAGTCGATTGTGATATACAGTTATGATCTATTGTTAGAGGGTTCGACTGTCTGGTGACCATGACATTGCATATACGTGTATCACAGTAGGAATTCGACAATATAACCATATACATATATTAGACAAGGTAATGTGGGCGAAGTAAGTCACTACTGTATAAAAACAGAACCCTAACTACATTATTTTAATTATTTTATTTGCGTAAATAATTGCTGCTGGTGATGATACTTCAGCTACAAAGAAACAAATCAAAATAAACAAAACAAATAGGCATTTAGTGATGTACATGTAATGCAAAAACTATTCCCGGACGAAAGTCTATAAGTTATGTCAAATTATTGTAAACATGCAAGTCCCCATTAATTTCTTACACCATCATGAGCATTTGACTTTCCTAAAATACGTTTTAACAATGATGACATGCTTTTAATGATCTTCCGACCTTTTAAAGTACAAATTAAATATATCGTTTAAAGTGTCCTATGGCCTGTTTATTTTCCTAGAAGAAAATACCGTTTTGGCGAAAGGCAATTGCGTAACCAAAATCATTTCTTACAAAAAAATCAAACATTGATACAATACGTCCATGACGAAACACGTTACAAACATCTAAGTGAATATCTTTAAGTGTCATTATCACCATTAAGCGTTGAATATAATAATGAAGTTTTAAACCATACACGTTTTTATACAGTTGAACTTTTATATAGACTTTGTAAAACAAGCACATACGTCAATCATTACGGACCCTATGAAACGCAAGGAAGTGACTTTAATGCATGAATGTTTAACATTGCACAAAAGTCTTAAATATTCGATTATCGACCTATTTTCAGGTGGACACGGCGAGTTATCAACCCGAGGAAGTGATATAACGCGAGGCCGCACACACCAAAGGTTATATCACTCTATCAAACTGAAAACAGGTCGATAACTGTTTTATTTCATGAAATTCACATGATATTATCCCATTCAAAGAGAATATACTAACACTGACGCAATGATCTTACACATATTTGGACTGTTTCTTTTCCAAGAGTAGTTTATTGCTATTATAGTATTTGATAAATGTCCTAAACCTTATGTTTCCGATTGATAGAATCGGTAAGTTTTACCGCTGGATCAGCTGTGCGGCTGACATTTTTGTCCGTTTCCGTTCTATTGAAGTTACAATATAATGACGTTACAATAGATAACCTAACGTCACTGAATTCGAAAAGTCCCTTTATGCTATATATGGCTACGACTCAACGTCAAAAGAGTTTATGACGTCACATATAATTAGCGAGGATTTCGGGATATTGCATTTGATGAATACTTCTGCGAACATGTATCGGTCCAATCAAAAACAGCATTTTTAAAAGTTTATAAAATAAAAATCCCCCTCTGGTCCCAGTCCAAAACCCATCCCATATCCATAATGTTATTTTTGTCTAAGTTTATAATAAGCACGTATATTGCTCAATGTAATTTTATTTTGATATATAACATTTTGTTCAAACAATCCTACTCCTCCACAATGAGCTGTGTCTGTAGGAACGTTACCAAACATCAATGACCATCCAGAAAAGGCACAACACATTTTTGAAATATTTTTTTATAGAAGAGACAAACTTATGAAAAGGACATTAAATTCTAATTAATTAAATAACATACATCTTGAAATCAATTATAACATAAAATAACGGCCAAAATTGTTCTACACCGTGAGTAAGATATAGTGTGACAATTATTTGTAATACTAATATAACAAAAGAAGGTTTTAATCCATTATATGAATTGTACCATGCACATCGAATGTGTATTGGCCGAATGACAGACATTATCTGTCCACAACTCAAAGGTAACTAGTACAGTGTATGATAAATGAACCACAGAGGTATTGATCGAGTCCCCTCGAATAGATGGGTAAGATTACAAAAAGTAAAAAAATACACATAATCAGCCACTGTAACCCTGAACGCGCGATGGGGGTAAATGAGAACTAAATTTGAAATCACAATTTAATAATATTTACACGATTATACAAGCTACAGTTATATAATCACACCTCAATTAATGGTGGTAAAAAAACGTTTTAAATTGTTACCTATCTGACTGCGAGTATCCTTGGATAACTTAGTTTTCTTAAGTCGTCGATGGCTCCCCAAATTAAGAATTCACGTCAAAAATACACATATCCACATACAGATTCACACAGTACATTGTATTAAATAAACGTTGTAAATCATATCGGCTGTCCATGCAGTTCTCACATAGCACTAAATAATTCCCCACATTATAGCAAGGGAGTATACAGAAGTCATAAATAAGTTTGTTCGTATATTGTAAAACGATCTATTTCAAGTATTGCCAGTAAACAAATACCAAATAAACAAACATACTGGGGATATTTTACATGTGTGCCTTACAGTTGAGATTGGTCTCAAGTCAAGAATATTTACAACATAGTTTCCTTATAACATAACTAAAATACATAGCGCCATACATAACACTATTAAAGGTGTCTACAAACATTACGGGTTATTCATCAATATTCCAGGTAAAATAAGCTGAAAATTATAGTTCAGGTTCAATTCCTGGTAATCAACGGATAATAGTATCAAGTACTTTTATGTCCACTATTCAGGGCGACGTGTCTTTTCGTCAAAAAACTAAAACACACAATTTTATTTATCAAGAACAAATGGTTATAACACAGATTTTTGGAAATAAACAAACTTTGTGAAGTTTACAAAATCGTACACTCCGACCGAGTTGATCCCGATTCAGAATTGGACGTCATATTCATCCCTATCACTTCGATGTGGCTGGCCTAGGATTGTGATGTCAGAAGTGTTCTGTACCAATTCATCTGTTTCTTCTTCCACATTCCCATCTTTCGATCTTCCTAATGGAAGTATCGCCGTTCCAATTCTTCCCTTAGTGTTGAATGCATTTGGAAAAAGATACTATTGACATTGTGAGGAACATTCGACTCACTTTCATCACTTCGCGCTGAATGCCTTTGGGTTGATATGCTAGAAGTATTCTGCACCGCATTATCTGCATCTTCTTCTGCGTTCAACCTGTCGATTTCGATATCGCCAGAATTATCCGGTTTCATCAGCAAACAATCCTAGGTCAGAGTCGGTGTTAAGGGTCAAACTTGTTCGCTCTGTTCCTTCGTCAGTAGTAGTGTTAGCAATCTTCTTTTGGATAGGAGCAGCATACCATCTCTCGTACCAGATGTCTATTTCAGTCTGGTAAAAAGACTTCTGTTTCATCTTCAGACGATTCCAGGTCAGAGTCGATGTTAAGGGTCAAACTTGTTCGCTCTGTATTATCGTCAGCAGTTTTCATCTCCAGTAACACCACTGAGGTTTCTTCGTTATCCTCATCCCATGTGTTGCCAATCTTCTCTTGGATAGGAGCGATTTTGCAAGGATTATTGTAGGCTCCACAGCGTATAGTTGCCATCGGCTCTAGGTTTGGTAAGACAAATGAAGCAGAATTTTCTGGCCACATACACAAACCCTGTGTTTACAGGCTTCTGTATGTTCAACTCAGCAATCCGCATTTTGGACAGGCTCGGATCGATGGGCATCACCTTCAACTCCAACTACCTCTTTTAGTCTGGCTTTCTTTCAGGATTTTTTCAGTCTCGGATCCTCACCAAGTGCATGCATCATTCCCACAGTTACTGGTTCCAGGTTGAATTCCAGTCGCCGAGGCAGTACCAACAGAAACTTCCTACGTTTTGCCGTCTTTATTCTTTGCAGGTTAGATCAATAGACGATGCGGCCTCTATCTTTGGAGATTTGACCTCAATGCAGAAAAAACTGAACGAGTTTTGGACATTCTTGAATACCGGCAGATCTGACCGCATATAGTTTCTCATGACGTGTTATATTTTCGAAAGTATATACATTTTCGCGTAAAGTGTCCATGTTTCTTTATATTGGACTTGGGAACTACGCCATTTTCCCAAGAGCCAATCAAACGTTCGCTACAGTATTCGGTCAGAGGCATATCTGGAATCTGTGAAATATGGAGATATTATTTCTTTAAGCATTTTCGATGTCCCTAACTCGTTCAATATCCTCGAGGAAAAACATCTTATTTCATCAAAACTCAAACAGGAAAATTATTATTACGACGACATGAGTACAGCATCTGCTTCAGGGCATTAGGCGAACCTGTAGAAGCTGGTGTATCAAGTTCAAAGCTCATGTTAGAAAAATCCACATAAAACTGAGCCCTACAGCCAAATTTTCTTGAAACTTTGTATATCGAAAGTACTACTAGTTACCCCTTCAAAAGTACCTGCACAAACATGCCAGAAATTAGGATTAGCTTCTGTTAAATATTTCTCTTTAATATTTTTTTTTTATTTTATTTTTTCTTTTTTTAATCATTTAAGTAGATCGTATATGTAAGTCATTTATTTTTTATCATTAACAGAAAAACTTTTATTTGAAATAATATTTTTTTCGAAAAAATAAAAACTTTTGGAAATTACGAAAAGCGAAACAATTGTCATTGTTTTTGTCATCTCATTTCACCCTATCACGGGTTTTGTCCACACAATTTTAACCCACATTAACAAATACTTTCATGACTTTTTCTGGTCTATGTGTAAATTAGTTATCGAAATTAAATCCGAGGAAAACCGTTAATTAGAAAGGGCATCTTTAATCTTGATCTTTAAAATAATATGAAAATTCGGTAACATATGAGGTAGTTTCATTTCAACAAAATGTGATTTCAAACAACGAAGTTGAAACTATGGATCAGTACCAGAAAAGGGCAGTGCCTATATAAATCATATTTGTTCTCTCCCTGCGTAAGAAAATGCTATATATACACATGACACAAAAGAGTATTTGAACACGATTGAAAGTATACGTTTCATAAGTCATGACAATATATCATATATTAGTTAACTGAGATTATTGAAAAGTAATTTTAGTTTTTCAAAAACAGTAAGTCTACATAATAAAGAAATGAGGAGAATGCAGCAGCCATGAGGAAATAACCTTCTCACCCCCCCAATTACAGGACCTAGAAAGTCCAGTGTGACTAGAACAAGCCGATGGGGGTTCATCCACAATATGGATTCAGAAATTCTACCATGGCTGCTGTATTCATGTATATGATTTAAAAGATAAAATGTTGCAGAATATTGAGATAAAGTTTGGTCTAAATCTATAATTTGTCAGGACACATGCATTAATTTTAACAATTACCCTAAACATGATATGTAGCCGAGAGATAAATGTATTAATATCATATATTTTAAAAAATATTGACAATTTATATAAATAATTACGTAAAATACAATGAGTTATGAGGTATACCGAATGAGATAGTAACAATTTTTGATACTTTGTTTGTCATTGTAACGCAAAATAAAGGCTCCCGGATTTGTCAAAATTATGATTGTAGCCTTTGTGGTGCTGGTATTCGTTTAGAGATTAAACATTTTTAGGCTGGAATCTAGGGGAGGCTCCAAGTGCACCCCCCTCCCCCTACAACTTAACGACCCAAATGTTTTTCTGAAGCCACTGATAACGAAATCGAGAAAGGTAACATTGTATAATCTGGGATTGAACTGTTCGGTTATGACGTCATCAAGATGGCCGTCATCTCGAATTCACTAACAATTGAAAAAAAAATAGTCATAAACATTGACTCATTTTTCACCGAAATAGGACAATTGAGGTTTCAAAATGACCACAACTCGAACAACAACTTCATATCAGGACCATATAATCTCAATAATAACCATTATCATTGTGCGTGCTTTTGCTGCCTCACTTCACTATCCTCTGACGTGACTCTGCATGTCTGGTAGCTGGTACATGCTTTCCGAATCAGAGTATTCGGGATATCAGTATCAACTCGGCGAAAGTCTGAGCGTCGTCTTCGATGTCGATGAGCTGATGTGACACTATATTACCAGTGTTATTCTAGCCTGTCATCTTTCATGACCCATCCATGGCCAGAGTTTATATCAGGAACAACAGGTTCAGGGATGTGGGATCTCCTTCAGATTCTAATATATCGTATATGCTGTTTCAGACTTCTCAGGAAATTAGACCAGATCCATATTCTTCGAACGGTGTAATGATTCCATAACTTCATGATTCGTATGAAGCACCATTCATCAACCTTGTGGACACTCGTGCGACAACAGATGACATAGGTGATATCCTCGATACTTTAATGAGGTCATAAATGTTAAATGTTTTTCATTGGTCAGACTTTTCCCAGTCCCTTGAAGGCACTGGTTGTGTCGCATTTGGTGTATGCGTGGAGACACCATTGAAGACTCTCCAGAAAAAAAAGTTTTCTACAGTGCTTTCCAGACTTGGCAAAGAGAGGACCTCATTTATGACCTCAAAGAATTCACCTGTGCCATCTATGGTCACTAAGAGTTCACCAGGATGAAGAATTGTGCTTCATACGAATTAAGGAGAAGCAACTCAAACCTTCGAAAAGAATGTGGATCTGGATGTCGCTCTTTCCAATCCTACCGGGGAATGGTCTGGAACATTCATATACGATATGTGAACACTAGGTTGAAAACAAAGAAGAGCTCCCACATCCGCGTACGATGTTCTTGATGTTACCTCTGGCCATGGCCTGTTGACTCAAGTTAGAACCTCCGATGGTTAAGACCCGGTACATGTAATGTCACATCACTCTAACGACACTCTGGCGAGAAAGCACGCACAATCCGCGGATGTTCATCATTAGAAGGAACCTATTGAAAGAAAGATTGTGGATTACGGTAGTATATCCATATGTACATGTCCCTCTACGTTATTATACACAGGACATAGATTTAAGACATGGGTGTGCCATTTTCTAAAAGACCACAATATGTCGGAAAGTGTGCGTAGGATATTATCGGATAAACGCTATAGGCTTTTCTTCTCATTGTAATTTGTTTACCTAGTTAGTTCGGCGTTGTGCTGGAAAATTCAGTGTGAGACGCTAGCTTAGTCTTACAAACGTGCGAACATGAAAATGGATTTATGTTCGGACTACTTTTCCACTTCGATATTACGCCAACTTAAAATGCATAAATGTGTTAAGATAGATTAATCGTTACCAATTAGCCCCAATGCTAGCGTGCAAGAGAAATGCTTCATAAGGACACCCGGATAGACCTGTAGAATCTCAGCGGTTTGGAAAAATAGAGAATAGCAATTCACATGCCTTAGTCATATCGCATCCGGTGATGTTTTTGTAAACCAAATGATGGTTATAACAATATTTCTCTTGTGGGCATATCTATATATTTTTGTTGTTGTTGTTTTTACTGATTGATAAGAGGTCAAATAACTGATTACGAATAATAGTTTCTTGTTGGAAAACAATTTTAGCTGCCGTCAAACTCCTATATGGAAAAAATTTGCTGAAAATATTACCATTTTTGAGCTTAAAATCCGATATTTTCATTTCCAGCCGAGACATCACTTTACATTATTATTGAATTTATTGTGGTTACCGATGTTGTATTTGTTGTTCTATTGTGGTCATTTTTGAAATACTCATTTGGCTACTTTATCGGTTGAACAAATGTCTCAATGTTATGGACTATTTGTTTCAACTGTGTAGTGTAAATCTTAGTAGGCGAGGCCGTCGTGATGGGACGTTCAATCAACCGGAGCTTAATATACATATGTTAGCATTCTTTTTTTGTTTGGCGTGTTGTTTTACTGATTGAATAAGAGGGCCAAAGAACTGATTAGAAATGATAGTTTTTGCGGTTGGGATTGAACATTGTTGCTGCGTCAAGCCAAATATGAAAAATGTTGCTTAAAAAGTACCCATTTTGATGCTTAAAATCAAGATTTTCGCATTTCCTGAATCGCGTAGATTAAAACTATCATATATTGGGATTAATATGGTCCTGATATGTGGTCATTTTGGATACTCCCATTTGTTCTTCTTGCGGTTGAAATAATGTCAATGTTAGGATACTATTTTTCAAGTTGTTAGGGAAATTTGATTGATGACCGGCCATCTTGATGACGTCATAACCGGACAGTTCATCCCACGTTTTATTATCATATTTTACCTTCTCGATTTCGTTATCTGTGGGTCATAAGGACATTCAGAAAAACATTGGTCTTTAAAGTTTGTGGTAGGAGGGGTGGACTCGTGGACCCCCCAGTGATCCCGCCTATTTTATTTGAGAACGCAAATACTAACTCTGTTTCTCCTCTTTTTACATTTTGAATTCAAATCTAAATATCAACTATCGCAAAAAATAGTTGTTTATCTTTATAAGAGGGATGGATAATCTTAATTTTGTATCTTAAAAAAAGTTATGAGGTGCTGACGAAAATTTTTCTTTCTCAACTAATTTGTGATTTCTGGATATTTAACAAAAAAAAAGTTTCACCACTACTAGTTTAATTTATTTAATTATGCTTTTTTTGTACTGTCCTGGTTATAGTGTAAGAAAAAATTCACTAGTCTTTTGTATCTAGGTAAAAATACTAGGTTTAGACCATTGTGCGAATTCATCTCAAAGGTGGGTTTTTATTGATGAATAGTCTCTGACATGGCCAGAATTTTAGATTTACCTCTCATCAGAGGGCAAAGATAATGATATTTGCTTCTGCAGTAGAACATATAGATAATAAATACACTGGCTACAATTTTCATGCCCATAAAATACGATTTTCACGGATATTTTTAACTGTTTTTGATAAAAAAATTAACGTTATAAAGACTTACGATACCTATGGCATGGTTTTTAAAATGGTTTAAACAAGCGTGGAGACAAAATCGTTTAAAAAAATTCCGTAATATTTCGAGCAAGCAAACCCACTATCCTTAATTTTAATCCTGCAAATATTTTTAAATCTTTTGCTTTTATTATAAAATCAATCTGTGTGGTAAGTAAAAAATGGACTAAGATAAAGAGATCATTATCAAGTGGTATAGACACTAAAGGAATTCTTAGGTATTTTTTTAGCCAACAGACATAGTTGAGTAAAACTAAAACAATATGTTTCATAAACTTTGAGCATAAGGTGGTACCCCCACTTATGGCCACAGTTTCCATAGTATTATTAGTTCGAGGCCCAATTAGGCGCTTTTTATGGCACCTGAGACCCTTTTGTAAAACACTGCCAAGAACTGTGAGACATTAATATAATGCTGGAGGTAGGTGGGATTTGGTTACACCCCTACATTTCGAATATAATTTTGTACGTTACTTTTATCGTCAAATTCCTTGGGACACACCCGTTAGCAATAATTTATTAAAAAATCACAAGATACTCTTAACATATACGCCGGCATATTCTACACAATGGCATAACAACAAGGCGGATTTGTTGGCACGCTATGATGATTCGGGATCATATTTTCCCAGTTATCATCACTCTGGCGGAATCATATCACGTCATTACGGTCATCATTCAAGATTTGTGTTTTAACTGGCGGGTGGTTTCTTTGGGGTATCCGGGTCATTTCCTCCGCGGAAGCTTGAAACAACTTACCAAAATAGCTTAGGATCTTGTTCTGTTCGAGAGTAATTAGTCTGGTAGATTCATCTTCTTCACTAGTCTTAATCGGAGTTTGAAGCTCCGCATGGCGCAGTACAAGTAAATATAATAAAATTGAAACTAAATTGAGAGAGGTTGTTTTTTGTAAAGTTCCTTGAATGATCTAATATCATATCAGTAGCGGGTCTTCGTAAATGGGAGATTGTTCAGACAATGATTCTTTAATGTAATATACGGTTGCATTAAAGCCTGTCAACATAGGTACCCGTTGAATTGCTTGGAGTCTTATGTATCCTGATATGCCTATTCCGCGCTTATTATAGCTCAATAGAGGTCTTCGCAGAGTTTGTACGGAGGTTCCTAAACGAGAAAAAGACATATGTTTTTTGATCGGCAGCCTTCGGACAGACAATTGTCCTCGCTAATGATTGGCATTAGATGAGACTTAATTTATTTTTTGATGCAATAGCGCCATCGCTTCAAAATTTAACCCCATTTCCATAAACTATAAATATTTCCATCTGCATGTGCCGAAAAATATAATCATGATCCATTACTCTTGGTTAATTGTTGTGTAAAATGAACTTAAGAGATCACGTTTAATACTTGAATGTCAAAATGCAATTCACATTTTTAAATACGAGTTGCGTGCAGTGAAAATCGAAACGCTAGAACGAATTCAAGGGTTTTGTTCTCTCGATCTGATTGTAAACAAACGGAGGGCTCGTATCTAGAGTCAGACCCAATGCCTCACTTCTTCAAATCAAATAGCGTTATATGACTTTAAAGCGATTATCTCACGAGAATTCTTGAGATGAGTCAAAGGAGATTCGCTTTTAAATGGTTTTGATGGGTATGTTATTGTGAGTCACTTTTTGCTTAAAGTGGAATGTAGATATACATGCAGCGGTATAGTTAAGGAATGTGCGTATTTGGTGGTAATGTACTACTTTCTCATTATCCAAGGGAATGTTCAAAAGATTATTGTTGACTTTAGGATTTGTTCTGTACTACTTTTGTTGTAGGTTACGCTATAATAGAGTATAGTTTGCATGATGTGCCCAGAAGGAAATACCGTTAAATAACTATTTTATATTAGGTCCTAGGCCACTATCTGTGAAAAATTATATATAACACACGGCGGTAATGTTTAACTCCTTTGGCAGCATGATTTCAATTTTGACTAGTTCAGATTTCTTGACCAGAGATACAAAACCAAAGACATAATGAAACCGTATTGATGGGTCCTCGATGCGATAAATTCGGCGTTATATACGACAGTTACTGACCCCCTATAAAGGGGTCACAGGCGGCTCTCAACTTCCCTGATTCTGATTTAAGCTTTTAACCTTGGACTACTTGTTTGGCGCATTTGCTTTTAAATTACACATTAAGGGTTCATTTGCTTATTTAAAGTGTAATACAAAATTAAATTTTACTCTGTATTTTAGGTACTATATTTTATGGCGGAAATGATTCATGACGCGAAATATAGTTTTTTACGAATTAGCCCCTTTGACTAGTACTATTTTAATACCAGTCATATGCAGTGCAATCTGTTGCAATTCATGGCGGCACAATAACTTTTCCATAACCAGGTTTTAATCGTTAGATTCATATAGTAATAAGATAAACGCATTGTGTCTTATTCCGATATCCTCGTGTGTAAATAAGATATGATGGTCTGTATTTTTACGATCGACATCCAGCGATAAACTTCATATGATATTTATCAAATTTAATTATCTATTGTTAAATAGCTATAAAAACGTTCAAATTGAAGATTTAACTAAACCAGTTAAGGTAATGTCGCCACAATATATATTTGCTCATTCGCTTTTGCTATTTAATTGACTAATTCCATACCTAACATGATTTAACCCTAAATAACCTTACTGTGTGTATTATCTGGTGACAATCGTGTAGCTTCGCTTTGACGAACATTTAAATTATCACAAATTGGGATTCAAATCGCATTCTATGTACACACAATTATTTTTAAAGTAATATGTGAAGTATTTTCCACATACTTACATAATATAGATAATGCTTTTATTTACATCATTCGCCACCAAAAAGTTATCAACATTTTGAGAATAGCAATACTCGCTCATTTCTCTTTTACACGTAAAATTAAGAGCTAAAAAATGTTGTTTTGTGAGTACTGCCTAACTCATTACATTAACATCTACAATGCGCGCTAGTGATATTGGCGTAACATCACGATAATAAACCATGAAGAAAAATTGTGATTTATAGTTTCATTTTACATTTTTAATTTTTTATTCTGTTAGTAATAATTGTTATGTGGTCATTCCATACCGGCAACTAAAAACAAGAAAAATTTACACATATTTAACGTCTGTGTTTATGCTAACGTTTATTTGGTATATTATATGCGATACTCAATTTATCGTGCCGTTTGTCCCTTTTGAATGATTATCCGCAGGATTGTAATTAAAGGAAATATCATGGTTTTAAATAGATTACCGAAGGTCAACTTAGATGTCAAGATTTTCTAAGACGGCGGACCAATATTTATTTAATTTGTAATTGAAATTTATTTTTTGGTGATTAAAATACTGAAAGCAAGACGTAAATATATTCATATTTGTTAAAATTGCGATTTAGTTGTCTTTCTGGAGGTAGATGATTGTACAATACGTACATCGCGTTGCAGATGAAAATGACCAGTGTTTGGAATTCGAAGCGCATCTTTTCATATGTGTGTCGCCATATTGAACAAAACCCTAACGCATTCCATTAGACAGAGTGTCGTAATTCAGTTAAGTACAACTGGTACGAAATCTGGCAGAGAAACCGCCTTTTTTGAGACATAAGGGTTCAGGCAACGGGTATTATTAATGCAGGGGTTGTTTTCTATTTGTTTCGGTTTGTTCTTCACTTTCGTTTTTTAAAATGTTCCACAAATTAAAACAAGCATTACAAGTATTAACGTTTTTAAATATATTACAGAGAAGCCGGGTAATGGTGACCTTTAACTTTACTCAGTCTCAAAAGATACTGGATGTAACAACAAATATTACTCACTCTTTGTTGTATGAAGTGACTTTCGTGCGACAATAGATGGTGTTGTTTTGGTCTGTGGTTCCCCCATCTTACAACCACTTGCCATCATGTCATTCAATTTTCCTCGGATCTCCAAATTTACGTTCTGGTGAAAATCATATAGTAATGTATATGAGTACGAAGCGGGATAAAGGAATATATACTCAAGGCCAGTTGTTGGCTAAGTTATTCGAAACTTTTAAATTAGAAATGAAATACAGCACTAATGGACTCATCTAGATATACGTCATGATTTGTTTTCTGACGACTTGGTAAATTGCTTCATTGTTCATTTATTACTCACGGCAGTTTCGACTCACTGCAGATCTGTCTATAGATATTAGCTTGGTTGATTGCCAAATATGCAGGAATCCGTGAGAATCAAAAGACTCTGTTACATTTAAGGCCTGAATAATTGCAGACCTAATATATAAGACCTGATAATAAACCACCACTCTCGCGAATGGCAAGAAGGAAAATGTGGGACTAATATCATTACATTACTGCGGTACGAAACACAAGCTTAAACAATGCATTTTTATATACGGCTGTGAGTTCCTTTTAATATATTATTGAAAGAAATGATGGCTGTAGTGATAATTAAAATGAACTATGATTTAATAATCCGTTAGATTATCTCTAGCCGATCATGTACATTTAATGATCCTTTAAAGTGTGATTATAAGGGAAAACAATTCATGGAGTATTTCGTTGTATTCTATATCTTGACACTTAAACAATCTCTACTCCACAATGACATATGTCTGTAGGAACGTCACCAGGGGGACATCAATGAACATCTAGAAAATGGCACAAACCAAACATTTTAAAAATATTTTTTATTCAAGAGAAATTTTTTGAAAAGGACATTGAACATTTTAAATTCATTCATTTTGAATTTCACCTAAGCCTAATATTGTTTTACCCCCAACTGGAGTATATGATATAGCAATCGTTGGTACTATTGTGGCAACTGATCGGAATAAATGTTTCAGTGGAAATACATGTTACTATAGTGTTATGTACAGTTCGCAGTATATATACAGATATGAAAATTTCCTAGGAAAAAGGCCTTAAAAACGAATACGTAGGTATTTTTTCAAAGTATCATTCAAATTAATTTTGCCGCTTTTTTTAGAATTTTTATTTAAAAGGGTTATGATAATGTAATTTTTATTGTTAATTATTTTATATTAGTTTAAATATCTTTACGACACTCGTGTAATAATACTATTGTGACGTAACAGGTGTAATAATGAATCGTCATTTTGAAAAAGTATGACGTTGCACGATTGTCCTAGTAGAAGAAAACGTCAAATCCTAGTCTGATTTTCACCATCTTGTATAGAAACGAAATTGAAATTTTTATTTACATTTCCATAAATACTAGTTATTTGATAAATATAATCATCCACTCTGATGGCAACGCAATCTGTTTATTAAAATCGTTAAATAATTTGATTATGACCACTCTCCTAAAGCCTCGTGGCATTATCAAATTATTGAACTCTTTTAATAATTTTCATATCGGTATTACTTAGCCACTCATGTGTGATCCTTTCTATGTAAAGATATCTTGATATCGTATAACGCTTTGACAGAATCAATAATTGAGTATCGCACAATTTATCACCCATATCTAATAATGCCAAGTGCCTAATCCCTACCAGTCTGGAAAAGATGTATGTGAATTCATCCACAACGAGATTAGAGGAACATGCGAAAGATACTCTCGAATTCTGGCAGGGTAACAAAATGTCAATGGGCCAAGTGTAGGTATCATATATATCATACATCTTGTTAGTGCTTTGTATATGCTCAAAAATTACTTTAATATGTTTTCTTTCTTACAATCGCGTATACCACAACCAGCATGGTATCTTCCTAAAGAATGACAATCCTACAAAATCTTAACCACCTCTGGGTTTAAGAATAACTGTAACATAAATGAAATGTAACAATGTTAATATCTGTATATGTGATTCTGATTTACTCAATGACCCTCCTCAGCGTTTCACCCTGTCTCTATTACTGATTCGGAAGTGCAATGAAGGGGAATGACATCTTATAGATCTAATCCCCGGGCCATATGAAGGTTTGCTTATAGAAATAAAGGAGAAAATCACACAAGTACTAAATTTCACGCCACGACAACAACAATCCTTTTTTCTCGAGCAGGGACGGTTATTATTCACGTTGACCAAATCACCAGATCACGTGGTTACACCTATGGGCAGCATCTACAACTGGGAGGCATTCATGTAAAAATATCCCTAGTGTATTTATTTATTTGGTTTTTGTTTGTTTTCTGCCAAGGAGAATGCTGTATGGAAAGGGCTACAATAATTCACATGATATTGAACTCCTTGACGGTCATAGTGTATTAATGTAGTTATAAACATATGCCAAAATATGTGTATTTACGGGACGATTAACTGAGAATATCATTGATGTCATAAATTATATTATTTTGACATTATTTTCATTCCCTGATTAGAAGAGCCATCTATGTAAAACAAGGGTTTTCTATATAATTCTATATTTGCATTCACTTCTCTCTAGTTACTATATGAACAATAACACAGTACGCCAAAGTCTTAAGTGCAATAATTGACATCCGCAAAATTATGTCCATTATGACGTAAATAATGTTGACATAGAAACAAACCAATGGTCATAAATCCCTCTAGGAGGAATTAAAGTCAGTCGTTGATAAAAAGTTTTTTTTTTCCGTCTGACCTGCAAAACAACGTAAACGCAAAGGAGACCGTTAGATGAATCATAAATGATATTATGAAAAAATTGACGACAAACACTCCTTCAAAATAATCCGCTCTAGATTAAGCAAACAGTACCAATTGTTGACATTACACAGAAAAAAAAATTGTAGAAAAATTTCACAGACATTCGCCACAGAATACGAAGGGGGGGGGTACTTTACTGATGGCTGCCACGTGTGGATTTTTTTTTGTTTTTTTTTTTTTTTTTCTACTGAACTATCAACTTCGATTGGTCAGTATTTCGCTTCAGTTCCCGGATATTCATTCTAAATGACCCAAAGCAAAATAAGAAGGATGTTATTATCTTAAGAGTTCCTATTGTATGCAAAATCAATGATGAAAGGAAAACGAATATGGTAATGTAATTATAGGAAACAAATATATCTGCTGTCAAACCATTCTAGAAAAGATTAATTTAGTAATTTTAACACAATGCTTCCCTGATATTATTTGATTTTATCAATTTTTGTTACGCAAATCGAATTTATGATAGATGAAATATTTGTTTCCCTATATTTACATTTTTTGTTTTTTGACTTTGACTTCATATGAAATAACTAGTCGTCCATTTGTAATTTTGCATGTTTATAAATGCATGTTAAAGGTAAATTAAATATTATAGCTAAAACGACTTTAAAATGACACACGATTTTTCATGGGCTGGGGAAATTATTTGTGACGTCAGTCAACTATATTGACGTGTCGCGCTGGAATTTGAGTACATCGTGACAAAATGGCGGCGGCTGCTGGATTGTCGTTCGCGCTTCATCTTGTGGAAGTATGAATTCGATAGTAGTGTCTATGATGGAAATCATATTGTAGGGAAAACTGATCAAAAGTGCGACCTGGAGATGAACTACCATTTTAAAAAGTGAATTACCACAATACTATCATTAAGTGTGTTATATACAATTTTTAATTTTATTTTTCATTCCTTTTACTCATTCAGACATATGATACAATTGGTCTAGTGTGTTCTTTCTACCACTATTACATTACATTAGCCTTTGTAACAGTTTTCCACCACAATCACATTAGTGGTTTGCAGTTCAATACATCAAATGTCGTTTGTTAGGTTCCATATCAAATCCATTACGATTAGATTAATTATGAAATGTGTTTTACTTGTGTTCCTAAGTGGTAATATCTACAAATCAAATCAGTAATGACTTTGCTATCTTATAAAACTATAAATAGACTAAATATTACTACAAAATGATAATAACACAATATGATTACTCAGTATATACTGATAATTCCTGTGAGAAACACCGCTCGAAAATGAACTAATAAATAAAAGCAGCTGCTTTTGTGACTACACATACATTTTAATATGATAATGTCTAATTTTATACAATCAATCAAATATACTGAGCGTAGAAATCAATTGTTAATTACAATGAATAAATCAAGGCCTACCCCTAAAGCGTTAACGTTAACGAGCTACCGAAACGCCCAATGTAACTTAAATGATGCTCGACAAACGGTATTTTTTCTCTATCAAAAAACAAGGATATCTTTGGACAATCGCAAAAATGGCCAGGACTGTCTGGATGATTTATACTGGCTAAATATATCCTCTACCCAGTTTTCATTATTATGAAGCTGAAATTGTTGACTTGCAATGATTTTCCATCTATCCATTAGAGAATTACATTATTGCATCATAACTGAAGTTAAAACAGAATCTGTTTGTCCATTGAAAGTTGTCCTAGTAATTATCCTTTTTCTGACGATGGGTCACAGAGTGCAGAGTTATAGAACCTGACACAGTATTGCACATACAAATGTGTTAAAAACGATGTTTTTTTTTATAATTTGAATAAAAATATCTTTTAACACACTAATGTATTCATTCATAAGGTTCAAGTAATTAACATACATGTTATCACAGATTAGACGAAATATTTACGTGATCCATATATTAGTAATGTTAAAACGTGACTATAAGCAGATGATAACATAAGACATATATTTTTCTTCCTACAGACAAATTCTTCTTATGGAGAAGAAGGAATAGTCTAATAGATAAGTTGAAAAACGCAAAATCCATTCAGCTACATGACCATATCAGCACCAAGAGTCATTACTCTGACCATTCACGACCTTATCCTCTGTACTGTCCTTTGTCCTGTCCTAGTGTCCTGTCCTCTGTCTTGTCTTTTGTCCCATGTCCTAATGTACGTGTCCTCTGTCGTGTTCCATCCAGTCGTGTCACTCTGTCGTGTCCTTCTGTCGTGTCCTATGTGTGTCCTATGTCGTGTCCTTTGACGTGCCCTGATGTCGAGTCCTATGTCGTGTCCTATGTTTCGTGTCCTCTGGCCGTGACCTTTTGTCCCTGTCCTATGTCGTGTCCTCTGTCGTGTCCTCTGTCGTTTTCCTTTGTCCTGTCCTATGATCGTGTTCCATCTGTCGTGTCCTTTTGTACTGTCCTATGTCGTGTCTCTGTCGTGATCCTTTGTCCTGTTTATGTCGTGTACTCTTGTCGTGTCCCTTTGTCCTGTCCTATGTTCCCAGTCCTATGTCGTGTCCTCTGTCGTATCCTATGTAATGTCCTATGTCTTGTCCTCTTGTCGTGTCCTTTGTCCTGTCCTACTGATCCGGTGTCCTCTGTTCGTATCCTGTGTCCTGTCCTATGTCGTGACTTCTGTCGTATCCTTTGTTCCTTGTCCTATGTCCTGTCCCTATAGTCCTTGTCCATTGTCGTTGTCCCTTTGTCGTTGTCCCATGTTCGAGTCCTATGTCCTGTCCTTTGTCCGTGTCCTTTGTCGTGTCCTATGTCGAGTCTATGTCGTGGTCATATGTCGTTCTTATGTCGTGTCCTATGTCGTGTCTTTTGTCGTGTCCTATGTCGTGTCCTACACATGTCGTTGTCCTATGTCGTGTCCTATGTCGTGTCCTTTGTCGTGTCCTATGTCGAGTCCGTCTGTCCTGTTCCTCATGTCCTGTCCTCTGTCTTGTCCCCTTGTCTTGTCCTCTGTCCTGTCCTTCTGTCTTGTCCTCTGTCTTGTCCTCTGTCCTGTCCTCTGTCTTGTCCTCTGTCCTGCTCCCTCTGTCTTGTCCTCTGTCGTGTCCTATGTCCTGTTCTCTATCCCTGTCCTCTGTCTTGTATTCTGTAGGAAAAACAAGTACATACACAAATATCGATAAGACGTGTCACAGTCGTAGTAACGTTATGCATATTACATGTTTATGTGCGACAAAAGGCCGATCCGACTAGGATTATTTAGTACAAAGAATAAAGCCTATTACAAGTATTATTATAATGAATTTCAACGCTTTTGTTATTTCAAAGTTTTTGTTTTTATAAAAGTTTAGCTTCTACATTTTCTATATATTTTTATCGACATCAGGAAATTCCGTGACAGCAACTTACGTTGTTTGAATTAAAATAAATTTCACACACTTTGACATTGTCGATAGTATTCGTGTTGTTATGACCACAGAATAACAGAAATGAGAAACCAGCAGCTAAATTCAAAACACAATTTAATTATATATACAATACTATACAGAAACGGTTTACAATATCTAAAGTAATTGGTGGTGGCACAAGAGTAATACGATGATTTAAAGTGTTACTTATCTGTATGTGATTGTCCTGGTATAATCATTGATCCTTCCAGGTTTCAAATTAACAATAATCACAAATCCAGGAGGAAAATGAATGTCCACAGATTATTTGTAAAGTTCCAGGCAATTATGAAATAAATCCACACAAAGTGTTGTAATAATCCACAGATAAAGTCACAATAGCTCTCCCAATAGAATCTTATATGGCACTGTACAATTCTTGATATGTCTCATTACAGGTCTCATTACAGTTCTCATTACAGTTCTGATTAGCCTTGGACACCTGGAGTATATATAGCTAAACCCTAATTCAAGAATATTGGAGAACCTTCTACTTCTAGAAATATCTAACAAAAAACAGTAAACAAATAAACATACAGAGCTTGCTGGAAATAGATCATTCCAGATCCCTACTTATCAAACATGTTTACAAACATAATTTGTTTATATACATGATACTATTCTAGAAGGTTGTATAACCTAAATTAATGATATAACCTTTATAGGATTTATCGATAATAAAGCTATAGGAGTTATCTCCCTTATCTAATAACTACATGTATTTAGTGTCATACATAACACGTGCAATAGCACCTTAAAGGCGCACAATCTGTTTCCTTTTAGTTTTTTTTAAATGGGAGGGTAAAACAGAACACATGATAAATTATGAAGAGACGCAAAAGTTATTAACTTACCGTTAGAACTACACTTATCATCATCTTCTGGGCAAATACTTATAAAAATAAAAAAAAGTGTTAATTTTTTTTGTTTTTTATAAAGGCAGGTCGTCTTATGTTTCTCGCTACTTATGTTCTACTTACATCGCTTTAGTTGACTATCATTCATTGCGCAACAACGACCAAAACAGCGACATATATCTTCACTGTAAACATAGATTACGCAGGGAATATTGCATTTATTTGATATTACCTCATCTAAGGCAATTCGCCAAATATTTCTTATGTTTATTATTGCTAACTAGGAAACTTTGTTTTTTGATCTTGGAAACGTTGTGGATCCTTCATACCTTTTTGATGGCAAATTAATTCGCATTTTAATCATAACATGATATAACCGAATTATTTAAATTAAACTCTATCAGTTCTTGCGATTTAGGTAGGTAATAATGAAAAAAAAAAAAGTACGCAAATGTATTCTTTAAACCGAAAATACGTTGACGTACAGGATGTTTTCTTGTAAATGTTTGTTTTATATACTTATGTAATTTTAAATACAATTTCCTTCTCAGTTCCAAAATTTTGACGAACAACTGGTAACATTTTAGTCATTTTCTTCACCGTTTTACTTGTGTCAAATGAATATCGGGGAAACATAGTTTTGTTTTGATGATTAGACAGGTCAAAAATCATAATTAAACGTCACCACAAATATGATGACACGTGTTAAATGACGCAGTCACGTAGTAACCGTATGTACACAATTTGTGCGACAAAAGTCGATCCGACAATGACTACTTAGTACAAAAAGAATTAAGAAATAAGACATAATTTTACGACGAAAACAACGATAGTCAGTAGCGATTGGTGTAACTCGACTTTTTCCAATACGATTATGTGGATTTATCGTGTTAAAACTCATTCTTACCGAAATAAATATCTCAACAACTGTCAATTTGTTTTAACTCAAACCGACTGGTCGATTATAAATATCTCAACAATGTCATGTTATAACTCCGATTTGCCGACATAACTATGTTGTCAAAGTCGAGTTACCGTAATGCGACCTAAACGACATATATCTAAATGGAAGAAATATGCCACCATACAATGTACACTGTACTTTAATTGAAGGATTTAATGGTCGTAAAACTTAGTACTACTTAAATCAGGAAGTAGTAATTTGACGGCTCAAACGGGCTATCAAACATGTGTGCTCTAAACCTGTACAGGATTTACAATTATGTAATGCTTCCATTTATACATAAGTTGAGAGAAACGCCACATTGGACTGTCCCTTCACGCATACCAAGTATAGTAGTCGCGCTTTCATAATACTTTATAACATGTTTTTAAGCTACGAGAAAATTAATGTTAGGGTGCAATCTATTCTTTTCAATATAAATTGGAGTCACCACACATAAATATTGACAATATCCTGAGAAATACAACACGTATTATTTCCTGCTTACTTGGTTGCAATATATTCAGAGATACAATCATGTACGGAATCCTCCGCACCGGCGTATTACGGCAGTGGTGACACTCTGACGTCAACAATTTAAAAAATTGGCTAGGAATTAAGTTAGGCATGCATTTTTCACCTCTCTAGAATTTTCTGTACACTGCATCTAAAACATTATAATCCCCTATAGCCTACAAACAAATAAGGGAGATTTTCTGCTATTTTTCCCATCACCCGACATGGAAATGCGTAGAACCAAAACAAAAATTTGGCTCTAACCAACTAAATAAATAATCGGGGTCCTTCGAGCATGGCCAACCCACCTGTGGTATACAAGACTGAAGCCCAGGATCAGAATTTTTAACACGGGCCGCTGATTGGCCTGGAGCTAATATGAATTTCCAAAAGTAAAAAATGTTTTCATGACAAGGCTAATAATTTCCTAGCATAACCAACTTGATATGAATTTGGAGAAATTAATACTGAGATTTAGGTTCAAAATATCAACATTGTAATTAATACAGATGGTAAAAGCAATAGAATTTTTCATTCAGGTTAATTTTATTAGTGCAAAATATGCGCCTGAAATTCACAATACAGCTACGACCCTGGTTGGTGTTTGAGTCAGTATGGACCCCAAACTTTTTTTTTTTTTTTCCATTTAGAGTGTTATATCGAGACCTAGACATTAAATTGTCATAAACACAGTGGCTAACTAATATTTCCCTTGTTTTTAAATAATACAGTACAAAAACTATAAAAACCAAAGTTTAACACTTGTGTGGTCGTTATATGTGAAAGAGTTATTATAGGGAGATGAGGTGTATTGGCGTCTCGAGAGGGCTCAGGACTTTTTTTACGTCTGTGTTGCAGAATAGAGAAATCATATTGTTATATCGGCAGACTAGTACATAGTCACACATAATTGGTAGACATACATCTTGCTCGGTATCTGTGACTACTTTGAGGAGACGCTTTAACGAGGTGTCATCCATCGCACAATTTTTGGCATCAACAGCAGATAGTTGTTGCTAGTGCTATATGCTGAGAGATATCCAGTAGAACAAGAACATCGTTCTCGAGTGTTACCCATTAGCTCAATATTACTCATTATTTGCTTTAATTGTAGTCACGATATGTAAAAGTCGAGAAAGCGTACCGAGTGAAAAAAGGACATGGCATTGACGGTTAAAAGTAAGTGAGCTACACGATGTTTTATAATGGATTTTTCTACAAAGTACAGGTCATGACAACTCCACAAGGAGATTGTGGATGTACAAAGTTATGGGGTACTGGTTTTCAACACCAAGCGTAGATTTTGTGATTTATGGGCTTGGTTATTTGAGGTACCCATTAAGAGCCCGGGAGCGAACATTTTCGACGCGACAGGGAAATGTCACATACCTAGCAAATATTTCGTAAATTTCCCGATTCTTTCTAAGCCATAACTTCGTCAATACTTGGCCAATTTTGTTCATCATGCACGCAAAGGACAGATATATTATTCTTCATTAAGGTAAGAAATCCGACCATGTTGTATATTACACCATTTACATTAAAATAATAACGGTTTTAAAAAAATAGAGTCCTCGTTTTTACTCGACGCCGAGTTTCATACCCTTGATATGATAAAACATACTATATGTATATCTAATGGGTAAAAATTTTCGTGCCAGGTCCCCTGTGTTTTTCACACATTAATGATCAATATTTTAATTGCAACAAACCTAATTTACAGTAAAGATTAGTATAGGCACAGCTAAAAATGCTAGAATAGTGATTATTTAAGTATAACACAATTCACCGTAAAAAAAATGGTAAAAACTGTGGCTCAACTCAATGCGAAAAAAGACACATATTACAAAAATTATGCCAACCATATGGGTCATTTCTTAAAATGGAAGTTTAAAAAATCCTCTAAGTATTCGGAAAATGTAATTCACTTTTGACAAAATTTAAAATATTGAAAAAAATGACACTATATTAAAATGGGCAAAAAAAGTTCGCACACAGAACCCCCCATTACTCAAGCATGATTTATGTAAGAAGCACCCTTTCGTCTATTGATAATGCAAAATATTGATCTAAAGTTAAAATACCAGAACTTTATCTGTGAAGAGTTAATTTTGGCAAAAAAATGGCTGAGAATGGTGCAATTTTGTAGGCTCAAAATTAAGGGCGTAGGGGTAAGCATATGTTGTTTTTCTATTCTTATTAATCATTACAGGTATTATTTAAGAAGACACTATGGAAATATAAATTCTGACATATTATTTCACGTATACATGTATATGAAACACCTAATAAGGAATTTATGGCAACCTTAATCGCTCGTTTAATATGGTCCTAGACGGCATATTCACCACTATAAAATCCATGACTTTTGTCAACTAGGGTATCTTTGAATGAAAAAAGCTCAAAAATCGAGCACACAGGCCCCATATGTTTTTATTCTTCCAATTTTCTTTTATGGTGTTGAACACCTATTTTCTAAAATCTAATATGAGAAAAAAAGTTTAATTCAAGAAAAGTTAGGACTTCGCATAAGAGTACTTACTTCTCTCACACGGTAAAAAATGGAAATACAACCAGTTGATATTGTTCTTTTGACATATATATATTTTAAATATATACTGTATTTTATAATGCTTTACCTTCAGGATAGGAATAATTTACCCTGGAACATAAAAAAAAAGAGGGTTTTCCAAATTGCACAAAATTCTAAGGATGTCCAATTTTACTCATTTGTTTTATCCCGTTTGGATCCTTCATCAGATCCTTTATATCCACTAGTGATGTTTTGGGTTTTGGTTGTAACTCATTTTAACGTCCAATTAACAACCCAGATCACTCGTATGGGAGTAAAGTAAGGCACAGTGCCGGTTTATAAATGGAGAATAGCCCCCCCCCGGAGTATACATCCTATCAGAGGTCAGTACCAGGAAACACGTGGACACCGAAACTCGCAACCCAGATGATGGAAGGCTCTGAGGTAATATGTCCAGATTAAATTAACCACGAGAACCTCCGCGGCCACAAAAAAGAACGATCCATTCTTTGTTGAAAATTGTGCAGTTCCACATTTACGTTATTCATTTTGTATAGCAAAGGTTATTCTTGAAATGTTAACATTGGGCCATTTGAATTTATTACAATTACAAGAGTATCCCGATCACTACTCTACACTACACTCTTAAAAAAATTTCAGTTCAAAACCTAAGGTTCTTATCGAGAAAATCCTTTTGACTGAAGCCGCGAGTTTGCGATTTCGTTTGAAGAAATCGGGTTCAGAATACCTTAGTCGCGAGGGTACGTGTTATCACATTTCTTTCTATCTTACATTGTGTCCGCTACACAATATGAGATTATTTGAATCAATGAGGGTTGCGTTACTCCTGATAACCTATGAATCCCCATGGATATTCGAGATGATATTGTCCGCTGTCATAATAGTCTTACTCAAGGTACTAAGTCACTTTTCATAAACTAGAAGGCTCTTGGTGGAGACAATACAGATGGGAAAGGTAGTCTGATACTTTTATCATTATCAAAAATATGTTATTGATTTATTTCATTGCTTTTGTATGGCATCTACACAAAAAGGAGTCCTCTGAGATTAGTAAAGTGTTATATTCTCCTGAAAATACCCTTCAGTTTCTTGCATTTGTCATAGGCCAGAGATGCAGAAGATTATATTGACTGTGATAGTAAACCCATCGAATATCGCGGATGCTGAAAGACTTTCCTTACAACAAATACCAATGCATAAGAATGTGAATATAACACAAAAAGTATATCTTATATTAAAGAGGCTTCCACCGCTGACAAATGAACTTGTTTCGCTATCAAAAAAGAGAAGCAGGACGAATGATATTTTTCTTCTTTTACAAAAAGTACTTACTTAACACAATTGTCTATTTGGATTTCTGCCACCATTCAATTTCCAGCTTTATTGATGCAAACTTCCCCTGATCCACCATTTTAACACATCTTTTATATCATCTGAAACTTATAAATGTGTGGTGGTCCACTGGAGCCGCGGTGGTCGAGTGGTTTAGATGTTGTTTATGTTTGGACTAATAATTTATTGTAGTTTTGAGATGAAGGAGATAACACCTATCGATTATTTTATCAATACATCCTAGGAAGGTCATATAATTGATTTAGGTTATACGAAATTTCTAGAATATAATCATGTATAAAACAAATATGTTTGTAAACAAGTTTATGATTTAAAGTAGAGATCTAGAATGATCTTATTCACAGAATGTTATGTGTGTGTTTATTTTGTTTACTGCTCTTTATTTAGATATTTTTCTAGGGGGGGGGGGGGAAAAGTAGAAGGTTCTCCAATATTATTGAATATAGGTTTTAGCTATTTATACTCCAGCTGTCCAAGGCTAATCAGAAACTGTAATAGAGACCTGTAATATGACATATACAAGATTTTGATACAGGCGCCTTTTAAGATTATGATTGGGATAGCCTATTGAGACTTTATCTGTGGATTTTTACTACACTGTTGTGTGTGATATTTATTCATATTGCCTGGACCAGTTACATATCATCGGATGGAGACATTCAATTTTCTCCTTGTGGATTTGTTGGATTATTGTTAATTTGCAAAACCTGGAAGGATCGAAGGATTATACCAGGACATTCGCATACAGATAAGTAACAACTTTAAATCATCGTAGTAGTCTTGTTACCACCACCAATTACTTTATGATATTGTAAACACAGTCGCAGTAATTACTATTGGTATATAAAAATTAAATTGTGGTTTTGGAATTTAGCTGCAGGTTTCTCATTTCTGTTTATACACGTCCATGTCAACAGAAATTGGGGGCTCTTGTCCCTAGATCGATATTCAATTTTGTGAAATCTAACACTTTGAGAAAAATTAATTAAGGAATATAATTTTCAAAATTTGTGTACAAACTTTGAGTATACATTTGACACCAACCACTATAAAAAAAGATAATTAAGGACAAGTCTTCAGGTAGGAACAAGTTTGTTTAAAAGCGCCATCACATGGAAAGTTCTTTTTGCAAAGTTTGTAATGCAAGGATTTACTGATTATTGGGTAAAACATTTAGGCCTTACAATCAAAACTAATTTTGAGGAAAGCTGAAAAATTAGGAATGTATTTATAAGATAATTTTTGGTTGACAATGGCAAAATTCTGACTCTAGTGCATTTAGAATAGTAATAGAGGAAACTGTCACTTCAGAAATCTAAATTAAACCAATGACACTTGAACATGAAATGATAAATGAAAACCAAATAGAGAATGAAAATGAAAAAGAAACCAATAGAGATAGAAAATGTAAGAAATGAGAAATTAGAAAAGGAGTTAAGAAGAAAAAGAAATAGACAAAGAAAGAGAGTTAAGAGAAAAAGAAATTGAGAGAGATCAATGTTTAGAGATAGTGTAAAGCAGAATATTCAAGCTGAATCAGAACTTAGAGAAGAAAGATATTACGAGCTAGCTTCTCATGACAGTTCAAGTAATTCTAACTTTTTGGGGTTTACAAGGAAACAGAGGTTTTGATGTCAGTAGAAATATTAGGTTAGTTTCCTCACTTTTTCAAGAGAAAGATAAGATGACCAAGTATTTTTCTACAATTTGAGAAAATAGATGATTGTATGAAATGGGCCTTAAGTTAAGCTTACAATTGCTTTCTTCAAAGTGTCTTGATAGGTAGAAGATATGAGACCATTTATTTATTCTTTTTCTGTAGATGACATTTAAAATTTCACAAGTAGTCAAGAAAAGCTATTTTGAAAGCTTACGAGTTAGTTCCTGTGGGCTTACCGCCAGGAATTTCGAAACTCGAGAAAGAGAGGATCTGAAACATACTCCAGGTAGAATTTTGCCAGAGAAATGTAACAATTATTTAATAGGTGGGTGTGATTATAAAGATATTGATGAGGATTTCGGTAAACTGAGGCAAATTATTGTTGATACGAAGAGTGTTTAAACGTTGTGTCCACATAAACATAAAAAATCATCTTAGATGAGTGAAAAGTACAGAAACCATTAGTGATGCAGTCTACAATGCGCTGATGCATTATGCTTCTCTAAACACAAAGGCTCATTTGTTAAAAACTGTTCTCATGACTAAACCCGTACCACAGGTAACTAGTAAATTTGTGTCCTGCTAGGAACCCAACTTTTAGTGGCCCTTACCAACGACAAAACCTAAATTAGGTGATAAACCACTAAGTCTGGATTCTAAAACAGATCATCAGGCAGGTGTGGTGTCTCCTCTTGTCACAGTTTAGTAATTACAGCCAAGAAAGAAGGGCAAACTATGTCCTGAATGTTATTCTCTCCCAGCGTAACGGGGCAAATGGCAGTAAACCAGTCAGTTCATTCTGTGATACGCTATGTCATAGCCTAGTCAGAAACGTTAGTGTTATATGTGGAAGTTTCTCTATAGTGTCTGAGTGGTGATTAAGAGCTCAAGGTCTGATAGTCTGTCTTGGATAAGTACTCTCCCGTACATTTCTGATGGTTGGTTCTTCACTTAATTGTGATATTACCAACTTGAAACCTGTGAAGATATTTTGCCCGTGATACTCGGGCTCTCCTCATTCTTTGATATTAGATGGCGTAGTGACCTTTTGTCTGAGTGAGACCTAAGGCTGGTAGTATTGTTTTGCTTCAAGGTGTTGGAGTACAGTTTTGTTTAATGTGCCTTCTCCATTGTGTTTATTTAAAGTAAGATTTGGTTAACTGGGCCTGTCACCATTTGTGTTATGAACCGAACTTCCCATAGAGGGCGTGTCGCTTCATTTTAGGCATTGACTTGGGCTGGAGAGAAAGTTAGGGTAGATCCTTATAGAGTGTCCAGTATTCCAGATATAAAAGATGATGCCCTGTGAACTATTCACAAGGAATTTCTTTATATTTTTCCCATTCTTGTGCTGTAACTCGTTCAATGAGTAAGAAAGTTTTATGATGGTGCAGTAGTTGAGGATCCATTATAGTATCAAGGGTTAGGTGACACTTTCTTGGCTACATGTAATAAGTGGATGTTACTATTGGGAGCAAGTGTGATCTTTTTGAGCTATCTGTAGACTTTGATAGTGGATAAGAGTTGTTTCCTAACCAAGGGATATCTTCTTTGTCTGACATGATTGAGTAAATCATCTTTGTCTAGAGAGGAAGCTTATAGTAGAACAGGAGAAAGATCCTGAAATCTCCCTTATTGTGTAATCGGGCTTTGAGTGAGGAAGAGCTTGAGAAAGTCCCGGTTTGTTACTTCCGTCCTGTAGTCAGGTGTGTTGATGCGCAAGTGGCGCACCCCCCTGAGTGTGTCTCCCGAGGTTGACTGGCGAGGTTGTCAATCAAATAGTTGTCCCAACCGAGGAATATAGTGCAAGATATTCTAAGTTTACAGTCTCATGACGTACCTATGGCAGGGCCCCATTATAGGTGTGACCAAGACTTTTCATAACAGGATCTTAGATCTCTCTACTTTTGGCCTCAAGTTGAAACGGATGTGAGCTGATTTTTGTAGGTCTTGTCATAATTGTCAGGTGGTAGGGAAATAATAAAAATAAAAAATCACTTAAAAAATCCCTTGTTGCACCTTTGCTCAACCCCATTCCCCAGCATTTGAGGAATCCATTAAGTAGAGTTATTATAGACTGTGTAGGTCTCTGTCTACCAAAAACTAAGTCTGGGGAGATTGAGAGTATACATTTTAAACTATTATGTGTGCTTCCACAACGCTTCCATTTTGGGATGAGAGGGGGGGGAGGTTTTTGCCATTTTTTTTGGTGTGTGTGTGTCTCAAGAAATATAAAGCAAACCTATGAATAGTCAAGGTCTGTGGTTAAAATTCTAGTACACTTGGTTGCATTGGTAGTCTTCCATAAAGCATCAGTCCAATCACGGACCAAGGTATCGAATGTTCTTGTCATGGGTAATTTTTTAACATATCCATAGTTACCTGCTCCAGATCAGAAGCCGGTTAAACGTCTATGTGTCTTATCATCCAGAGTCCTAGGGTTGCCTTGCATAGAATCGATTTTCATCTAGACATTGAAAGAATAGATTTTGAGAAGTTCTCTTATTTGTTATGAAAACAAAGTAGATGCATGTTGGACGAATGTATACACCATGTTTGTTGTTTTGGCCGTTTAGAGGAATCCTGATACAAGAATATTTTCTTGACCTTTGAGTACCTTTTGAACTCTTGGTTTGGACATACTGTAGGGGGGGGCGATAGGTCGCTTTGAAGAATATTTTGAAGTGTACAAAATTTTGGACGAAGATTCCTAAAAGTTACTCTCTTTCTATAGAGTATGTGTCTAACTTGTAAGCAAAGTTGACGGACCATGGAGCATGTGAACTGGCCATAAGAAGAAAATTTGGACGTTTACTCAGAACAAGAATGAATAGCTGAGTACTGTATAAAGATGCGCCGGTGCTGATCGAGGCTTTTTGTTCAAAGGTGACAATATATTTTTGTGGCTTAATGACCATTACGGTCTGTCAGCCTTTGTCAAGCTAGATAGATTTTGGACCTTATGTTGTTGATGAAATATGAGGCAGATGATTGTTAACTACATTGTACTACACTCCCAGGGCTGGGCAAGAAAGACATCAATGTATGGTCCATGTTAATATGCTTACATAAATTATGTAGTAATAGGAGAAGTAGAGCAAGACTTCTCAGACCTATTTGCTACTTGGGTCCTACTTGTTACATCCACAAAGTTGAAAGTACAGCTGATATTTGTAAATTAGACTTAGTTGGTGGTGTCAAAGAATGTAGGTTATAGAGTCTGTCTGTTGTCTAGAGTTTTACAGGAACTCCATGGATGTGTCACGCGATAATTGGTACAAGATATAACTGTATGTCAGATCTAGCGCAGGAAAAGATCGGGCGTCACAATGAGAACTTAGAGATTTGATACTTTGACAGTTATAAAATCATTTTGTTTTCCGATACTACCTAGCAAAACAGATTGCTATCTATCACGAGACGTGGAATCTGGAGGCTCGAGCGCAACCACTTCGTGCATGCACAACTACCTTCACACTGTTTGAGTCAATCCTTATGAAAGAGAAACATTTCTTAGTAAAGTATAATTCAATATCATCATGTTGTAGGATCAATGATATCTATTGGAACCAAGGCAAAAAGGATTGGGATAAGCTTCTCCGATGTTTTCTTACACAAAGGGCTCTTCAATGTCAGACAGGACAATAATACCTGGTGTTCCTGTTGTATCTGACTTCATAGTAAATGTGTGAAAAACGGCTATTGTCAGTAATAAACATGATCTACTTATCATCCATAATTCCTAGAGGGAATTTGGGTCTTCGTTTGTTTATGTGACAAGATAGTTGGCTAAGTACCCTAAGGTCACGTTAAGTCAAGGGTTGACCTCACATGGATAGGAAATTGGCTGGTTGCCCCCATGAACAGATAGATGCTTAAAGAAGTGTCGGCATTTGTAACCTCACAAGGTTTGTACCAGTACAAAGTTATGCCGTTTGGTATGAAGAATGCCCCGGCAACATTTCAACGTCTTCTTAACAGCGTGATATCAGACCTGGAAGGCTGTGATGGATACATTGATGACGTCATCAACTACCACGACACGTGGGAAGACCATCTACGCGGGATTCGTGAATTCTTCGAAAGACTCACTACCATGAAATTGACTGTAAACTTATTGAAATGTGAATTTTGTCATGCAACTGTTGAATTTTTAGGCCATATTGTAGGACAGGGGCAGGTTAAACCTGTTCAGGCCAAAGTAGAATCAATTATAGATTTTCCAGCTCCTGGAGGCAAGAGAGAGCTGATGAGGTTTCTTGGTATGGCTGGATACTACAGAAAAATTTTGTCAAAATTTCTCTGTTATAGCAGCTCCACTTACTGCTTTGTTAAAGAAAAATGTGATCAGTCAGGCGTCACAGGTAAGGTATACCTATTTTCTTTAACCCCAGGGGGTCCATTATAGCATTCAATTCAATAAATATATAGCATGCTGTGACAGCCTCTGTACCTGATTAGTTTAGTAAAGTCTAACTGTCTACTTGACTCCACGTGGTTTTGTTTCATAAAATAATAATAATAATAATAAACTTACAGCTACTTTTTATCAAAATACGCCTATTCTTTCAATTGAGAATAATTGTTATAATATTGTTTTTCCCCCTCAAAATGAAGATATTGTATTCACATTGTTTTGTATCTTGTTTTTATTTTATTTATATTTTTTGAGGAGATGGAGAGGGGTTTATTAATTATGTACTATATAGTTAAATTTATAAGTACAAGTACATGTGTATATGTGTATTCCAAACATGCTTCGAGACAATAACCCTTGGGCTCCCTTAATACCCCAGCCCCACCCCAAACCTACCTACCTACATGTATATTGTATGTGTATTTCGCCACTCTGACACTTATTCTGCCCTCTGGACATGAATTGTTTTACCTGAAATTTAACTTACATGCTGGCTCAGTTATACATACGACCATCATATATACTAGTCCAAGAAATGGATGTGATTACATGAATGAACGTGTAAAATCAGATATTTAGATAATATATTGTATAAATTTCTGGTAAAACCTATAATCTAGCTAGAACAAATGTAGCTTCATGAACACTGTATCTAAAAATACAATTTTAATTGTCCATGCACACTGTTGGGATTACTTTCATCCCCCATATTACAATTCAATGTTAGTAATTGTAAGGATCCATATATGGTATCCGGAAAATTAATTCATTTACTTATTTCAAAATGAATATAAGTTATACCACAAATTTGAATATATACTTGTATTTGTAAGGTTATACTGGAACATGTGTGTATCACGTACAGGCACTGTAAAAACTGAAGTGCACTACGTAGTGCACTAGAGTTAACATTGTAGTGCACTAGAGTTAACATTGTAGTGCACTAGAGTTAACACTGTAGTGAACTGGAGTTCACATCGTAGTGCACTCTAGTGCACTACAATGTTTAGTCTAGTGCACTACGTTGTTACTACGTGTGCACTACAAAGTGCACTAGATACCAAGTTTAGTTTGCTCCCAACTGTATTGTTTCTGTATTGATTCTGCGATGTGTCTGCACTTGTTGACACGAAGACGTTTATTTGTATATTTCGGATTTTTTTGTTACATTTCTAAAGTTTTAATTGATGAGGTATTATAAAACAAACACTTATTAATCCGACAATTGAAAATATTAATCGAAAATCAGCATGTTCTGGTGATAGGTTTTATATTTATTCTGTCATCGCAGACGGTATCGGACGTCATAGCAACGACAGGCCGGAAAGTTTAACTAGTTTAAAACTACCAATATACTTTTATATCTATAGTCAACACCGCTTTTCATTATGTTAGAATGATTTTTAAATATCTTTTTCGGATATATGTTTTATTTAGTCCGCTCCACTGCATATCCGACTCAAATGTTTGTTCGTTATTATGCAACTTTCCTACCATAGCATTGAAGAGTTACACTATCAAAACACAAACTGTGCCATTAATATACGTACTTTAATCAAGTACTTCTGTATGTTTCATGTATTTAGGGATGCTTGCTTTCAGATACGTAAGAATTTAAATATCTCTATTGTTATTTTCCCACCATTAATTCATATATTATAAAGTATCACTGTAACTTGTGTGAGTTTGTACACAGTATTAAATTGTGTTTTCGAAATTGATTCCCTTTACCCTACCGACGTCCGGGGTTACAGTGGCGGCTTTATGTGTATTTTTACTTTCTGTATCTTACCCATGCATTCGAGGGGACTCAATACCTGCGTGGTTTATTTATCACATTGTACTAGTTACCTTTGGGTTATGGTATCTGTAATTTCTGTCATTCTGCCAATACACAATCAATGTAATGTGCATGGTTGCAATTCGTACAATGCATTAAAACCTTGTTGTTAATAAATGTTACAAATAGTTTTCACACTTTATCTTACTCCAGTGTAAAACAATTTAGGCCTAGGTGATGGGTGTATTATAACTGATTTTATGATGTACGTGATTTAAAATGTTCAATGTCCTTTTCATGAATTTGTTTTCAATAAAAAATATTTTTAAATGTTTTTGTGTCCTTTCTGGATGTTCATTGATGTCTTGTGACGTTCCTACAGACACAGATCATTGTGGAGTAGGATTGTTTAGTGTCCAGATATAGTATACATAGCTTAAATAGTCCATGGATTTCCCATTATATCACACATTAGGATTATTAAATGTACGTGATCGGCTAGTGGTAATCTAACGGATTATCAAAACATCTGTCATTTGATTATCATTACAGCCATCATTTCATTTATAGTATTTTGAACGTCAGAATTGCCGAGCAATGAATGCAGTATTATAGTTAGAGTTTGTGTGTACTGCAGTAAGTATAGAACAACCAACTAATGCTTTTACATTGACCATAGTGTTAACGGAATATTCTATAATTTTTTAAATTCAAATTACGAATAAAATCCCAAACAATGGATATGAAGAGAATATAATCCTCTATTGATGCAGAATTAAACACATCCACTGAATTTCTGTATATATCCCAGATCGAGTTTTTCTCCTTATTATGAATTCACCATTTAACATTTATCTACAGCATTAACTCCAATTTCTGCTTTCTGAAAACCTTGTTGTTTTTGTTCACCACATTTGATTTTAAATTTCCAAATTATCTACACTGTAGTTTACTCTTATTTTGATATTGTTTCAACAATATTTCAGAATTTTTCCTAAATCCCATTATCTTGTTGAATGAAATTGCACATGGTATAAATAAATCCAAGATTGTCCCTGGAGAGGTCGAAATTTTAAATCCTCTGAATTCAATGTTAGCTTAGGGGGCATTGACTGTTTTCAACTAGCCTGGAAATCACTATTATATGCGATCATTTTAGCAAGACGCTTTCAAACAAACACCTAAATTGCAAGTCTAGTTCATATTTCATTTCTTTACCACATCAGACAATGGACAAAAATGTCCTTTTAGCAATAAAAGTCACTAAAGTCGCCCTATTATATCGCTTAAATGAAGAAAGTAATATCCCTCCATCACTGTCGGTGGACATGGTGATAGTGAAGTTATAGATAGTTGTCCACCCAAAAGCATGCTTCATGTATTCCGTTCATGAATGCTATTCATCACATATAACACAGGCAAAGGTATATTCTATGTTGCCATTGTCTATATTGGATTTGTCATGGTTGAATGCACATTGGTAGAGTTACCTGAGCTCATAGACAAAGGCAAAAAAACTGGCTTATATTAGAAATAAAAGTGTACTTTATTAACACAAAGACTTGATATGTTTTAAGTTAGAGATAGCCGAAAACTATGCAATATGTTGGAGAAAGAACAGATCTCGGCCTTGACGGGCCTCGATACAGTTCTTTCTCCATAACATATTCTCCCGTTCTACGGTACTGATGTTTGTCAATAAAGCTCTGTACCTAAATAAGCAGCATATCCTCGGTATTACACTATATATTTTCGTCAGTTACAGTACAGGTACAGCAAAGTTATTTTCTTTTAAAATGATACCATCACAAAATGACAGATATGACAATACCCTTGAGCTTATCTCAATCAATTAGGGACCGCGGTGGCCGAATGGTTAAGATGTCTCCACATATTAACACAAACCCTTCACCTCTGGGTCGAAAGTTCGAATCCCATGTGGGGTTGTTGTCAGGTAATGACCGCTGTTCAGCGGATTTTCACCGGGTACTCCGGCTTTCCATCGCCAACAAATCTGGCACGTCCTTAAATGACCCTGGCTGTTAATAGGACGTTAAAACTAATAAAACCCAACCTAACTAAATATACTAACTTTATTCCGCATTCGATTAATTTACACGCATTTCAAGTATAGAATTTGGCGAAAATGAAAAATTTCGCCGCGAATGTAATTTAAGCAGAATCAATGAGAGTCTAGATCTTATATTGTTGTGATTACATCGTCCTGCAGAGAAAAAAAAACATGAAATAATTGATTCACAGTACAGTAAGTTTTTTTTATTAATTTTGATTTCAGCAAAGAACGACAACGGTGTGAAAAGTATGTCCGACTTTATACAGGTGTCCGTTAAATCACGCAGAAACCAGAAAATTAATTTTAGAATACACAAAGTGAGTACTAAAGTTTATTGCCCAACTTAAATAATGTATTGAGTAATTTATATTTTTATCATTAAATTAAAACTTTATATAATCGGAACAAGAAACATTGCGTCACCAACATCTAATACTTCAGTGCTTGTTGTTGAAGTAATATTGCGCATCATTCTTCCCGGTAAGAATAGAAGCATAAAAATAGCATAGATATTAATTCAGAGAATTTAAAAACAAAACCTCATTTATATCGTTGTCATGTTTTGCCTAATTCAATGTTTTCATTATGTCAATAAATCATTTAGCTACTGTCCCCGAGTCCTATGCAGATGAGATGATAATTTGTCAAAATCCAAAAGTGAATGGTGTTGCAATATGAAAATGAATGATATTGTCTCTTCTTCTGAAGAAGAACCCATACTTTTGTTATAAAGAACAAAAAGAATTAATCATCCACTAATTTTACTCACTTTTCTGATTGGCATGAAATTTGTTATGCTTGTCATAAATCATTATATGATTACATGTATTTTCAAATGATTACATATGAAAAATAATATAGTTTCTTATTAGGATAATTCATTGATATTATGAATACTTTGTCTCCTTTAATTGTACGGCTATTATATTTGTCAAACCCTGTATGCAATATCAATATTAAAATACTTCGGTGGATGACCGACAGCGAATAAGTCATTATGAACATTTTAGGTCTGCATCCTATATCTGGGGGATCCAGTTATTCATATTGATTCTTATTTATAAAAAGCAAATATATATATTACGAAAAACTGAATATCACTCATAACATCAGTGTACTCTTAGAGTTTTTCCTTACAATGCTTTATCAATACTTCATAAAGGATATATCTTTCTTGTTGCTTTCAACAAGATATTAAAAAAATAACTTATTCAATTATTGCCAGCCTGTCTTATATGCCTCTAGGGTTGGCCTTCTATCTGTACAATTTGACTGTGTCCTGGATATCTAAAGATGCCTTTAGTTTTTGGTTTATGCTGATTAGATGGTCAGAAAAGGACATACAATAAGGAAAATACGGACAGACAATCAGAGTATAGAGTTATAGAGTTGATAGTCTGAATAATTAATGAAATGAGGAAATGGTATTGTTGTAAGATGCGTCAGTGGAGGAATTAATGCGAAAAAATATCCCAATGGAATGGAGTAGACGCGGAAAGCCAATGTGTCCTTTACACAGGTAAAACGCATACTAAACTTTAAATATTTCAAAGCATTTTACAAACATTTTGCACCAGAGAGATTATGTTTGACAAACCTGATTTTACTTTCAGGTCATGAACTGCAAATGGAGAAGAATGGGAAGAAGATGTGTCTGTCTGATTATAAGGTGGAGGACAGGGCTATCTTGTTTGTAGTGTTTACACTAGTGGGAGGTACTGGCCCAGATACACCAGAGGAAGCATAAGGATAACTTAAGACGATGACCCAGATAATCAACGCGCAAAAATGCCCTGTGGACATGCCATTGGAACGTCACTAAACTGAATATTAATGTCTTAAAATATTTGCGGATAATTATTAATTTATCCGTTTACATATGACTTACAGTAACTCATAATTAAGTTTAATACATTAAATGAATAAAGCTGTATCAAAAGAATACCATATATTTTCAAATACAGGTCCAGAATCGTTGACCGCGTATTGCAGAAGTTTGATGACGGCTGGAAAATGGCAGTTCCAATGTCCGTATACTGAATATGAAACTGGATACTGTGGTCAAATTTGGAAATATAATGTAATTAGACGCCTCGGTGTACTGACTGTTGAAAAACGAACATTTTTGGAAACTAAAACTTCGGAAAACATCTTACGTAGATCAGGCGGTATTCAAGAATGTCCCAAATGTACCGCTTTCTACAGGGAAAAAATTCTGAAGACAGAAGATTAACGTGTCTGTTCTGTAGTAAAGACAGCGAAAGGTACGAGTTCTGTTGGTACTGCCTCGGCAAATGGAATTCACCTAGAACCAGTAACTGTGGAAATGATGCATGCACTGGTATCTACCAGACTATCACCTGAAGGATAGGTCCCAGTTATTTGTAGTGTTTCAGCTTCCGGAGGAAATGACCCGGATAAACATGAGAAACCTCGCCTTAAACAGCTTGATGATTACGTAGAACACTCTAGCGCCCGGACATTACTTGGGATGATGATCCAAGAAATCAACGAGCAAAAATGCCCTCTGGACATGTTATTGGTATATATGCCGTCTAAATAGCATTTCTGAACTTAGATATTTGTTTCAATTATATTAACAGTTTAAGATGGGGTACCATAAATCACAATATCATTTGCAGATCTAGAATTTCTGACAAAGTGCTGTAGAAGTTCGATTGCGGTTGGCAAATGGCCAACCTGACCTTAATCACATGAGATATCATGATGTCCTAAACCCCGGGTATCTATAAACAAAAAATAATGCTTGTCGGTCATGGCCACCAGAGATCACAAATTGACATTCCTTCTTTATTTATTTAATTGTTTATTAATCACTCAACGGTACCAGGCACGTTAGTAAAAATGATAATTTATATCGGAAACATTTTTCATTATTAAGTTATAATATATTATTAGTGCGTCTGCAAGGGGTTGCCCCGAGTAGCCCCGAGGAGAGCCCCGAGCTCTGCCACAATCAGATGCCCCGAATTGGGGTGACGTAACCCCAAACATTCTTGGGGAAAGCTCTGACCAGTTTTTAAGCCCCTATTACTCAGCAAAATATAACTACTGTTGTTAAGAAATTCGTGCCAGGTCTGTATTGGAGGTACGTGGCCATTGACCTCTTGTATTCGGTATTAAGGCTGTTTTATCAGCCTTACAGTACGTGTCTGTTTGCCACACAGTTCCGCACAGTTCTGCATATTTGGAAGTAGATACCTAAACAGTCCACACTGCAATACAATATAATAATATACAGATCCGCATTGTCTAAAATGTCGAGTGGTTAAACACAATGAAGTATTGTACAAATTCGCAGAAACAAGAATGACGTATAACTTAATGTGTCTTCAGCGTATTTTATTTCATTATGGTTTAATCATGACATCAACTTTTTGATAAAAAAAACAACAACATTTTGTTGCATCTTCACATTATATGACATGATACGATATTCATTGGAACGAAAATAGGTGAACGAGGAAAATGGCCGATATGATTCAACTTTTTGTAAGATCGGGAACCAACAGGAACACAATTATTGAAGTACACAAAGTGAGTATATCTATCATACATTCATAGTCTTAAAGATTAAAATTTCGTACCCGGTTTTTAAATTCTTTGAAATTACACATACTATTGTAAATGCTGAACATATTTAAACCGAAAGTGAAAACAAAACAACGCCAATCCTGCCTAATATTACTTTGAGATTCAATTATGTCGCAAAAAATGTGTTTTATTATAGTAACTTTCGATACTGAACTTTTTATTAACATATCTTTGACATTATGATAAACAGAAATAAACCAAAAACCCAAAATAGACAAATCTATAAATGATTTTGAAGACTGTTGTAAAATGTTTGATATTCAGACATTAGAGTTACTTCCCTTATTTTCATTCTGTCTTTACTGCTTGACGTATATTATCGACGAAAATGGTAATAATAAAAGAGGTTTGCGAAAAACAAATAAAATTACAATTGTATCACAATTTGCGTTGCATCAGAATACAGTTCTCCTTTTAAGCAAAATGGGTTTTCAAACTCAATTATTATATTATTGAAAGATGTTATTTAAATATATCTACCTAGATATTTGTGACGGGTTTCGTCAGGGACGCATTGAGTGAATATTCGAGATTCTCTGCGCGAAAGCACTAGTGACGATCTTGTCTCTCACCAAGACGGACATTAAAGGTGTTTCCTCTATAGGCATATAGACATATCTTAGGACACCAGACAATTACTTAATCCATCAACTCTTTACAATAGCTGTATATTAATATGTACTTTGAAGAACATTTAACGCATGTCATAATTGTTTAAACGTATTTTGAGAAAGTAAAATGTTCTTAACGGTATAAGAAACTAAAACTGACATTATCCTGGCTAAAATAAGGAATACTATATGGAAATGTATGATTTTTTTAGTTTTGTTTTAGGACGCGTCGGTGGAGGATCTAATGCGAAAAATTTACAATTGGAATAAAATAGACATGGAAAGCCAACGTGTCATTTTCGAAGGTAAACGTCTTTTTAGGTGTCAATTAAAAAATGATTTAGGTTGATGTAAGAAATCTAAGAAATTTACAAATGTATTTTCAATTTTGACTAGAAAATTATGTTAAAATTATTTTATTTACAGCCAAAGAATTGCAGATGACTAAAGACGGGAGGAAGATGTATCTGTCTGATTATAACTTGCGAGACAGATTGCAGTTGAATGTAGTGTTTCACCCTCCGAGATCGCAAACTGTTGAAGATCCGAGACTGGAGATCCTGAAATCGGCTCCAAGAAAAACTATAGCCGGTCTATACGCTTGTCCTTCAATCCGAGCCTGTCCAAAGTGCGGATCGCTGATTAAACATACAAGTGGCGGTAAGCACATGGTTTGTGTATGTGGCCAGAAATTCTGCTTCATTTGTCTCATCAAACCTGGAACTGATGGTAAATATCGCTGTGGAGCCTACAATAGTCATTGCACAATCGCTCCTATCCAAATAAATATTGGCAACATGGATGAGGATAACGGCGAGGACGAACAGGGAGGCGGCTGGAGATGTACTTTAATGTAGCTGAACGTTCCTTTCTTTTCTAGATGTGATATTTGATTATTCATATTTAACACTTTGCTTCTTAAAAAAGACGCAAAATTTGTTCCAATCATTGGATAAACATGTTTTTGTCCGTTTTACACGTTTAGAAAAAAAAGTATCTGTCTGAGCTGAGCTATGTTAATGACGTAATATAGTTGTCCGTTAGAGTATCATAATCTGGGGTCAGTAAATACTACCAAAAACATATTGTCACATCTAATGTCATCATGTCTCCGGCCTGCTCAGGGTAATAACCCTGTACATGATACATGTCTGTACATGATACATGTTTTAAAAACATTGGTATGGAAATTTCGTTTTGCCATCAGAATTGATCTTGAACTGACAACGTTATGTGGTATAACCGATTTTTTTGCGACGATTATATTTTTTGCGATTTCTAGAGACATTGATATTGTCTCGAAAATTCTATCTGTGTAATGATACCTGTCAAACCTCAAAATTTGTATTCGTTAATATTCATGAACTTGTAACGAATGAAAAACGCGATTGTTAAATAATTTGCTTAACGTTATTTCAGCATATATATATACAATGTATATTTCAGAACAATGTGAAATGAAAACAAAAACACCTTCAATTTAATGGTTAAAATTGATGGAAATATTCTACTTTTGAACTATTCAGAGCCCTTAGCTCGGAATTCTACATAATTACATGCCACATGGGAGGATTATCCTCCTTCATACACAAATGTGCAGAGACGTATAATGTTGATGCTACAGAGTACATTATCGTATTGGCTAAGATAGGCGCGGTTTTGCATTTAAAACCTTTTATTGTCCAAATTGTATTAAACAGATACTCTTACATGAGCCGCTTTGTAATACGAAATTTAACGAGTTCAATAATTTGAAAAAGGCTCTGGCATATCAAATTATTTAACGGGTTTGATATATTTCATCTTACATAGTCACAAGTGATTCTATTTATCGCATAACTTTTATTAAAGGTAGGTTTCGCCCAATGAAATATAAAGACTACGAAATTGAAATTTATTCTGTACATAGATATGATCTTCAGATCATTTTTAATACATACAGCGGACAATATGGGTGGTTATTTGCCTAGTTTGACCAGGAAAATACTCCTCTAAAAATAGAGCGAAGTGAAGCTTTACATAGAACATGACGTATTTTTTTTCCAAAACGAGGCCGCATCAACAAACGGAAGAGTGCAACAAAAAAGACAGATAGCAGTGACAGTGTTGCCACGGCATGTTCAGTAAAAAAAATAACAACATTAAATCGAGGTGCGATGGACTGTTTATACATATCATATCATCTAAAACACTTCATGTTACTTATATACGCTCGCTAGCTTATTACATCAAACATATATCAAGTTAGTCTGCCGCTGTATTTTCGCTGGCATATGTGTTGAAATTTAATTCACCACGTGGTCGCGAGTCCAAACAGAATCCGAGCAAGTTCCGCTTGAGATACATGCCATCTCTGAATTTCATTCCCTAGAGATATCATAGGGTGCTACCGATTCCATTCTAATTTCCTCCTCTTTGTTGCCGATTCAGATAAAAAAATTTTCTCACATGCTTTCATTCAGCCATTTTGTTTACTTTTAGTTCGTAACAATGCGCATGCGCGAAACCTCGACAACACAATCTATCGCAGCTTCATTTGCATACTATTCTGTCTGACTGACAATCGTAATAAATCAAGGATTTCCTTCAATTTTGTATTCAAGACACATTTATTCAATCTCATACGAATAAAGAAATTAAATTGAAGTATCTTTAATATGTTTTTTCATCTTTTCTTCCGATTATCGGATTTTACAAAAATATTTATTTGGTTGGGCGAAACCTACCTTTAATATAAACATGAAACTTTTAATTTCGTTTCTATATAAAACAGTAGAAACCCGTCATCATGCGACGTCATATCTGGTTTGTGACGTCATAAAAGTGTTTTTACACATGTGTCTTATGATATTTAGGACATGGCCGTATGACAGGGCCAGTTATGTGATAAAACTTATTAAGCAAGTAATTGTAAATATGAACATATAGAACACAAAATTTATACAGTGCTATTTTAATAATGAAATAAAATGATGTCAAACCAATATAATTGTTGACGTAAATGATATTTTAATCACCCCGTTATACACATGGAATACACATAAATGCACTTTGACGACAGAGTCAATATCATGTGACTTTGTAGCCCTTTCCATACAGCATTCTCTTGGCAGGACTAACAGGTCCGATGCTGCCCATAGGTGTACCACGTGATCTGATCTGGTCACGTGAATGTTCCCGTCCTTGCTCATGAAGAAAGGATTGCTTGTTGTCGTGGCGTGACATTGTCGAGGAGCTGGTCAGCGTAGTACAAGGCCTGAAATGTCATTAATATATTACCTCACTTCACATTTTACAACTACAAATTAAATTTCAGGTACTTGTGTGATTTTCACCCCTTTGTTTTTGTTGCGAGGAATTAGAATTAGGAGATATCACAGCTAATGATTTCATTTTGTAGAAAAAGAGGAATTTCCTCGATTTCAAATCATGACTTTAAATAAAAATGATATTTGGCATATTAAGTTTATAAAATTAATTAAATATTGTTTTTATAGATGCATTTTTGTCTATCAAAGTTAATTCCCATCGTGGCACTCAATCAGTACTGACAGGGTGAAACGCTGGGGAGTATCTTTGATAGATTAGAATGGTATAGATAATAACAGTTGTTTGATTAATTTACGTTAGTTACTCTTATATCAGATTGAAATCCTTTTGGAGATAAATGTTGGTATGATGATTGTATAGCATGAAATATATGTAAAGCGTAAACATTTTTTGAACAATGTGATATGCTGATGATATACTGACAGGATTTATGATATACGAGACCTACCTTTGGCGCGTTGACTGTTTGTACCCCGACAGAATTCGTGAGCATCTTTCGCAATTCCCCCAATCTCGTTGTGGCTGACTTCACGCGCATCTTTTCCAGACTGGTAGGGATTGGATTCTCGGGACGTGGGATCATACCTAAATCTCCAGGTTGATAGTGGAACAGCGTGCCCTTACTATTGGTGGCGATAGGCGAAACAGGAAGCGCGCTACAATACATGGGAATAGTCGTATGAGAAAATTGTTTGAGTCACTGAATCAATTCTTGAAGAATATTCATACGTGAAGATGATATTGCAATATATCTATATAGCATATAATGAGTGTTCATTTCATAGGAGATTCTATCAAATTTGCTTTTATTTTTGTAAGCATTGGCGAGCAAAACAATTGAACGAATTTCATAAAATCGCATATGGAATGAACACAAAATTGTCATATCGCTACAACAACCTACATTTCGAAAAGGTTCAAGGTCAAAAGCTGTTGCAATAATCTAGCGAAAAATTAAGATGAGTGAAATTTAGATGTCTCAAATATTATACTTTCACATATCAAAGAAACACAATTTTACAAAGGATGACAATTTATTGAATCGTGCCCTATCTGGGCTTCGAGCTCAAGATCTACGGTACCCAATCGCCTAACCAAACATACTTGCGCCTTCTACCACTGCGCCACATCCACGTCCCCAAAAAGGGCTTTTCTATGACAAGGTGATAGTCGGTTCGATATGCTGACATGATAACTGTGTAAATTGTCAACTTAAATCTTTGAATCAACATCACATAGTGCATCTGATACATTGTGTTTAATAATTTTCAAAGAAACACGAGTTTAGCAAAGGATGACAATTTATTGTCTCCTGCCCTATCCGACACTCGAACTCACGATCTACGGCACCTAATCGCCTAACCAAACATACCTGTGGCTTCTATCACCGCACCGCATCCTTATTATTATATATTATACTTTCATTTACCAATGATAATATACAAAGCACTCACCCTCGCTTTAAAGACATTTTTCCTGGAATTTCACTTGCACTCTTTTTCCGTATCCTGTATTTAGACGTACTACTTTTCCCAGATTTTGGCGCGGTTACCATGGTGACCATACCAAGTAATTCTTCTAATAAGGCGTTTTTAGGGTCCGGTTCATCGTCTTCTTCTATTCCATACACCGGGGTCACAGTCCCGGTAACGGCCTCTTTCTAAACATAGAATGAGGACTGCTTTGCTATTCACGTCCGATTGTTATTTGGTTTTGAATTAAGCTGAGACCTAATAAAATGGCTGTAATTTCGGAAAAATAAAGTGCAAATATGCACGAACCATTCATGTGGGTTTTTTTCTTCGTTATGAAAGTTCAATCGCACGTTGTTGAATATGTTTGATAAAGTTTTAAAATTGTCAATATCCGCACATACATACTGCACTGGCAATATTTTTTTTATTTTTTTTTTCTTAATATCAAATATCAGATATCAGAATAACAATTCCCGGTTTTTAATTTCGATATCTACATATAAATCAAATAAATGAATGAATAGATTAATTGTATTTATTCATTTATTAATCAATTAATTAATTAATTATCAATATTTACATATTCGTACTGGATATACCGTCTTACCATGAGCACTTCCCTGATGGTACTAGAAGCGTTACTGAGAACCTCTCCTAACTTCAACATCTCACGGTTTTCCTTCTTCAGCTTTCCTTTCACATCTCTTATCTCCTCCCGTAACCGTTTGTTGTCACGGATGAGTTGCTCCTTGTGTAATCTTTAAGAAGAAATATTATCATATTATTCAAATTCTTTCATGTACTATGACTTGATTGTATTGATATATTTCGCTATTACATTTTATATTGACAGAACTTTTTCTTCAATAAAAGTAGAAATGCAAAACATAATAAGATTTCAGAAATGCAAAAAATAAATGTTATGCATTCGTATACAGTAGAATATGGATTATACGTTGGTAATTTCGTTCGTGATATGGAGCTTTCAAATCATTTCGCGGATGGAAACGTTCGTGGCTAGTTGATGACACAACGATAATAATGATGCTTAAAACATGATTCATCGTTTTTCGTGCTCGCGTTTCCTATAGCAACCACATAAACAACGAAAATTTCATGTTAAACATTTATTTCATCGCTATGAAAAGAAAAAAAAAGTATTTATGTATTTAGATGCATTAGATCATGAAACATTGTATGAAGTAAATGGTACGATTTATAGTTTACACTCACTAATCTTCCAAAACGAAACATAATACCACAGATAAACAATACTAATTAATTAACCATCCCCCTCTCTTGTCGGCTGATTAAATGATAATAAACATCCTAATTAACCTAATCTTAAACCTGAGCATACCTCTGAGCCTCGACTTGCGGTACTAGGATGGCCCGGTCTCCGTCTAGGTCCTGGAAGGCGTGGTCTCTCATCTCCATTTCCTCCAGTAGTTCCTTCATGTGTTGACTCCGGCTTTTTAACATCTTTATTATCTGCCATGTAAGTACGATATATAACTTATAATTGTGTTATGATTTATCAAGTTTGTGCGAGTTTACTCTAATTGTTAACGGAGAATAAAAACAGGTTTCTTTTCCACAACATCTATTACCATTTATATATGGATAAAAAATCAAATAGTCAATATGCATCGTGATGTGATACAAAAACAATAGTATCGAGAAAGAAAAAAAAATGCAAAGAGCTTATACAACAATTAAGTATTGCATCAATACATTATTTGAGAATGGCAAAAATCAACCAATTTGAGAAAAATAATTGCATATTTTCTTTTGCTCTATATAAAGATATGGTTTTCCAAAATTTCAATTAATGTCTTACAACTATATACCTTTGCACTGCTACTGTTATTTTTCGCTAATTCTTTTTCTCGTTCCTCTAACACTTTTATACGTTCTTCCTGTTCCGCCACGCGTGCGCGCGCTGCTTCGTTTTCCGCTTTAAACTCCACTGTTTTATCTGTTGTCTGAATTATCTCCCCTCTGATAGCCACGTTCTCCCTTATCGCTCGCTTGGTGGTGTCCGCCATCTGTTTATTGGAAACCTTTCTGAAGTCGGCAGCTCTTTGATTAACCTGATCCACCATCTCCTTTTTCAGTCTGAACGTAAAATGTAAATTTTGAGTTGAAATACGACGCAAAAGCATAGACCATTGCGTTATTGTTGTCTACTCAAATCACTTTAAGCTAAAAAACGACTTTTAATTTTAAAACTATAAATATAAAACCATTTTGATGATTTTGTGGAGCCTCAAAAGTTATTGGCTAAGCGATAATACTACACCATTTTCATTTCATAAACAATTAAAAACAGTAAACATACATGTACATTATTATACCATATTTATGCCCATAACTCGGGTCGTAGTATTATTCTAAGCGTCAACCTAATCACTATGCAGTTGTTGCCTATCAATATGCCATGCGTCAAAACAGCGAAACAGACCTGTATGTTGACCATAGATTTACACAATGAATCATCATTATATTCATACACCGAGTTTGGCTCTAAATACAAACGTTTTCACGTTATAATTTTTATTTATAATCTTTTTTTTCTTTTTTTTTTTTTTTTTTTTTTTTTTTCAGAAACGAAGTAGGCCTTTAGCTGATTATTTTTTCTATCACCTATCTACTTGATTTCGTAACACGCACCTGTCTTTGTCGACAATTGCCTTCAGTCTGATATTCTCTATAATGTATTTCTGGTCCTCATCACTCTGTTTCATGTGCTCCTCCATAGCAGCTACCTTAGCGATTCTCTCCTCCTTTTTCAATTTGAAATCTTCTAATTCATTAAGCTGTTGGCCTGGAGTTGAGATAAATAAAACATCTTACATTCACCTATTACTGCAAACATTGGTAGACTGATTTGAACCTTTTTGTGGCCTTTCAGTCCATTTTATTACTAGAAAGTAATTGAAATTGTGTTTTGTAACCATAGGAAATGTCAAGTTATTGTGAATTTTTTTCTCTTAAAGACCATTAGTTTCATATCTATAAGAATTATTACCTGTCATAAAACTTTTTTGCTTTTGAAGGCAGCAAACCAATGGCCGGGTCAAAATATATCCTGAGCTCGATCTTGTATACACAGGGTTCATTTTGAAAGTCTATTTTTATATTTAGTTGGCTGTTCACTATTAAATACTTACTGAGCTGACTGTTTTCGGCAGTGAGCCTCTCTTTGGTATCCTGGAAGTCCTGTCTGATCTGGTCTATCTGGTCATTAGCCCATTTCTTCTCCTCCTCTCGTGTTGTCTGTACTCCATTGATTTCCTCCATTATCAGGGCCTTCTCTTGTTCTGTAAATAACAACACCTTTGTGTTTGAAGCTTAAGGATGTGGCGATCAAAATGTAAACAATTATAACAGAAAACGCCGTCATTATATAAATACCTCAAACTGATATCATTATAAAACCCTAATGGAAAAAAAAGTGAATTACATTATAGTAATTTTAAAAATTGATTCGTACAGAGAGGGAAACAGCGGGACTACTACAGTCGAAACTCGTTATCTCAAAATCGCTTTAGTCGAAATTCCTTTTGAGTCAATTAATTTTGAAGTCCCGTTATTTCCCTTCTTTGTGTATGTATTTTAAAATCGGATGACTCGAATTTCAATGACTCGAAACACCGGTTGAGTCAAAGTCAATTTCTGGTCCCTAGAACGGATATTCGGCGAAAAAAAGTCGCTATCTCGAAATCAATTTCAGTCAATATTTTAAATTTCCTACGGGATATCAGGATGCATGCTATTATCGTGACGATCATATTATCGTAATTCAAGCTTTATCTATTTTAAAAAATCCAAAAACATCTGAAAACATATAACTAAAATGATTTAATAGAAACCTTATTAGTTGGAAAATTACGATAATATGCTGATCACGGTAATAGGCATGTACCGCTGTATAGTCATAAGATAATGACCATTGAAAACCACGTTCTGATCAAACCTAATGACATTACGTTATAGTCGAATTCCGGATGAGTCGAATTATTTAATGTATACTCAGGTGTTACGGGAGGGTAATGTTTCTTCTTAAAGTATATGTGAAGCCATTTTTTTGATAATACGTAAGGAAATTGCGCGCAACGGAGAGGTTTCTACACGTGCTAATATCGCCATGCCCTGTATAAAATGAAATTATCCTTTTTGAATGTACAAATCCTTTAAAATATCTAGGTTGAATCACAATTTCAATCTGAAAGATCTAGCGACCAGAAGAACCATCCCTACTTTATAATTTTTTTAAAATCTATTGGTATTGATGTTGAGTAATACTAGATTGATAACGCGTATAAAATGTATATGGAATATTATGTATACCTTTTTCATGATCTTGACCCTGAAAAAACTTTTCAATATCAGCGTTTTCTCTGGCCATTTCATCATGTTTTTCCTGCAGGACGATCTGATTTTTCTCCAGTTCCTCTGACTTGCTTTGTATCTAGAACAGTATGGTATAAATGTTTAATTTATTTTTAATATCTAAATTTTAAGGGACATAAAACTGACAATGATGATTTCCATATTACGATTTCTACAAACAAATGAAAAAAAATAATCTGATAAATACTGTTATCCATTTTGTGAAAGGGAAACCGATTTCTTTCCTAATCGAATGTATTGGAAATATCCATCACTAACAACAATAGTAAGCACCAGTAATGTAACAAAATAGCGACATCATAGTTATGATATGGCACTCGGCACAATTAATTATTTTGCCAGGTATACATATTAATCATATTTGCTTACACAGAATCACATCTTTTCGTACAAGTTGATCAGTCATGTACATTATAAGAGGGAGCTGATGGGCATTTAATACAGATGGTATTTCGATCGGCCTCTCATTTAATATATTATTCCTGTATCAATAAGACCAAATGAAATACAAATATACCACTGATGAAGAACTATAACGTTCTATCGTAAGCATATAAGTATGACAGTACATTGGTATTGAAGTATTTTCACAATTAAAACCATTAGTTTATATATGTATATTTTGATGTAATAAGAGTAGTACAACCATCTATTGTTTCTATAGGGAAGGGCTTATACTTACTTCATTAGCTGGTGCTCTAAATCCCTAATCTGCATGAAAATAAAATCTTTAGACATCTCATTGACGCTGTCACTAGACATTTTAGAGGGTGACCCTCGTCCCGACTTTCCACTTTTCTTCCCTTTCTTTCCACTCTTCTTTTTCTTCGGGGGCATCTCTTATGTTTTAGTTAACCGAGTATTTACAATATCTCTTGCCAAAACAAAATCTATCACCAAAACAAAAATGGCGTCAATCTACAAGTTAATTTATATATATAAGCAGGTCCAATCAGGCTTAATTGTTAGAGCTAGTTTAAACAATAGAGGGGTATTCCTTAGCTACGGCTATAAAAAGAACATCAGTAGACATTACAGGTCGGGTGGATGTGGTGTGTATGTGTACGAGTGCGCATTATATAGCGATAAAAATCTTTATTGTTCCAACTCACACCATGACAAGACAATCAGGTTTAAATACCAGGCGTATACGAACAGCACATGGTCAGGAATACACATATGACAGACCGTAGGCATTGTTTTAACTTTGTGGGCCGCTTTAATCAAAACTTAAAAGGTACATATTGCTTGCAATTGTCTTCCGTTTCTGAGATTGGATCGGGAATTCGTTTTGATGTATAACACAGAAACAAAGAGTTAATAGCAACTTTTTATCAATTAATCAATTTTAACTTTATATTACATTTTACGCTTGCTTAAAAGATATGTTATTAATGGATATAGATAGGTCATAAATATTGATGATATGTCTATGTGATAGTGATGAATTATATTAGTTAATATTGACACAATAATATATCCATCAAATAGGACATAGATTAATGAGAAGAAAATTTCTATTATATCTAGTTTATATAAACATGAAAGGCAACAATTATGTAACAACGGATACTTTTTATATGCTATAAATCAAAAGATGAACTTTATTCAAGAAGCATATGTCCATTACATGCATGTACATAACTATTTGTTTCTTGTTCCAATGGCCTTGGTACACCATCATTGTTCTTTGCGCTTCATTTACCTACAGGGAATATTCAATATGTTCTGCTATTTCTATCACAAATCAATAATATGATTTATGTTCCTCCAACTTAAAAATAACTCAATACAGAATAGACATTGAAATGACCACCATAGGTGACATATATTTATTATCATGAAAAATTAAAACAATAACATTACGACATCAGAACAAATCGTTTTTCACTCAAAAAGTATTTTAAAACTACATTACCAAACATTATTACAATTAGCCCTAGTTGGGTTGTAAAAATCCGCCACAAAAGTGTGTATCTGCAACACAGATAAACACTTTCCCCACAAATCAATAATATGATTTAATGCATTTTAAAATTATATTTCTTTGTACTTCCAAACACCTAAATTATTATTTATTTTATGATGGACGATTTCATTATGCAATTTATGGTCACATGATTTTTTTCACTAGTGATTGAAACTTTTTAATTCAATAACGGGTATGTTCTGCTATTTCTTTCATAAATCAATAAAATGATTGTCTGTGTTTTTGAAAATATATTTCTTTGTACTTCAGAAAAATTATTTTCGCAAGGTTTCTATTATTTATTTTATGATGAACTCCTTTTTTACAGCGATTCGTTTTGTTATTTATAGTCATATTGTTAATTTTTCACAAGTGATGAAAACTTTTGAACTGCGATTTATTGAAGCGATTTCAAATCTCACTCGAATGACGAGCAATTTAATCATACTCGAGAATTGTTGGTTTACAGTTTTTTCATTTTTGTTAAGACCTACTACCTTTCCAAAAAAAAAAAGTTTCTTCAGGGCAATCTATGATAATTGTGAAGATTCAATTTACTGTTGTGCCGTCTAGAGCAGTGATTGTCAACTAACGCTCGTTAACAAGCCTCCATTACAAAAATTAGCATCTGATTTATTTTTAAAATGTTCAGAATGTAATTATAGTGAAGTATTAAACGGTAAGCCAATACCTTTTGTGACTTTGCAAAATTGAAATTGCTATTTCACATAACCATTTTCAAAATTAAAAAGCGGTTTGGAAAGGTAGTGAACATTTTATAAAACTAAGCACCGTAGATCTAGTTATTTAACCCGGTCAAAATAACAGAATAGCATTCCTACGACCGGTTATACCGTGTAATTCTTTTATATCGTATGCTTCATCAAACTGAGAAGGGCATTTAAAATTTAAAAAAACCCGAACTTTTAATTTGCATTGTCAGGTTTTATACAACATATATTGCTCTTGCTATTATGTAGATTTTATTATCCTTTTTAAAGAGCCATACCCGGAAAAATCAAAGGTTCTCTGACAGTTTATCTAGTTGAACATACTTTATGTTCGGTAAAGTATAATTGTGACTGTTGAGTACCTGGATGATTTTTATCTGACATTTAAAGTTGTATATTTTTGTAGTTTCACCATCACAAACTCTCATCAAACATTCAGTGTGTGAATTTAAATGCTTATATATGATGGTTCAGATCAATGAAAGCCCCAATATATTATTGGCATAGCGGTAAATGTCGAATGAAATATCACACGTTTTGAAAGAACCACAACAGTCAACGCTATGTTTCAAGCTTTCGGGTAATATCAGGAAACCGAGTTGCATCACGTGACCGACATCGGCAATACCCGTATAGATCTTAACCTCCCAAGCCGTATCACGTGATCAATATCGACAATACCCATACAGATCAGAAAAGATCGGAACAATCCGGATACTTCGAGCTATTTTAAAGGTGTACACGTTTTAAATCAATATCTAAATTTAATTGTTTAATAATTCGTTTTAAATAATTTTGCGAATACTAACTATACTTTTTCTAAAAATACACAACAAGTCATAGACCATACAACTTTAAACACTTTGTCATTTCTTTTCAATCAATTTTATTAAATAAATCCAAAAGGATCGGTCAACTAGCTAGGCCTATATCAGTCCTCTCCTAGTCAGAGAATTTATATACAATAGTCTTAAAAGATATTAACAACTTAGAAAGAGATATGTACGAACAGGTATGGTTAGCATAAAACACAAAGACAATGATATAAGTATGTTATAAGCAATTACGTATGCTGTTATAGATATACAATGTATAGCTTTAACTAAGCTTTTTAATACTTCGTCGACATCTAAAATCACATTATATCATAGTTACTTACGTGATCTGCTGAAAATCACATTTGCAACATATTTTAATCTCCTTAGATGATTTTAAAGCATTTCTCGTTTTTACATTTTTCGGCTAGTGTTGTGTTCATGTGTAACCATCTAATATCATTATGATATCAAAACTACATTTTTGTTTTTATTAAAGGCCCATTACTTTTCCGGAGCAAACAAATAAAGGTTCTTAACAACATCAAAATCCCGATGACCTAAGATGAGGTTATAACATCAAACATATGCATAGATTTCCTGCCTATTATATGTTAACAGTCGAGAGTCATTTCGAATGGCGACCACGCGTTATGAAAAATAACGTTTTATTTATTTAAATCAAATTGTTCAGAAGGTGGTGTAGTATAAACGATAAGTTTATAACTATTGCGACTCTATAAAATTATCAATCTCGTTTTACATTCCCATTAGAAAATAATTAAAAGCCGTTTCGGAAAGGTAGTGGGCCTTTAAGAATAAATCGAGTACTATAACAATATTATCAATAAAATCGTGGCAGGGACAACCTTGGTTTACTGATTGATGTGTCCGTTTGTAAGAAAGTTTTTTTTCCCAAATATGTAAGCCATGTAAATATACTTGGCTCATTAATATTTCCAAAGCATGAAATTTCTACTCTCTAGTCATCGCTACTCATATCATGTTGATGTTGACATCTAAAGTATTATTATCACCTGTACTATGTTCGATAATGAAGTTTTCTTAGATGAACATTCATAACAGCAGTGAAAGCAATGCTTCGAACCTTAAATATCGCCTCTTTAACAGTTATTAGTATGTACTATTTAGTGATGTAAGCCACTGTTAATTCTCATTATTCTATATTTCCAACGGTGTTTTTGTTAATGGAAATGATATTCGCGAATATATGAATTCGCGATCAAGTGCTGTTAGGTTTGTTTACATTTTTATACAATTATTACGCGAAAAAAAAATTGAATTCGCGTCGGACACATTCTTACAAAAATAAGTGGAAATGTGTTATCTCGCCAAAATAAATTTTTATTTTCATTATGCCAAATGCCTCTTTGATCAGTTGCTAATAGATAAAACTCTGTAGTTATCTTATCACGTCTCCATACTCATTTGTAATACACGCCATTAAAATGATAAAATTAAGAAAAAATATCATAAATTGACGGCGTGACGGCACGCGGTTGTATTAAAGTTGTATTCATGTAATATAGCTACCGGCAACACTAGGGCTTTTCTATAAAGGTTGGTGTAAAAATATTTTTTTTTTTTAATGGTTGCATGAGAATTCCAAGCGTTTTACTCGTAGTAGCAGTAATAGATCCGCCAGTTCGGCGGGCCATCCTTTCTCGGAGTTTCTCCAAAGGCCACATCTCCGTTATTGAATGTTGTCGTCCATAAATTGGGTATTCTCTTTTGTGAACGTCATGTTAGTTGAAGACTTCTTGGCATTCATCCAATGTATATCTGAACAAAATAAACGGCTTGGTCCTTGGTAACATTAATTGGATTCCTGGGATCATCGTCATTTCTGCAAACATAAGCCTATGGTAAAAAGCTCACCTCGGTTACCCCCCCTATACCCTTTATATCCACACATATGGACTTCGTATACGTCATAGTAAAACTGAAGACTCTGTGTGCGACAACATATGAGATAGGTCATTTGGTCATTAGATGTAGATATATGTAGCTTATGACTATCATGTGGGATAGTAGTGTATGGTAATATTGTAAGTAGTGGATGATAATATTGAAGGTAGTTTATGATTATAATGTAATTGGTGTATAGTATTTTTGTAGGTAGTGCATGGTAATTTTGTAAGTAGTGGATGATAATATTGAAGGTAGTTTATGATTATAATGTAACTTGGTGTATAGTAATTTTGTAGGCAGTGTATGGTTAATTTTGTAGGTAGTGGATGATAATATTGTAGGTAGTTTATGATTATAATGTGTACCTGCAGCAAAATTGGATTCTAGAATTAACATCGAATGTTCCATCTGGCATTGTTCCGTTCATTTGTCGATCAGTAACGTCGCTGTCTTCCTCATCCCAGAAAATATTTCCTTCATCGAATCCTCATAAATACAACATCAAAAGTATTTTCAACATCAGATAATAAAACAATCCTAGACTTGCAGAATTCGCAGGGTCAATAAAAATTTTCAATATTTGTAAAATTTTATTTTTCCTTTAGTCACCTTCCTCTAAGATTAAAAGTACAATGTTCGATATAAGTCCGTTATGGAAAATGGTTTCGCAGTTGAGAAAAATTGCTGAAGTGTAATGCTATAAGTTAAGGGAATGAACTTTCACCTCAACTACTTTTATGTTTGCTTATCTCAATTTTGACTGAGTTGTGAAAAACACGGGGAAATGAAAGACAATTATTCGTCATTAAAAACCTGTTTCAGCGACTACCTCTGTACATGGACCACATGATTAGTTAAGTTGTGTTATTGGTGTCTCAGATTCAACACAAAGCTCTTTTCAACACGTGTATTAACACCATATACAGCTAAGAGAAATCACTATATTTGGAAGTAAACACGCAATCACGTCATCACTAGTTACCAATAATACAACTTCATATTTCGGCCAATGGCATAATGTTATGTTATAAGCACGTGACTCGTTTTACTACGTTTTTACTACAAAAAACTTCGTGTTTTGTACCATTTGGGGGAACATCCCCCGCGGATCGTGGATTCATTTCCAAAGTAGGGAAAAAGATCGAATTTCATAAATTTATATATATTTGCATTTATCTTTTCGCCGAAGCGTTTGTTATATAAAGACATAACGATTTTTATTACGGTTTTAATGGCTATGTACACTTGATATTGGTTCAATATTTGGGGTGAAAATCCTCCCGGGACGTGGTTTAACCTCAAAAGTCGGGAACAACATTGGATTTTATAAATATATATTTGCATTTATCTTATTACCGAAGCGTTTGTTATATAAAGACATAACGATTTTGTAATTACGGCTTTCATGTATACATGTATATATACAAAAATGTACATGCATATAAATAACAGTTCACCAAGCACGTTGTAATCTTCAAATTTTGATACATTTACATTTCCTTTTATACTCACATACCTCGGCAAGAAAGAACAAGAGTAGTGGTTTTGTTTCCAGGAATATGAACACGTGTTCATTTGTTCGCGCATGTGCAATAAAAGTTGAATTATCAGGGATACATATCGTGAATATGCTTTAGAATTGGATACAAGCATTTAGTATCATTTAGTATATCGACAATATTCGTTCTGAAAGTTATAACATCTACACGTTACGTGCCCCATTTTTTGAATGTTTGAGGTTTTTAAACAGTCATAACAGATAATTAAAAATTCCACATGAAAAATATGGTAATCTATACTTTTGTTACTGTTTCAGAAAAAATATCGAGGGCAGTTCTTTAAACCGTTATTCGTATACATATATGTATACATGAAACCCGTAATTACAAATTATACTTTAAAACGTTATGCCTTTATATATCAAACGCTTCGGTGATAAGATATTACATGCAAATATATATTTATGAAATTCAATGTGGTTCCCGACATTGGAAGTGAAACCACCTCCCCGGAGGAATTTTCACCCAAAATTGAAATAACATTAATTGTATATGGCCATTAAAACCGCGATAAAAAATCGTTATGTCTTTATATAACAAATGCAAATATACATATATTGATGAAATTCAATCTGTATCCCATCTTTGGAAATGAAACCACGATCCACGGGAGATATTCCGCTAAATGGTTCAAAACACGTGGTTTTTTTGTTTTTGTTTTTTGTTGTTTTTTGGGTTTTTTTTTGTTCTTTTTTTGTAGTATAAACGTAGTCAAACGAGTCACGTGCTTATATCTCATTCATGCCATTTCCCGTAATATGAGGTTGTATTATGGGTAACTAGAGATCACGTGATTGCGTGTTTACTTCCAAATATAATGATTTCTGTTACCTCATATAGCTATAGAGACCTTTTGATCTCGTAGGCGGTCTATGTAGACCGGTTCGACTGAAGAACTTACCTTCTGGACAGATTCCACCGAATCTCATTACACAATAGTTCCCGCGTGGCCAGTTATTTTTGGAACTACTTAGGCTTGGTAAAAAAACAACCCTAGTACAGAAATGCCACTCGACATTTGCTCCAGTAGCGAATCCTGAAACATGAAATATTTTTTTCTATCAACCACTGTTGTTGCTTTGAATTTCAATTCCGAATTTTCGATCTGTTAAGGAGTATAGAATATTTATCGTACAGTGATTTCGCAAGTGTTATATTTTTTATCGTATCATTATCTCTGTCGAGCAGGAAATCCATTGTGACGTCAAGACATAAAAAAAATGACGTTGACGTCAGAATTTCGAGGACGGCGATAATAAATTAATGGAAATTTACAACACATTTTTAGCATTGAAATTTTTTGAAATGTAGGTTGTTGTATCTGTGTTAATTTCATATTTCGCCATGGGTCGCAAAGTAAAATCTTCTTAAATTCGTTTCATAAAACCTCATATGATATTAACACTCATTTAAGATCCTTTTTAATGGTAAATCATATACCTACCTTTTAGATTCGACCCTGGTGACATTTCATTAGTACTGGTTTGCTCAGTGTGCCACATCCGACTGCCAGACTCAAAGCCAGAAGGACAGCCAGCGAGAGGTTGTAGAAGGGAAAATGAACCAAAGGGCCATTCTGTTGAATATTGGCCAGTGGATAGTTTTTAGTAGAATATACTATAATCGTAATCTAAACTTAAAATTGATTGATCAAGGGTAGGAAAAAATACACATATGCACATAAAAATAGAGATTTGATAAAAACCACTGACTAAGGGAAAAAATTTAACCAGTGGTTTCTGTAGAGTCAGCGATCTACATGTATTTTGCCATTACTTCTAACGTATATTCTATTAAAATTTGTTTTAATCTGAAACGTACAATACATGTATTTATATACCGTAATATTGAATTTTTGAAGATTGGGCTTTTTCATGTATATTTTATGTATGTGTTACCTTAGAAGCGCTTCATATCACATTTCGTGCCATTCTGTCACGAAAGGCTGCGCCCATAATATATAGCTATGATACATTGATATTTGTATAATGTATTGTTAGACATGAATCATTGATATTTGTATATCATATTTTTTTAGCTATGATATATTGATATTTGTATATCATATTGCTATGATACACTGATACTTGTACATGAAACATGTATTGCTAGCTATGATATATTGATATTTTCGTACCATTGCTACCTATGTTACTAACCGCACATAAAGTTCGGAGCTGTCCATTGGGCGTTACTCTGACATGTGATGGAGTAGTTGACCGCTGTATACCCGTTACACATGTATGTCCTCACACTGCCAATGGTGTTAGTTCCTGGCTGAATGGAAGTCACCTGTACAGCAGGGGCGGACCACAGTCTAATGATACAATATAAATACTTGTTAATGTACACAGGAGGGGCGGAACACAGGCTAATGATACAATACAAATACTTGTTATGTACAGGAGGGGCGGACCACAGCCTAATGATACAATACAAATACTTGTTATGTACAGGAGGGGCGGAACACAGGCTAATGATACAATACAAATACTTGTTATGTACAGGAGGGGCGGACCACACCCTAATGAATACAATACCTATACTTGTTATGTACAGGAGGGGCGGACCAACAGTCTAATGATACAAATACTTGTTCCAGGAGGGGGCGGACAACAGTCTAATTATACAATACAAACACTTGTTATGTACAGGAGGGGCGGACCACAGTCTAATTATACAATACAAACACTTGTTAAATGTTAATCATTGAGGGGCGGGACAACAGTTACAATACAAACACTTGTTTAGGTACAGAGGACGCTTACAACAGTCTAATGATACAATACAAATACTTGTTATGTACAGGAGGGGGCGGATCACAGTCTAATTATACAATACAAACACTTGTTATGTACAGGAGGGGCGGACAACAGTCTAATTATACAATACAAAGACTTGTTATGTACAGAGGGGGCCGACCACAGTCTAATATACAATACAAACACTTTTATGTACATGGAGGGGGCGGACCACAGTCTAATTATACAATACAAAACACTTGTTATGTACAGGAGGGGGCGGACAACAATCTAATTATACAATACAAACACTTGTTATGGTACAGGAGAGGGCGGACCCACAAGTCTAATTATACAATACAAACACTTGTTATGTAAGAGGAGGGGCGGACAACAGTCCTAATTATACAATACAAACACTTGTTATGTACAGGAGGGGCCGAGAACCACAATCTAATTATACAATACAAACACTTGTTATGTACTGGAGGGGCGGACAACAGTCTAATTATACAATTTACATAACCCAAATACTTGTTATGTACAGGAGGGGGCGGACAACAGTACCCTAATAAGACAACTACAAAACACTTGTTATTACAGGAGGGGCGGACAACAGTCTAATGATACAATACAAACACCTGTTAGGTACAGGAGGGGGGGCGGACCACAGTCTAATTATACAATACCAACACTTGTTATAGTACAGGAGGGGGCGGACAACAAGTATGATACAATCGGACCTAATGATAAATTAAACAATCAATAAATATGATACAATATGTGTTAAAAACACTGTCATATTATACAATACATAACACTTGTTATTACAGGAGGGGCGGACAAACAGTCTAATTATACAATACAAACATGTACAGGGGGCGGACCACAGTCTAATTATACAATACAAACATGGGACCATTGACATATTATACAATACAAACACTTGTTATACAAAAAATACAAAACAGTATAAATAGATTAAGTATGTTACACAAACACAATGTTATGTACAAGGGGGCGGACAACACTAATTATACAATACAAACACTTGTTATGTACAGGAGTTGGGGGCGGACAATACAACAGTCTATATATACAATACAAAAGTACTTTGTTATACAGGAGGGGGCGGAACAGTCTAATTATACAATACACAAACTTGTTATGTACAGGAGGGGGGACCAGTGAAAAACATGGTACATACTTGATAAATAGATAAGGGGTATGTACGGACAGTCCTAATTATACTGATGTTGAATACACTAATTTACTTGTTGTAAGAGGGGACATATACAATACCTGTCCAATATGGATTAAGTAAGGGACATAACCGCCAATATGTTACATATTCAGACAGTCCTAATTATACTGATACTTGTTGGAAATTGGAACTGACAACAGTTAATTATACAATCAACACATGTTATTATACCAGCACAATATTATGTAAGGGTTACCCGCCAATATTCAGACAGTCTTGTTATACATACAATAGTATAAATACAAAACTTATGTAGGGACATAACACCAATACATTAATACAAATATTGTTATGTACAAGGGGCGGACAACATTATCTAATATATAAGGGAATACAATAAGTTACAATAGTACAGGGGCGGTCTAAACATACCTAATGTTACAAAACTGTTATGTAAGGGAGGGGGCCGACAACAGTCTAAGTTACAATACAAACAGTCCTAATTATACCTGATGTTGGAATACACAGTCTAAGGGACATATACAAATATGATTGTTCAGATGTACAATAGTTGATAATGTAGTCTAATTGTACAATACAAACAGTTATTATGTTGTAAGGGGGGGACATAACCCGCAAATATGATTATGTTACAGGAGGGGCGGACAGTCCTAATTATACATGTACAAAACTTGTTTGTACAAGGGACATAACAGTCAATAAATTAAGTTACAATACAAACACAGACAGTGTTAATTACCTGATTTTTGGAGGGGGTAAGGGACATTAACAATACAAATGATTAATTACAATACTTCAGACAGTCTAATAGATATACTGATAGTTGGAACTGACTTGTTTGTAAGGGACATAGGGGCGTACCAATATGATTAAATACAATAATCAGACAGTCCTAATATACCTACATACAAACAGTTCTAATTATACAATAACAAATATGTTACATAGGGTCAGACAGTCCTAATTTATACCTGATTGTTGGAACTGAGTAACAGTAAGGGACATAACCTGCCAATACTTGTTATGTAAGGGGGTTACAATATTCAATACAATACTAATTATACCTGATGTTGGAACTGAGTTGTAAGGGGGACATAACCCGCCAATATGTTAAGTTACAAAGGGGCGGACAGTCCTGTATAATTATACAATACAAAACTTGTTGTACAGGAATACATAACCCGCCAATATGATTAAGTTACAAGGGTCAGACACAGTCCTAATTAACCTGAAGTTGAACAGTTGTAAGGGACAAACCACAATGTTATGTAATAGGGGGGGCGGACCACAGTCCTAATTACAATACCTGATAGTTGTTATGAGTTGTAAGGGACATAATATACAATACAATACACTTGTTAAGTTACAATATTCAGACAACAGTCCTAATTATACAATACAAAACTTGTTTGTAAGGGGGACATACAACAGTCAAATGATTAAGTTACATAATACTTGTTATGTACAAGGGGCGGAATAAATATGAAGTTGGAAACAATACAATTTGTAAGGGACAAACCCGCCAATATGATTAAGTTGTTACAATAGTCAGACAGTCCTAATTATACCTGAGTTGGAACGTTGTATAATTATACAATACAAATACTTAAGTTTATGTTATATAATACAATACAAACACTTGCCAATATGTACATTAAAAAGTTATGGGGCGGACAACAGTCTAATTATACAATACAAACACTGTTATGTACAGGAGGGGGAGGGTACCAGATGAACTGAGGGACAGGACTAATTTACATCAAACAATATGTTAGTACAATAATTACTAATTATACATATACAGGACTGAGTTGTAAGGGACATAACCCGCCAATATATTTTGTATTACTTGTATGTACAGGATTGGGAACTGTTTGTAAGGGGCGGACCACAGTCTAAGTGATACAATACAAATACTTCCTAATTGTACCTGAGGGTTGGAAACAGTTGTAAGGGACATAACCCGCAAATATGTTTAAGTTACAATAGTCAGACAGTCCTAATTATTGATTGTACAGGAGGGGGCGGACACAGACTAATTAACAATACAAACATGTTTAAGTTACAATATTCGGACAGTCCTAATTATATACAAACTGTTAGTTTACAGGACGGACCACAATATGATTAAGTTATGTCAGACACTTGTTAATGTACAGGAGGGGCGGACAACAGTCTAATATATACAATACAAACACTTGTTATATACTGAGTTGGGGAACGATTACAACAGTCTAATATACAATACAAACACTTGTTATGTACAGGAGTAGGGGCGGACCACAGTCAATATTTACAATACAAACACTTGTTATGTACAGGAGGGGCGGACACAGTCCAAATACAAATATGTACAGGACACTTATACAATGATGTTACTGTAGTTGTACAAGGGGACATAAACAGTCTAATGATATAAATACAAATCAGACTTGTTAATGTACTGATTGTTAAAACTGAGTTGTAACCACAAAGTCTACCAATATGATTAATACAATACAAACACTTGTTATGTACAGGAGGGGGGAACAGTTGTATTAGGGACAATACATAACACTTGCCAATATGATTACATTACAATTATACAAACAAACAGTCCTAAATACCTGATACAATGTAAAGTTGTACAGGGACGGACAACAGTCTAATTATAGTTACAAAACTTGTTATACAGGACGGACAACAGTCTAATTATACAATACAAATATTGTTGGTACAGGAGTTGGGGGGACAACAGTCTAATGTTTTATACAATACAGTTGGAACTGAGTTGTAAGGGAACACTTACAAACACTTGTTATGTAAATATTATTGACATAACCCGCCAATTGATTAAGTTACAATAGGAGGGGCAGACAGTCAACAGTCTGATACAAGTTGGAATTATGTTGTAATAAACATAACCGCCAATATGATTGTTACAATAGTCAGACAGTCCTAATTATACCTGATACAGGAAGGGTTGTAAGGGACATAACAATACAAATATTGATTATGTTACAAAGTACAACAGTCTAATTATACTGATACAATACAAAACTTGTTGTACAGGAGGGGACATAACCCGCCAACATGTCTAAGTATACAATAAACAGACATTGTCCTAATGTACCTGAGGGGGTTGGACAACAGTTGTAAGGGACATAACCCGCCAATATATAAGTTACAATAGTACAGACAGTCCTAATTATACTGATTGTTATGTATACACTGTACTGATTGTTGGAGGGTTGTAAGGGACTAATAACCCGCCAATATTGTTAAGTTACAATATTCAGACAGTCTAATTATACATTGTTGGTGACATTGTAAGTATTGGACACTTGTTATGTACAGGGGTCACAAACAGTCTAAACCAATAAAAACTTGTTATGTACAGGACATCGACAGTCTAATTATACAATACAAACACTTGTTATGTACAGGAGGGGCGGACAACAGATCTAATTACAATATACAATACTAAAATACCTGTTATAGTTTGGATAAGTTGTAAGGGACATAACCCGCCAATATGTTTAGGGGGTTACAATATTCAGTCTAAGTTATAACAATACCTGATTGTTAGGTACAGGTTGGGGGACAAAGTCTAATATACAATTACTTGTTATGATAGTTACAGGAATAGGGGTTGACAGACAGTCTAATATAAATAGTTGGAACAATTGTCAATATGTACAGGAGCTGATAGTTGGAACTGAGTTGTAAGGGACATAACCCGCCAATATAATAAGTTACAATAGTCAGACAGTCCTAATTAGTCCTGTAATTGGAAAGTTGATAGGGGGGAAACAGTCTAATTATACAGGGACATTCGACATAACATTGTTATGTACAGGGGGGCGGACCACAGTCTAATTATACAATACAAACACTTGTTATGGTACTGAGTTGTAAGGGAGGGGGCGGACAATATGTCTAATTATACAATACAAACACTTGTTATTACAGGAGGGGCCAACAACTAAATTGGAACTTGTTGTAGGGACATAACCCGCCAATATGTTAAGTTACAAGGGGGCGGAGACAGTCTAATTATACCTGAAGTACAAACTGAGTTGTTAGGTACAGGAACCGGCCACATCTAATTATACAATACAAACAATTGTTATGTACAGGAGGGGGCGGACACAGTCCTAATTATATACAGTCAAACTGATTGTTGGAACTGATAAGGGACATAACCGCCAATATGTTTAAGTTACAATAGGGCAGACAGTCCTAATTATACAATACAAACATGTTATGTACAGGGGGGCGGACCACAGTTTAATTATACAATACAAAACACTTGTTTATGTACAGGAGGGGGCGGACAACATTCTAATGATACAATACAATTACAGTCAATAAATTAGATACTTGTTGGTACAGGAGGGGCAGGGACATATACAATACAAATATGTTAAGTTACAGGAGGGGCGTCAGACAGTCTAATTATACAATACACAATAATAGATCTAATTTTTGTTACAAAGGGGCGGACCAAGTCTAATTATACAAAACACTGTCAAATAATAGATAAACTTGTTATGTTCTAAACAGTCTAATTATACAATACAAACACTTGTTATGTACAGGAGGGGCGGTACAAACAATCAATAATCATTACAATAAAGTATGTTACAGACATTCGACCACCAATGAAACAAACATGTAAATTACAAAGGGGGGCGGAGATTAAATTATAAAACATTCAGTGTTGTTACATGGTACAATACGGAAACAGTCTAATTATACAATAAAACTTGTTTGTACAGAGGGGCGGACCAAGTCTAATTATACAATATCACTTGTTATTAAAGGGCGGACCAACATAATATAAAAGTAAAGTTTTACATTTACAATACAAACACGAATGTCATCATATTTACATCTATAGTGAAGAGAAATTAGTACGGATGGTTAGACCATGAAGCCAGCTGTGGTCTACAATTTCATTACAAATTTATATCGGCCTAGTGTTATTAGTAATTGACAAGTGATTCCCGCAGATATATTTGCATCTAAACATACTTAAGGCATAAATAAAAACAATTTTACAGTACAAAATGCATGTGTTGTATCTAACGTTTGTAAGGCATCTGAAGCCATTTGAATGATTTTCACAGCTTAATTCACCAAACCTTATGGTATTCAGTAGACTAATGAAGAAAAAATAACATGTCAAAATTTTCGTCCAGTTACGGCACATAACTGCATTTCACATTACCTGTTAGCCAGATAGTATGTTTGCAAGACACATTGTGAATGCAAATTCCAGATCAAAATTCGGCAGTTATGCTTATACTGACCACGACACACCGGGTTCGACGCTGACCATTTCCCATTCGCTAAGCACACGATAGACGATTCCCCAAATAGAAGGTACCCTTGCAAACAGGAAACATCAATGACTTGCCCTACAAGTCTCTCTTTTGATGAGAGATATCCGTTGGCTGGTGACGTCAGAGCTGCATTACAATCTACATGAAAAAATACGCATTTGGAAAAATTCCGTCTTCCCGTTTTACAGAGTTAGCCTCGTTGCGGTAGGTTTCCACTGTGCCGTCATTATTTGTGGTTTTAATTCACATCGGTTTTCTCCGAAACTATGATGTTATGCTCACAAACACATGAGTCACAATCAATACCTAAGGGTAATTATCTGTTATTTGCAAATAAAACATAGATGTATTGTTTTCTTTCGTTTTTTCCTTTTTTTTTCATTTTACTAACTTACTGATAGCATTGAAGTATACGTATGTGCGAATAAATACATTTTCACTGGTTAACAAGCTTTCAACATTTTTTTTTTCATACTTACACTTTTTGACGAGAGTGTAGTTCCCATTGGATAATGGAATACACACCATTGACTGTGGAGCGATAACGTCGCCGCAAGGTCCAAGTGAATTCTAAGGAAAAAAATGTTGATGATTTATGTGAAAGTTTGATAATGCAATAACAAAATCGTAATTAATAAACAGTATCAATAAAGAAAACAGGATTTAAATCAAATAAAAAAGTCAGTGTCGCGAATGAAATGATTTGGATGATTATCCGTTTACCATTATCTATAAGTGCAACAACAAAGTAGAAAAATGGACGGTTGTGCATCCATCACATTAAATATGGAACAAAGAAGTAATATTAAACGTGTGGACAAAAAATGTCAAATTTTCGAGGCGATCTGCCCTTTTATCAAGACACAAAAAACGAACACGCTTACATAATATGATACGAACAGTAATATGGGACAATGAAAGTAGACAAATCTTTAGCAGCACAATGAAGCACAATTAGTGAAACTGTCAAACATTTTCCGTTATACTCATGCAATTTGATTAAAATCTGCTGTCCATTGCCTGTTTGTTACCTCCGTTGCCGTATAGTACTAAGTCAACGAAGCAATTACTTATAATAAAAACTAAAAACTAAATAATTAAATCAGATTACTAGTCATGTTATAGCCATCCAATTTTGCCACTTCGTATGATTACGAACAATTAATGATAATACCAAGTCATATTTAGTTGTTTTCAAAAGATTCAAAATATATCTTGCATACACTTTTGTAGTTTTTTTTTATTTCAAAAAGTGTTATTAAAACTGGGCGTATACTTGAGTTTTTCTTTATAAATATCGATAATCTATAATGTGTTTTGTTATAATGATAAATATATCGAATTGTATACAGTAATAATTTAATTTTGCTTGTTACGAGCATTTTCATTGGCTTAAAAATTTACTCTATCAGCCCATAAAGGAAAAAATTGCGTCGCCGTTTGTAACGTCGCTTCTGATTGGCTGAGATTACGGCGTAATAATTTCATAGACAAAATAGTCCCAAAATGAATTCTAAAAGCTGAAGAGAATATCTTTAGTAAATTGAATTATAAGGATTAATGTGAATAGATTTTTTTATGTTATGGAGATATAACACAAAAATCTGAGTGTACTCTCATCATAAACCGCTTCGCGGTTTATTTAGAGTACACTCAGATTTTTGTGTTATATCTCCATAACATAAAAAATCTATTCAAGTTAATCCTTAAATATAACAATAGGCACAAAACGAACAGCAAACAATTATGTAAAATTATATAAAATCAAATAAAGAGTCTTTTATATTTTCGCTCAAAGGACGACAAAATATCGTAAAACTTGAGGATCCCACCATATTCTATTGTCCGATGTAATGACAATAGGAATTATGCAACATGTTAAAATGTTTATCTCCTTACATATCAAGCTGTTAAAATAAGAAAAGAAATAGAACATACTTTGACGAATGAGAAGTTAGCTGTATGTGACCAGAATAAGGAGATGTTAGTCTCCGGCGCTGAACCTTGGACCAACTCACAGGTCAGGGATACAGGGTTGTAATTTATCGAGCGACATCGTCCTTCTCTGGCACACGTCTTAGCACACCCGTGTGGGCCCATGGTAGTTTCGGACCTGTAACTCTGGTATCGTTTTGTACTGTCGAAGATATTTCTTTTACATGAGGATACCGCTGTTACCGCTAACACCAGTATGAACCTTTTGGGTAAGGACACAATTACATTAGTCCAAATTTATCTTGAGCTGATTGCAAAAATGTTTATGTTTGTTTAAAATGTATAGCGAACAACCGAATTCAAACATATGACATGGTTTATGCTTGTTAATAATGACATTCGATAAACTTGATAATCTGTCAAAAAATTAATGGAAAGTCGGAGTATCCGGCGATAAGCTATCATACATTCCGTCAATAAGTTGCATTGCCACACTTGATTTTTGGAGTCGAGTACTAGAAGCACATATATTTGGGCATATAAATCCGCATATCAGTCAAAACGTGTTTATACAGTAGAATACACAGTCAAGATGCAGTTTCACAACCGCGTTCTTCATATTTCATCGAAAGCATACTAGATATTGTCCTTTTTCAGTTATCAAAAAAACAAAAATCGTTATTCAGAACGTAACACATAGCTTTATATTCATTTCCCCCATTTAAACAATTGTAGATTAGAATAGTGTGTCCTATTGCATTAGGATTAAGATTTGTATCTTTTTAATATTTTTATGGAAAACACGATACGAACAAATTTTACAAAGAAAGAAAAAGTCATCTAATAACATTTAAGAATAAATTATTAATATTCACTAGACATGGTGTGAGGATGGTACTGTTATTTTTACTATATTGACAGACTATTTTGTTGCTATACTAATAATTTTCGTGGTATTTGACAAAATGTTAAAAAAATAAATGGAAACATGTCAGCTTCACTTACCATGATTTCATAACGAGCAACGTCTGGCCAGATGCAGCTATTACTTCGTGCATTGTAAGCATCTAACATCTAGATATGTGCTTAACTGTCCTAAATACACGTCAGATAAACTCGAAGTAATCTATCACAAATGCCACATGAACCTATTGCATCAAGTGCAAATAATGATATAATAACTTGCCAATTTAGAAAAAAATCTGAATAAAAATTTGAATAGCGCTTCAGAAACAATATTCATATATTTATTTGCTTTTTAAGTGTTAAATAAATGGAAAGTAATAAAAATTTTAATGAAAAAAATGCTGACTACAGAGTTGCACGTCACGACACTTGGTCTGTAAATAAATCTAATATCTATTGATCTTTATAATATTTATCGTGTTTTCATTGCATCATAAATCTTTTGCCAAAATGAGAATGTTTTAGGCCAACAATAAATCATCAATGCTGAGCCATTCATAATATCAATTAGCTAGCATTTGTTAAATCAATTTACTACAGTTAAAAATAACATAGTCCATGTTTGTTTTATCAGTTAGGCTTTTGTAGGGTATGGATTGTTATCTACCTTGTGTCTGTGACGTTGATAGGGGGTATAAGGTGATGTCTGGTCACCACTAGATTTGCTGTGTTTAAACATGTGGATGCAGTTTTAGTGCAAATGAATAGTTAGGTTATTCTG